>NC_067477.1:40452972-41052972 GCF_947179515.1 Apodemus sylvaticus
TGTGTGTGTGTGTGTGTGTGTGTGTGTGTGTGTGTGTACTCTCAGGCACATGAATATACCCATGTCGATGAGGATCCTGAATGGTGACTTTGGCTTCAAAAAGTCGTGTATAAATCCCAGTTCATACACCTGCCTAAGTAATAAAACAAGTCACAATGCCTCAGCCACATGAGGATACTTAGCTGCATCCTGTACACATACTCAGTAAAGTCACCATCGCCTGAAGCTATTATTGGAAGAACACACTAACCATGGGTGAGATTTTAATACAGAAGGTGAGCTTTTGCTTTGATATATATGTCACATAATCTAGCTCAAAAGTATAGCACTAGCATGTTTCCTAAAAATGCAATGACCCTCTCCGCTAACCACCTCCCCCCACCCCCTACACCCCACCCCATCCCAGTACCATGACTTCTGATCATTCATCATCCCTACAGTTCTAAGCTTGCTGCTGCTTATCCCCAGGCTAGACTCTAAGTTCCCTGACAGAAGAAAGTGAATCTTCCCCACTTCTAGTCACCTGCCTAACATCTCATTACTGTGTGTCTGTGTGGCACTGCTCTGAGTCCTTAGACTACAGCAATGAACAGAGAAACCCCTGCCTGGTCAGAGCTTCAAGTCTATTATTAGCTTTCCTCAGTGCAACAGGGTGACAAAAACAGCAACTAGTGTGTGCATCAATCAGACAGCAGAAACTGTTGTTTAGAAAGCAGGCTTTAGAGTTCAGAGGCTGCTACATTTCTTATCAGGGAAAGTCTCACATGCCAGACACCTGAAATAACCTAACCAAGCAGGCCACGAAATCATCTGGAAGGGCGAGTCCCCCTGGCAGAGGAGGAAGAGCAAGCAAACCCAGCCTAGGGCACAGTGAGGACACAGCAGCCGCTGGGAAGACTGCACGCAGTGGAAATGAGTGTAGAAAGGGGCAGAGCAGGGCAGAGGGGAAGCTGGTCTGAGCAGAAGGGCCACAGCATCTCAAAGAATCCTCTGATCTGTGTGTAGGGAAGCAGGAGCAAACAGCCTCACTACAAATACCATCCCCACCCTCACCCCCCACTCCCGCCCCCACCCACACCCCAACAAATACCCAGCAGGGCAGAGCTGCCTGAAGCAGGCCTGACTTTGGGGGATGATGGACTCCTCCTGTCAGATTTTAATGACAGACCCCACTAGCTTTGGGAGCTCGTAAAGCTTCCGGAAGAGCGGAGCTGCCATTTGTTGAAGTGAAGGACTTTTATTTTCCCAGAACCTGGCAAAGTACCTGAACAGTGGACACTCAACTATCTGAAAATCGAGTTTAACTAAATACGCTCCCAGGCAATTCAATATATGGCTTTCCGCTTCCTCTAAAGTCTTCAGTGGTGTTAATTCCACAAAGAGGCTTAGACCCAAACCTTATACGGCTCACGGTCGCGGCAACAAATCCTCACCTCCCAATGATCATTTTGTCTTAAATGTACAACCTGTCTGGACACAGGGTAAGGCAGCTCTAAAGCTGATGAGCCTTAAGATCCTCACCGCCAAAGCCACGGAGCTGCTCATTAAGGACATCATACACCTGGAGGGGACGCTAATGAAAAGTTAACCCGATTGCCAAAATGAATTGAAATTGTAACATTTGATGATAAATTTTCAGAATTTGACAAGACAGACAAGTCCTATTAAGTCATCAGCATTTTTTTAAAAAATGTTCTTTTAAGCTGGTTTAAGTACATTCAAACACATTCCTATAAGAAATCTGAATCTGCTTGACAATGTGACATTTATCGCGCGTGTGCACACACACACACACACACACACACACACACACCCTCACCATCCCCCTGCCAATTAGTAATACTGAGAAAAGAGGCAAACAGGCTGTCCTAACTCGTGGTACTTCTCAAAGCCTACTGGATTTAGTAATCCAGCACCTTTGTTCTAGCCCTTTGAAGAACCATGAAGTTAGCAGAAATTCTCTGAAAATGAAAGTTAATATCCTTCCTTCCCATTATTTTAAAATTTGAAATCTTTGTTTTCCCAAATGTCCCACCCTAAAATACAGTGCTTTAAAAAAAGAAAAAAGAAAAAAGAAATGTGCAAACATCTTTCAGGAAAATATCCTCTAAAAACACTCTTGAGGCCTTGGCTACAGAAGGAAACTGTCTGGGAACACCAAAAACACTTCAGAGAAACTGGCCCTAGAGCACCAAGCAACAGGCGGCACTCTCCTTTTCCCTGCCAGTCAAAAGGCCTTGAACCAAGGCAAACAAATGGGTGAAATGCCAGCCAGGTTCCCGTATCTCCCCGCTCCCTGTCCGCAGCGCTAGCCAGACCACACCGCCGCCGGGGGCCGCGGGACTAAACCGAATGGAAGCCGCACTCAACGGATCAGCGGTTTGCGGAGGCACGAGCCCGCCTGGGGTTTCCCCCAGCACGGGAAGCGAGTACGAGCCGGGACACCCCGCGACTCCGCTCCTACCGGAGCGCGCACGGCCTCCCCCGGGCTCCGCACAGAAGGGGACCGAGGTGCGGGCGGGAATGCCACCGGGGAGCGGGAGGTAGGTAGCCCGAGGCCCCGGGAAGGACCGGGAACCCCAAGGGAAGGCCTCGGGCGCCAGTTACGCAGACCCGCAAGCGAGTCGCTAGGAAGCAGGACCTGGCCAGGGACTGGCGGGGAGGTGCTGAAAACACGGGAAAGCCGGGGCCGGGAGCGGAGCTGGCGGGGGAGGGGAGCGTCCGCCCGCCACCGGGACCGCGGGACGCAGGGAGGACAGGGGCGCCGCGACCACCCGACCCCGAAGGACCAGCCCAGCGACCGCTGCCAGCGCGTCCCCGCCCCCACTCACCATGTAAAGCGTGAAGGGCAGGCCGAGCAGAAAGAGCCACAGGTAGAGGTGGAGCGCGTTCACGAAGGTGGCCTGGTGCGGGTCGTAGTACCAGCCGCCGCTCAGCGCGGCCCACACCCCCTGCCGGAGGATCTGCAGCGTCTGCGACCCCATCCCCACCCGGCGTCGCCGCCGCCGCCGCCGCCGTCCCCGCCCCGGCCCCAGCTTCGGCCTCGTCGCCTGCGCGCCCGCCGACCGGTCTAGCCCCCTCCCGAGCTCCGGGAGAGCGGCCCGGCGCCGCGGCGCTCGCTGGTGCTGCTGCACGAGGAGGAGGAGGAGGAGACGGCGGAGGAGGAGGCGGCGAGCGGCGGGGCGGAGAGCGGCGAGGAGGAGGAGGAGGCCGGGCTCCGGAACGCCGCCGCCATCTTGTCTCCGAGCTCCGAGCCCGAGCCCGGCCCGCCAGCGCTGCCGCCTCCGCCGCCGCCTCCGCCTCCGCCGCCGCGACCCCCGCCGGCCGCCAGCCTCGGCCCGGCGGAGCAGTCAAGCGGGCGCCCGGGAGGACCCGGAGGAAGCCGCGCCCCCTCCGGCTCCTCCTCCCGCTCCCTCCGCCCGCGGAGCGGTCCCCACGGGTACGCGCAGCGCCTCGGCCGCGCGGGCGCCTCCTGTTGGCGCCCAGGAGAAGCGAGGAGGCGCCGCCTCTGGCCGGGGTGGGTTTGGGGTGGGGTGGGATGGGGGTATGCGACAGGGGACAGCACTGCACCCGGGCAAGACCAGCCCCGGCAAGCTCATTAAAGGGGAACAATCTTCCAGACTCTTGAGTTCGTAGACCTTGCTGCGGCTGGCGTTTGTGGCATTTGTCCAAGACAAAACAAGTAAAAACATTTTGGGGTAAACTGAGATGGACACTGCTGGACTGGATGAATTAAAGGAAAGTCGAAAAGTCACAATGTACACAATTTGAGCAGGAACTATGTTCGTTAGCCCTTTGGTTGTGCACGAAGCAGTTTGGGTGTGAAAAAGGGCAAGCAACATCAAGAACTTGGGAGCACTTACTGCTTCCAATAGGCATAAATTAATACAAGTTGCAAGAGATACAAAAGTATGACATTGAACAAGTTATGCATGCACCGCAACTTTTCTTTTTCATGTGGTGCAACTAGTAACCATTTTTATCAATGAGCCAATCTCAGCAGAGTTGAAAGATTCCTGACTCCACCCAAACTTTGAATGGGGTCTTGTACTTCTCTTTTTTATAGCTGTGAAAACTGGGAATCATTCTTGGCCCTGTCTATTGTTTCCGAGTATGTCTGATCTCACTGGATGGCTTTTTTTTTTAAGGGTTTGAAGGTTGAGTTTATTGTAGCAATAAACGTACTCTGTTTTCCCAGATTAAAGTTGTTATAATTAATGAGGGAAGCAAGTGAGCCCAAGCAGTTGTCAACATTTAAAGAAGTGGTTAAAACCCATCGCAATGCCTCCGGGTGTCATGCCACTGTATAGTTGGTTATGCCCGCACCTGCTCCACTTAACCTTCAGAACACCCCTTTAAGGCACAGCCAGGGCTATCCTTATTATCAATGAGGGCTCTGCCACTCAAACTGATTACCCAGGTTCTCATAAGTAATAAGCTGTGGTGTGCTCTGAAGTCAGCATTCATCCTAGCTGCCTGGGCTGAGCTTTTCATATCCACCCAGGAGTTAGAACTCAGGCAGGGCCTTCAGGCTTAAAGATATGGTCAGCTGTTCTCAAAGGTAGTGTGTGTGGGGGGGGAGGGGAATCACCTCAGAAGGACTTAGAAATGGAAATTCTAACATTAACTCTGTGGGGAAACTGGGTGGGGGACTGGGGGAAGCCAACAAGTTTTAACAAGCTTCCCAGAGATTGTAAGGACCTTGCAGGTAGGAAGAACACCACTCTGTTGTATAATCACAAAGCAATCTGAGTTCAAAGCACTTTAAGAGTGTGAATAAATTCACATCAGCATATTTTTTAAATGTATGTCTAAAAAAATCAAGATTAAATAATACAATGTTATAATTAAAATAGTGACCTAATGGCTTGATTCACAGGCACAAGATGGTTGGGGTTTTCTTTTGTGTCTCCTGAAGGAGACAGGAAAGCTCTCTTTGAGAAACTGGAAGTGAACCCAAGCTTTCCAACACAAAGGAAGATGTAAACCAGGATAAAATTCCAATAGCGCATTAGTTTCCATGCCAGCAAACATCCTCTGTGGTTTAATATGAAAGGATGGACTGTCACAGGGAGGCCGGCTGGGAGAAACGGGGTCTAGAACTAGGCGTGTCCATGGGGTGGGAGGCAGCCCCAGCTGGACCAGAAAAGAGTATGTTGTGGATAATGAACCAACCGCAGCAAGCCAGGAAGTCAGCGGGCAAGCAGGGATCTCCGACGTGTGAGAAGCGACGTCGGACAGCTGCAAGGCAGCCTGGAAAGCTCAAGAAACAGGCAAGAATAAGAAATTTTATGGCAAGAATGAGAAAAATATGTTGCTTATTGCAAGGCCCCAGCCTTGTCGCTAAGGTTTTCCGGGTCTAAATTCATGGTCTTAAGTTTAAGTGTTGGACAAATTCTGGTGACCCAAGAGAACCAGGCAAGTATCCAAAGGCCAGATTTGATGGCTCCTTTCACAGGAAAAGTAGCTTACTGCCTAGAACTGAGACAAAGCCTCACTCTGTGTGGATGCCTTATGGTGAGGCCCCTGGGTGTTAATGTAAAACCTTAATTCCCTTCCAATATTCCTGGGCTTACTCCCAGAACCTAAAGATGGGAGTTCGACAGCAGTCGTCTCTAAGTGGAAAGGGGCCAGCCGGACGGACAGCGGGGCCAGAAAGTTAAAGAGGGCAGACAGGAACTGCCTCTTTGCCCCTGAACCTGGTAGAAGCACTTTAGAAAAATGCAAAATTACCTGACTCAGTCCCCGGAAGAAGGGGTGGGTCTTACAGGCTTTTCATCTTGGAGCTTTCAAACTGTTTGCAGGCTCTCCCACATGCTTCCTGTACAGTCAGTCCACGGGGGCACAGAAAGGTTAAATGGTTTGCCCAGGTCACACACTGGGTCATACTCATAAAACATAAGTGCAAGACAAAAAAAAAAAAAAATGAAGACATCTAATTTGCTAAATGTTAACGCTCCCAGCCAGGCACAGAAGTCATCAATAATGTTATACTTAACACATCAGCTGTGACAAACCACCGCCTGACATTGGCTCATCTTTCAGCTAGCTAATCCTATTAAAACAATGTTTCCTGACTAGCTCACAAACCCCTGGAGGACTGGGAACACCCACAGCAGATGCTTTCTCCTTCCTGAAAGAGGAAAAACTGAACATTCGAAACCATCTAAGGACTCTGCCCAAGCCCACCTGTGACAGAGGCATCCATGATTTCAGCCCTATTAGGTGACAATCACGTTAAGGCCCATGTGTCTTGCCACCTACCCAAAGCCAAAAATATCCATGTCTCTTCTGTGACCAGCTCCTCTTCCCTCTCTAGGTGAAATCGCGTTTACTTACTTGCTCAGACTTGGCCCCTCCCCCATGGTCTAAATGGCTGACCCTTCTCCTACTCACTCCCATTATGTTGCCAGGAGGGGGATGCTATCAGCAGTTCTTACCTAATAGTCTGTTGCCACCAGTCTCTCCCCCTTCAAAACCTTTGTACCTTCTACCAGCAAATTAATTTCCCTAATCTACTCTTCTTAAAAGCTTTTAATTCCCTCCAGTAACCTGCTGGAGTAAAGGCACCATCCTTAGCCAAGTCTTCAAGACTCCCTATTAACCTAAACAGTCCCTTTCATTTAACTGCTCGTGCTCCTGAACAGGAACCCTTTTGATTGGTGAATATCAGCATATATACTTGCATGTTTATCAGCCCACCCAGTTATCAATCTGTTTGTGTGCTCAGATGGACACTAGAGCTAGAAATTCTTAGCCTTTGTCCACCTTCTAAAATCCATAAAGACTGCTCCTCTCCACCCCCACCCCCACCCCCACTCACCCTCACTCACTTAGCACTTAATTGTCTGTTATTTTCTATGCCTCCAAATGAACCGCATTACTTGATGTTTGATGGCAAGGTGCTCCCCTGTGTGCCCCAGCTGGCAAGGTGCTCCCCTGTGTGCCCCAGCTGGCAAGGTGCTCCTCTGTGTGCCCCAGGTGCCCGCCCCTCAGAAAGCTGTTAAGGACCAGTGCACCCGGTGCAGACAGAAAGCACGGGGACGGGGACTTTCCAATCCCGTATGTAGATCTATTTTCTAACCATTTATTTGGTACTTCTATATTTAAAAACATTCCAGCAGTTTTAGAAGATCAGTTGAAAAATGGGGGAAAAAAACTATGAAATAAAGATTGACAAGAATTTGGAAGAGAAGTGCCTTAGAATTGTCTCCTGGTTCACTTTTTAGCTGTTTGCCATGCGTCACTTTATATCATAGGCAGATAAATGCCAAAGGGAGGAGGGGAAGAGAGTCCCCAAACCTATATACTGTAAGGAGAACAGTGTCTGGTTATGGACCTTGGTAAACCAAAAGAAGTGGTTTTCTTACAACCGGGAAGATGATCATTCTTGGAAATCACGGTTCAGTTTGTTTTAGAACTTCATTTCCACAGGATACATATTTTATAAGATGAGTTTTAGCCAGGCCCGGCAGTGTACACCTTTAATCACAAAACTCAGGCAAAGGCAGGTGGATCTCTGTAAGCTTGAGACCAGCTTGGTCTACATAATGAGACTCAAGAAAGGAAAAGGCATGTGTCGCTTGGGTCTAACCACCTCAGGAATTCTCACTCTGGTTTTGTGTCCTCTTGAGAGTATGTTATTGGGGAAACTCACTTTCCTTAAATTCACATCCAGCACTTCCAGAGCAGGAAAAGGGAAGTACGTAGGCTGTTGTGAAACTCCCCAAATTTTGGGAATTCCTAAATTAGAAACAATATGAGCACTTGGTTTTCATCCTTAAAAGATCCCTCTGATAATTTAGTTCTATATCACATTAAAGAGCTGTTTACCATTCTGTCTCAGGCATAATTCCTACTAAGCCAACTGATGTCAAGGATGTTCTCCAAAGAGCCCGGCCACCTGCTAATAGCCCCAGTGCAGTGTGGATCCCCTGCCCTGTTCAGGACTCCACAGAAACAACAGAGTTGTCATCTTGGAAGCCAGATGTCTGGCTCTTCAGTCAAGGAGTGCCAGGAACATTCCTTGGAGGGACCAGAGTGTTCATAGCGGAAAGATCATAGTGTGTGCAATCGAATGAACCTGGGCTCCATCCACCTTCTGGCGAATTCTAAATTAGTCCTACCCCCAAGTGAGTGAAAGCAAGCAGGGCTGAAGAGTCGGGGGGATCAGGTCCTGCAGATGCATTGTGTTTAGTTTTATGACAGGGCTTTTGTTTACTCCCCTAATAAAAAAATGAAATTTTCCAAGGATAAAATAAAAAGTCATGACCCATGGAGATAATTTTTACAGCTTTTTAAATGGAACCCTCAATAGTACATGGGAATGCATTTCTCATTAGTTATGTTTATTCATTTGGGTTAAATTTTGGAAATTTTTGGATAAGGGTGTTATTTTCCCTGCTTGTTTTCACAAATGATAATATACATAATATCTTCTAACTGTGTACCAATAATGTCTCTTCTCTACATATGTTCTAGGAGAGGAGTATGCATGGAGTAAAATCTCTCAAAATCACAGTGAAGGGCAAAACAAAAATAAAATGCTCTACCCTTCTGGATCCTCCCTTTCTCTGCATTCCATCCTTTAAACTCTTTATGGATTTTAGCCCTGTGACAAGTTTTTCTCACTGTGTAGTCTACAAACTGCCCAAACCAAGACCTTCCACTAAAAACACAGACTTCTGGGCCTGAGGAGTTGGATCAGTGCTTAAGGGTGCTACCCTTCTAGGTGACCCAGGTTCAGGTCCCAGAATCTTCATTGCACTTTACAACTTCTGTGTCTGTAACTCTAGTCCTCTCAGACATCAGGCATGCATGTGGTACATGCATGGCAAGCAGGCCATTATACATGTAAAATGAATATCTTTTTCTTAAAGCCCACAGAACTCTGAGTTCCAATATAGCTGTATATGGCACATTAGAAAAGCCATCACAATGTTAGGTGTTTCCAAATTAGACAACTGGTATAGAGACCTAGTTTCCTAGTCATGTACATAGATATGTTTTTTAACTGGACTAGGGATGCAGCCCAGGACCTTTCCCCACTCAGTGGCATGTCTCCGATGTGGCCCACATCACCAGTTATATTCTTGACTCCACATCCAGAAGGTGGTACTGCCTAAACTTTCGTCATGTTGATCCTCAGCCTCGGGGAATGACATCACTCAGTTATCCTGGTGTCTGGTCCTGTCTGCACCTCTGTCTCGGTGGGTCTCACTTCCTTCCCTCTCATCAAAGCTTATGGGGGGGGGAGGGGGGAGGAGGGAGGGGCATGTCCATCATTCATCTCCATGCTCCTGACTGGTCTATGAGGTGCTGTCGCCTCCCAGTCTGACCCGGATAGGGACTCTAAGCCTTGTCAGGTAACCGCCAATGAAAGCAAACCCCTCAAGAGATGACTAGAAATAGGATGCCTCAAAATATTCCCCAGAATCATTGTCTGAAGAACATGAATGTGAACCCGCCTTTCAGTTTCACAGCTATAATCGGTATTTGTTTCAGTTGGGATTGGTTTCTTTAGTTGTTTTGTTTTCTCCCCCACCCCCCGCCCCCAGGAATAAAAAGAAGTTGCTAACTTCCAACCTTTCATATATGAAGATTTTCTTTTTATTCAACATTTAACTTATGTGGGTTTTTTTTTCCCCTCAGTGCTTAAAATAAACCCAGGGCCTTGTGAATTCCTGTCAAAAGGTCCATCACCTAGCCACAACCATCTCAGTCCCAGGTCTGTCCTTTGCAAAACTGAAGTAACTTCCTGGGTGTGTGCTTACGCCGCTCTCTCTACTGATTTGCATCTGACTGGTCTTTCTTTTTTAAAAAGGTAGTATTTAACCCAGAAAATTAGATATTTGTATTTTATATGAGAAAGATGTACAAAAGTTAGCACTTAACCAGGAGGCCGGCCACCCACCACTGCTGCTGTGTGGTGTCTTGGTCCTCAGTCTCTGCAGCCCTCTCCCCTTCTGCTCCAAACCATGTCCTCCGTGGAATGCAGAGTCGGATTTGGAAAAATTTTTTTATGTCAACACATGCCATGTGCTTCGGCAGTTTGCTCAGTCTGAGAAACTTCAGGGGACATTTTTTCCTTCTGACTTGCCCATGTGTTTCTTTTAGAGTCTTGGCAACGTTCTCTGTGCTTCATGGGTACTAGCCTGCAGCTGCAAGTAACAGTCAGTTCAGTCCCTAGCAGGCGGCCCCAGAGGCCTTTGGAGGCCGGTTACTTAAGTAGCTCTCCACCTCCCCCTCGAAGAGCCTGAGATGGTCTTCGAGTTGGCTTTGACCTCGAACTGCTTCCTTGATAGAAGCAAAATGGTTGCTAGCATTCTTGTTTTCACCCGGAGGGGCTGCTAACCAGACGTTCACATTTCTTTCTTAAGTCCTTGCCACACTTTTGGTCCTGTGATGATTTTTGAGCCAGCTTCTCTGCTGGGCACTGATGTACTCTGGCTGAGTCTGGCCTGTGTTCATACGCCAATGACTGGGCAGGAACACGGAATCACCCTTAGGCATGTCTTTTCCAGATGGGGATTTAGGCGTAGAAAAATCTGTCTCGATGGGAAAATGCCTACAGAAAACTGGATCTTGTTAGGAGTCTGAGAGGAAGAATGGATGTTGGACAGACAGACACCCAACCACACAGATTCAGAGACCTGGACTTCATAAAAAATGCACTATACATACATGTCTGCATAATGCCCTTAACAGTGTTTTAGTCTATTATTACCTTGTAAGGTTTTTAAGTTTTAAGGTTTTAATATGCAATTACTTTACATAATTAAGGACTCAATACAAATATAAAAAGAGCAGTTAGTGCAACTTCTCCTTACCGTTACCCTTAGCCATCCAGGCAATGAATCAATAAACAAAGGGGGAAATTACATTTTATACACACACAAATAATGAGGTTCGCTATTCTATGTTTTTAAACTAGGTTGTGTTTTACTATATAAATATGCCAAATATTGTCATGGTTGTGGGTGGGATTTAGTTGGTTAATTAACAGTTGGTCCTGGAGGGGGGTAGCAGTGAAGAGCACTTTTTGCACTCTCACGAGAAGCAGAGTTTGAATCTCAGCAACTGCACAGTAAGCCAGGTATGGAACGGGCACATGCTCAAAACCCCAGCTCTGAGGACGCCTGAGGCCTGCTGCCTTCCAGTCTGCATGAGAAAACACAGTCCCCAAGTTGAGGGAAAAAACCTTGTCTCAAAGAATAGCTGGAACCAGAAGAGGACACCTGACACGCTCTGCTGGCTCCTTGTCCGTACACATATCCTTGTGTTCACAAAGACAGATAAATAAAATAGAAAAAGGTTTTAATTCATGTAGTGCTGGGGTAGAGCCATTGCCTAATGTGTACAAGACCTTGAGTTTGATCTCTCTCTCTCTCTCTCTCTCTCTCTCTCTCTCTCTCTCTCTCTCTCTGTCACACACACACACACACACACACACACATTGATATAATGGATATCATTGGACGCATTAGTTACCTTTCTGGTTGCTCTGACATATCTATATACAACAAGTAGCTACAAGGAGGAAGGCTGTATTATTTTGGTTCAGGGTTCCAGTCTGTCGTAGCAAAGAAGGTGTGGCGGGAGGGTGTGGTGAAGGCTCCTCATGTTAACAGACCAGAAAACTGAGAAACAGATAGAAAATGCGAGGCTTCAAAGGCCAGCCCACCTGAGGCTGCCAGCTGCACTTCCTGTATCATAAGCACCACCAGTTGGGAGACTCAGAGCATGAGCCTGTAGGGCGTGGGGGACATCACAGACTCACACTATAACACAGTATCTAATTGGCGATTTGGGAGCCATCGCTGGTGTAGAAACCCCTCAGAGCACAGTTAATGGCAGCTTTCTCCAGCTTCTGAAGCAGCGTATGGTCCCATTGGCAGGCTTTAAAAACACTCGTTTCAGAACCATTGTCAACAAAGTTTGTCAGATTCTTGGATCTTCAATAATTTGATCATCAGAATCTGATATCTCTAATTCAAATTCTCCCTCTGGTGAGGGAGGCTAGGCTGTTCCATGTGCCAAGATGCCAGTTGCCCCTTTCCCTCTGGCCCTGCCTGTTCACAGCCATTGCCTCTTTCTCTACTGAATTAACCTTTTGCTTTCTGATATTTGGGGTTCTGGTCTGCAGGAGGACTTCAAATATCCATCCAGTTTATGATTTGTCTTGTGACCCTGTTCATAGATCTTTTTTCTAAGCTTAATTTTAATAACAAGATTTTTTTTGTATTTTTATGTATTTAACTGATCATTAAAACATTAATATATATATTATATTAATGTGGTATTGTGATTTTTTTTTTGAAACAGGGTCTTACTGTGTAGACCAGGCTGGCCTGGAACTCATAGGGATTCCAAACTCAGAGATTCTCCTGCCTCTGCCTCCCGGTGTGCTGGCATCAAAGACTTGTGCCACCCCGTCCAGCATACTGTGAAGTTTTGGTATATAAGCATATTGTGGAATGTCTAAATCAGATTAAACCCTCCTCATTCCCTTAGAGTGTAACTCCTCTCTTACGGTTTTGAAACATATAATTTATTGTTATCACGGTCACTCTCCCACGCCTACCAGAAGCAGAGATGCCTGACAGTAACTCAGTACCCACCCACCAGCACGTCCCCCACGTTCCCCCAACACACACATACTGCCTCACCTCTAGAAGATACCAACTCTAGAAAATCTTTTTGAGGTTATGACATAATTACATTTCCCCCTTCCATCTCTTCCCTCCAAACCCTCCTCCACACCCCTCCCCACTCTTCAAAGCCATGGCCCCTTTCTTCAGCAATTGTCATTGCATGCATGTGTATAACCTGTGCCCTCTGTAAAATGTTACCCATATGTATGCTTTTTTAAGACTGACAGTTTGACACTAGACAGCTAATCAGTGGGCTCTTCTCTGGGGAACACCACTTCTCCCATTCCCACATCTCCTCGGTTGTCTACAGTTCTTCGTGTAGGGTTGAGGCCTCGAGGGCTCTTCCCTGTCCAGCTGGCTGTCCATTGGTGTCATCCTTGTTCAGCTCATATCCTGTCAGCGAGACACTGTTCCAATCGCACCAAGGGATGCAAAGCCATTTCCAAGAGGCAGGCGGATTTCTGAGTTCGAGGCCAGCCTGGTCTATAGAGCACGAGTTCCAGGATAGCCAGGGCTACACAGAGAAACCCTGTCTTGAAAAAACAAAAACGAAAACAAAACAAAACAAAAAAGCCATTTCCAAGACACCCCCCACCCCCAGAGAGAGGAGCCCAGTTGTACAAAGCCAGAGCAGAGACACATTTTGAGTCTGTAAGCTGTGAAACCTGGCAGCAGGACTAGGCAAATGCAAATACCAGGGACCACTTATGTAACTCTCATCCACTATGAGATTATAATGTGCATTATCTGTCTCCAGTGGGACAGAAGCTGATCTTTATCCACAGCAACAGGATGTCATAGTCACCACTGAGTAAAACCTTTTGACAAGTATGAGCAGACTTCCGTGGGACTGTCACATTCCATTACAATTATTTGTTTACTTTCTGTCTTTCCCAGAAGGCAAGAATTCTTTAAGGCCAGAAACTTTTTGTCTGCTTAGAATCCCTATAACTAAACATGCTCACCCCTCCTGTTGGAACACGGCCATTGCATGCTCGTTTTCCTGTGAGCAGTCTCTTGCTATGTCCCACACTTTACTACCATTTGTGGAGCAACCGTCAAATGTCTGCCTCCGAACTAAAGCCCCTCACGTGTGCTACTGTTCCTCACTCCTCTCAGCTCTGTGAAGGGAGCTCTTATACTTCCCTGCTGTAATAGCGAAGGATCTGAAGAACCAGGAGGTGAAGTAACTCACTTCAGGCCGTGCAGTAGGTTAGTCAGGGTTCCATTACTATAACAACTACTTGAGGCAATTGGTTCATAAAGAGTAAAAGGTTTGCCTTGGCCAAATACCTGAAATAATTAACTTACAAAGAGCAAAGGGGGAGTTGTTGTTTGGTTTGGTTTGGTTTGGTTTGGTTTGGCTTGGCTTGGTTTGGTTTGGTTTGGTTTGGTTTGGTTTGGTTTGGTTTGGTTTGGTTTTTCTGGCCACAGTTTTAGAGTGTCTAGCTGGCCTGGGTACTTTGAGACTGACGAGTGGTTCAGATGGGAGGTGCAGGGGGACATGGCAGACAGAACAACTACTCAGCTCAGCTCACATCCAGGAAGCAAAAGGGAGTCAGGAGAGGGCTAGGACCGTATTACTCCCTCAAGGCACACTTCCAACAGCTAGTGAGCTCCCGTGGGCCCCACCTTTTAAAGACTCCATAACTTTCCAATGCCACACTGCCCTGGGAACCAGGCTTTAACATGTGGACCTTTGGGAGCATTCTAAATCCATACCTTATCTGCCAAGTCTACAGATAACAGATAAGAGAGAAGGAGGGTTGAAATCCCAGACCATCTAACCCCATACCCGCAGCTCCAAACAGCTACATACATTATTTCTCCCCAGTGCATTGAGAAGAAAAGGAATTCTATGGAAATCAAGTGAGGTGGTTGCATTAGTCCTTGGAAGACAGTTGTTTATCTCAGAGAACACTCTGATGTTCCTATTTGAGTAACCCCGTTCCCATCCCACCAAGAACGAGTAAAGAGAAACAAGAAGGATGCATTGCTTTGTATAAGGAAGAGACAAGAGCGTGAGTGGATGAAGTTTTGGCTGGCTGTTCAAAGTGAGAGCATAAGATTCTGACCAAGGGGACCAGGTGAGGGATTCTGGTAGCTCGAAGGGATAGCTAAATCTTTCCCGTGGTGAAGAAGACTGAACCAATTGGAAATAAAATAACCCGGTATTGTCAATGCAAACTATGTACCCCACAATAAGGCCACGAAGAGAGATGGTTTTCCAGGAGGAGGAAAGAGAACTGGTCCCCAAGTTAGGAACAGAGTGGCCCTGGAAGGCAGGGCAAGTACAGATGCTGAAAGCAACAGCTGGGAACAGACAGGAGCAGTGAATATGGCAAACAGAACATCCAGTCCACCGTGAAAGCAAGTCACTATAAACCACTGCCATGGGCACTGACTGTCTACTCAGGGCTGCTGGCTCCAGAAGAACTAGCTTCCCAAAGCAGAAGACGTAGGGCTCTCTGTGTTGTAATAACAGCCCCTTCTCTTCTGTGATTGAACCTTCAGGCTTGCATTTTAGTGTCCGCATAGAACAGCTTCGCAGACAGGTTCAGCTCTAATGTCATTTGGGGCCAAATGTTTGAGTGCTGGGGGAAGTGCCTTGTGTGTTGTTTATCATCATCTCTGGACCCTTCCTACAAGATGCCACAATGATGCTTACAAGATGCCAGGTTACACCAGACCCGCTTGTGAAAAACAAATACCTTTTAAAATAAAGATTTTTATTATTTTTCAAAATGAACTATTTTTATTCATATGCACGTATCTTTGCATGCTGTGCCCAAGGAGGCTAAAAGCGGGTGCCAGGTCCCCTGGAGCTAGAGTTATAGATAGTTGTGAGCTACCCAACAGGTATACAGGAAACTGAATTCAGGTCCTCTGCAAGAACAGGAAGTGCTCTCAATGGCTGAGCCCACCCCAGTCATCAATTATCTCTCAGAGGACTGCAGAAATGGCCCAGCCATTACAAGCACTCGTTGCTCTTGCAGAAGACAAGGAGTTTGGTTCCCAGCACCCAAGTCAAGTGACTCAGAATTACCTGTAACTTTAGCTTTAGGGCTTCTGGCCTCTGAGAGACCCACAGACATGTGCCAAGCACACAGACAGACAGACTGACACAGATACAGACACACAGAAGACAGACAGACATATGCATACACATGCACAAACATTTTTTTCAAAAAATGTCTTTTGTCATTTCTGAGCATTCTCATAAGGCAGGGGCAAAAATATGCCTCCCTTCCCTCCCCAGACAGGAACTTCTGGTGCAGTAGAGACCTTTCCTCAGTGTGTACTCATCCTGTGTTCTGACATAAAACATGCCCTTTTCCAATCTCTCTCTTAGCTGTGCTGGGGATCTGACTCAGGACCTTGTTTGTGCTGGGCAAGGGCCCTGCCACAGCTCTATCTGTAGCCCTTAAAATGCACCCCTTTAAACCTAACAGAAAAGCAATGGTGCTACTTTGAAAAACAGCCTAGCTGAAGTATTGCCACAGTTTCTGCCATGAACTTTTGGGACTAGGCAGGAGTTGTGTAAGAATGTTTTTACAGATTTTGTGTGATAACAAAGACAGACAGATAGATAGATAGATAGATAGATAGATAGATAGATAGATAGATAGATCATTTTCACAGCATACTGCAATTTTTTGTTTGTTTGGTTTGTTGGTTGATTTGGTTTGGTTTGGTTTTTGAGTCAGGGTTTCTGTATGTAACCCTGGCTGTCCTGGAACTCGGTCTGTAGACCAGACTGGCCTCAAATTAAGAGATCCACTTGCCTTTGTCTCCTGAGTACTAGGATAAAAGACATGTGCCATCATGCCCAGCTCATCCTGCAGTTTCAACCTTATATACACGAAAGAACAGAGAGCTGACTGTGAGTGGTTAGGGTTACTCTATAGTCTCAGCTACTTGGATGCTGACATGAGAGACCCTCAGGAGTCTGTCATCAGCTTAAGCAACAGCAAGCAAAAGCTCATTCAGGACTATGTGCTAGGGATGAATACCCAGCTTTGATAAACTTTAGGATCTCAAAGGAGCTGAGCTGTGTACTATCAGATCCATCTGGAAGCCCACACAAGCCACATTCTGCTCTGTTGCCTCTTGGAGATATTCAAAATGGATGTCATTCACACAACTAACACACTCGACTACAAGTCAGATCCAAACTAACAGAGCCTGGTATTTCACAGCAATGGGAAGACAGTAACCTGTGATCACGACAGCCATTACTGCTTCCGCTACCCATGGTCTTTCAGTGCTATGGTACAGATGAAATTGCTAGATGTAATTCTCCAGGTGCTTACTGCTATCTAACCCAGTCTTTCCACTCTAGGAAAGACATACTGCCTGTTCCGATTTATAATTCTAAGGTGCAGCTCCATCAAGTCTAAGTTGTTTGTTAGCGATCGCCAATTATGTAACAACACATCCTGCAAATGGGTGGCAAACAATGTAAGAGAATCTAGTTTCTTGGGGGAGGGTTGGAGCCTGCTCACTGTTCAATTCTTTGACTATTGTTTAAGGAGAAGCATCTTTCAGCTCTGGTATGCATAATAAGGCAGTCTGGTATCTCAGGGGTGGAAGGGTAGGGTGCAGGGGGTGGATTAAAGGTGGTCAGAAGCAATAGACTATAATTGCCAGATACCTGTCACCGGCTGCCATTACAATTAACTCACACAACTTCCAGGTCTACAAGGATTGGCCAGAGGGTGCCTGGGAGGAAAGGAGCTCAGGTGTGCGACACATCCACTACTTTTTTTTTTTTTTTTTTTTTTTTTTTGAGGTCAAACTTGTCTTTTCTGGAAACTGAGACGAAGCTAGTCTTTTCCGACCCAAATGTCAAATCTACTTAAGCTGCCACTGAAAGAAAGGGCTTAGCCCGGCTCGGGTTTCTCTCAGCTCCCGCAGAATAAAACCGCAGCTAAGAGCCAAGACTCCGACACTATTTCCTTTCTCAGCACTATAGGCCAGGAGGAGCCTGGGATCTGACATTAACCATTAGGAGTTCCTCAAGCAACAGCAGACTGGAAGAGGTGACTGTCAAGGTTAATGAAGCAAGTTCAAACTTCCCCCTGGCCCCACCCCCTTTCCGCTGTAAAAGTCAGGGAGGGAGACAAGAGTGCTGAGTCGGCTTAGTCGGCTCATCCTCCCCACACCGAGAGCGATTGCAGTGGCGATGGTGACATGCACCCTGACTAAGCAGGTGACCTGTGCTGTCAGCGGTGGGCTCTGGAGCCGCTGGAAGAGAATGAGTCTGGTTATGTCACATGTGGGGGAGGGGATTGACTAGGCTCTGAGACCCCGAGCGTTTTCATAAAGGGGAACTTTCCTTTCAGTTCTAGTCACTAAAGAAGTGGGATGAAAAAAGAAAAAAAAAAAAAGGCATGGGTATACTTAGTGGGAAGAACCAGCAGTGAGCACAGAGAGAAAAATGCCCCCAAGAGAGGATTTGAAACTGTCCTTCTAAATCAAGGTCGGAATACCCAGGGACTGAAAACTACTCTTAAACTCAGAGAGAGAAGCTGGGAACTTCCTCTGCACTCGCCCTAACCACCCGGACTCTTATCAAGTTGCCTCCATTTCCTCTGCTTTCTAAGGGCTCACTAGCAGCTCCACCCTCAGAGTCCTTGGAGAGGAGACACTCAATCCTGCTTAGATAGCAGAATACAAAAGAACTCAGGGCAACTTTACTCTTTCTCCATGAATATCTCTCACTTATGCTCCGAATATGCTCTTAGCTTAAAGTTTCCAAACCATCTTCCTGACCTCTTCCTTGCGGCCTTCCCTGATTCTCCTAACACCTGCTTCCCTCCCCCAACAGCCCCTTCAGTGCTAGGGGTTAAATTTAAGTCCTCATACGCTTTAATCCTTCATTCTTCTTTAAGGACCTTTCTCTCCGACCCTTTCCTTCCTTTATTTATTTAACACCTGCAATTTTTATGTCACACAAATACACAATGGAGCTATGCAGATACTTTTCTTTGTCTCATGTATTCTGATCTTCCTTCTCAGGTAGATTATAAACTCCTTGAGGACACTCTAAGCTGCTTAGAGTCAGCTGCTTGGTTCTAGAATTTGGTGATTAGTCTACTTGGGTGCCTTGTAGCCCCTGAGGTATCTCTATAGCCTGGAGAATTTAAGGATCCTTAATTTAAA
This sequence comes from Apodemus sylvaticus, assembly GCF_947179515.1. Taxonomy (NCBI): domain Eukaryota; kingdom Metazoa; phylum Chordata; class Mammalia; order Rodentia; family Muridae; genus Apodemus; species Apodemus sylvaticus. The sequence continues at coordinate 40,471,791 of NC_067477.1, forward strand.
ATAATTAATTAGATTATTTCATCAGTAAACCATTTACTTATTATAATAATTATAAGAATATAGAATAATAAAATACTTTGTTAATAAATCACTCAAATAAAGCAATAATTAAAATTTGAATTAAAATAAATTAAGGATTCTTAAAGAATAGCATCAAGTCAGACTTGCTTGCTATTAAACCTATATAAACCTGGTGTTTGGTTCCCATAGTCATCCTAATGCCTGAAGATCAACTCCCCAGCAACCTGGATGTTAGGTTCTTATTCCATTTAATCTTCTTAACAAGCCCAGTTCTGCCCTGAACCTCATTCTCCAGGTGAGAAGACCTTCACCCTCAGCATACACACACACACACACAGACACACATACACACATGCCCCCCCTCCCCCAGAACTGCCAATGTGGATTTCTGTGCTACTCAGACCTCAGCACTGGGCCAACTGGGCTCCACCCAGCACAGTTCATCTCTCACTCTGGCTGGCACTGGGAGCTAGCCTATTCCTCTGTCTGCCAAGACCTTCTGGGAATGCCTGCCTTGCTTCTGGTTTCTGGCAGGTCTCTGAGGCCTTTCCGTTCTGCCGTCCACCTGAGCTTTCGTTCTGAGATTTTTGAAAGGTACTCCCCTTGATGTTAGCGAAGCAGCAGAACACATGCCCGCGCTCACCAATGAGCTTACCCCTCCCTTTTAGAACGAGCTCCCTTTTGTTTCAGCCATAGGATCGTTTTTTTCAAGTACTCCCAAAGTGAAGCCTGGAATCTTTCTTTCTTTCTTTTTTTTTTTTTTAAATCACAGAGGTTCCTGCAGATCATTCACACAAACCATCTTATTTTGTTCCTAGTCTTAACTTTACTACCCTACAATCATGCTTCTATTTAGAACTTACTGGCATAGGGGTTTTGCTAATGATGCCTTTGGTGAGGAATTCTCTGTCAGTAAATTGCCATGATGTCTTTATAGAAAGTTCCAGCTTAGTAATCAGATACCATCAAAATGCACTTATCCATCGAAAGGCTGAAACAATTCCCTTTCTACTTACTACACCCAGAAAGACTGAACAAGTGCACCACTACACTCACACACACACACACACACACAGACACACACACTCACTCACTCACTCACTCACACACATACACATACACATCAAGGCGAAGGGGAAGGGAGGAGGACGGTGTGATTAGCCAGCTCTGTCTGGAACATCGAAATGCCCCTGAGCTGGAATGACAGCATCATTTTATTGATGCTGAAATAAGAGAGCGATAAGGCAAGTCTCTGCAGGCAGAGCAGCGATGTGCAGCTTTTTGTGATTCATATTTCAAAAATGATGCCATGGGACTAAGAATGCAAAGCAGAGCTTGTTTGTATTGGCAAAAAACAAAAACAAAAACAAAAAAAATGTCACTAAGAGCATCCACCTTAGCTGTGCTCGTTAACGCTCTGGTGGAAGCAACACTGCAAGCAATCCCCCTGCATACTACAATACCCATGCCTCCAAGTTGCAAGGGACACTTACTTGGCTTTTACTATCGCAATGATATCACTGTACTCTATGCGACAAGGGACTAAGAAGACTGTGATTTTCCCCCTGTGTCTTAATCTTCCTATAGAGCTTTAGAGATACAAACAAAACTGCATATACTGGCAGGAGTACTGGAAAGATGAGGTGGTCAAGCAGGGGTGGTGTGGCTACCTACAACTAAGAAAATATGAGAAGGCCTTATGGAAGGAAACCCACTACTTTGTAAGCTGATTTAAAACATGGTTTTTAGAAGGAGCCATTTGAAGCTCTGTACTCTACATGGGTGGTAGATGCTTTTCCCAGACACAGGGAAATTAAACTAAAATCTTAGTATCAGATGACCTATGAGTCATTGGTCACAGAGACCCAGAGAACTCTCAAACAACCTAAGCTATTGCTGTTGCTCTTCTGGCTTACCCGCCATATATAGTAAGACTGTCTTGCTGAAGACACAGCCCACTCTGGCTGTAGGACACAGAGAAACCCAGCTAGCATGGAAAGGGAAACTTCCTCTCTGCTACCCATAGTGTTGAAAGGTACAATTCCGGCTGCTCATGGGAGAAAAGTCTTCAATCTTACCCAGAAGTGGACCTTTGCATGCTACAATACTGACCTCTCAGGTAAGGTCACAGGTGCAGTACCAGCATGACAGTCACAGAGGTAAACAACTGCTTTCTGATTGGATTTAAAGCCAGCTACATAGCAGGACTTCATGTTTAATGTTGTCAACCTGGCCAAAAGCCATAGATCATAGGCCTACAGGGAACTGTTGTGCCTGTTTCATGAACCCCAAAACACCACCAAGAAGCCAGGTCCGATGCAATCGCACTAGGGTCTTTATTCAAGCTCGGGCTTGGGCCACACCACTGTCTCTGACACAGCAGGAGGAGGGGTGAAACCTGAGCTCTCAGCTAGACAAGGTTTTATAGGCAATGACAAGCAAGCGAGGGGGTTTCTAGCCTGGCACACATCTGACTGGGGGACCATTATGGAATTTTGTTGCCCTTTAACAACATTGGCTGGTGCTGGGAGCCAAACCATAAACTTAACTTCTACTTTCCTCCTAATTGGTGGTTGTTAGGAAGTAGAGTGTCAGGGGCAGGTTTGTGACCTAGAAACTAGTGCCAGGTACCAGCTTGTTGGGGAGTAACCTGGAAACTTGTGCTAGGTGTTGGCTTATTAGTTAACTCAACTTTCAGTCAGGTTCTCTAAGATGGAGTCTGAACTCAAGATCTGGCCTCTCAGAACCATGCTGTCAAACTGCCTCCTATGATTTTATGTTATCCTCATGGATCTGTGTAACAGCAACTTTTATTTGCTTGATGTAATTGTTGTCTCCAAGGTTTACTGCCTCTGTCTGCTAACCTAGGCCCAGCCCCTGGCCTCCATACAATCTAATATAGGCCTAGAATGTTCTCAGCCTCTGAGACTTGCTGCTGAATGAGCTCATTCCTTTCTTGCCCTTTCTGATCTCTGGCTGAATGAGTCAACTTAACTGTTCTGGCACAAACTCTTCTCCAAGCTGACTTATTCAATCTGTCTTCTCTCTCAGCCTCTGACTGATATGCTCTGACTGGCTTTATACTAACTTTTGGCAATATGTTTTAATCTTTTGGCTATTTTTCATTTCCTAGCTAATTCTGTCTTCACCACTGTCTACCTTGTCTCTCTACAACTGTCCTGGTAAAATGGCCTCCATCTCGCCCTCTGCACTACTCCCTCTTATGCTGTCCCTTTCCTCTCTGTTCTTGTCACAGCTAGGCATAGCCTAACTTTCTTTCTCTGACTCATCACTTTGAGAAATCTTTCTCTGACTCATCACTTTGTCTGCCACTCAATTAGACATCACTTTGAAGCACATGTACTGCCTTCTACAAACTAACTTTACCTTCATTGTTTGAAACTAAAAGTGTGTACTAAGGGCAGGTCTTTATTTCAGCCAGAGGGTTTAAAGTTGGGTGCTAAGGACTGAGCCACACCACAACTAGAAACAGTTTTGTTTGTTTGCTTTTTAAGTAAATAACACAATCTCTGGTTCACAGTGTAATCAAATATCCCGCAATGGATTTGTGTCATTCTTAACCCTGACCAGAGAAGCATCTTTTTACAGTGGGCAACAGTGAACACAGAGACTCATAACTGGTCAGAGTGGTCAGCTCTAAATGTGACCACTATTCCATCTATACTAACATCTATACCAACCCCATGGACTTTAGGGGACATTGCAGAAGAAGTGGGGAGAATATAAGAGCCAGAAATCATGTGACATGCTACAGAATGCTGTCTTCTGAATGTGACATGGCGGCTACATTCATCAGCTGCAGTTATCACACAGGATCAAGCCACTCAATACATTCAGCACGGGAACAGGGCTGGAGGGGTTTACGAGGTTCCACCTTTAACTAAAGAGACAATTGGCAGCCACTGGAGGGAGGAGGAGTCTCAGAAGATATGAAGGTGGGAGATGTCTGGAGAGTATTGTAAAAGGATTGGATAGATATTATCAAGATATAGTGGTGTGTGTGTATGTGTGTGTGTGTGTGTGTGTGTGTGTGTGTGTGTGTGTGTATGTGTTAGCTATTTTTCCGTTGCTGTTATGAAACACCATGACTAGAAGCAACTTAGAGGAGGAAGGGTTTACTTGGGCTCATAATTCCAGAGGTATAGAGTTCCGTCTTTGCAGGGAAACATGGTAGCAAGTGGCAAGCTCAGCTCTTCAAACACAAGCAGGAGGAAGAAGAGAAAAGAAATTGGAAGTGGCGATTTCAAAGCAGTGATGTACTTTTTCCTGTAACACTGCCCCACCTAAACCTCCCAGAACTTGTTTGAGACCAAGTGTTTAAATGTCTAAGGCCTATTGGGGCATTTCTCAATCATACTATCATATGTATGACATCATCAAAGAATAAATAAAAAGTAGTTTTAATTTTGTATTGTATCCTACTTAGCTCTACCAACTGGTGAACCACTGCAGTGGGCTGGATGCCAGTCTCCCTACATTCATGTGTTGAAATCAAAATCTAAACATGACAGTGTTCAGAGTTTGGCCCTTTTGAAGTGATGTTGATCATAAGGTTGAAGCTGTGCTTTGTGCTTTCCCTGATGAAAAAGACCCAGCAAGTTCCACTGCCCTTGGCGCGAGTGAAAAGATTTGTCTGTTCTCCCAAGAGTTAGATCCTTGCCAGATGCTGTATTTACTGACAATTTGATTTTAAATGTCTCAGCCACCAGAACTATAAGAGATAAATTTCTGTTGTTTATAATGCAATCTGTAATGCTCTGTTACAGTGTAAGTGGACTAACATCACCTTCTTTCTGAAATCCAGCAGCACTAGGGAGGGTGTGTTGATTCTCTCTTGGCTCTTACTGGGCAGAAAAGAATTCTCTCTAGATATAAAAATTCCTGGGAATGCCTCCCCTCCTCCACTGCCTCAGCTTTCCAGACTTCTTTCTGTGACTTCTCTTGGAATCCAGGGACTGGAGGAACTACAGTGGACTATTTATTTATTCTTGATCCCCCCCTTTCTTTTTTTTTTTCCGAGACAGGGTTTCTCTGTGTAGCCCTGGCTGTCCTGGAACTCACTCTGTAGACCAGGCTGGCCTCGAACTCAGAAACCCACCTGCCTCTGCCTCCCAAGTGCTGGGATTAAAGGCGTGTGACATCACTGCCTGGCAATTTTTTCCTTTTTGAGACAGGGTTTCTTTCTCTCTGCATAGCCCTGGCTATCCTAGAACTTGCTCTGTAGACCAGGCTGGCCTCAAACACACAGAGATCCTCCTGAGTGCTGTGATTAAAGGTGTAAACCACCACCACCAGGGTAACACTGGGCTCTTTTAAAAACCACATTGCCATAGGGTATGCACTGGGAGAACAAAGGGCTACAAGTCAGAAGAGATGAACTTCATTCTTCTTGATTTAGTTCAGCACTTGACATTAGGGTATCAAAAGCTCTCTCTCTCTCTCTCTCTCTCTCTCTCTCTCTCTCTCTCTCTCTTTCTTCAGAACTCAAGCCCTGGTGTGTGTGTCTGGGGGGGGGGGTCCTGTCACCTGTGAGTATCTATAAGTATAAAGAACTGACTTCATTTGAACATGCCTGCATCTGGACACTCTTTCCAAGGACCTTGTTAATAATTCCATGAAGAGGCCCAAATGACCTATGGATCAGTTGCAGTTTTATACTTTCAATTTATACAACCAGCAAGAAAAGGAGGCACAGCTGGATTTTCTGGAAATTGACAATCTGGTTTTATTTTGAAACTGTGGCTGGTAAATTGTACACTGAAGGCTTGACTTACAGCAAACGAGTGTACGTGAAAACGGAAGCCGTTCACCTCATATAGTCTCCATTTCTACAACTCTAACAACCCCGATCAGTGGATAGCAGCTCAACTGAGAAAAGCAGAATGCTTGATGCAGGCAGGATTCTGGGAGAGGCTGAGACACCTTGCCTGGCAGCTCAGGAGCCTCTCGCAAGCATTCAGTCAAATACCATGATGGCGTCTGTTGAGAAGACACGTGCACATATAAATGAGTTCTTAAATCTGTTCACATAGGGGGACTGGATGGACTTGACCTAACCAGGAGAGGAATTTGACAAAAGAAAGAGTTTCCATGGGCTGGAGAGATGGCTTAGTGGTTAAGAGCACTTGTCTGCTCTTCCAGAGGTCCTGAGTTCAATTCCCAGCAACCACATGGTGGTTTACAACCATCTGTAATGGGATCTGATTCTCTCTTCTAGTGTGTCTGAAGTACAGCTATAGTGTACTCACATACATAAAATAAATAAGTAAATCTTAAGAAAAGAAGAAAGAAAGGAAGGAAGGAAGAAAGAAAGAAAGAAAGAAAGAAAGAAAGAAAGAAAGAAAGAAAGAAAGAAAGAAAGAAAAGTCTTCATATTAAAGCTAGAAGAAACAGATAAGAAATGAGCCAGGCTAGGAGCTAAGAATGGGTGTTCCATGGTGGGGCATCTGCCAGGAAGTATACCTTGATACGAGCTTGGAGCTGAATTTGGGACAGTCTGAAGAAATTTGGGCAAAGGTTCCAGAGAGAACACAGCCAAAGAGGTTGACACACATCCCTGTATATATCACTTGGGAGGCAGAGGGAGGAGGATCCTGAATTTGAAGCCAGTCTGAGACTGTGTAACACGGGGAGGGGGAGAGGGAGGGGGAGGGAGATGGGAGAGGAGAAAGGAAGAGGGGAGAGGGGAAAGGGAGAGGGGAGAGGCTGGCTGACATACACTTTCATTCAGCCTTTGAGAACATGGAGCAGAGAGCTAGGTCTCCGGGTTGCCATGGTTTTTGTGGAAAAACTGTGAGAAAAATACATGGGTGTTATTGAAGGTGCTAAATTTGTGGTAATTTGTTACTCAGTGCGGAACTAGAATCCACGATTTATAAATGCCTTCTTCTTCTCCTCCTCCTCTGCCTCCTCCATCTCCTCCTCCTTTCTCTGTGCTTGGGGTCCAGTACCTCACCACCCTAGGCAAGTCCCCAACCACTGAACTACATTCCTACATAAGTGGTTAAAAACAAACAAACCCTTTTGTCTAAAAGACCAAACTATTCTTTAAAGAGAAGCCTACCAATTACTGTGGACTAAGCCTACCAGGCAGGTCCCTTGCTACTCAAAGTATAGGCCATGGGCCAATGGCGTCCATCAGGCCTAGTAAATCATTACAAACTGTGCACCTCACAGTTTCTGCATCTGGATATACTGCATCAAAGCCTCCATTCTAAGAGAATTCCTGGTGGCCTGCATAGGTCTTAATGCTCAAGAAGAACAGTTAGCGTCTAAGTCACAGCTGAAGCGCTTGATTCAGCAAAATCCAAGTCTGGCACCCAAGTTTTATCAGCTGTGTGTCTTTAGACAAATTGCTGGGCCTTGCTGAACTTCTATTAAAACAGAGCAAGGATTCGGGGAGAGGCTTAACAGAGCAGCATTTTAGATTACCGTTAGCCTAGCACCGAGTGAAGACTTAATGCCGTGTGGATATTACTAACGTGGAGAGCAATACATGTCGATATTATTGGATTGGAACTAATAACAAGGTCAATTAAACAAGGTCAATTAAACATCAAAGGAGTAGGTCTGCCACACCAATTGGGAGCTGGTCGTCAACCTCCTCATCTGGGGACATATTGCTACTGACTCCTCAGGGACCATAGAAGGTTGTGACCTTAGTGTACTACCCCTGGAATCCATCCCTAACACCAGACAGAGTCAGTCATGTATTGCCCTCAGAAGCTCCTGTACCTCACACCCCCATGTCCCCTGTCAGCATTAATTCTACCGGGCTTGACCCCACTTAGCTAATCAGTTCCGTCTTTAGACCACAGAGAAGCTTGTGAAGCTCAGGGCAGGTGTATGGGTCCCTGATCTCCAAAGACAGCTTTCCCATAGAAAAGATGAAGGGGTAAGCAGCTTCTGTTGAGCCATGTGGCTGGTTTCACAGAAACCTGAGATTCCATTTTTTTGTCTCCCTTGTTTGTCTTGTTTTAACATTGGAGAAGGCAGTGGCACGGGTATTTGTGCCGCCAAGGATGAGCATAGGCACCGAGGCTGACAATTCCAAATGACTTATGCAATGGCATCTATGATCCCTTCTGGAGAGGCCAGGCTCCCCCTCCTGGCTTCCCTGTTCTCAGCGATGTTCCTGTGGCTTCTTCATCAGCTCTCTCCCCAGCTAGTGCCATCTCTATGGTTCAATACAAATGGCAAAGATGACGCGGATAATGACAGCAGTTCTCCTTTACGGAATGTCCCAAAGTGCCAGGCACTGCTCATGCATTATTTACAGTCCTTGTAACAACTCCAGGAAAGAGGCATTCTGCTCCTTTTTAGTCATGGAAAACTGAGGGCCCAGAGAGGCTAAGTGGCTTGCCCAAGCTTACACAGCAGATAAAAGAGCCTTTGATTCATCCCTTGCTGACTCAGGCCTGTGTTCCTCTCTGTTGTCCCTATCATTCCCCGCCCCCCATTCGTTTTTATAGTATGGCCTTTGAGGCCACTGCCCAGTCAGCTCTTGAGTTAACTTCTCTCCTGCCCTTCCCAGGACTGCACTACCTCCACCTGTCTAGCTCCTGGATACATGTAGCACACACCTTGTTCTGAGGCACAAGTTTTCCAGTCTCACTGCCTACAAGAGTATCAATGCCATCCGAGTGAAGGCAGTGCACACCTTTAATCCCAGCACTTGGGAGGCAGAGGCGGGTAGATCTCTTGTGAGTTTGAGGCCAGCCTGGTCTATAGAGCGAGCTTCAGGCCAGCCAAGGCTACACATAGGAATTCTGTCTCAAAACAAAACAAAACTAAACAACAACCAAGTATCTGCACCTAACCCATGAGGCATAGCCTAGAGCTCCCAGAGTCTGAGAATGCCTGCTCTAGTCAGCTTCACACAGGTAGATGCTTTGAAATGATGCTTATTAGGGAATTGATTAATGCAGTTAGGGGATCCTGCAGGCCTTACTCCCTGGGATGCTGGTAGGTTGGCTCAGTTCAAGCCCAAAAGTATCCAAAGAGGGAAAGGGAAAGTATAACTCTTGGCTTGAAGCCTAAAGTCTAAGAATCTGCAAAAGAGTCCTCCAGAGTAGGCCCTGGAGCCGGAAGCTGACAAGCGTGGGTTCTGATGGCCAAGGCAGAGACAAGCAGGTCTCAGACATTCGGGTAAGGCACCCGCTCACCCTCAGTGTTTGCTCTCGGTGTGTCTACCTACACTGGAGATCTGTCCTCCTCTCCTTGACTAATCAAACTTACATGCTAAGCTCCTCTGGAGACACCTCCACATCTGTACCCTAAATGGAGAGTTTCCTGGTTTCCAGATATTTCTTAGGAAGCTAAAATTAGCCATCTGCAGCAATTGCTGTGGTCACTGCTGTGACAAAATCATTGGCATGGGCAGCTAAGGAGGTAAACGGTGATTTGGGCTCATGGTTTGAGTAGGATCCCTTCAGCCAGGAAGGTGTAGCAGTTCATGGTGACCTCCGTCCACTCAGCCAACCCTCATATCTTAAATGTTCCGGGCAGTGCTTCCCAACCCCCCTCATGCAGTTCCTCATGCTGTGGTGACTCTCAACCGTAAAATAATTTTTGTTGCAACTTCATTACTGTGATTTTGCTACTGTTATGAATTGTTAATGCAAATATCTGTGTTTTCTGATGGCCAGAAGGGTCTCACCCCACAGCTTGTGAAACACTGTTATAGTTACCTCAAACAGTTGGAGACTGTTTGTTCAAACAGATGAGCTCAGGTGTCTGTCTCCTCCCCACCGTGGTGTGTGTGCGCGCGCGCGCGTGTGCGCGCGCGCTGGCTCTCTTTCTAGACCTATCTACCTCACAAAAATGTCATATACATCTCCTGCCCTGTGGGACCATGAAAGGCAGTCTGTGGTCTGGTTGAGCGAGGCTTACTCCGGAGACCCAGTAGAATATTCTACAAGGGACGGAACCAGTGAGCCATGCTCCCAGATACTCAGACTCATACTCCTGACTCCTTGGCTCCATAATCCTGTGGCCATCAGTCACGTGGGGCCAGCCCCCCCCCAGTGTTCTGGATGGACTCCACCCCACAGTTCCCCCCTGCTGCACCCCCACCCCACAGTTACCCGGCAACAGCCAGGTAACCCAGCCCTCTTTAAAAGGAGGCCTCTTGGCCCCTCCTAGCTCTCTTGCTTTTCTCTCTTGCCCTTGCTCTGTTCCCCCTCTTCTCATTCTTTTCCCCTCTTTCCATGTGGCCATGGCCAACTCTCACCCTTTTTCTTTCTCTCTTTACTTCTCTATCTCCTTTTCTCTTTCTACTCTTCTATAATAAAGCTTTGAAACTATAGACTGTCTCTTCTTACCCGCAGTGTAGGAGCATGGAATAGGCGTCGCATCTCCAGCCACCAGGAAAGGACCAAGTCTCTTCACAGCCAGGCTTCCTCAGTAGGTACCAGGGCCGCTTTCTGAGCAAGGACCTCCCCCCCCCCCCCAGCCAGGCAGCCTTCCCTTTGCGGATTCCCTATACGGGTGCGCGGCCCCCCCTTGCCAGCCTGTTTTCCCAGCCGCGTGGACACGCCGTGGCCCCACTCGCTTTTTCCCTACACTGCCCTAGCTCATGATTGCAGACCCCTACTCCAGGTGCCTCTCTGCTCCTGCGGTGTTCTCTTTTTATGCTTCTCTTTCTTTCAAAACTATCTGATTGTCCAGACCTATCCCGCTGCTCTCAGAATGATGCTCCGACCTGCAATTATAACCACCCCCTCCCTATCTGGCTTCTAGGACCCTTCCAAATCCCAGCCCCATTTTCCAGCCAAAAAGTCTGGACAAGTGAGTCAAGCTAGGAACGGACCATCTCAGGCTGTGTGTACTCAAGCTTTATCAGTAGAGTACTTGACAACATAGGTAAGAGATAATCCGGCAGGCACAATCTCAAAACTAGCTACCATCATAACTATATTCATTGGCTTAAATACAGAAGTCGGGGTCTGGCATATCCAGTGTCCTTTCCATGTATGTATTTTGTATTTATTTGAATGCCACACAGTCTTGCCTATAGGGGATCTGATGGAGAAAAAAATATCAATTAAAGTCCCTCTTCCAAAATGACTCTAGCTTGTTAACTTGACAAAAACAAAACAAAACAAAAACAAAAACAACTAAGCAGTGGTGGCACACACCCTTAATCCCAGCCCTTGGGAGGCAGAAACAGGCAGATTTCTGAGTTCGAGGCCAGCTTGGTCTATAGAGTTCCAGGACAGCCGGGGCTACACAGAGAAACCCTGTCTTGAAAAAGAAAAAAAAACAAAACAAAAAAACAAAACAAACAAACAAACAAACAAAAAAAACAAGCAAAAGAACCAGCCAGCAAACAAACAAAAAAAAAAACCACAAACAAACAAACTGAAATGGAACACTTACCCCTCCTAATTTTATCTCCTCTCCTTCCTCCTCTTTTTTTTTTTTTAACCACTGAGTCCAAATTAGTGCTGCCTGTGTGCCTCTATGTACATGGGTGTGTGTGGTCATCCACTGGAACATGGACAACCTTCCAGTGACCGGAAGTTCAAGGGAAAATGGCCCAGCAGCCATCAACTTCGAATAGCTCTTCAGCTACAGCTAGGCCGCGTGAGGCCTCACTTGTCCGTGCTAGGATATAGGCAGGCTCCATCTTCTGCCTGTCTCGTGCAGACAGCCATATCTACTGCGAGTTCATGAGTACAGTATCCATGTCAAGCCCATAGGATAGCATTTCATAGCCCTCCTCCCCATCTCTGAGTCCTTTCTTACATTTTTTCTGCCCATCTTCCTTGATATTCCCTCGGCTTTAGGGAAGGGTTTGATACAGATGTCCCCTTTGGAGCTGAGTACTCAGCCTCTCGTTCCCAGCACTGATTACTTACAGATCTCTGCGTTAACCATTGTAAAAACAAGCTTCGCTGGTCAAGGTTGTAAGTAGCACAAATCTGTAGGTTTAAAAATCAGTGTTTAGAAGGCAGTTTGGCCGTTTCCTGATTGTTGTCATTGTTTATTTGCTTGCTTTGTCAATTTGACCCAAGTTAGAGTTCTCTGGGAAGAGAGAACTTTAACTGAGAAAATGCCTCTATCAGATTGCCTGTATCCAAGTTCATAGGACATTTTCTTGACTAATGTGTGATGTGGGAGAGGCCAGTTCACGGGCTGGTGCTACTCCTGGGCAGCCGGGAGGAGGCTTAGCCGCCCGTGGGAGCAAGCCTGCCAGCAGCGTCACTCTGTAGCTTCTGTTGGAGTTCCTGTCTCTAGGTTCCTCCCTTTATTCCTTGCTCTTGTTTCCCTCAGTGAGCAAGCATGACTTGAGAGTCTAAGATAAACCCTTCTGTCCTTACATTCCTTTGGGACATAGTGTTTTATCACCGCAATAGAAACCCTAACTAAGACAGAGACCTTCTAGCAAAACAACTGTACTGGGTCCCCTCTACATCTGTGGTCTCACAGCCACCAACTTATGGCTAAGCTTACAGTAATGGGTATGGACTTCCTTCTGTGGCACAAAGCTCAAATCCTATAGAAAGTGATTGGTTACTCCCAATCACTGATGCCAATGACATTTTCTAGCTCTCTGCTATGTTAGGTCCAGTGCTGCCTTCATCCTGAGGAAAGCCTCCTGGATTTGGAAGCCTGGTCTACAGAGTGAGTTCCAGGACAGCCAGGGCTACTCAGAGACAGACAGGGCTACCCTGTCTCGGAAAAAAAAAATAATAAATCCCAAAACCAAACCAAAACAAGACAAAGTACTGAACCAAAATTCTGGTAGATAGCTCCACAGGGGGCGAGGTTCATCATGGCAGGGCCAAGGTAGTGAAGGGAGCACAAGCCCAGCTACTCTTGCTGCATCAGCAATCAGGAAACCATGAGAACAAGAAATGGGACTGGGCTAGAAAGCCTCAGGGCAATCAATTCCCAGTGCCGTGCTTCCTCCACCGAGCCTGCTGGCTTCTGCAGTTTTTTCAAACCTCCTCAAACACCATCAGCCAAGTGTTCACACATGTGTGCCTTACGGGAAACATGTCACACTCAAACCACAGCACCATGTTTGTGACTCACGGGTCCTGTCAGCCTAGGGCTGCCTAATCCAGACATCTGGGCTGGAGATGGGACTCAGGCCATCAGAAAGGCCACCTTGGATTTGTGGCAGAAGCCATCACGTGGGTCCTTCTGGACACATTCTATAGGAAACAGTATATGGAGACTATGCTTGCCCGGGGCTGGGTTTGATGCCTTATCATTCGAGACAAGCAGTAAACAATCTTAGAAAGTATGTCATCCAAGAGTCTCAGCACCACAGTTCTGGCAATCACCTGCTGGTCTGGGTGGCTCTCATGCAATTCTACTGCTTGGTCAGTAGAGCTTACTGAACCCATGCCTGTTAGGAAGCATTGCAAAGACAGAGAGAGAAAAGGAGACAACGCAGCGAATAAAAGTAAGCAGGCAGACAGGCAGGACACGTGCTGGGCAGGCACTTCTCTTTTCGAAGGCGGTGCTCATCATAGAAGGCTGCAGGACCAACTTGGGTCCCTTCCTTCTTAGGTTGCTCTCTTACTCAACTCTCAGTTTTCTTATCACTACTTTTCTCCTTTCTTGTTTCTTACCCTTTTCTGTGTTCAAGAAAGCCATTTGGTAGAAATTAAGAATGTAGTATCTGAAGGCTGTGGCATAGCTCTGTGGTAGAGCAGTGCTTAGCATATACAAGACTCTTTATATGTTCAACCTCAGTGCTAATAAATGAATAAATGAATAAGTACATACATATATACATACATACATGCATGCATACATACATACATGCATGCATGCATACATGCATGCATACATACATGCATGCATATATAAGAAAACAAATAAATCCAAATGTAGAATCTAGAACTGAATCTCTTATCTGGGAATTCTTACTTTGAGCCACAGCAGTGACTTTTAAACCATTGCTTTATTTTTTTTTTAAAGCTTTTGTTTCTCACCCTAAATCATACTAACAATCTATTTTCTTGAGAGTTTTAAATTAATATGGGTCATACCAGTAACAGCTGCTTAAACTTTCTTTGTTGATATTTCATGTGTAATAAATGTGTGTGTCCATGTGTGCATGTACATGTGCATGTGTGTGTATGTGTGTGTGTGCATATTCTATTGTGTGTGGGGTGTCTTCATCAATTGCTCTCCATCTTTTTATTGAGACAAGGTTTTTTACTGTGCCCAGAACTTGCAGATTCTAGAGAGTCTATATCCATTCTGTCCTGAGAATCCCATCTTTGCCTGCCAAGTGCTGGTTGGCAACTTTTAATAAGTGGCAGCCATGTTTGCCTGATTTTTTAAGTGGGTTCTAGGAATCCAAAGTTTGTGCTCATGGGCAAGCCACTTTATCCCTAGAGCCCAGCCCCATCTTTTCTTCTCCATTCATTCTTTTTTAATTGAACCACACCCTCATCCTCTTCTGTCTTGCTGTATTCCAGAGTGAGAGATGAAATGCTAGGAGGCAAGCTGGATTGAAGTATGTGGATTAAACATTCCACTGGGGAATGGAACAGAACCATTTTCGTTCCTCTGCTTCTCTTCATTTTAATTAAAGTATTTAAAGGATGCTATATGAATAGAATTAAGGCAGAGATGGAAATGCACAAAACCAGTTGAGAGGCACACATATGTGGTACATATGCAAGAAGAGTGAATGTTCTGTTCTGGGTAAAGAAACTCTCAGCTATTTCTAACTTCATCTTGGCCTGGTGTGTTCAGTTACTTAGTGTAGCTTCCGATGAGATCCAGACTATGGCTTCAGTTACAGAATGTGGCGATTCTACTTCTCATTGAAGAGCTACAGCTGCTCTCCTGACCCTGGCCAGCCACCTATAAGTGTCACAGAAGGTCATGAGTTGGAAGAAGTTGAAGCAGACCAAACCTATCACCTTTGGAGGAAACAGCACATCAGGAAATAAATACATGCTGTTTTTTGGATGAGTGTCAGTCAAGCTATTTGATTTGAAGAACACATAACCTATGGTGGTAACTGACTTGATTGAACTCAGAATTACCTAGGAGACCCACCTCTTGATGAATCTGTGAGGACATTTCTGGGAGGATTACCTGAGAAGAAAAGACTTACTTTGAATATAGGTGTGGTGGTTTGAATATGCATGGCCCCCAAGGAGTGGCACTATTAAGAGATGTGGCCTTGTTTGAGGAAGTGTGTCATGGGGCAGGGGTAGGAGAACTTTGAGAGAGCTTCCTCCTAAGTGCCTGGAAACAAGTCTTCTCATGTTTGCCTTTGGCACAAGATGTAGAATATTCAGGTCCTTCTCTAGCACCATGTCTGCCTGGATGCTACCATGCTTCCTACCTTTATGATAACGGACTAAACCCCTGAACCTGTAAGCTAGCCCCAATTAAATGTTTTGCTTTGTAAGAGTTGCCTTGGTCATGGTGTCTCTTCACAGCAATGAAAACCCTAACTATGATAATAGGTGATGTCTTCCTTTGAGTTAGGGGGCCCAGACAGCTGGGATAAGGCCAACACTGACATTTGTCACTCTCTGCTTCCCAATTAGTGTCAAGGACCAAGTCACTGGCCACCATGTCTTCCAAACCATGGTGAACTATATATAATTTTTGCATTCATTGACACTATTCAATCTAGAATGTTCCTCATTGCAGAATGTGTCATTAGTTTCCTCTAACTTAGTAGTCCTGGTCACAGAAGGTACAAAGAGCCCTTCCTTAATCCAACCATCTGTGTCAGTGTCATTGGTTTTGATTTCTCCCAGGGGTCAAAATGATACCCAGGCATCCATTCCTTAGAATAGCAGCCATGGGTGCAGACTAGGAGAGTGTCTGTATCAGTTTATCTTGTGCAACTTGCCTTCAGGTATTTTTTTGTCTCTTGGCCTCTTGGTCTCCTGTCTAGAGAAAAATTGGGTTCAGTTTGCAGCACCTATGAAGCTGACAGGCACCAGCAACAGGTGAGGTGCTACACAGATCTGGCTGTATACCACCCTCACCTAGTAGTAATGTAATTGGCAGAGACCCCTTACCTATGTGTGCTGTGTGCATATCATCTTGAAACAATGTGTTTAGCAACACAAGACATGCAGAGACACTCACACTGAACCACACACACACACACCCCTCTCTAAATAATTGGGGAACTTTCTTCTCCCCTAATGACAGTTTAACTGTGACAGAGCTTATTCAATCTTACTCTTTGTCATGTCTGGGTAGAAAAATGGAAAAGTGTTGCTAGCCTGAACTGCTTTGAGATGTGTGAGCAGTAAGACAAATTATTTAGTGAACTTTTAGGAGGAAATTGCTATTTATCATCTTATATCTATGTGTATGTTACGGGAAGGGACAAGTAGAAAAATTATTGCATGGCCTATCAGTCAAAACAGAGAGACACCCAAACTATTTCTATCCTTATAACCTGGGGGCCTTGTATATTGTCATGTACATGCCACTACTCCCTTGTAGCTTTATTGTGATATATACATATACATACGCATACGCATACGCATACGTATACACATACACATATATATCAGTATATACTCTCTGTTACTTCCCAATCGATGTGGCTTTTATTGAATACAACATTAATTGAATACAACATTAAGAATGTGGAAATAGCCTAAATAGTGACCCCAAGTACTGGTAGCACTTAGGTCTGCTCGCTGCTGGCTACATATGCTAGGGTGTCCAGCCAATCACAGCGGGAGTCCCTGAGTGAGGTTACGGGGACAAATGGATATTGCCAGAAATCATATCCAAATGGCTCTCGGGTTGAAAGTGGATGAGCGTTTCATTTTCTTTTCTTGTATTTTTAAGATGGTCCTGCTTTGTAGCTCCAGCTGACCTCAAAGTTGCAATTGTCTTGTCCCAGCATGTGCCAGCATGCTCAGATAGGAGGGGCTGTTCCCCCCCCCCCACGGCCCACTGGAAAACGCCATGCTGAGACTCCATCCTTGTTTAAGGCTGTCGTCCTCCAAGCGTCTTCCTTGCTCAGCTCTCTGAGATGGTATGTGTGACAAAGCTGGTCGCTTACAGATGCATAGGCAGACTGCATGTCTAGCTGGCCAGAGTCACCACTGGGAAGAAGTGAGGAGGAAGAGCAGGTAAGTGAGCATCACTGGGCTTCATCCTTTAACCTTCAGCTTAAATGTCAGTTCCCTGAGTCTTCCATCCAAATTGAGTCACCCGTGACACACTTTCTTGGAACCCCAGGCCTTTCCAAGTAGAACTAATGAAAACTTGGCCATTGATCAATCTCTCCCTTCTGATGGGCTCTTTCCTCTTCTCTTGGCTTTGTGGGAGTCTCGTGGTTTTATCTCTACCTTCCCCAGAGGATGCTTCTCAGCATTACCTCACTGGTTTCTCACCCTACTCCTTGGTCCCTAAGTGTTACCCACTCCCACTCCATCTTGGAGTTCTCTCTCTGTGCCCTGTCTCTAGGGGTCTCACCCAGGTTCATACCTCTGAACCTCACCCCACCTATGCCACAGTCTGATAGACTATCCACAACACAGTATTAGTTCAGGCTAGAATGCCCAGCCCAGTTCATTCTGCCTCTGAGACCAGCTCCTTTATTCTTCAATGACAATGACATCTCCCCCATTGCTCAGATGCCATCTTGATGGTGTCTGTGATCTTTCCACCCACCCCCTTATTCCTTTCTAATTTGTCGGCAAGGCCTGTCCACTCCACCTTCAAAATATATCCATAACTCACCCACTTCTTACCACCCCATTTGCTTGAGTCATTGTCGCATTCTGTCGGAGTTATTGCGACAGCCTCCTCCTTGGACGCTTGACTTCTGCCCTTGGTTTCTGGCAGTCAGAGTGATGGTTTGAACACATGGGACAGATTATTTGATCCCTTACTTAAGCACCCTCAGTGTTCTCATTTTACAGCCCCAGAAGAGCTCCCTCTCTGTCTCCCTCTTCTCTCCTCTCCTCTCCTCTCCTCTCCTCTCCTCTCCTCTCCTCTCCTCTCCTCTCCTTTCCTCTCCTCTCCTCTCTTGCCCCCTCCCACTCCCACTCCCCCCCTCTCTCTTTCTGTTAAGATTCTGAATCTGAATCATCCAACCTCAGTCACACATTCCCTCCATGCTAAGCACCCATGGGTTTCCACTGACCACCTTCTTTTCCTGGATGTTTTAGATAGCCACAGGGCATAGCAGTTCCTTCTTTCAGGCTTTAACTGGTAAGAGTAACTGCTTCTGGGAAGTAGTAGTTCTTGCTTATAGTCCCAGAACTAGGGAGCAGGAAGCAGGAAGATCATGAATCCAGGCCAGCCTGGGCTACATAGCAAAATCCTGTCTTAACATGCAAGTAAACAACAACAACAAAGCAAAGCAAGGCAACAACAAGAAAAATCACAAACAACAAAACAAAGAAAGAAAGAAACAAAGTAGCAATAGCAACAATAAAACCAGCCCTCCTCAAGATAGGCTTTTGGGCTTTCATATACAAAATAAACAGTTCTTATACCATTTACAATCTCCTTTTAATTTTTATTTTGTGTATGCATGAGTGCCTGCATGCATACATGTTCAAAAATTTTTCGGGAGGCCCGAAAAAGATGTCAGGTCCCCTGGAACTGGACTTAGAGGCAGTCGTGAGTCACCACATATGGGTGATGGGAACTGAACCTGGGTCCTCTGGAAGGACAGCATGTGCTCTTAATAGCCGTGCCCTCTTTTCAGTGCCTAAACTATCCTTTTGATTTAGTATTCTCCCCTTGGGATTTGTGAGTACCTACTCTATGGCTTACATATTCATCTGTCTTTCATAAATCTCTCATAATATGTTTTTTAAATTTTTTTGATATGTCACCCCAACACTCTAATATGTCTTATCACATGGTTGGCCTTTAATATTAATATTTATTAAATGACATCTATATGAATTCTTGTGACGAACTGATCAGTATTTCACATTGCCTATGTGAGTTCCACAAGAAGACCTACCATCAAGCCTTATTCATTCTAGTGTTCCTAGATCTGAGCCGAGGTCCCAAAGAATCAGTAAGTAATGTATTTTTTTTAACTAAACAATTGGAAATAATTGGCAGAAGGAATTAATTGGAATGGAGCAAGATGACACACAGATGACCTTACAATTACAATGCTGTGCAAACAGCCCTTGCATTAGCCTTAGCGTCACATAGGATTTTGCTGAAAGTCATTTTTCATAAACCCTCAGAGTCTGTGGAGTTAACACAGAGTAAAGTTCAGGGACCGATGTGAAACTGAGCATGGAGTTTGGCTTCTAAAGTCAACATGGACGGCGGTACTTATGTATAGAAAAGGAGTCACTGGAACCCCTTTGAATCACCCACATGGCGCAGATCACGCCGTTTCATGCATTCTGTGCCACCTCAGTAAATTCAGCATAGCCAGCTCTCCCTCTAAAGATTAACAGATGGCCCAGGCTGTTTCTTTGGTTGAGAACCAGATGAAGTCGTTGGCTTGAATTTAAGGGCCATATTGTAGGAATAGGGTGGGGGTTACAGCTACATGTATATATTCATCTGGACTTTCTTTTGCTGAGCATATAGTTGAATCCAAAACAGCTTAAATGTTTCTGTACTGTAACTCCATTGTACCATTTGGTATAATGATTGTTGTCAGGTCCCCTTCACGTTTGTCATGGATGCAAGGCCTCACCAGGGGAGGGAGGTAGAAAACAACCTTTTTGGAGTCACTGACACAGTTGGTATGACAACTAGCAGAATGTCACCATAATGATTCTACAAATTAAAGAGAAAAAGAAGTCTCAACTGTACACAGGCTGTAAATCCCTGAAAAGAAAGAAAATGTGCACAGTGCTAACTCTATGCTGACTGATAGGTACTGTGTGTGTGTGTGTGTGTGTGTGTGTGTGTGTGTGTGTGTGTGTGAGATCTGTGCATTTGTGTGGACATACTGGTTGTGTTACAGTAGATTATAATGATACATACTTGCCTTGATACTCAGTTATCTTTCACTTGAAAGCCTGTCAAATTGTTTTGTGTCCTTTTGATATAGACTTGTGGACCTTTAATGTGGCGGTTAGTACTCTATGGAGTAGCTCATAGTAACCCTTTGAAGAGGCTGTCGGAATCCCAGCCATCCTGTGGTGACTCTTGGCAACATCCAGGCAGGCATATGTAGGTTTGGCCCATTGCCTGAACAAGCACACTGAGTCACGACACAGAGAAGACACCCCAGCCACATCTGATGGGACACTCTTCTCTTCTTCACTAAAGTGTCTTTCAGTCCATACAAGTCTGCGTCGCTGGGATGCCAGAGACTTCTTTGTCTACTCAACTAAGAAAACTAGTGTCTTTATCTAGGAAAAAAAAAACTCAGTAAGAGTAAAGCAGTTTGAGCCAAGAGTTCTGCATTATTATCTTGCTTTATTGGCAGAATTGGGAAGTTAAATATCAATTTCAGTAGGACTTACGAATTACCAGGAACCATTTGGCCAAAGGGTGGAAGTAATTGTGGTCACTTCCTATGTTTCTCTCTTGAACACATTCTTTACTTGGTGGCCTAGTTCCTACCTTTAATAACTGTTTTCCCTCAGTCAGCTTTCCCTGGGAGGACACCTTCTAGACCATCATTGCCTGGGACAAGCAGTCTGGAATATTCCACCTCTCTCACTGTGTATTCTTCCTCTTGTTTTATGTTTTATTCTAGCCTCGTTAGGACTCTCTCTCTCTCTCTCTCTCTCTCTCTCTCTCTCTCTTTCTCACTTCCACTTACCCCAAATCATATTTAACTAGCAACCATACAACACATAGCCAAATATTTCCCCTTTATCTAAGTTCCTTTTCTCTTGCTGGGAAGATACATCATGACCAGGAGACGTTATAAAAGAAAACATTTAATTGGCGGCTGGCTCACAGTCTCCGAGGGAGTCTATGACCCTCATCATGTCAGGGAGCATGCATGTAGGTGGGCATGGTGCTGGAGCAGTAGCTGAGAACTTACATTTCCTTGAAGTCTTACATGGTTCTGTGCAGAGAGCAAGCATTTGTAATTCATACTGATGATTTGGGGAAATGCAGAACTCTCAGAGCTGGACAGCAGAGTGAGACAATAAGGCTGGCACAGGCTTTTTAAACCTCAAAGACAGACACATCTCCTCTGACATAGCCACACTGTCTAATCTCTCCCAAAATAGTACACCAGCTATTTTAATAGTACACACACTCAAACACAGGAGCTGATGGGGGCCGTTCTCAGGAGACGTCTCAGGCCACCACACCTGACCTTTCTTTGCTATCTCCTCTTCCCAGGATTCTGGCTCATCCTCCCACTGCTGTCTGTGTACAAAAGGAACAGAGGACTCCAAATTGACCACACTGATGACAGAGACGGAGGAAGAGGTGTGGCCTTTCTGTAATTCACATTTCTATGTAACAAAACTGGTTCTTGAGATCTTCCCTTGGCTTTCCTCTTGGGAATCAACTATTAAGTAGCATTGCCAAGCTGTGTCTGGGACAGTTAGGCTCCAAAACACCTCCTGGTTCTACTTCAGCCTACTACACTGGACATAGCAAAATTTCATTCAGTGGAGGTAGTGGGCAACAATAATGATCACCCATTGTTAAATAGTCTCATGTGCGAATAGACAGACACCATGTATGAGTCCTCATGCTCTGTATGAATGGGTAGACTCTTGTAGGATTCTCTGTGTGGGTCTGGGAGTGTGACTTTGGAAAGAGGAGCCAGACCTAATATAAGAGTTTCCCCCAAACCATCAACATATGAATTACAAATGCTTTGTCTGTGCACATAGCCATGCAAGACTTCAAGGAGACTATACCATCAAAACAGATGACACTTAAGAGACTACATGTGTTGTAATAGGCAGGACACCTCTTGGCAGTACAGAGTACACTCACACTGGACAACTTACTAAGTTGTTCAAGGACTAATCTTATAAAAGTTCCAGAAAAGTTGGAAAAGAAATGTGCAACTGTGTAAACCCAGCACCTGGGGTGAGGACAAGGGCCAGGTTGTGGCTGCAAGAAGAGTAGGCTGCAAAGGGACATCCCCTTCCACTACTGCAGTTGTGGTATTCAGTACAGAGAAGTCGCCAACCATGGTGACCCATCAGGCATGGTCCCAAAGATGAACATGTCATTCTTTGTACTTTCTTATCTCTTGAAGATGCCCGCATCAAAAGATATTCAATCCATAAAAACCAGTTGCAAAGACACAGCAGGGAATGAATAAAGCCAGAATGTCTCTCTAAAGGCAAAGGAAAGACCGTGTTGTAAACTGATGCACCATTTAGGTATATTTTATCAGTCACAGATTGCAAGAGTAAATGATTTGTTTAGTAGCACCCTCACTATGCAGTATCAGTTTTATACATCATGAGCTCCTTTTCTTAGGTTAGAGTCAGCTGAGGATGGCCCGCATGAAGCACTGAACTAGACGAACTGCCTGGCTCACACCAAGTGAACGACTGGTGAGCTAAGCAGGGGACGGAGCATATTTCAGTTACTTGGGTGATGCTTTCGGTCTTCCCCTTTCCGCTCTGTAGTTTTGTTCCACTGACCGGGATTTTTCTCCATGCCTAACTCCATCCTTTTAAAAGACTCTTATTTTTCCTCTTTCCTTTCTTCCAATAAAAACAAAAAAACAAAAACAAAATAACAGCAACAACAACAAAAGCTGGACTCACACCTCTATCCACACACACACACACACACACACACACACACTTGGGAATGCTGTATGGGGCTGCGTTTCAAGGATCCCTGCCCCCTTCCTGTCTCCAGAAAGAAAAACAAAAGGGTAAATGTGGGGGAGGGATTGGACCAGAACACTGTCTTCCTGGAATTTGAAGCTCTTTCTGGATCCCAGAAGTCACTAGGGAGAAACAACGTGCTCAGGGATTGAAGGAAACGGTTTGGCTCCCATCTGTCCCCAGTCAACCAGGGAGGAATTTTTTTTTTCCATTGTTATACAGGTTGCTACCAAAGATGTTGCTTTGCTCCTCGGAGATCATAGGGGTAAGGGAGGGAGACGTGACAAACTCACACAGCACTGAGCCAAGGAGGCAATGGCGAGACCCAGGGGAAAAGCAGCAGAGGCAGAGAGGTAATTGACCTTTGGTCAGGACCCAGAACATTCTCTGGGTTCTGGCTTGAGCAAACAGCTCACAAAAGGCTCCCCCTTTCTTGCTAGGAGTCTGTGGGATTGGGTGAGCCAGTGTGATTTACATTTTCACCCAGTGGGCAAAAATCAAGATGGGTTTTGTATAGACATAAGGAGCCAGTTAATGAATGAACAAGACTTTGACTTCTCTAGTATGAAAGTGTGGGTTGAAGTGCTTGAGTACGGCTGCCTGTTTCTATGCACAGGACAAACAGACCCGTGTG
Organism: Apodemus sylvaticus; assembly: GCF_947179515.1. Lineage (NCBI taxonomy): Eukaryota > Metazoa > Chordata > Mammalia > Rodentia > Muridae > Apodemus > Apodemus sylvaticus. The sequence continues at coordinate 40,495,191 of NC_067477.1, forward strand.
GTGTGTGCCTCCCTCTGAATGTGCATTGATACACATTCTGCGCTCCTGAATGTGTATTCCTGAATGTGCATTGATTCTCGGGAGCATTCTTCCTCTGCTGCACTGGCTCTCAACCTTCCTAAGGCTGTGTGACCCTTTAATACAGTCATGTTGTGGTGACCTTCAACCATAAAACTATTTTGTTGATACTTTTTAACCATAATTTTGCTACTGTTATGAATTGTAATATAAATGCTTTGATATGTGGGATATCTGATATGCGGCTCCCATGAAAGGGTTGTTAGATCCTCAAAGGGGTCGCAACTCTGAGGTTGAGAAACACTTTTCTACTGGCTGTTGTGTTGTCTTCACAAGAACAGACTAGTAGCGTTCTTACCCATAGTCTTTCCTCGTACAGGTGATTCAATGTGGGGTCTTGCATTCTCTCTCTCTCTCTCTCTCTCTCTCTCTCTCTCTCTCTCTCTCTCTCTCTCTCTCTCTCTCTCTTTCTCTCTCAATATATATGAATTGAATGATGTTCCTATTAAAAGATGTTGGAGTTTTACCAGGTGGTGGTGGCTCACGCTTTTAATCCAGCACTAGGGAGGCAGAGACAGGCAGATCTCTGAGTTCCAGGCCACACAGGTCTACACAGAAAAATCTTATCTCAAGGGGGAAAAATAAGATGTTGAAGTCTTAATCTTCAGAACCTGTGAATGTCTTCATATCTATTTTGGGTCTGGAGAGATGGCTCAGTAGCTAAGAGCACTGGCTGCTCTTCCAGAGAAACCAAGTTTGCTTCTCAGCACCCACATGTTGGCTCGCAAACACTTGCCATTCCAGTTCCAAGGGATCTGACACCCCTTTTGAGCCTCTACAGGCACTGCACACACATGGTACACAGGCATACATGCAGCCAAAAACGCCCATACACATAACATAAAAATGAGGCAATAAAAATGGAATCTTTATCATTAGGTCATGATGAGAGCACCAGGGTTGCCATTAATCCTATACAAATGGTGTCTTTACAAACAAAAAACAAAAAAACAAAAAAACAAAAAGGAGAAATTTACACAGAGGGACAGTAGCATGAAGCCGTAGACAAAAAAGATGTCCATCTCTACATGCTAAGGAATTCCCAAGGCTATAGGAGCCAGCAAAGTGCAAGAAACAGATTTTTCAAGGCCCTCAGGATAGAACAACCCTAACAACATTTTGATTTCAGAATTGTAACCTCCATAAGTACAAGGTACAGTAAACTATGTGCTGGCTAAACCACCCAGTTTATGAGTACTTCGTGAGATAGACCCGAGAAGATAACACAGCTGAAGTTGGTGAAATTCAACGCAGTCCTAATGTCTCCAGTGTGGAGACCAAAGCTCAAACAGTAATATGACTCATGCAGCCATAGAACCAGTTGGAACCAGCACTCTGAAATCCCAGATTACCCTTGACCTGTGGTTGGTGTTATTACTATCAATAGACTTCCATCCTTGGGTAAAAAGGGAGAAATGTTACCCCTGCCTTGTCACCTACAGTCCCCTGCCAGATTTTAATCATTTAAAGCAAAGCTCTGCTCTTCAGATGGAGCTAGTGTGCTGTGCTTAGAGCAAATGAATTTATTTGACTTGTGTTCAGTGACTAATTGTTCAAAAAGCCACCAGAACTTGGTGTGGTTTTAGTGAGTTATATATCCAAGTTATTCCTTACAATATGGAAATGGGCAATACTTCTTGAGAAGGCCAAGGACCATTTCATCTCTGTAGGGTGCCTTCTCTTAGGAGAGTCTGACATTTTGGTGTAGTTGGAGCTCCTGAGCTAAAGTTGTAAATAGTTACCCACAATGGTAATTGTCAACTCGATTGCATTAAGACACACCTAGAGTGTTAGTGTTAAACTCAAAAGTGTTACAACACCTTTGAATGTGTTTCTTTCCAGAGAGGATTAACTGGGAGGGGGAAACCTGCCCAGAATATGGGTGACATCATCCCACGATGGGATCCCAGGCTACATGAAGAGAGAAGGAGGAAGCCAGCTGTCAGCATCCTCTCCAGGGTTTCTGATCTGCTAGGATGTGAGAAGCTCTAGCCTCCTGCTCCTGCTCCTGCTCCCTCAATCTCCAGCAAACCTTCCTCTACCCTGCGAGCCAAAGTGAATCTTTCCCCCTACATCACTTCTGCCTAGTATTTTGTCATAGCAACGAGAAGACTAATTAAACTAGTGTCTCACTTGCCTCTGTTGGTCTTCTATCAGGTCATGTGAAGTGTTGGGTGTGATGGGGGAGCATCTTTGATGCAGTCTTCACAGCTGTAGAATTACCAGTCTGAGCAGGAAAGAACTCAGTCTGCTTGCCCTGTTTCCCACCACCTTCTCCCAGGACACAACCTGCTGCTGATCGCTGTCCTCCCTGGGGAAGAGGATCTAGTCATCTCTTCACATCTGACTCAGCCTTGACCCTGCCTTGAGTCTGTCCACAATTAGTTCAGGGGTCTCTACCTGCCATAAGAGAACCCTTCCTTCCTTCCTTCCTTCCTTCCTTCCTTCCTTCCTTCCTTCCTTCCTTCCTTCCTTCCTTCCTGCCTTCCTTCCTTCCTGCCTTCCTTCCTCCCTCCCTCTTTTTCTCTCTTCCTCCTTCCTTCCTTCCTTCCTTCCTTCCTTCCTTCCTTCCTTCCCTCCTTCCTTTCTTCCTTCCTTCCTTCCTCCCTCCCTCCTTCCCTCCCTTTCTCCCTTCCTCTGTCCTTCCTTCCTTCCTCCCTCCCTCCTTCCCTCCCTTTCTCCCTTCCTCTGTCCTTCCTTTCTTCCTTCCCTCCCTCCCTCCCTCCCTTTATCCCTTCTTCCTTCCTTCCTTTCTTCCTTCCCTCCTTTTTTTTTCTTTCTCCATGGATGTCAGGAAAATCCAAGCCTCACATGCCTCCCCAGGCTTCTCTGAATACTGGTCCCAGGCAAGTGACTGGGTCAAGCTACTTGTAGAAATGATTAGTATTTTGATTTGAACTAGGAAAGAAAGGGTGTAGGTACTAACACTAATAGCATCATTTTCTGAATTGGGCGAATCAAAGGAAAACACTTGCCCTAGTTTAGTTAATTAATTGTATTTAATTTCAGCATAAGGTTTCAGGTTGTAAGGTCGTAGGTATAGCAACATCACAGCTAAAAGCAAGGACTTCTTGGAGAGGATAATTTGTTTGATGGCTTGAGTTTTGCTTTAAATCTGAGAAATCTAGAGGAATTATGGGGGAGGAGGGGGTACAGAGAGGCCAGAGCTGCACTGTCTGATCTGGTTTGGCCCCTTCTGGCTGAGTGGTAGACAGCTAAAAGCTGACCTAGTTATTCCAGAGAGATTCTGTAACCTACAGACACACAGAAAGCTGCTTTAGGAAGAGCTGCGTTATGAGTTTAAAAGAACCTGGGCTACATTTGCCTTTTGAACCCTTCCTCCACATGTACAATGTTGGGAAGTCCTGCTGCTAAGGTTGAAATCTGGCCTGACCAGACAGCCCCTGAGCTCAGCACAAAGCTTCAGCCTCCCTTTGTCAGCAGGGCTGCCTCTTCTCTGAGGGATCCCAGACACCACATTGTCTACCTGAGAAATGTCACGTAGTCCTGCACCCGAGATTTTTGGAACGCCTTCCCATACTTGTGAGGCATCTCAGTAACCTTAAGACTTTAGCCAATGACCTTTGCTTACCCTGGATATTCTTACCTCCTCCCCCAAATATATAACCCTTGGGTCACCCCGAATACAGTGTATGCATACAAGCCCACTCTGAATAAAGGTAAATGCACAAGTTAAGATCTTCTCTGAGAACTGTTTTATTGAAAATTGGTGGAGAATGGGAAGAGGCCTTCTTTCTGCCTCCACTTGCTCCCAGTCAGGCTGGGATCCTGCCCTCTTTGGACTCTACCTTCACCCTTCCAGCCCAGTGTGCTTCAGTGTCTGAACACCCAGAGATGGAAAAAGCAGAGGACATGGAACCACAACACAAAATAGTTTTAAGCATGTATTTTATAACTATATTTGTACAAAGGTAAAATATATTAATATTCATAATATTTTAGTCAACTTACAGTTACTATAACGAAGTGCGCGGGGTCATCAAACTATAAAGATAAAAGGTCCACTTTGGGCTCACAGTTTGGGCATGCCAGTGCATGATCTTTAGGCTTGAGATTAGACAGCACAGTAGAAGGGATGTCTCAGGGTCATGACCAAAAGCGGATTGGAGAGGAGAGAGTTCATTCCACATCACATCACACTCCATTGTGGAAGAAGTGTATACAAACAAGGAGCTCAAGGCTGAAGCCTGGAGTCCACACCTGAAGCCGGGCATGGAGGGGTGCTGACCGTTGACCAACTCCTTGCTCAGCCTGTTTTCTTATGTTATCCAAGACCAGAAGCTACCTTGGGATGGCATTGGCTAGAGCCGGCTGAGTCTCTATAAATCAATCATCAATCAAAAAAAAAAAAATCTACAGGCTTTCCTACAGGCTAGTTTTATAGAAATGTTTTTTTTTTCACAATTAAGATTCCCTCTTCCCAGAAGTCTTGGTTTGTTTCAAGTCAGCTAGTGCAGTGGAGTGTGAGTGTGGTGAATGAAGCAAAACCATTAATGTCATGAGTCACGGAGCAGGCTGTGGTCCCACTTTCCTCTCCTAGGGCAAATTCCAGTGACCCGGGGACCTCCCATCAGACCCCACATCTCAAAGGCCCCGCGCCACTTCTATAACTCTGACGTGGGGAGCAAACTTTTAGCACTTAGGCCTAGGGAAACACTCAATATCTAAAGTATGGTGCTTACTACGCTTTTTTTTTCCTTCTCAAAAGTAGATGTCTTTCTTCTGATTTTAAAAGAAATGTAAAGCATTTATTAGGTTCCTAAAAGTATAACAGGTTCTTGTGCACTATTTGTTACTAATGGAGTTGACCCAAGGTGAGCACAGGTGCTGCTCAGGTGGAAGGCACCTTATCCAGGTCTACTCCGGCATCTTCATCATGAAGAGTGTCACAGGTGCTACCATGGCATAGACCTTGACATCTTTGGGATGAGTAACAGGCTAGATAAGAGGCTAACACGATTGACTGAGTGGGGACTAAGGCAGGAGAGGACAGTCAGGAGGGACAAATCATGAGAACTGTAGTGACAGGTTGGGGTTTATGATGACAATGATGATGATGATGATGGTGACGACGACAATGATGACATTTAATCAAAGCTTTGTAAATTTTCAATTCTTCCTATCTTTACCCTTCCTTCATGTTAACTAATACATATTGCTGTAGAGAACAAGTGTAGTGTTTCAGAGACCAGTGTCCCCCTGTCCTGAACTACTGTTTTGTTTTTAATTTGTGTGTGTGTGAATGAGTGTATGAGCATTTGTGTGAGAGTGCATGTCAGTGTATGTGAATGTACGTGTGAATGTGTATATGCATGTATGTCTGTGTGAGTATGTGTGTCTGTGTGAGTGTGTGTATGAATGTGTGACAACAGTGCATATGTGGAAATCAGAGGACAAGGGGAGAGGGGAGTCTGTTCTTTCCTTCCACAGTAGATCCAGGGACTAAGTCACTGAACTATCCCCTACACACACACACACACACACATACACACACACACACACACACACACAGAGAGAGAGAGAGAGAGAGAGAGAGAGAGAGAGAGATTTTTATTAAGGCATCACTTTTACTGTTGAAATGAATGTCCTCCTGTCCTAGTTTTATTTCTATTGCTGTGATAGGAAAAAAAAAAAAAAAACTCAACAAAAAGCAGCTTGGGAGAGAAAGGGGTTTATTTCAGCTTGCAAGTCCAGGTCATGGGTCATTGTTGTGGCCCTGAAGTGAAGCAGGAATTTCAAACAGCTCGTCACAGCACATCCACAGTCCAGAGCAGAGAGAGGGGAATGCACGTGCACACACTTGCTGGCTTGTTTGCCCACTCAGTTCAGATCAGTTTGCCCACCGGATGACAGATAGGGACCCTTGTCTAGGAAACGATGCCACCCATGGTGGCCTGGATCTTCCCACATCAATTAGCTTAACTGAGGCTAGACATGCCTCCAGTCGACAGTTTAGATGATTCTCACTGAGGCTCTCTTCCCGGGGAGGCTCAGGGGTCCCTTTAAGTTGACAGTTACATCTCTCACACACCCCCACCCGGCAATGTGTGCGGTTGCTGCCTGTACTCTGGGTGCGGCAGTGTCGGGAGGAGGGGTCTATGGAATGTGCCTGGGGCACAGAAATGGAGCCTCCGTGAATGCCCCCCCCCTTCTCCCAAGAGGAGCTAGCTACGGCCCCTCCCCTCCCTCATAGCTTCTGATTGTCTTTTCTCCCTGTAAGCTAAAGCATCATGAGGCACTTGCCAGAAGTCGAGCAGATACGACATCATGTTCTTTGACTTCCAGCCTCCAGAACCATAAGTCAAAATAAGCTTTCTAAATAAATAATCTATGCTTCGGGTTTTCTGATATAGATATATAAAATGAATAACACAGATCTACTTATAGTAAAATTTATTCATAGTAAAAGTCACTTTATTTAGTGTATAGTTGTGAGAGGTTTTTTAAAATTTATTCACTTTACATCCCAATATCAGCTTCCCCTCTTTTCCCAGTACCCCCTTACCAAGAACATCTATCTCCCCATTCCTCCCTCCCCTTCTCCTTTGAGAATGGGGAGTCCCCTCTAGGTAGCACCCCCTGCCACCACCGCCCACAGCACAGCAGGTCACGGCACATCTCTCCCACTGAGGTCAGGCAAGGCGGTCCATTTAGGGGAAGGGGATCAACAGGCAGTCAGGCGGCAGATTCGGGGAGAGCCCCTGCTCCTGTTGATGGGGACCAAGCTGCCCCAGTTCTGAGCTTTAAAACCATTCGTAGCCACACACGCCTTGCTACAGGCAAGTGTCATGCTCCTCCTGACTCCCCAGTATCTTTTGATAGTCAGCCCTTGCCCGGGTACCAGTGCCACAAACTTATACTTGTGTAAGCATGTCACACCACGGACACCTCCCTTCACTCAGTAGGATGTATCTGTGATTCATTCACATGTGTAGATCTTAGTGTTTGTTTTTTTAATGTGTTATATATGAAGGGAATTGTGTTCACAATTTTAAAGTATACAATTCACTGGTATAAAGTACTGCTATTGCCAGGCAGTGAGTGGTGTCGCACGCATTTAATCCCAGCACTTGGGAGGCAGAGGCAGGCAGATTTCTGAGTTTGAGGCCAGCCTGGTCTACAGAGTGAGTTCCAGGACAGCCAGGGCTACACAGAGAAACCCTGTCTCTGGGGGGAAAAAGTACTACTATTAAAGAATTTGGACTCTAATCCACGCACTCCAGACTGATGTACCACCCAGTTCACAGCAGTTGACTCTCAGCCAGGAAGTCCAACTGAGTGTCACTGTCAGAGCTCCAGCTCTCTCACTATGTGGTTGGTCTTTCCTGAGTGAACAAATGTCAACTGTGTCACATCATTAACTCACCTCAAGCAAGGTTCCAGGGGCCTTTGTGAATGGCAGAGACAGTGGGAACATTCTAAAGACTTAATTTGCTTCCTAGGAAAGAGAGAGTGTGGTTATGAAAAGGTCTTTGTATAATGCAAGTCTAGGATCACATGTCAAAGGACCAACACTTGACAAAGCAGTGTGCTGAGGAGGTGGACACTCTCTTATTTTTTATAAATATCTCTTCTTGCCAAGGCTGATAATTACACGTGAAATTGCTACTGGGTTCTCTTTTCAAATAAGATGTTTTAACCGTGAGTGAAATGATTAAACAGAAAGAGACTGCTGTGTGTGGTGGTGCATGCCTTCAATCCTGGAGCTGGCAATCTGGGCGAGGTTCACTGGAGAAGGGTAGCCTTTTGCTTCAGTTGAGCCTTCAACAGATTGGACAAGGCCTACTACAGGCTACAGACTAATTGCTCCACTCAAAGTCCACCAATTTAAATGGAAAGCTTATCCAAAACACCCTCATAGAAATGCCCAGCTTGGCTCATCCAGAGTGTGTGAGTGGCCCAGAGTGGTTCTGAGGAACAATAATTAAAAAACAAAAAGAAGGAGGAAATGTCCCAGATGCTCTGGGAGATTGCTCTGAGAGGGGAAATTAGAGTCCTTTATTATCTTTCTTGAGCCCCTGACTTGAGGAAAGGCCTGGTTTGCAGAGGAACGGAGTGGGGTCGGGGATGGGGCCTTGTGAATCACCTCAGAGTCAGACAACTACAGGGAACAGAAAGAATATGTTGGGACTCAAACATGGGGCTCAGGCAGTAAAATTTCTCTGAAAGGTACAGAGATAAGAACTTGGAGATCTGAAGCTTCACCTGTAATTTAGTATCCATCAAACCTGAAACGGAAAAGATGGGAAGAAGAGTGATGTGGGACAGAATCAACTAAGTGGGACTCACAGAGGCCACAGAGACTGAAGCCGCCGCGGTGGATCCTGCATGGGTCTGTGCTAGGTCCTCTGCATACATGCTGTGGCTGTTTAGCTAGCTGGTGTTTGTGGGACTCAACAGTAGGTGTGGGTCTCTCTGACTCTTTGCCTGCTTTTGGGACCCTTTTTTCTCCTAGTGGGTTGCCTCGTCTCCAGCCTTGACTTCACGAGTTGTGCCTAGTCTTACGACATCTTTTGGTATATGCTGTGTTCGGTTGACATCCATTGGAAGCTACTCTTTTCTGAAGGGAAATGGAGCAGTGGATGGGAGGGGCGTGGGGATGGAGCTGGGAGGGACTGGGAGGAGTGGAGGGAGTGGAGGCCACCAGTACGGAGGACTGTATGAGAAAAGAAAAAAGGGGGCGGGGAGAGGAACGTGAAAGAAAATAGAAAGGTGTCACCCAGAGGCTTGTTACAACACAGAAAGACACGTTCAGATCAAAGCCTAGTCTCTCAACGCAGAAAACGTGGTCTTTTCACTCCGCCCTGCCAGCCAAGCTGACGTTCCTGTCTGCTGTTCTCCTAGCTTTTATCTTTTACCAGTGTTTCCTTTTAGGCTCTGATGGAAAATTAGCTTCAGCGACATTTTGCTAAATGGATGAGCCTCAGTGAATTCTATTAAATCAGCCTCATAACTCAGCCGCCTGGTCCTTAATCATTCTTTGGCTCCGGCCTGCAAGGCTTTCCGCTTATCTCCCTCCAGCAGGGTGTTATCCGAGGCTGAACACAGTGTCCTTGATTTTAGTCCTCGGTGTCGCGTCCCAGGCTGGCTCCTATCTCTCCTCTTTCCTTCCTCATCGCTCCTCCCTTCCAAGGTCCTCCCTAGACTGTTTTAGACACTGTTTGGTGCTCCCAGACAACACTCTGGGCCAAATCTTATCTAGGCACTTTCGCGGGTGGCTCTGTATTTGGCCACAGGCTTGGTGAGTTTCCAGGAAGAGGATCTGAGGCGATGTACTCCTGGCCCAGGAAAGTGTCAAAAGGATAGGGGTGTTGGAGGAGCTGGAGGAAGTTGGTGATTGAGGCAAGAGGGGGATTAGGAAAGTCTCCGGGTACGTTTAGACAAAAGCATCAAGATGCTGGGAAGCTATCTTCAGACCTACAAGTTCTCTTCGCCCTCAGAGTCCTTTCAAGATTTCGATGCCTGCTGCCTCTTTTCTAGAAGTTCTAAAAGTCCAGAGCCTGCTGAGCCTGGAGAGGCAGTACGATGCTGGACCTGACTTCCACACTACCATTTATTCAAATTTACATTCAATTAACTCTGAACCAATAACCAAAGGGCAAAAGATTTGAACAGATAGTTCACCAAAGAAAATAGGAAGATAATTTAAAAAGTACACGAGAAGCTGACAGGTGCTGTGAGTCATTAGGAAAATGCAAATTAAGCCCATGACGTAGTCACCAGCAAGATCACAATGAAAAGGGAAGGTGGGCAAGGATCTCAGGTCGCTGCTCCTTCTCTGTGGGGGGTGGGGGGTGAGGGGTGGGGGGGCTCATGGGGCGGGGCGGGGGCGGGGCGCCAAATAGCTACTACAGAGGATCGGAAGGATCAGCTGGTTTCTTTAAAAGGTAAATGCACACGTGCTATATAGCCTGGTCATCCCACTTTTTACATAAGTATCCCAGAAGAAATGAAAGTCCATCTACACACACACACACACACACACACACACAAACTTGTTCACAAATGTCTTAGCAGCTTCAGAGCCCTGGGCTGTAAGTAGCCCGAATAAGCTGCTGCTGTGACAAAGCACCACAGGCCACGTGGCTTAAAAGACAGAAACTGCAGTTGAGCAGGGCGATGGCGCACACCTTTGATCCCAGCACTTGGGGGTTAGAGGCGGGCAAATCTCTGAGTTTGAAGCCAGCCTGGTCAACAGAGTGAGCTCCAAGATAGCCTGGGCTACACAGAGAGACCCTATCTCAAACAACAAAACCAAACAAAAAAACCCAGAAATTAATATTCTCAGTTTTAAGAGTCCAAAAGATTGAAGAGTCTGACAAAGTCTTTGTCCCAGGCTTCCTCGTGGCTCCACAGATGGCATCCTTCCAGGACTGTCCCTCTGAGTGTTTTTTCGCAGAGTGGCAGAGACCTTGTAGCTTCCAAAAGGTTCCTCTTAGCTCACTCCTGTAGCCCCATGAGGCAGAACCAGGCTGCCGAATGACGTCAGCTGAGAGGAACAGCTGACTGTAGCAGGCACCAAGACCTCAAGCCAGCAAGTAAGTCGGGGCATCTTAGGCAACTCTGATGCAATAGTTCCAGAAGGCAGCAGATGCGTGACGGATGCTGGGTGAGCCTCGGCTGAGCCTCAAATACAGAACCCTAAGAAAATGCACAGCTATTGTCCTAGGTGGTGAGTGAGTTTTGGAAGAGCTGATACACAGTGATGCATAGCTCTTATGGGCCGGCCATTTGAGAAGTCAACCTCAGGTTCCCAGGAAGACCCCCCAAGAACCTGTGCCTATTATTCACATAGCCTCGCTCTAATAACAGGCAAACTGCTTGCCTTTTGCACCTCAATTGGTTTGCTTAAAAAACGTATTTCTTGGGGGCTGGAGAGATGGCTCAGAAGTTAAGAGCATTGACTGTTCTTCCAGAGGTCCTGAGTTGCTGATTCCCAGTAACCACATGGTGGCTCGCAGCCATCTGCAATGGGATCTGATGCCCTCTTCTGGTGTGTCTGAAGATAGCGACAGTATACCCACATACATGAAATAAATAAAATAAGCAAAAAAACGTATTTCTTTATTTTTATTTATTTTATTGTTTTATGTGCATGCGTGTTTTGTCTGCATGTATGTCTGTGTACCACTTGTGTGGTCGAGATGCAAACAGAGGTCAGAAGTCAGCACTGGGTCTCCCGGGTCTGTACCTTACAGACGGTTGTGAGCTACCACTTGGATCTGGGAATTGAACTAGGTTCCTCTTAGAGAACAAGTGCTCTTAAACACTGAACTAACTCTGTCCCTGTTCTTTTGTTTTGTTAGGGCCTTACTATGACAATCCCCCCTGCCTCAGCCTCCTGAAGGCTGCGGTGACAGCCATATGCCTCTCTACCTGCCTAGTTTATTTTCAAACAAGAATGTCACTGTGTGTCTCAGAGTACATTAAAAAAACATTATTTCTGTAGGATGTTTCTATATGGAGCTCAGCAGGAGTGAGAAGTCTGGCTACATATTTAGTAAGTGTGTCTATTTTGATAGCTTTGGCTAATAAGGTTTCTTTGTTGGGGCTGTCCTTAAATAGACTCACTGTCAGGCTGTGCGGTATGACTCGATTCACAGATACTTTCCAGACTTCTTGTGACTGCCTCCTTTCTCCTCACATGCCTGGCCCTCTCCCGCTTCCCCTCCCCATGCCCTTCCTGACACCTCTGGGGCACCCTGTGATTGACGTCTGTGTTGCCCTTTGTCCTCTACACTTAGCCTGCATCCTTTTCTGTCTTGGACTCCTCGGAGCATGCTACACGGTACTGGGGCTTTGTGTGTGTGTGTGTGTGTGTGTGTGTGTGTGTGTGTGTGTGTGTGCTGAATGAATTAGACTGTTCAGCTGCCAAACTGGATGGAGTAGAAGGCCTCAAACAGGGTAAAGATTTAATTATTTCATTGCAGGGAGCTTTCTGCTGGGGCTACTGTCTGGAATGGACTCAGATCCCGTTTTGAAGCAGTGGCCATTGTTGACTCTTAGATTACACAGAGTTAAAGCAAGTGACTGCCCACTGCCCTGAAGGAATACAGCAAGCAGGGTGAGTTATATGGCTGAGGTAGATTTCTTCTCTGTTATGTGATTAACTTGGGGAGAGAGAGAGAGAACAAAGACTTCCCCAACGAGTGAGGTGGCTCTAGTGACAACCACACGACTTCCTACATAAGGTTTAACATGAATTAGTCCTGTCTGATGCCTGAATTTGTCTTAGCAGGTAGCAAAGGGTGTCTAGACTCCCCCAAAGGCAAGCTAAAGCTATAGTAAGAAATACCTGGGATGGGAGTTTGGTTCAATGTACCTATTAGAAAGGCCAGTATGAGTTGGTGGCGCACAGCTGTAATCCCAGCACTCTGGGAAGCAGAGGCAGGCAGATTTCTGAGTTCGAGGCCAGCCTGGTCTACAGAGTGAGCTCCAAGACAGCCAGGGCTACACAGAAAAACCCTGTCTCGAAAAAACCAAATCCAAAGAACCAGAAAAAAAGAAAAGAAAAGAAAAGCCAGTATGGTCAGAATTAAGGCTAGAAGCGCTCCTGACTGACCTAGCATCTAGTACCTGGAGTGGGCTTTCAGGCAATAACCATCTGTACGAACGATACAAGGTGGGGTTTCAGGAGCCCAGGAGTCTGGAAGTGTGACACCCCACACGGTAGCAGCCAGGAGCTGAAATCTGGCCCACTGGGATGGCATTGTGACTGACCTTTTTCTTCATTCCTGTTACGGTTTGGAGATGAAGTTTCCTTCCAAGTGGGTCATTTTGAAGCTTACTCTCTTGCTATCTAGTTGTTGGATCCACTCTCTGAGGGTTGATTGTCTCGTGTAGACTCTGACCTCAGTAGGGTTCAGACTTTGATGGTATTAATGTTAGACGGTGGAAGCTGGTACCTGGTTGGGAGAGGTAGGTCATCGCTGGCAGGTATCTTGTCCTTAGCTCCTGTCCTCTCTCCTGTGAGCTCCTGTGAGGTGGGGGCTCTGTTCTACCAGGCCTTCCTGCTGTCAAGTCTTCCTGCTGTCATGAGCCCCCACACCAATGGAGCAAGTCAATCAGAGATCAAGACCTCTGTAGCAGGGAGCCAAAGTAAACCTTTCCTGCTTCATGCCATTTTCTCCTCAGGTTATTTGTTGCAGCAACAGAAAACCGACCAACACCATCCTGTACACTAGGGCTCTTCCCTCTGTTGAGAAGTGTGGGGTAATGGAGCTGAAGGCTCAGTGTCTAAGTCCATGCTCTACCAATTACCCTCATATAGATATGCTCCAAGACCTGATGGGAAGGGCCTTCTGTGTATCTTGCTTAGCGCAAGAGCTAGGACTGTGTGAAAGATCAGTGACCATTGGTCATGGGGTGTTTGCTTGTCCTAGAGATAGGCTCTTGTGCTGAGTTCAGGCTGGCCTGGGACTTGTGGCAATTCTCCCATGTCAGTTTCCAGAATTCTGAGATTGTAAGGCCATGAGCCAAGACTCCTTGCTTTGTCATGACCCCCATCCATACTATGTCCTCCTGCCTAGGACACTGTGTCAGGCCATGTTCTATCCTGGGTATGTGTGGTGACACTATGTGGTTGTCAGCCTATCTTAAAACCAAATGGGGGTAGTGGGGAGACTTCAGGTGCTCTTCAACCTCAAGGTGGCTGCTGTTCTTGTCCCATAGGTAGCTGAGGATGATTCTGTAGTGGTTTATCTTGGTTATCTGCTTGACTAAGTCTGGAATTAACCAAAACCCAAGCAGTTGGACACACCTGTGAAGGATTCTTGTTGGCCGGATGATCTGAGGTTAGAGGCGCCTCCCTAAATCTAGGACATCCCCTCTGGTGGCGGCCTGCATAGGTGATGTGGAAGGGGGAAGCTTCCGGTTTCTGCCTGCTTGCCTTCACTCTCGCTGTCAAGTTTATCTCACCTGTCCCTGGGGCAATCCTTTCCTTGCTTTAGACCCTACTTCTTAGATATTAAAATGAAGACTGAAACCCACAGTTCTCCAGGACTTCCCTGGGATTCCAGCACCAGATCCGGACTGCAGAGACATCCCGTCTCGTCTCATAGACTGAATAACTTCCAGATTCTATCTACCAATTGTTGTTGGGCTACTTGGACCAAAGGCCAGAAACCACTCTAGTAAATCCCATGTGTTCATTCTGCCAATTGTTTCTTTAAAGAACCATGATGAATACAATGACCATGAACTTCTAATCCTCACACATCTACCTCCAAGTGCTGGGATCAAAAGCATAGACAATAATGCTGATTAGAAGTCTCTCTCTCTCTCTCTCTCTCTCTCTCTCTCTCTCTCTCTGTGTGTGTGTGTGTGTGTGTGTGTGTGTGTGTGTAGTGTGTGGGTGTGTATCCCACCTTTGCTTTCTCTTTCCAAGTCTCCAATGCTTGCATTACTGGGTTCAGCCCACCTTGGCCTCTTGCAGGACTGTGGGCATACACCATGGCACTTGGCTTGGGTCTGCTTTTTTGTTTGGGATTTTTTTTTGTTTGTTTTTTGGATTTGGTTTTTTTGAGACAGGGTTTCTCTGTATAGCCCTGACTGTCCTGGAACTCACTCTGTAGACCAGGCTGGCCTCGAACTCAGAAATCCACTTGCCTCTGCCTCCCAGAGTGCTGGGATTACGGGCATGCACCACCACAGCCCGGCTTGGGTGGGTCTGCTTTTTAAGTTCAGTGTTGCATTCTGGGTTCTGATGCTTTTCCTTTTGGAGATGAGCACAGGTGGCTGGCAGAAGAGAGAACAGGTGCAGAGGAGGCTGAGGGGGGCTTCACACGAATACAGACACACTGCCCTGAAATAAGTTTCAGCCTTTAGCCAAATGACTTGTGTAAATTTCCACGAATAAAATTTAAAAACACAGTAAATATAGATCCATTAAAGGTCTTAAAATAGGAGCCTGACTGTGGCTGCCACTTGGGGAGGGGATAAGATGCAGTGTGGCCCTTCCGCCTTGCCCCCCTTCCCTTCTCTCTCTTCATCTATGAGGGAGAATTTTTATTTGATGTGTAAAGGTTAAAAATAGCTTATTGGCTCATGTGTGTCAAATGATGTTTATCTTTTGAGTGATGTCTGTAGATTTAAAGGAACAACTGAGACCAGAAAAGAGGGCTACTCTGTCTTAAGGGCCCAACTCCAAAGGTCCTCAGATTCCCTCTAAATTTTGGTTGCCCAGTATGGGTCTTTTGGGTGTGGGGTTAAAGATTTATTTTTATTTCATTTTACGTGGTTGAGTGTTTTGCCTGCATGTATGGATGTGTACCTTGTGCGTGCTTAGTACTCTTGAAGAGTACTAAGTACTAATCCCGGAAGAGGGGATGAGGCTTAGAAGGCATGGCTGTCCTTATGCTCACAGACAAGCACTGGGGAAAGCCGGGATGGTAAGCACACAGGGTTGTTCCTTCAAGGGAAGAAATGTGGTGCCTGTTCTCTGCCCGGAAGGCTGAAAGTTGACATGCTTTTTAACCTGGTGACCTTTGTGTTATCTGTGTGGCCAGGAGACTTTTCTGGCACTAGATCCTCCCTCAGACCCTTATTGTAAATTTGTTTTTCTTGGTCAATCTATAGAATCTATCTTTATGGACTTTACAAAGAGTTTCAATGTAGTTACATCTGATCTTTATTTAGCTTACTTTGATCCTCAAGGAGATCTATATGTGGCTTGTTGTGCATGTAGGATTGAGGTAATTGTTAACAGAACCATTTTCACCAAATTGTGCTGTGCTTAAATATGCCTAAAATAAACTACGCAGAGTAAGACTGCAGAAGTCTGAACCACCAACAGCGACTGAACCATGCTGGGCTGTACAGCCGTCTGCCTCGGGCAGGTCATCCCTCCGTAGCCCACCACGTTCTCGGAGAGCCCCACAACTGGTGCTTGACATGGGACTTGACCCTTGGAAAAGGTAAGAAAATGTTTTCTTTAAGTAGAAGCAGAGGGTAGGAGTTCGGTCCACTGCCTGAGGGGTCACAGCTGTAAGACAATGAAACAGCATGGGTTTCCCCACTCCTAGGAGGCAAAGCATTTTCTACAATCTGAGCAGTCTGTTCAGACCCACAGGAGCAGATATGTAAAAACAAACCAAACAACAAACAAACAAATAAAAGCCAGTTTTGCAACTTTGTACAAGTGAGTGTAAAATTCAATCCTGGGTTTCCTGAACGAGGAACCATTGCTGTCCACAATTGGAGTCACACGGGAGCTACTGTAAAAAGACCGATCCCACCAGAAGATAGGATAAAAATCCCTTTCTGTTATTTTGCAATCTGGACTGCAGTTATATATTGCTTGAACATTCTTTAGAAGGACCATAAGGATCCTCTGGACACACCTTGGCAGGGTGAGTTGTGCCAAGGGGTCCCCCAGCACTCTCACCCCACCCCCACCCCACCCCCACCCCACCGCACCCCACCCCCACCCCACCCCCACCCCACCGCACCCCACCCCCACCCCCACCCCCACCCAAGGCTATTTGCCTTTGCCCATGACATAGAAAGGAAAAACACTGGGCTAAGGAATATGACTCCAAACCTGACAGGGATGGTAAACTCCCAATAGAGCAACCCCTAGCCCCAGAATCAAGGGGAAAATAGATCCAGTATGGGCTGATCAGTGGCCCCTTCATGGTATAAAATTAAGACAGGCCCAATTCTATTACAGGAACAATTGCAATTTGGACATACAGAACCTTCAGTGAGTCCTTGGAATCCTCCTATTTTTGTAATCAATTTCATTAAATAGTTTTGAAAATAAAAAGACAAAAAAATAAATTTCAGCTGCTATATGATCTCAGGGGCATAAATGTTCCTATGAAAACAATGGAGGTCTTGCAGTCCGGGCTCCCTGTGCCTACCGCAATTCCTCAAGGGCACTCCTTTAGTACAGTTGCCTTTTTTTTTTTTTTTCCCCAGACAGGGTTTCTCTGTGTAGCCCTGGCTGTTCTGGAACTCACTATGTAGAACAGGCTGGCCTCGAACTCAGAAATTCACCTGCCTCTGCCACCCAAGTGCTGGGATTACAGATGTGAGCCACCATGCCCAGCTTGTATAGTTGACTTTTAAAAGACTAGATTTTCTCTCTATTTTTATATCCTGATGATAAGAAAAGTTTTACATTCTCTCTTTCTACTTTAAACAATCAATAGCCAATGACCCAGTATCAGTGGAACATTTTGCCACAAAGGATGAAAACCTTGCCCCACTATAAGGCAATATTATGTATGTAAGGCATTTAAGCTGGTGCTGATTAAATTCCCTCCGGCATTAGTCATTCATATGAACGGCATTTTCCATTCATGTTTTCCTAATCAATACTTAAATGGATGCTTTACTTTCATGGTAAATGAACTAAAAGAAGAAAATTTAGGGGCTCAGCGGCTAAGAGCATTGACTTCTCTTCCAGAGGTCCTGAGTTCAATTCCTGGCAACCACATGGTGGCTCACAACTGTCTGTAATGGGATCCAATTCCATCTTCTGGTGTGTCTGAAAAGACCAACAGTATACTCCTATACATAAAATAAATAAACCTTTAAAAAAGAAGAAAATGTAAATGTAACTCCAGATAAAATACAAAAACAGTCACCTTATAATTATTTAAAATGTATTCTCACTCATCAACAAATTTGCCATTATCCCCTGTCAGTTTAAATCTTCCCAAGCAATGTACCCTCAAACACTTAGAAAAGATTGGGCCATGTCATTGGATGTGTTCTTATCTGTCTAACACCACCCAAGATTTAGCTCTGCTTTTTAATTTGCTGTCTGGAGAATCTCAGTTAAACTCTGTAAGAAACACAATTGCCAAAGCAGAGCGAGTGTTTGGCCTATTTACTAATAATGCTGCTGTGTAATGGCAGCTCGGAGAATGACTCCTTTACTTCCTCATCATTTACCTGCCCTTCCTCATCCTCATCACCTGCTGGAATCATAAACCAACAATGCTCCTCCTTAAAGACCTGTAGCTCCCTATTTACAGGAAATTATTGACTTAATTAGGATTGGAAGGGCATCTGTCTCAGTTTGGGTTTTACTGCTGTAAACAGACACCATGACCAAGGCAACTCTGATAAGGACAACATTTAGCTGGGGCTGGCTTACAGGTTCAGAGGTTCAGTCCATTATCATCAAGGTGGGAACATGGCAGCATCCAGGCAGGCATGGTGCAGGAGGAGCTGAGAGTTCTACATCTTCATCTGAAGGCTGCTAGGAGAAGACCGGCTTTCAAGCAGCTAGGACAAGGGTCTTAAAGCCCACACCCACAGTGACACACCCACTCCAACAAGGTCACACCTAATAATGGAATTCCCTGGGCCAAGCATATACAAACCACCACAGTATCTTATGCCACTTGTTAGCATAGAAATCACTGTGCCATTAAATAGAATTCCAGCTGAGTATTTGTTTCATGCTGATCACGATTGGCAGGTAGCATTCCCATGTTACTTGGGATCTCTAGATATTCATTATCCTAAAGATCCCCTTTAAGAATTTTTTAAGATACCCCATGGGTATTCCTTAAAATTACATTGAAAGATCCTGTAGAGATCACTGTTACAGAGGGCTCTTCAGAAGCACAGGAGCTTATGTTTTAGATACAAATTCCACACCCTCCACATATACCCAGCCCCGGATGTACAGCTCAACAGTCTGAAGTTGCTGTAGCCAACCAGCTTTAACTTGTTTTTCAGCCATTGGATGTTTTAGCACACCCGCCATTGGTGCTCAAACGGTTTCTGCTTTAGAAACTGCAAGACGAAGAAGCCAGGCAGTGGTGGTGCATGCCTCAAATCCCAGCACTTGGGAGGCAGAGGCAGCCGATCTTCATGAGTTTGGCTAGCCTGACTGTCCTGGGGCTACACAGAGAAACCCTGTCTGGAAAAACCAAAATGAAAAAGCAAACAAAAAAAAAAGGGAGGAAGGAAGGAAGGAAGGAAGAAAGAAAGAAAGAAAACTGCAAGACTTAAACCTATCCCCACTACCAATGCTATTTCACAAGTATTTCTGTCCCTACGGGCGTCTATACAACAATAACCTTAACATTTTTTTCGTAACTCACATTCACGCTCACTCTCATATGCCAGACCTGTTAACATTCGCTAATGCCCAAGGAGATGGCCTGGCCTCCTCCCCACCCCTAACACTTTCATTCCAGGCTGCTTAAAAATCTCATGAATTTCTTCATCAAAATACAAAATGATTACAAGTATAATTACTCCGGGCAGTGGTGGTGCACACCTTTAATCCCAGCACTTGGGAGGCAGAAACAGGCGGATTTCTGAGTTTGAGGCCAGTCTGGTCTACAGAGTGAGTTCCAGGACAGCCAGGACTACACAGAGAAACCCTGTCTTGGGGAGATAAAAAAGAAAAAGAAAAAAAAAAGTATAATTAATTCTCTACTCCATGACCAAGTTTTCCTGCCCTTTGTGTTTCTTGACCTCTACTGCCACCTGCTGGTGGAACTAATCCTTGAGCCTTAAAATCCAATGCCACTGGGGCAGTCAGACATCTCTGAATTTTGACATTTCAAATATGCACCTGTAACAATTGATATTTTAAAAGAATATGTTGTTGCTTCTGTCTGAAGAACGACCTTGAATGCCATCATCATTTTTATATCCCTTTCCCTTTCCAGGATGCCCATTGCTACTGAAATCTGACAACCGTCCTACTTATACTAGCAAATAACTTTTACAATAAAAGTATTAAAGATTAATCATGGTGCTGGAACTTCTTTCAACTCACAGTGTCAAAGCTACTGTGGAATGACAGCATCAAATACTTAAACAACAATTTTTAAAAATAAATTTGGGGACAATATCTTCACCTAAATGCTCAGTGCTATTAGCCCTGGTTACTTTAAATTTTTTCCCCTTTAAAGGGTAATGCGTTCTCCGCTACCCAACAGTGGAGACACAGACATGAACACAGTATATGTTAAATGAAAGACCTAGGAACCAATGAGTGGAAATGGCCCCATGTTCTTCTAATATCAAGGCAACACAAGGGGTACACGTGTGTCTTTCCAGGAAAGGAAAGAAGACCCAGATGATATCAACTCCCATGCATATGCCCAAGACAGCATCCCAGAGACCACTGGACAAGGGAGGCATCTGAAGAAAGATAACAAACACACCAAGAGGAGGCATCCCAAGAGGAAGAAGAAGCTGATGCTTGGGGGAAGCATCAAGACTTTAACTCATCAAGCCAAGACTTTGGGGAGACAAGGACCCAATATTGCTGATCCCCAAAATGGTGTCATGTTTATTAACTGTATTATATGCTAATTCTCAGATTGTACAGAATCCAAATACTTTATTTTCTGGCATGTGCTGCTTTAATGTGTCGAGATTTCCCTCATATTCACATTGATGATCTGCATGAAGAGAAAGGCACGGTCTCTTTGAAGGCCACCTTGGTTAAGATGGCTTTCCCCGTTCCTTGGTCCTCTGCTGGCTATCCTATAATTCTGTTGTAACGCAGGCTGTGCGGTGAAGCTTGGCTTATGCTATCACAGCCACAAAATTCTCTTTAAAAGCTCAAAAGGGGAGATGTAGGAAGTATGGCTGTCTCTGTGCCCACAGGCACCAGAGACACCCAGGATGGTAAGCACACAGGGTTGTTCCTACAAGGGAGGGAATGCTGTGCCTGTTATCTGCCCTGTTATCTGCTGGAAATGGACATACTTTCTGACCTGGTGACCTTTGCACTGTGACTTTTTTGGCACTGGATCCTCCCCTAGACCCTTATTGTAAAATCGTTTTTTCTCAGTCAATCTATAGAGCTTAACTTTGTGGACTGTACAAAGGATTTCATATCTGATCTGTATTTAGCTCGTTTTGTTCCTGACGGAGATTTGCGTGTGGTTTGTTGTGCACATAGGATTGAGTTAATTATCACAAGAATAGTTTTCACCAAATGCGCTGTACTAAATATGTCTAAAATAAACCACGTGGAGTCAGACTCCATTTAAACCAACAGCAGCTACTGAGTCGTGGTGAGCTGAGCTGACTTCTCCCGTCTGGCAGCTCATATCTGTGGGACCGTGTAAGGCAGTCTCTGGCCTGCTTGAGCAAGGCTTCCTCAGGAGACCCAGTAGAACATTCTACAAGGGACGGAACCAGTGAGCCATGCTCCCAGAATGCTGACTCCTCAACTCCATAATCCCGTGGCCATCAGTCACGTATGGCCACGCCCCAGGACCCCAGTGTTCTGGCTGGACTCCACCCCTACAGTCACCCAACAGTTGCCCGTTGCGGGCTCTGCCCACCTGTTTTCCCGGCCATGTGGCCCCGCCCACCGTTTATTTCCAACAATATCTCTGCAGCCCATTAAGGACACAGAGACCCCTGTAATCCAATCCCCTAGAGCCAGTGCTAATGACAGCTGTGAGCCACAGTGTGGGTGCCAAGAATAGAACCTAGGTCCTCTGGAAGATCAGCAAGTGCTCCTAACCATTGAGCCATCTTTCCATCCCCAACCAATGAGTCTTACATTGACTCTGTAGGTAGGGCAGGCGCATTGCCTAAAGAACATAGGAAAGGATGAGGGAGCTCCCCAAAGTGTGTACGGTGGGAGGGGCCGTTACCCGCGGATGGACAGAGCAGTGGGAGGGGCTGTTACCCGCGGATGGACAGAGCAGTGGGAGGGGCTGTTACTTGCGGATGGACAGAGCAGTGGGAGGGGCTGTTACTCGCGGATGGACAGAGCAGCAACATCATATGCAAGGCTACAGATGTTCTCAGGGATGCTCATGTTATAACTCCAAGTGCCAGCCAAGTGTTCCTCGGGGCTAAACTGGGTGACTTGGCGAGCTTTGAGAACAAGCTGGCCGGAAGGGTGACACCCAGTGGCTGGCTTATACCACTGAGGGTGAATTCATGTCTTCCATGTCTTCTTCATGGAAGGCTTAGACACAGCCGGCAGCAATGATAGTTGTTGACTGAGTAGCGCAGCTCTTGAGCTCCACGCAAGCTTCTATGTGTTTGTTTAGAAACTGATTACAAACCTTCTGTTAGGACTGCATGAAGCGCGCCACAGCTACCCTGAGCATGGCCTCTTGGGGGCTATTTGTAGCAGGCAGAGGCAGGCACGAGGCAGATCCAGGAAATCTGTGCTTCTTGTTTCTCTTCCTCTCTGAACCTCTGCTCCATCCTTCTCCTGCTGTGGCTTTTTTCCCATCCCCCCAAACTGAGACTGGGTTCCCTCCATGCTGTTCCAAACCCAGAACAAGGACCCGCAGGGGCTCAGTCACATTCAGCCCCCACTCAGCCCAGTTAACCACATGGCCAAGATGACACCCAAGGGATGCTACATGTTTTTGTTTTTTGTTTTGTTGTGAAGAGATTTGTGCCGACAGCTCGGCCAACATCTCCCAGAGAAGCCGTGTGAGGGTGTAGCATTTCTTCCATTTGTACAGAGCCTCACATATAAGTACATATCCCTTCCTTCATCTGATTCTTGGCATAAGCTCAAGGACTGGGAAAAGCAGCACTCACTTAGTGTGTGTGACTGCGCACTCACCGTGTTGCCCAGGCTAGCCTCAGATTGGCAGAGTCAAGCCCCAGACACTTATTAGAGAGATACTCGCTGCGTCCAGCTAGTAGAGGTCTTCCTTCTGGGCCAACCTCATTCCACACCTCAGGTTCTATTTTTCTTTTAAACCCCTCCCCCCTCTCTCCTGTTCACTTTGAATTTTGGAGGGAAAAGACCATATTTCACTTACCTTTGCTTCTGGATCTCTCTGCCTGTTTTAGGTATTGATTAAATTGAATTTGTTTTCCAGGCAAACCCAGAGAGGTCTAGAGGGCTAAGTGCTTTGCTTTGCTTCAGGGCATCTGGCCAAAGAGACAAGGCAAGATGGTTAAGTAGTAGCGGAGTCCACAAGATTCCCAGCTAAGGAACTGTCCCACAAGGTCTCTGACACCTCAGTAGGATCCGGTGTGTTTGCAGGAGGCAGGGGGATTCTAAGTAGATGGTGTGAGGGCTTGAGGAGATGCAAGGCTTCCGGCGAAGGTGCAGCAGCCACATTTGGAGTCTGATCTCAGGGCTCCAGCAAAAAAGTCTCTCTTTGAAATCTCAGCCTCCTAGGTGTCTTCGGCATCCAGTCCACTGTACATCCCGACCTTTTTTTAGAGCTAGGCAAGACCTCGAGTGGGGACCTGGTGCAATCCTCTGTGGGATCGCAGGTGTGGATGGGGGGGTCACTGTGCGACAGATGAGCCAGCCTCCACAGAGAGAGGCGTCCCCTGCGACAGGGAACCATCTGAAGGGGAGAGACACTTTCTCTGCTATGGGAACATGAATCAGGGTGGCATCTAGTGATGCGCTCTGCCCTCCACTGAGCGTTTTCTCGTTCCTTGCTTTCCGATGTTGAGTCCCCGCCTCAGGTCCTGCTTGGGTTAGAATGAATTTACCCTTGAAGTTCCCAGACCCTTTAGGAGTCTTATTACAGAAAGTGAGGAGCAGAGGCAGGGAAGATGCAAGCAGATGAGGAGAGGGGAGTGTGAGGCCAAGGGTTCACAACTAAGAAGATGCCCTGCCTAGACAGGCCCCTTGTGTGGAGAGATTCCACTCCCACAAAGACTATGATTCTCGCAGAGTTCTGAGAAACAGGACTTTTTTTTTTCTCAGAAAAATAGAAAGAACCAGGGTGGGTAACATTGAGAGCTCACAGCCCCAGGAACAGGCACAGGAAAGTGAGAGAGGAAGCCTTAGCAGACCAGGACAGCATACCCAGACCCAGCTGGGGCCTAGGAGCTGCTGCAACTCCTCACTCTGTGGAAAGGGCTGAGGGGAAGGGTGGGAGGGAAGAGAAGAGCCGCCGTGGAATCTGTTGGAGTGACAGGAGGCAAGTGTGTGCCGTGGGGGTTATTAATAGGGACGAGAACATATATTTAAAACCAGCGACCCAATGAAGGGCAGAACAGTCTACATGTATCTAAGACCCACACAAAAGACACCCCAAGCCTGCAAAGTGAGCTTTCTCAACCCAGAGTCCGTTAGGCCAAGGGGCTTGGGCAGCAGAAGTAAGAACTTGGGGGGTCTGTGTGCTGCTGTTCTATGGGAGGGAAGCCGGGGGTGGGGGAAGGGGAGGAGGAGGGAGAGGAGGAGGGGGAAGAGGAAGAGGAAGCAGAGCAGGAAGAGGTAATGTAAGCTTACCCAGCTGGCTCTCTGGTTTCCATTTTCCCTCCTACCTCAAGCCTCATGGGAGAGTAAACTGTCTCCTTTAATTGACATTTTTCTTGTTCCACTCTGGGGTTTGCAAGCTTTGGGTCTCGAAACCCTAAGGCAATAAAACACACACTCTGGTCTGCCTCCTAAGAGTAGAAACAGGGTGTGAGGAGCAGGCAAGGTCACTAGTCAGGCTGGGCGGTGGTGGCGCTCGCCTGTAATCCCAGCACTCTGGGAGGCAGAGGCAGGTGGATTTCTGAGTTCAAGGCCAGCCTAGTCTACAGAGTAAGTTCCAGGACAGCCAAGGCTATACAGAGAAACCCTGTCTCGAAAGAACCAAATCCCCCCAAAACAAACAAACAAACAAACAAGATCACTAGTCAGGAGCATGGGGGCCAGTCAAATCTGACAGGTCCCAGCTTGTCCTGTCAGACACTGGTAGAATTTAGTTGCTAAGGACCCTAAGGTGGGAGGGGAGGGCTGGGTCTGGGTATAGTGTCTTGCAGGTTTGGGGGACAGGGAAGGGTAGGTTCTGGGATTAAGGCTGGTTGGAAGGTGTGATACCACAATTGTCTTCCAGGGTGGCTGGGTTTGGGTTAAAAGGCTGCAGAACAATCCAGTTCCTCCCACTCATGTGGTGTCCTGAAAGGGGCCTCGTGAGAACACGGTGACGTTCACAGAGCTCAGCTCTGGCAGGCCAACCTTCTTTGGTCTAAACCCTGGGACTGGTCAGAAGTTGCTAAGAGCTGAGTCCCCATTTTGGTCCTGTCCATACCACTACTTTTACTGATTTGCTCTGTGTCTTAGTCAGGGTTTTACTGCTGTGAACAGACACCACGACTAAGGCAACTCTTATAGGACAATATTTAATTGGGGCTGGCTTACAGAGGTTCAGTCCATTACTATCAAGGCAGGAGCATGGCAGCATCCAGGCAGGCATGGCGCAGGAGGAACTGAGAGTTCTACATCTTCATCTGCATGTTGCTAGGAGAAGACTGTCTTCCAGACAGCTAGGACAAGGGCTTCAAGGCCACAGTCACTGTGACATAGCCACTCAACAAGGTCACACTTCCTAATAGTGCCACTCCCAAGGCCAATCATATACAAACCATCACATTCTGTGACCTGCTTTTAATCAGAGTTAATAAAAGAACTTGCTGCATAGAGTTTTGGTGATCAGCAAAGTACTTGACATGTTTGGTACTGGCCTGACACACAGACTGGGTGCCCTCCAGAAGGTTAATTTTGTTATTATTCCCCATCAACTCCAGTAATTTTTTTTCACCAAGACAAATGCAGTATGTGATAGCAGATAAAGCAGATAGTGTAAGATAAAGCTTAGCTTAAGACAGAATGAGCACTCTCCAAGGGTGAAACTCATGGTAAGTGAGCCACATCTGGTGACTTTTTTGACTAGTGGAGACTGTGCAGAGTCCCAAGTAGTTCAGGACATCACATGGGGAAGACAGTAAATGTGTCAGAGAGAGATGGCGTTTATAGCAAAGCCTCTCCTGTGGTGGCCCATTAATGTCTGAGTGAACTAACCTACCCTTCATCTCCAAATGCCAATTAGCATGTCACTCGGGGTGGGGGCTAAGTCTCAACATCCAAACTGGTGGAAGGTGGTGGGGGTGGGATTGAAGCTACGGCACATTCTATGTGGGAAAAGCATGCGTCAGGGCGGGTACCCTGTGGCCGTTCATATAAGCAAGAACTAGAAAAAGCAGGTCAACTCCAGAAACTGGGTTCCAGAGCCCATGCTTCGGATTAGCACCTGTTTATGAAGGGCTTTCTGAACTGAAGCTACTACTAGAATGCTGGCTGTTATTAGACCAGTGGGAGCTGACTGGAGAGTGGTTTTGTCTTTCCAGACTAACTGGTGGTATGTCCACTAACTGCTGCCTCGTCCTCGGTACGCTGGAAATCACTGTGCTACCCTGGGGAATACAGTGGGAAAGATGACACCGCACAGTTGGAAGCTACGGTGCCTGACCTGGACGTCAACAAAGTGCAAACACAGGAGGAACGTGGGTCTTCAGGCCTGTACCCCTCCACCCTTAGTAAAACCTAAGCCACGGGCTCTACCCAGATGTCCAGGTGACGTATGAACATCCCGAGAGGCTAGCCAGTGTTAGGAGATTCTTGTTGGAGTGGTTTGACTAAGAATGGTATCTGTAGGCTCAAATATTTGAATACTTGGTCTTCAGTTGGTGGAACTGTTTGAGAAGGATTAGGTTGTACGTCCTTGTTGAGCAGGTGTGTCACTGGAGCTGATGCTTTGAGTCTTAAAGGCCCGGGCCATTCCCAGTTCCAGTTCTCTCTTCTCTCTCTCTCTCTCTCTCTCTCTCTCTCTCTCTCTCTCTCTCTCTCTCTCTCTCTCTCTCCCTCTCCCTCTCTCTCTCTCTCTCTCTCCTCCTCCTCCTCCTCCTCTTCTTCCTCCTCTTCTTCCTCTTTCTCTTCTTCCTCCTCTCTCGCTTCCTCCCCCTCCCCCCCTTCCTCCCCCCTCCCCCTTCCTTCCCTCTCTCTGCCACATGCTTGGGGATGTGAATCCTCAGCTACTGCTCCAGCGCTGTGCCTGCCAGCTGCCAGGCCCCTTGCCATGATGGCCGTGGACTCTAACCCTCTGAAACTCTGAGCCACACATAAATGCTTTCTTCTAGAAGTTGCCTTGGTCATGGTGTCTTATCAGAGCAGTAGAAAAGTAACTAAGATGTGGTTTTAAGTCTTTCAGCCAAGAAAGGCAGAGACATTTAAAATCACTTCACTGGGGAGAGTGTTGGAAAACCATACACAAACATGAAAAGTATCTTATCATTTGAGACAGAAAATGTTCTAATCATTATTGTACCTGTGGTAGTTTTACAATGCCATTGTCTTCCCTGACTGAAGATTCAACAGTCAGTCATTGCCTCAACTCCAGACCCACACAATCAACTACCTATCTGACACACTCAGTTCTCTGGGGTCTGTATTAAGGTTGCTTTGTCAAGAGGACTTTTATGGCCACCCTGAAAGGTAATACTTTAAGTTCTCCATCCCATTTTTGCTCTGCTTTTCACATACTCTCTCTAACACTTGTATGTCTCCCTTTGGAACACTGTGTCTCCTTCAGAACATGAGCTTTATGAATTGTTTGTGGGGTGTGTGTGTGTATGTGCGCACGCGCATGTGACTGTTTTATTCATTCCTGTTAAAACCAAGTGCTTTTGTATCCATTGTATTCGTGTATATAAATATCTGGTAAGTAAATGAATGAGTGCCACAGAAAACGAGAGACCTGGACCTGGCATGACAGGCAGTCACCACCACGCCAGATGACCTGAGCTGGATTCCTGGAACCCCCACAGTGGAGAGCTGACTCCTGCAGAATGTCCCAACCTCCCACATGGGCACAGCAGCACACAAATAATAAACAGAAACACAACTGGGAAGGCTAGGCTGATTCCATGACAGGCTTCAAATTGGCAGTTAAGGAAACTTGGCCTAAATCTCTGTTTCCAAGAACTGGGCAATCCCAGGCCTCAGAAGCTGCCCTGCCACCCGGCCTGAGACAAGGACAATGGGTTAGCAGCAGGTTCCAGACTTCCTCAGCTACTTTCTCAGCCAACAGTTTCTAGACCTTCCGAGCAAGTTTCCAGCCGCTGTCCCCGGCAATGGAATGTCTGAAAAATGGACCCAACAGATTAACATAGAGGTCACCTACCCCTGCTTTAAATCAGGCTTCTGAGCTCACTTGGGTGTCTCTCTGTCTTGATAATGGGAGACCCCAGCATGCTGGACTTCTGCAGAATAAAACACTCTTTGTGTTTACATACTATTTAAGTCTGGGGTATCATAGCTGAGCAAATCATGGACCCCTACAAACAAAACAAAAATGAGGGACCTCAAATTAGCTGTGGCACATTAGCAAGGCATGCACTCTATTCTGCCTGTACTCTGGTCTCTTTATGTGTAAATTTGCGCTTCTGGCTCTAAAGGTCCCTCCAGGCATAGCGGAGGTGAGCTGAAAATCTGGGCGCAGTTGCATAAAGGTGAACTTTTGTTCAAGCTCCAGCGGTGTTTATTGCTGTCTAGAACTTGATTTCTAACAAACCGAAAGGGTGCCACCTAGTGACTGCTAAAGTTACTGGTAGAACTTAAAATTGTAAAACCCGTAAACAAAACCCCCAGAGAGGTGCCATATCAGGCAGCGCCACACGGCGGCGCTGTCGTCCACTACTGTGGCTATCATGGTCTTGCTGTGCCAGGTCCATTATGAAACAGCTGTGGCCACCCTAAAATATGTACAGGGACAACTGTGAGACTTGCTGATTTATCAGATTGCATTGGTTTGTTAAATAGCAAATAAAAAAATCTTTAATGTTGCAACCGTAAATCTCTAGCCCACGAGCCCTGTGATGTGCGTTTTAGTTTTAACAGTAGACTAGCAGGACATCTTAACCTCTGAGCTCCCTCCTCAGCCCCCATCTCTTTAAAATATTCAACTGACAAAAACTCAGGATGAACAACACGTCCCGCGGTTTGTAGAATTTGTAGATGGGGTAAATCAGATTAGCAAGTGTGTTTTCCACCACACACACTTGCCGCTCACTGGTAAGGACATAAGATACTCGGCAATTTTCAGGGTAAAAGGTTATTAACTAATACTCACCCTGCTTTATAGTAGATTGCCTGCTCTTTTCTTTTTTTCTTTTTTCTTTTTTCGAGACAGGGTTTCTCTGTGTAGCCCTGGCTGTCCTGGAACTCATTCTGTAGACCAGGCTGGCTTCGAACTCAGAAATCTATCTGCCTCTGCCTCCCAACTGCTGGAATTAAAGGTGTGCGCCACCACCGCCCAGCTGCCTGCTCTTTTCTAACAGACACCGAGTATGCTCTGACCAGCCTCTCCCTGATTCTCCACAGTTTCACGAACTGAACTGGGTTCACGTGTAACTGAGATTGTGTAGGAATGTATTTTTCAGAGTCCAAGATGCTTTTCTACTTAGAAAAGCTACACATTTCAATGCAGAAACTCCTAAACAAGGCAGGCTGAGGAACACAGTCACTTCTAACCACTTATCTAGACGAAGGCAGCTGCAGTTCACAATCATTATTTTTTCAATAATATTGTTGAACATTATTTTCCACAAAATTAGGAGTATGTTTTCTCTAGATTTATTGAATTTAAATTTTTGATTGGCTGCAACCTTGTTCTCCCTTTATGTGATTATTTCTCCAGGCATTACATCTTCATTCTGATTAATTATGGGGGTGACTTCTTCACTAGACCCTTCCTCCATTAGACTGGACCTATTTGACTTCTACCAAACCTAGTACTTCATGTTGTCATAGAGAGCTGCCCCAGGGACTGGCTCTGTCAAAAGTCTGGATGAAGCACACATTCTGTTTAATACCTACTTTTTGATTAAAGGCTCTGATCGTTGTTAAGAAGGGACCCTCTGGGGCTGGAGAGATGTCTCAGTGGTTAAGAGCACTGACTGTTCTTCCGAAGGTCCTGAGTTCAAATCCCAGCAACCACATGGTGGCTCATAACCATCCATAATGGGATCTAACACCTTCTTTTGGTGTGTCTGAAGACAGCTACAGTGTACTTACATATAATAAATAAATCTTTGGACCAGAGCTAGTAGGGCCAGAGGGAGCAGAGGTCCTGAGTTCAATTCCCAACAACACATGATGACTCACAACCATCTGTACAGCTACAGTGTACTCATATACATAAAATAAATAAAATCTTTTTTTTTTTTTTAAAGAAGGGACTCTCTGGAGAAGTGGCAAGTGAGACAGGTCTTGTAATCTGTCCCTTTTCTGAATGAAGGTCTTCAGGGGAGAGAAACTAGAAGAAAAGAGGGGAGATTTGTTACCATGTTGATGATTCAAATAGCATTAATTCTCAGCAGACAAGAACGAACACACTATCAACCTCAATGAGATCTCTCAGCACTGTGTGGAGACTCCTTGCTTCATCTACAGCAGTGGTTCTCAACCCTTTTGGGGTCACCCCTTTCACAGGGATCACTTAAGACCATCGGAACACACAGATACTTACATTATGATTCATAACAGTAGCAAAACTGCAGTTCAGAAGTAGCAACAAAAACAATGTTATGGTTGAGGATCACCACAACACGAAGAACTGTATTAAGGGGTCACAGCCTTGGGAAGGTTGAGAACTGATGTTATAGAAATCCTATTTATATACCTGCCAGTAAAAAGAGTGGGGGAAGCGCCTCACAGGACTCATTTCCCTTCAGCCAAGAGTCTGAGCCTGGCCCCATGACCCCAAACTTCTGTCCCATCACTCTCTCAAAACATGTGCTTCAAGTCACACTCAATGCAAGTCATTTCTGAATTCAGAGCTAGGAACTCCTTCCCAAAGGCGAGGACACATAGGGGAGCGAGGGCTATATCATGGCCCCGAGCCTATGGAAATCAGCATGGAGGCTTCTCCCAGACCTGACAGCAGAACTGCAGACGGACACAGGCAGCTTGTACATCCTGTCTGTTGTAGCATCATTCACCACAGCTGATTACCAATCAGCCCTCATGTCCACCAAAAGGCAGGGGAGTGGGGAGGGATCAATAAAGTGGGGATACACACGGCCCAGTTCAATTTGACCATAAACAAAACCAGGTCATGTTCAGGGCTGGTGAGATGGCTCAGTAGGTAAAGGCACCAGCCATGCAAATTCATGACCTGAGTTCCATTCCTGGAACCCACATGAAGGTGGGAAGAGAGAATGGGCTTCACACAATTGTCCTCTGACAGCCATATGTGACTGTGCGTGAGCAGGCATGTGTGTGTGCAAACACACGCAAACACACACACACACACACACACACACACGACATGAAGGCAAAGGGGCAATTGGGGAAGTAAGACTCTAGGGGAGGGAAGAGTGAAGAGAGGGTGGGGTGATGGG
Source organism: Apodemus sylvaticus (assembly GCF_947179515.1). Lineage (NCBI taxonomy): Eukaryota > Metazoa > Chordata > Mammalia > Rodentia > Muridae > Apodemus > Apodemus sylvaticus. Next base: position 40,526,391 of record NC_067477.1, read on the forward strand.
TATGGTCAAAGGTGGATGTTACCTTTGAGAACAGAAGTCTACAAAACCCATCACTATGTGCAATGGATATATGCCAATTAAAATAAGATGTTCCTGAAAAGAACTATGCTGTCTTAGTCAGGGTTTCTATTCCTGCACAAACATCATGACAAACAAGCAAGTTGGGGAGGAAAGGGTTTATTCAGCTTACACTTCTGCACTGCTGTTTATCACTAAAGGAAGTCAGGACTGAACTTCAAGCAGGTCAGGAAGCAGGAGCTGATGCAGAGGCCATGGAGGGATGTTCCTTACTGGCTTGCTTCCCTTGGCTTGCTCAGCCTGCTCTCTTATAGAACCCAAGAATACCAGCCCAGGGGTGGCACCACCCACAAGGGGCCCTCCCCCTTGATCACTAATTGAGAAAATGCCCCACAGCTGGATCTCATGGAGGCACTTCCCCAACTGAAGCTCCTTTCTCTGTGACAACTCCAGCCTGTGTCAAGTTGACACAAAACCAGCCAGTATATATGGGGAGGGTGATATTCACTTAGTAAACTGAATTTTAGGATCAAGGTGATAATTAGGTGCTGGCCTCTGCACTAAGGGTAAACTGTTCATCTGGGAGGCCTGAGAAATCGTGTTATTACCCTTGATTTTTGCAGGAGGGATCTAGGATACAGAGGTTTAACTTGCTAATCAGCATCAGTCAGAATTCGAATCAATCATCAGAATTTGAATGCAACCCCCCTTCCCTTATTGGCCCTCCTCTTCCCTCCCCCTCTTCTTCATCTTTTTCCTTATCTCTGCCTTCCTTATTTTTCAACTCTAATTTAATTCTCATTTTTTTGAAAATGATCCTAAGTTAGCTCCCAGTGAAGACCTACTACATTCTAAAGTGCTGCTAAAGGTGCTTCCGAGGGTAGAAACTGAGAAAAGAAATACGGCCGCTGGAGCCACGCAGCATGCTTTGGGAGGCTTGTCTTGTTTAACTCCGTCACATCCACAAAAGGCACGTTCAGCTACTATGCAAATGAGGAACTAGCGTCAAACACTTGCCTTGCCATTTTCTTCAGTGAGGTAGCCAGGGGAAGGCACCAGGCTTCTGTAAATAGCCTTCATATTCCTGTAAGGAACTCTGAGGAGGCTGAATGGGTCACACACACACACATGCATACAAACATACATGCAGACATACACACATGTATACATATACATACACCCATACCACACACATGCACATGAATACATACACATGCATACATACATATACACATCATACACATGCACACATGCGTACATACACATACATGCATGCACACACACACACACAAAGATGAATATAGAAGGGAGACTAGTTCAGGCCATCTCACCAGCCCTGAACATGACCTGGCTTCGTTTATGATCAAATTGAACTGGGCTGTGTGCGTATCCGTCCATTCCCCCCACCTCCTCGTCTTATGGTGGACATGAGGGCTGATTGGTAATCGGCTGTGGTGAATGATGCTACAACAGACAGGATGTACAAGCTGCCTGTGTCTGTCTGCAGTTCTGCTGTCAGGTCTGGGAGAAGCCTCCATGCTGATTTCCAAAGGGTCGGGGCCATGATATAGCCCTCGCTCCCCTATGTGTCCTCGCCTTTGGGAAGGAGTTCCTAGCTCTGAATTCAGAAATGACTTGCATTGAGTGTGACTTGAAGCACATGTTTTGAGAGAGTGTACGGGAGTAAGAAGAGAGGATAATGGAGACTGATGATAAAAATATATATAAGTATGAAAGTGTCATAATGAAACATATATTTAATGGAACAATATATAATTATTTAATGGAACATATATAATTAATATATAATTCATAGAAAGTAATAAAATCTTGTCTCCTACAAAGTGAGATTTTTTTTCAGGATACAGTCAGGATCTGATCTGAGTCTAATGCTGACTGCATCACTGGTGCACACCTGTCTTTTCCTGCTTGATGCTATTCTTTCCAGTGTGGTAGAGAAAATGTTGCTTTTCTGGCTAACATTCATCAACTCCCAGCTGTGGAACTGAAGGGTGGCAAAATCTCAGTTATTTTACCCCAAAGCTGGGCTTGCTGCCTCCTAGTGGTTCAGCAAGGCTGGCCAGACAGGGAGTTCTCCGTACCTGCCTGTCTGCTCTACAATGCTGGAATTGCAGGCACACACAACCATGTCTAGCTCTTTACACAGGTGCTAGAGATTTGAACTCAGATCCTCAGGTTTGTGGAGCTGGCGCTCCTGCCCAGTGAACCATGTCCTTGGCCCTGCGATAACCTTGGTCTGCTAAACAAAACCCAGACTTCCTAGGCTTACAGCCAAGCCAGCGTCAGGTGTGACTGTGTCCGGAGAGGTGACTCGCTATGCGCCAAGCGTTCTGAGACGCCAGGGGAGCTGTACTAACAAGTCCAACCGGTTGCTGTCCTTATGGCAAACACCTTTGTCATTAAGTAATTTCAAATGATCAATTAAATAATTATTAATGTGAATCAAACAGCTATGCTAAGCCTTCTGCAATCCAGTCTCAATAGGCTTCCAGCGTTCTTTCTCACCCTCTCACGCCAGCAACACGGCTCACAGTCCCACCATCCCACACCTCTCTCTGGTCCTTGTCTCTGTTCTGCTCCACCCCGCTCCTCTCTGGGACTGGTTCTGTTTCTGCTTCTACCACAAAGCCCTGCGGGGCAGCCGTGGTCTGAAGGATCTTCCCTCGTTTGAATTCTTAGCACTCATCCATTCAACAAACATTTACAGAGTGACATTTTGGAATGTTTGGTGAGTGACTCTTCACGAGGCTCTGAGCTCCTGCTGGAGCATTACATGTTTAAATTGAGCAGGGAGTTAGTTCTATTTTTTTACTCTCAGGGAGTCAGGATTGTTCACATCTGCTCTAGGGAGAAAAGGTGTGTGGAAATGGTCATGTGTGAGTAGAAGAGAAAAAATAACAGTTTAAAAAGTTCCAACTAATCAATAACCCTCCGACTTGGAGACCCAGTTAACGTCCTTCTTTCTGGTTTTCTCAGAGAGCAGTCAACTATGTCATTTCCCCTGAAGTTACAGGAGGTGGCACAGTGAGGGGTAGGAATGGAACCTGGGTCCTCTGAAGGGGCAGCCTATGTTCTTTACCACTGAGCCATCTCTACAGCCCCTCGTGTGTGTGTGTGTGTGTGTGTGTGTGTGTGTGTGTTTTAATCTGCTTTGTAAAACTCCTTTTTCACACATGTGAAAATTTTATTAAATAAAATATCTGTTAAAACACTATTTTTCCCACTTCCATCCTCTTGCAGGTAGAGTGGCTTCATCTTAACAGAGAATCTATCCAGACTCATGCAGGTCTTTCCCAGTTACGTTAGACCCTCCCATAAATTTGAGCACATTACGGAACTTACTTCCAGATGTCCATCCCAGGACCTTCTGGATGCTCTCTGAACAGTACAACTCATCTCTTTCCTAAGACCTTAAATGCACAGAGTCTACATTTACAATGTAGTCACAGCCCCTTGCAAATCATTGGATATCCAAATTAAAACACAGGAGATCTTTCCCTCCACGATCTTCACTTCACAACTAAACAGATGACAGGAAGAGTTAAGCACCTGCCCAAAGTCATGCAGCTGCCTCGATATTCTTCCAAATTGCTTCAGTTTGCCTAATATTATACTTCAAATGAAAACTAAACAAAAATGGTCTGGTTGGGCACAGTGGCCCTTGCCTGTAATCCCAAGACTCAGGCAGTTGAGGCAGCGAGATTGTGAGAAGCCAGCCTGGGCTACCCAGTAAGATCTTGCTTCAAAACCACAAATGAACAAATAAATAACGAAGTACTAATTCTTGCTAAACAAATTACACCTATTTCGTCTTGGAAAAGTTAATAGTTTGGTAGATAACATGCCTGATTTGAAATAAGAAAGCCATTGCTATGATAGGCTTAAAAACATGTAAAAGAGGTTAAGGTCTTTTTGTTCTTTCTTAATCTTGGGGTTTGGGGGTGGGGCAGGTAACAAAAGGACATAGCATAGGTCAGTCCTTGCCCAAGAGTGGCAGGCAGCACCCGCCTTTACTCTGCTTTAGTCCTTAATGGGATCTGTGTATCTAGTCGCCAGGGTCCTAGATACAGCCAGCTCCACAAGGCAAGCGCAAACTAGCTGGTTCCCGCACGACGTCCGGAGGCTGCGGAAGCCCCACTAGGTGACCTCCCTTTCGGGATTCTAATAACAATGGCCAGGAACCTCTTCTTACAAAGATAAACAGAGTCTTCATTAAGGCCAGCCGAGCAATCGAAAGAGTTCCTCCATCGCAAGCCATAAGGTTCCGGGTGTGAATGTGAGCGTGGCGGCGACAGGAGACGTAAGCCGGTTCCCAGGGCCAAACGGGAACAGCAGATCCTTTTGAACCGGGAATTGGCGCAGCCCGTAGGACCAACCGGCGTAGACAAAGACAGAAGGCTCCGCAGCCGGCGCGCACCGTCCGAATGCACGCTAGGTCTCACCTTCGGAAGCTGCCCAATGAGGCCTCAGCCACACTCGGGAGACGGACAACCGCGGCGGGCCAATGGGAGGATGGATTGGCGGTGGAGGCGCGCCCATCCTGGAGGCCCCGCCCCCGAGTCCGCAGGGCTGGGGCGGAGCCAGACTCGCGTCAGGTGGTCCCAGGCGTGCGGGAGGCGGGGCACACGGGGCGGGGCGGGGAGGGAGCGGCCAGCGGGCGGCGGGCACGGGTGGCACGAGCAGGTGGGAGCCACCGAGGGGCGAGGCCGCCCGCGGGGGCGCCAGGCGGCGGGGATTGCGCCGCGCCCCTGTCCGCGGTGCGCGCTCGCGGTGCGCACCGGGCGTCCTCGACTCTCGCGCGCCCAGCCTGCTCGGGCCCTACCTGCGGCGGCCGTCGGGGGCGCGGAGCCCCCAGCGCTGCCGAGCCGCATGAACAATAGGCGGCGGCGGCTCCCGCGGGCGGCCGCCCCACACTCTATGGACCGACCGCTCCATGGAGTCCTCCAGATCGCTTATCGGCTGCCTGGCGAGCGCCACTGTCGCCCCGCCGGGGGAGGATGCCACGGGCGCAGGGGCCGAAGAGGAAGAGGACGAGGAGGAGGCGGCGGCCGAGCTAGGGTCTCACGCCGCGCTGCCCTACTGGACGGCTGTGTTCGAGTACGAGGCGGCGGGCGAGGACGAGCTGACCCTGCGGCTGGGCGATGTGGTAGAGGTGCTGTCCAAGGACTCGCAGGTGTCCGGCGATGAGGGCTGGTGGACCGGACAGCTAAACCAGCGGGTGGGCATCTTCCCCAGCAACTACGTGACCCCGCGCAGCGCCTTCTCCAGCCGCTGCCAGCCGGGCGCGGAGGACCCCAGCTGCTACCCGCCCATTCAGCGTAAGAAGGCGGGCTCCGGTGCCCCATGGGGACGGGGGGGGGGTGAGGCCTAAGGGTGGGAGAGGAGCAGTCCCGGGTGGGGAGCGACTGGTCCGGGCATGGGTGGACACCGGGGCTGCAGGGGCTTTAGCTGGTGCTATCCAGAAGCTCCAGAGTCGCAGGCCCTGCCTGGAACACTGGGCTTCTTCACCTTCATCTGACTTGCTCAAGTAGCAACTCTTGAAATCCTAGCACGCGTCTCCTTACGTTCCAACCCCTTCTCCTCCTCCTCCGACCCCCACCCCCACCTCTCGTTCCCCTCCAGATCTGGAAGGGTTTTTGGAGAGCAGGTGGTTACAGTCGCCGGTAACCTTAGTTCCCTAATCAAGGACCCGGTAGACCTTTCCTGTCGCTTGTCTCCGCCTCTTAAAGGTATTTGTCCAGAGAGAAGTGGAGGTGTCTTCAGCCTGCCTGGGCAGGTTCACAAGTCCCGGAAGCATGTGTGAACTCAAGAGTCAGGTGCCTTTGAAATCTCGTGTTGATTTCTTGGGTTCTCGTACTGAACCTCAAAGTTGTACCCTGAGGAGTCTTGTGGAAAAATATGTTAGGAAAGGTGTGTACGTGGGGGAGGGGGCAAAGTTATGAGTGGAGAAATAATCAGAGGGAGAAAGTGTGTCTGCCCCTCGTGGGAGTTAAGGATCGGCAGGTACAGTGGCTAAGTCCTTGTCCCTTACAGCCATACTGTTCACACAACACATTTTTTACCCACCCTAGATCCTTGCCTATATTTGGCATTGACCAAATCTCAGGGGGGCCAGGACCAGGGTTCTCTCCCAGGGCCTTTCTCCCTGTGTCCTGGTTTTCACCAATTTCCCAGGAACCCTTTGTTCCCTGCCACTAACGAAATTTTTTTCCTTTCCTTTTTTTTTTTTTTTTGAGTTAAATTGCCATTGTAATTACTTAATCACTTGTATATTCTTGGTTGGTTTAAAAGATGGCAATCTCTCCAAGTGCAGTTTATAGCATTTAATAGTTTCCTTAATCCCAGTTACAAGGCATTGTTACCATATACAGACGTAGTTTGTTCCTTCTTACGTACTTTGCATTCTTCTTGATTAAAAAAAAAAGAAACCATTACAAAGGGCTAACCTTGAGTATTTAGTTTTAAGTTTTTATCTATGATAGTTATCTGTTACTTATTTTTACATGAATAATTATGTTACTTTAAGATGATTTTGAAATAGAATGGCAGCTTCTTGTTTTCTTTTACCTTTGGCCTTTTGGCTGTCAGGTTATTCAGGTCTTTAGTTTTCCTTAGATATGTCCCCTTTCATTCTGCTTCTTGTTTATACATTTTGATGTTTATAATACCCGGATATGGCAAGTCACTTTAGATTGCTTTTGAGTGCTACATATTTTTGGCAGTGCTGGTAAGACAGAGACCAATGAATGGCCCTGGCATGGTGTTTGGAATTAGTGCTGGAGATGAACTTGACCGTATGTTGAAAGACATGAATAATTTGATATATTAGGAAACACAGTGTGTTGGTTGGTTTAGTTTTTCTGAGAAAGGGTTTCTCCAAGTAGCACTGGCTGTCCTGGAACTTGCTCTGTAGACCAGGCTGGGCCTCAAACTCAGAGATGTACCTGCCTCTGCCTTCCAAGCCCTGGGATTAAAGGTGTGCACCACTACCTGGCCTCAGCATCCTCCAGGTGAGAGTGGGTGGAGTTCGGTAATGCTGTTTTTAGGGACAGCTAACATGAGGATGTACAAGTTACATGACATTCAGTTCATGATCAGCCTCTGTAGTTTCCTCAGCGTCTTGTGCTCCTGGCTGTCATAGCAGTCAGGAGTCAACATGACTTAGGTTAAAAGAACCTTTCCACTGAGTGCCAGACATGTCAACAGTGTGCTTCATTCAGAGGTGAATCTCTGTAATGTGGCCGGGACTTACCTGTTATATGTCAGCGCCGTGGATAGAGTGGATTCCTGAATCTGGATCCCAGATGGGAGGACCTTGTGCTTGTGGAAAGAATTCACTTGAGGAGCTTAGCTTTGAAAGCTTTGGTAAGTGTTCTAACTTCGGCTTACTTGTGACTGAGTTATTCTTGAGAGTTCACAAAGCTCCAGTCCAAAGCTCATTCCTGAGTAGTTGGTGAGTGGTGGCTACTAAGTATCAAGAATGAAAGGATTAAAAGGATGGTAGGAGCCAGACTAGTCAAGGAAACATAAGATTTCAGCCAGTGCTTGGAAGCTCTGCCCACCAGTTGAGTTTGTGTGACTCAGAAAATAAAAATGATTGACAACCCTTTTCCCCCAGGAGGAGGAGTAAAGCCCTGACAACACTTCCCCAGAGCTGCCCTTTTGAACTTCCCCTCTGGGGCTTATGACCTACGATAGGTTCAGAACTATGAATGGCATACCTGAATCTAGTCAAGCAGGGAGAGACGGGCTTGGCTTTGTAGTATTGTTTTCATGTGAAGTTTTTGCTTCCAGCTCTATTCAAAACAGAAGGGGAAATTAATCCTTTGTCAAAGAAAAAAACATACTCATGATAGCTAAGCCATTTTACATTCTGCTTTTAAGCCCCACTGTAGGTACCAGGGATAGGCTGGCCATGGATGGCCATGGATGTCACCATGGAGATAACCTAACCTGTAACACGTTTCTTCTGCTCTAGCGTTGGTCTGTGTGCAACACAGAATTAAGGCCACTTAATTTACATCTGTTTTTCCTAAATTCCTACAAATGTAAGGATGTATTTTTAGATATGCCTAAGGCTTGTGTGTTTGTGTGTACATGTGTTTGTGCATATTCATATGTATATGAATGGTATGTGTATATGTGTTTGTGCTTCATATATATGAACGGTGTGTGTCCATGTATCTGTGCAAATTCATAGGTATAGGAATGATGTGTGTATATGTATTTGTGCTTCATATACATATGCATGGTGTGTGTCCATGTGTTGGTGCATATTCATATATATATGTGTATATATATGAATGGTGTGTTCATGTGTTTATGCTTTTATGCATATATATATATATATATAGTATGTGTTTGTATGTATTCATACATATGAATGGTATGGTGTGTGTATATGTGTTTGTGCATATTCATATATATATATATGAATGCTATGTGTATGTGTTTGTGCTTCATATATACATATGAGCAGTGTGTGTACATGTGTTTGTACATAGTCATATATAGACATGAATGGTGTGTATGTACATGTGTTGTAATATTTATATATAGATGAATGATATGTGTATATGCGATGTATACACACACATACACACACACATACACACATATATATATATGTGCGTATGAATGGTGTGTGTGTGTGTACATTGTTTGTGAAGATGCATGCATTCATGCATGGACGATGCTAGGTGTCCTCTAATGATCTCTGACCTATTATCTTGAGAAGGCCTCTCACTGAACTGGAACATTTTCAGCAAGACTGGAAGGTCCCAATGATCCTCCCATTTCTGTCCCCTACCCTAGCACTGAGGTTACAGGTCTTTTGGCCATGTCCAACTTTTCCTGCGGGTGCTGGGGATCTAAACTCACGTCCTCAGGCATGCACAGCTTTCTTATCCACTGGGCCATCTCCCCAGCCTTGGTCTTTTATTCATTTACTTTTCTTTTTGAAACAGGAACTCAGTATGTAGCCCAAGCTGTCACTGAACTTATGCTCCTGCATCTACCCCCTGAGTGCTGGGATTACATGTGTATCACATGCCTGGGTCTTTATATAACACGTTGAAATGAACAAATAAATCATGGCCCCAAGCCCTCAGGATGGTCCTGTGCATACGATCGTGTACTCCAAGCATACAATCTGTAGGAAATAACATCTTGACTCCAATATGAAATGAGATTTTGTTGTTGATATTCCTGGAATATTCTGCCTACTACAGAAACATTTTCAAAAGATGTGCTGCATGCAAGTTGACCTGATTCTTGCTTAAAACCAGGTCTTGGTTGGAGCAGAGGAGTACAGGAGAGCTGCATACTTTCTGCGGTGAAGGTCTAGTCCCTGGAAGCCCATCCGAAGGACTGCTTAGCAGGGAGAGGAAAAGGAAGTTGTCGCTCCCCCTTCCAGGTTGTTCTGTCTGTTGGAAAGCTGTGTTCTGTGCTTTTTTTTTGTAGCACAGCTTAGTTATGTTTTTTTTTTGGGGGGGGGTGTGTGCTTCTTGACAGGGTTTCTCTGTGTAGCTCTGGAACTCACTCTGTAGACCAGGCTGGCCTCAAACTCAGAAATTTGCCTGCCTCTGCCTACCAAGTCCTGGGATTAAAAACATGTGCCACCACTGCTTGGCTAGTTATGTTTCTTAACTTAGCAGAGAAAAGCTGAGATTACAGCTTCTACACCTAGACAGGTCACCACTTTCCCTTCTGCTGCAAGCAATTGGTTGCCTCTGGACAGCTGCTGCTGAAGGAGCTGTCCTTTTCAGCACCGGAGAGCAGAGTCCCTATAGAGTCTTCTACAATCTTGGGCAGTTAGGTAAACAGTGGACACCTACTGTGTGTTGACCACTATGTTCCAGAACTGAGAAACAGTGAATATAAGAAATATTATAGCTAAATAATTCAAAGACTTCGTTGAAGAAAATAGGGTGATCAATACAGTTCATTGAAGAGGCACAGAGCTTTTCATCTGTGGAAGGACTGGTAGAAAAAAAAAATAAAAAGAACATTCCTTGGCTCCAAAGACCAAGTAGACCTGTATTTTTTCAAAGGGGTTTCTAATTTCTCTTTACTGTAGGATGTTTCCTCATTCATGTGGATGACATCAGGCAAAAGTTAGTAATTAGTCAGGATTCATTTTTAGGACTCAGAAACATTGAAGCTATTTTAAGTAAGAAATGGATTCAGCACAGGAAATTGGGTGCTTACAGAACTGTTGGCTTGGAGAAGAGGCTCTTATGGGGAGCGCTCTGGGCAATGCAGAACCGAGCCACCAAGAAGTTGGCATTGTTCTCACAGACGAGGCTCGGCGTTTGGAGCTGCTGTTGAAGATGGCAGCTTCAGGAACATCCTGTTTTGCCTGCGGGCTGGAGAACAGGCGCCTGCTTTACCCTGGAGCGTTCATTTGCACAGCTCCAGAGCTGGTGACTGGGCACTGGCATGATGCTGCAGACAGCCATACTTGCCAGGAGAGGCAGCCAGAAAATATTTTCTATCTCTGTTTTGTAAATCTTGAGTGTCCCTTTGCCATAGGGATCCTGGGACTTGTAGTTTCTTAGCTTTCAAGCTGCTCTGGTACTAAAAGGTGAGGTGCTAGGATGGTGGGTGCTATTGGGATGGGTGCTGCTTGCTGTTCTACAGCTTTTCCCATGTCCTTGGTTCTTCAGGAGGATCCTTACACCCCGTCCCCCAAGGACAATAACTTCCCCCTTCTTTATTTCATGGTATCAGCGACTAAAGCCAGGACTTCACAGATACTAAGCCTGTACTCTTCCTGCTGCACTGCATCCTCGAGGGGTTGCTTAGCCTTGTGGGACTTTGGGGGTCAAGGTGGACTCTGCTTCCTGTGTACATGAAGTCAGTTCGCCTGTGTTTTCCTGAGAGTTTCTTTGGTACAGATCAACAGTTGCATTGTGAAATACAAATATAGACCAGTCCTAGAGATTGGAAGTGCTATAATTAAGCAAGAACAAAAATGTGATCCCCATCAGCATCTAACTGAAGAGTAGGGTGTGATGCTGGCCTAGGAGAAGAGCAGCCTTCCAGTTTGCTCTTTGTTTTCTTAGGTTTGCTTGCCTGCCTGCTTGTTGCCTTCCTTCCTTCCTTCCTTCCTTCCTTCCTTCCTTCCTTCCTTCCTTCCTTCCTTCCTTCCTTCCTTCTTTTTTTTTTCTTTCTTTTTCAAGACAGGGTTTCTCTGTATAGCCCTGGCTGTTCTGGAACGCACTCTTTAGACCAGGCTGGCCTCAAACTCAGAAATCCACCTGCTTCTGCCTCCCAAGTGCTGGGATTAAAGGCATGTACCACCACCGCCCGGCCCTTCCTTCCTTTCATTCTTCTCCAGATAGAGTATGTTATTCTCTCCTCCAGAAGTCCTACCCACTCTTTTTAAACAGATCTAAATTTGCTTATGCCTTCCTGAGGTATATTCCTTATGATGATCACCCACTAAATATTAGGCACAGTGAGCACAGTGGTGGCAGACAGAATCTCCGTTCTGTGGTTGTCATGGTGTCGCGGGTGATAGGCAGTGAATGAGTGAGTGATAACCTTTATGAGTCTTGGCGGTAGCTGCAAAGACGTTTGATGGGAGCTTGCCCTCATTTGGTCTTGAGGTTAGGAGAAGTTTCTCTATGAAATTAGCTTTAAGTTTAATCAGTCAAAAGAGAACAGAGAGCAGGGCTTTAGGAGAGACACGAGTCAGCACTGTGCTCAGCTAGTTCTTACCGTCCTGCCTAGCCCGAGAGAATCACTGGGAGCCACTGTTGTCTCTGTGAATGCTTTTTGCAAATGCTGCTTAAGGTATACCAGATACCTCAGGCTCAGATTCTTGTTCTCAGAAGCAGAGTGAATGGCTGAGGTGACTGTCAGGGATTGACCTGAGGCATAGAGGTACACTGGAGTGAGATGTTTCCCACAAGGCTCCTTTCCTCTCCTTCCCTGGAACCGGATGGATCCTTTCACACTGACTAAGTGCTTTCTATGTGAGGTACCTCAGTGCAGGCAGGAATCACTGTAAGGGCCTCCTTAGTGGTTCTTTCTTTTGAGACAGGGTCTCCATTTAGACCAGGCTGCCGTCAAACTTGCTTTGGAGCTTAGGTTGACTTGAATTTATGATTTTCTTGTCTCAATGTCCTTAGTGTAAGATTATTGGCACACACCACCATACTGTTTTATGAAGCGCTGTGGATTAAACCCTGAGCTTCATGCGTGTTCGGCTTTACTGACTGAGGTGCATCCCAGTCCCTTAGTAGCTCTTTGCTTCAGACCAGCAGTTCTTAACCTATGAGTCTTGACCCCTTTGGGGTTGAATGACCTTTCACGGGGTCACATATCAGATATGCTGCATATCAGCTACTTGCCTTACAATTCATAACAAAAGCCAAACTACAGTTATGAAGTAGCAATGGAAATAATTTTATGATTGGGGGTCAGTCCAACATGGGGAACTGTATTAAAGGGCCATAGCATTGGGAAGGCCGAGAACCGTTGCTTCAAACTTTCTTTCCATTATATTCTGCATGGCTATCGGAGTTGGTATCCTTTCTAGACCATAGAGGGTACATAAATGGCCCCTGTTGCTTATAGGATAACTTTAAGCCCCTCAGAATTTCTCAAAAGCTTATTACCATCTGGTCACTCCAACACGGTTCCAGTCTCCTCTTACCCCGTACATGCAGTCCAGCGGCTGAGGGCTCCTGATGCCCTCCAGGTGCCCTGACGCCCATGTCACTGTTCACACCTTTCTCTCTGTCCTAGATTGTACTTTACCTCATCCCTTTCATTGTCAGATAAGATTCCCCTCTACTCTTCTCTAGGGCCCTTCTCATCCGTCTGTTTTCCACTTACCCCTCTCTCCCCCATCCCGCTGAGGGAGTTAGTACCGTTCTTTATCCAATGATCGTATTTCTGCAGAAACTGTTTGCAAACCAGACTGTAGCTGCTGTGTGTGCTTCCTCCTGGGTTGTTGATTCTCACACCAAGAACAAATGAACCTAAGCAAGTTTCAAAAACGGTTGTCCTAGGATTCCCTTCAATTCAAGTGGAGTAGCCTTGGTACAAGATTCTACCAATAACCCAGGTGGGATCTGTTTTATCGACCCATCGAGTGTCTTCTATTTGCTAATCACTAAGAATAATGCGCATGACGTTAACCACAGGCTCTACTGCTTGTGGAGTTTACTGCGGTGGGAGACAGGGGGGTCCCCTTCACCGGCCATGGCTGTGTCTGCCCATCCGGTGGACGCGTGCTCGGTTCTATGGTGTTCCGAGTATATTGCTGACTCTGTTTTCTTCTTTCAGTGTTGGAGATTGATTTTGCGGAGCTAACCCTGGAGGAGATCATCGGCATTGGGGGCTTTGGGAAAGTTTACCGTGCTTTCTGGGCGGGTGATGAGGTGGCCGTGAAGGCAGCTCGTCACGACCCTGATGAGGACATCAGCCAGACCATCGAGAACGTTCGCCAGGAGGCCAAGCTGTTCGCCATGCTGAAGCACCCAAACATCATCGCCCTCAGAGGGGTGTGCCTGAAAGAGCCTAACCTCTGCTTGGTCATGGAGTTTGCTCGTGGAGGGCCTTTGAACAGAGTGTTGTCTGGGAAGAGGATTCCCCCGGACATCCTGGTGAACTGGGCTGTGCAGATCGCCAGAGGGATGAACTACCTACATGATGAGGCGATCGTACCCATCATCCACCGAGACCTTAAGTCCAGCAACAGTGAGTATGGAGAGCTGGGCTGGGCTATGAGGAACAGCCACAGCCTAAGTCTGAGACTTTGGTAGGGTAGGCATGGGTTCCCGCTGGAGCCGTGCCTCAAAGCGATTGGCCATTGTAGAGTGGCAACATGGGAAAGAGGATGAGACACTTGAGGAGTCTGGGGTAATTGTGAACTGCTCTAAGTGGGCAGACTTGTCAGTGTTTGAGTCTGATAGATTTGTTTCCTACGTGTGGAAATTTATGTGGAATCACCAAAAGCAGACACCCCCTTTCTGGAGCAGCTGAGAAGGCAGGCCTCTTGTTTTACTCCCACTCCTCAGCTCACTGGAGACAGAGCATGGGGAGGTGGGAAGGGCTGTGTGTTTAACTGGGACCCTATGGAGAGCGTGACCTGCCTAGTGTTTTAGACCTGTCGTTAGCCCAGGGGTGCTATTAATGAATTCTATAACTAGTGTGTAATTGCAGGGAACGGAGAAGTAACTGTGTATTAAATACATGGACTCCATAAACTGGGCTGTAAAGTTGCTGTTAGGTATAATTAGATGGTAAGTTGGTAGAGGCCAGGCTTACACGTGGCCTGGCAGAACAGCTAGGGATATACTTCTGGTACTCTCGCTTGTCCAAACTCGGGTGTGTGCTTAAGTTGAGGATCCTGAGAGAAGGGTATTTCAGGTGAAGAACTTGGGGGCACGATGACTTAGGCACTTGGGACTACTCTCTGTATCTGTCTACTTTGAGCCCAGAAGTTCTTCAGACTTGGATTTTATCTGAGTTGTTCCTAACATGGCTTATTTTTCTGTGGGTGCTGTTGTGAGTCTGCTTTCCAAAATGCATTTGTTATTGTCTAAGTAGTATTTGTTGTAGAAAATACAAAAAAAAAGAAGCAAGTATTTTTAATTCTTTTTCTTAGTGAGAATGGGTATTTATTTCTTTTCTTTGTCTCTTTTGTTCTGTTTCGTTATTTTATTTTATTTTATTTTATTTTATTTTATTTTATTTTATTTTATTTTATTTTATTTTATTTTATTTTATTTTATTTTATCTTAGACAGGGTTTATCTTCTCTATGTAGCCCTGGCTGTCCTGGGACTTGCTTTGTAGACCAGGCTGACCTCAAGATCAGCCTGCCTCTCCCTTCAGAGTGCTGGCATTAAAGGTGTGTGCATCACTGCTCAGCTGAGGACAGGTGTGTCTTTTGGCCTGTCCTGTCAGACATTTAAGAAGTGTGTGTGTGTGTGTGTGTGTGTGTGTGTAGAAATATAGACAGACAGACAGTCTTTGCGATTGCTTTAAAATGGCCTCTGCTTTCCTTATCCCTTTGGTTTGTATTCTCTTCCCCTCTTCCCCCTTAATAGTTGAAAACTTCCTTTTTCTGAGAATATGAACAATTGGTCATAGACTTCAATGGTGAGTGAGAAAGATGTGAATTATATGAAGTAAAATCTCATTTCCCCCTTTCTCTTTGTTGAGATTTTATAATTTTATCTCCCCTTCTTCAAAATTTTGTTCTTTAAATACACTAACTGAATGGAAACTTTTGGTGACTGATTTCAGCCTAGAGGTTGCTTTGCGTGGTGGGATAAGAGGCAGCAGATGCATTGGTAGAAAATGTGATGTAGAAACTGAGTTCTCTTTAACTTTTCTTACGTCCTTACCATTCTAAGGGAGCTAGGCAGGGCACAGTAATGTTATATAAAATTTGGTCCATGAAGAAATCTGGGCCAGGATAATGGAAGTGTAAAAGTTTACAATTTCTTTGGTCAAGTTTAAACTTTGACCGTAATCTGAAGCTAGACGTATAAGGTTTTACCTTCTACAGGGTTATCGTTGTGAATCTAAGCCTCTTGTGAAGGAGACCTTGTCTTGCTAAGTCGTGCTGTTTGCAGGAGAGGGCAGGAGACCGCATGTCTGTTTCCCAGCAGCCAGGGTTCTGGTTCTGTCTGTCCTTGAAAGCGGAGAGCTCTTGGGGAAGGAGCGGGCTTCTGTGTCGGAGTATTTTAAAGGACTTTGTCAAGACATAACATGGTCCCACCCTGCTGGTGCGATGTTGGTATAGGCTGTAGATCTTAAATGTGAGCAAGAGTTGTGTGTGTGGTGTTTGCCTGGGATTGTGATTGCAGCATGAGCCGATTGCATCATTGTCCCCCCATTGCAGTCCTTTCAGAAATGCATTGCCTCCACCTTGGGAATTGTGACTTCTTGTTTTGTAGACATGGGGCACACTTTTGTTTTCTTTTGTTAGGGATTACAGAGGGTTAGATTTTTGCTCATGTTCACATGAGGGCAATCAGAAAGTGTATGTTAGTTGAGTTTGATCTACTCAAGAGCAGAATATGGCTGACTGTGTGGTAGCCACCACATTGTTATGAAGTCTCAGGAAAATGTGGCTGATTAGGATGTTTTATTATCCTGGTCACCTGCTTCAGTCATTCGTTATTACTGCAGTGGGATGTGTCTGGGGTAGAGTGTTCTTTGTTAGTATGTAATTGGCATTGGGTGTAGGTTGGTTTCTGACAGCAACTGAGAGATACCCTCATCTGCCTTTGAAAAGAAGTCTGCAGATTCCAGGGCAGCTGCACAGCGTGTTCAGAGCTCCCGGCTCCTGTTTCTTACTGGTATCATTCCAGGACCTGGCTTCCATCCTCACTGGCTGCTCTGATCTAAGATGGCCACGAAGGGCATCCATTTGATCCAGATACAGGCCTGAAGGAGGAAAAGTGGAAGTGTAAAAAAATCTGCTTCCTTCAGCTGAGTCCATGCCCAGTAGCTTCTCAGAGGCCCCCTTTTAAACCCACTTTCTTACATTAATTGGCCAGAATGTGCTAGCTGAAGAAGGGGCTTGGAAATAGAAAGGGTCTGTTAGCACAGGTGAGCATAGGTTATGGAAGAAGCATCCAGCAGCCTTCACTAGGGAGGTTTTATATAGGGAAAACCCCTTATCTTAGATGTTTAGTATCACAGTCAAGGAAGTTAGCCAGGCCCTGAGATGGAAGACAGACATCTTGTACATGTAAAAAGTCGCTGCCTATAAACGTGGATATGTGTCACTGGGGCAGACCAGCTCCTTGTTACCAGAGGCACTAGAGAAGGATGATCTGTTAAGGGAAGTCTTGTCTTTTGGGGGTAGGTAGATGGATGTTAGGATTTTGTGTGGTAGGTGGTTTGGCATGAAGGCATTCAGCAAAATCACAGTCAGCTAGTTCCATAAAAAGTTAGAGGGTGTGACTGGTGAGGTGATCTAACAGGTAGTGACAAAACCTGATGATCTGAGTTCAAGTCCTGGGACCCACATGGTGAAAGGAGAGAAATGACTCCCAGAGGTTGTCCTCTGAGATAGACACTCACTCACACACACACACACACACACACACACACGAACACAGGATTAGTGTGTGTGCATAGACTTTGAGTTGCAAGAGAAGCAGCCAGTCAAAGAATGCAAACAGGGCTAACAGTATGAAGGACTTGTTAAGTAATTCAAAGTTGGGCCACACACACCCGAACCCCCAATCCTCTGTTCATGTATGCTTCGTACTGCCTCTCTTAGTGTTCATAAGCTCAGGAAGCCAAAGAGTTTTCTTACAGCATAGGGACTCAACAGCTCTCTTCTCCGTGGCCTCACACTGGAGTGTACCTAAGCTAGACATTAGCCAAAATCTCTGCCTGAATTCATGTCGGACTGTCCATGGCTGAGAGTTTGCTGGCCTTGACTCCAGCCTTTTCCTATACCTCTGATATGTAACATTCCTGCCTGTAGATGGAGCAGGTAAGGCACAGGCACCCTGGCCTGTCGATGTGGCCTCACACTTGCCTGGAAGAAGATGAAGACTACCCTAAGTGCCTGGTGATCCCAGCACTTGGGGGGCAGAAGCAGGTGGATCTCTGAGTTCAAGGCCAGCCTAGTTTATTAGAGTTCCAGGACAGCCAAGGCTACACAGAGAAACTGTGTCTTGATAAAAACAAAACAAAACAGCAGAATTCCTGTATCTGAGTAAATAAGAAACCACACTCGCTCTCAGAGTGGATATGGGATTCAGCAAAGTCTCAAGTGCAGACACCAGCTCCTCTTCTTTCTTGGGAGGTAGGCGGGTACCCCTCATATAGGGGTATTTGCCTCCAGAATGAATATGCATGCAGGTGAGATAGCTTAGCATGTAAATGTTCTTGCGACCCAAGCCTAACCTGAGTTCTACTATGTAAAGGTAGAAAAAAAAGAACTGACTCTGTATACTTTGTCTTTGCTCTCTCTATGCATAGGTGTTACGCACACGTGTGTGCACACATATACACATATTGAATACATACAAATACATAATAAATAGAATCTTAGAGCACATCTGCCCTGAGGTGGCCCAGTGCCCCTGCCCTCGTGCCTGGGATCTCTCTTTGTTCTTCTCTTTGGGGCTCACAGCTACATGAACTCCCTCTTAAGGAGTCAGAAAATACCAGATTTTTATGATTTTACTGGGGAAAAGTATACAAATAGTAAGAAAACTTGGACTTATCTTTTGGTCACAGGAGGCTGTATTGAAGTTTAGCTAGTAGCTTCCAGGCATGCTCCAGAATATTAGGTTTGGTTGGTTCTTTCCGCACCAAAATATGTATGTAATTGAATAAAGCCTAGTGAAGCCAATGACAAGCCAGATGAATATGACTGCAGAAGAAAGTAGTGTGACCAGTAGCCTGACTTGCATTCATGCTGATTTCCCTTTCCCAGTCCTTCCTGGCTCTCCCCCCTCCAGAGCTGCCTGCTTACCTGCTTACCAGTCCGTCCAGCCTTCCTCCCTGTCTCCCTCCTCTTTTGCTTTGGTAGCTCTGGAGACTGACCCCAGGACCTTGGGTAGTACTTTATCACTGATCCTCACCCGTAGGCCCTGGTTTTCTTCGGGTGTTAGGGGTTGACAGTAAGCTGGGACCTAGGCTTCGGCTCTGCTCTCAAGGAGTTCCTGGTGGGTCAGAGAGAAGGACCTCGATTAAACCAAACTAACACAAAAGTTTAAAATCAAAGCTAGTCGGTGACAGAAGGGCAGTGGGGACATTAGTACAATGAGAAAGATGATTAAGGCGCATGCCTCAGCAGGGGCATTGTTGGATTCCCTGGGGACCTTTTGCAGAAAAGTGATCTGAGGAGGAAAGAGCAGTTGGTGTCTAGAAAGTGGGGTGGGAAGGTTCCAGAAGGAGAGACCCCCCCACCCATGTGAGATTGTAGCTTGGGAAGGTGGGTGGTGCCAGTGGCAATCCCTTTGGATTCTTCTACTTCATTCCTTAACTGTGACCAACAGAGCTGAGGCTCTCCGGGGCATCAGTGGGGACACTGAACTCTTGGGGCCCTCACTTCTTTCTCTAGGACCCTGCTTACTTTCCTTTTCATGTCATCCTCCAGAGGCTTCTTCACGGGTTTCACAGCAGAGCAGCAGTAGTTTTAGATGCCGGGCATCATTTAGGCACGAGTAAAGGTTGCATTCAGGGTGGGCAGGTTGCCTTGTGAGCAGGGTGGTGGGGAGGATTTCTGGGCTTCAATTGGAGACTCTTGATTTCAGGTGAATCTTAAAACTCTTTCTCTTGCCTCTCCACATTCAAATTTAAGCTACTACTGCCTTGAGAGGTAAAGACACTGTTTCCAGTCCTGTCCCTGTATTCTCTATAAATAGAACAAGCAGTAAGTAGTAGTGACCACCATTTTCAGATGACCTATGGGTTTGTCATCACTCAAGGTCAAGATTGATTATAAGAAAAGAGCCTGCCCCTTTCTCTCCTTTCCTTTACACCTCCTGGGTAATTTTCAATCCTTAACTCGGTGCTTCAGCCTATCCACTCTGTGATGTAGTTCACTGTTGCTTGTGCATGCAAAGCCATGAGATCATCTGTCTGGTGCAATCAGAAAACTATAGCCTCTTCCATAGGCCCAGAGATCTTTACACTGAGTCCCCAGTGGGACCCTGGAAGTGGTTATCTTGTAGAACCACACTCTGTTCCTCTCACTAAGTTAGGGTTGTTAACATAAGGCCTATTTACTTTGGAACCTATGTAGTTTTAGGGCTAGAAGGTTTAGGTTTTATTAATTTAAGTATCAGGGATGGTCGTTAGTGGTTTTGGCATCTGTTTTAGAGGTGGCTGGGTTAGTGGAAGGACTGGGTACTAGTTGCATCCTTGAGCTAACAGCTTAGGTATGTATTGTTGAATGCTTCTTGCCATGTACCTGGAGACCTCAAACTCCTCTGTAAAGTGAGAGGTTTGGATAAGATGGTGGCTGTGGTCCTCCCCAGGATTAGAGTGAATGTAACTGTTGTTGGGAGCAGGTAGTGATACATGGTTCACCTGCATCCACACAGCAGACTGCAGTATGCCCAGACTCACCCAGGGTCTGGGTCCTCTGAAAGAGACCCTGAGCTGAATAGTTTAATGAATAAACAGTTGACAGGAGTCTGCGCTTGCTCCTCTGTCCCCATTGCTGGTCAGGCTGTGACAGATGGCCTGGCTGAGACAGAAGATGCTCTGGTCACATGAATCATGATAGGAATACAACAGACCAAGGGCAGTTGTCATCTGAAAGCAGGACACAGTTGACTGCCACTTCTGTCCTTGGAGTGAAGCGAGGGCCGTCAGTGGCTCAGGTTGGCTCTGACTTTGATTTACATTTGCCTCTTGCACTCTGAATCAACACAGGCCTTCCTCACCTGGGCTCAGGATCATATGCATGTTTTAATGTGTTTTTCTGGATTCTTGTCACCATAATTTCTGGAGGACCTGGAGCTCTCTGTGTAGGGCACTGTGTGAGTAACAGGAATTAGATGTATTATAAGCTGACTTGTGACTTCCTTCCTTTTCCTACCTCCTCAGGTCTTACTTTCTTAGTGGGAGATGGAGGTTCTGATGGCTTGGGAGTCAGACAGATTTGGAATGATCTTTTTTTTAAAAGATTTATTTATTTATCTTATGTATATGA
The DNA here is from genome assembly GCF_947179515.1 of Apodemus sylvaticus. Lineage (NCBI taxonomy): Eukaryota > Metazoa > Chordata > Mammalia > Rodentia > Muridae > Apodemus > Apodemus sylvaticus. The sequence continues at coordinate 40,547,088 of NC_067477.1, forward strand.
GTACACTGTAGCTGTACAGGTAGTCGTGAGCCGTCATGTGGTTGCTGGGAATTGAACTCAGGCCCTCTGCTCACTCCAACCCAAAGATTTATTTATATGTAAGTACACCATATCTGTCTTTAGACACACCAGAAGAGGGCGTCAGATCTCATTACGGATGGTTGTGAGCCACCATGTGGTTGTTGGGATTTGAACTCAGGACCTTAGGAAGAACAGTCAGTGCTCTTAACTGCTGAGCCATCTCTCCAGCCCTTTGGGATTATCTTGATTTTTTTTATCTTGATTATTATTATTATTTTTTTGTCAGCTTGACACAAGCCAGGGCTGTCTGGGAAGAGGGAATTTCAATTTAGAAAATGAATAAATAAATAAATAAAATTTTAAATAAAATAAATAAAAATTTAGATTGGCCCCTAGGCACATTTGTGGGCATTTTCTTAATTAATGACTGATGTGGGAGGGTCCAAACCACTGCCCTGGGCAAGTGGTCCTGGGTTAGGTAAGAAAGCAGGCTGAGTTAGCTGAGGAGAGAAAAGCCGGTAAGCTCTGCTCCTCCGTGGCCTCGGCCTCAGCTCCTGCCTTCAGGTCCCTGCTTTGAGTTCCTGCTCTACGTTCTCTTGAGGATGGACTGTGAAACAGATGTGCAGCAAACAAACCCCTTTCTCCCCAAGTTGCTTTTGTTTTGTGATGTTTATCACAGTGACAGAAAACAAGTTAGCACAGATCAACTGCTCTCACACAAGCATTGATGCCATCCAGGAATCTAAGCTGTGGGCAACGTAGAAGACAGTAGTGATGTGGAATAAGATGGCCGAACCCAGCACAGGCACTATGCCCAGTAGAGTGTCCCCCCACCTCCTGCCAAGAAGTAGGAGAAATTCGCTCCCATCTGTGCTCATTTTAAGCTGACCTAGCCTGTAGTTGGACCCAGGACATAGTTTCACTGTCATGCAGGCACGAGCAGGTTTGTTTTCTCAGAAGCTGCATGAAGTGTTAACCCTCACCACCTCCTGGGGATGGTGCACGCTCCCTCAGGGAAGAGTCCCATGATTCTTGTTTCTTCTGGACTCAGCCTTAACCTGAGTGCTTGGACACTCAGGTCGCGTCTGTTAGGACCTTTGGTCTGATGGAGTGGGACAGCTGGTCACTTTCTGGCTCTGCTGGACCCTCATCTGATAATTAACATACTTTCACTCCAGGACAAAGGCAGGGTCTCTCTCTGTCCCCCTCCACCCCCCTTTGCTGCTGCAGTCTACTGCTGATGCCCAAGAGAACAAACGCATATGTAGCGGTTCTACAGTCTCTTAAGACTTGGAAATAACCAGGGTGGTCTTTCACTATTTTTGTGGTCTTATTCTGGAAGGGAAAGCTCGTGTGTTTGACTGTTTCCTTCTGTGTGTAACAGCTCTGTGTTTTACAGTGCTCCCCAAGTGTGGGGCACAGTATCTCCTAGCTGCCCCAGAAATGTTCATGGTTTTAAGCACTGCAGTCTGTGTGTTTTCCATGTGTGCTCTACACAGGGACATCCTTCAAATTTGCTGTTTTTCTTAGAGCCCCATCTTGTGCTGTGAACCCCTGTTCCTGTGGAGATGACTCACATGAGCGATGGCTGAGTCTGACTTTTTGTCCCCTGTGGCTCTGCTGGCTGAGGACCTTGTATGGAGGACATAGTCTGTGTAGCTTTGTTTTTGCAAATGTGGGGTAGGGATAATTATAGCATCACCTGTGTAATTGTCCAGGGTGGAGGTGAGGATTAGCTCGGACTGCCCAGCTGAGCTCACAGCGCCTGACACGCAGTGAGCTCTGGCTCTCGGCCCGTGGACCCTCAGGCCTGTCCCTCAGCCGAGGCCTCTGCTCCCAGCGTCCGGGTCTCCCTTCACGCTGGTGCCTTGGGAATTTTGCCTTGGACTTTGACTTTTGTGTGCTTTGGTATGCTCTTTCCAAGACAGCACAAAAATTGACAAGCAAAGACATCAGTCACTATCCCTCCTAAAACCCAAGCTTACTTCTAAGAAATAAGTTGGAGTCAAATTTTCCATCTCTTTTTGATAATTTTTTCTATGAAAATTTAAGAATTTCAATAGGATTTGTTTTTATCATCTTTGTTATTTTTTTCTTTTAAGAATTTTTTTAATCTGAATTCTTGACAACAAATGCATTTCTGGCTCTCCTCTGTTCTTTCTTCTTCCCTAGTAGTGTTCACATAATGTGGCAGCTGGCACACAGCTGTCCTGGTGTTTAGCATCATCAATCCAGTGTCCTTAGGAAATACTCCCATTTCTTTCCCTAGTTCCTTTCTATCTCTGCCTGTCTGTCTGTTGTCTCTCTCCCTCCCTCTTTCCCTCTCTCCCTCTCTCCCTCTTTTTCTCCCTTTCTTTCTCTAACCTCCCCCTCCCCATAGTCTTTATAGTCCTGGCTAGCCTGGAACTTACAATGTAGACCAGGCTAGCCTTGAAGTCACAGACATCTCCCATCCTCAGCCTCCTGAATGCTGGGATTAAAAGCTCGCCACTGTGCCTGGCTTGAGTCTTTCATAAACTTTTCAGGAGCCTGGGACTCTGAGGAATGTGATTCTTGGATTGCCTTGTGTAGTCATAAGCCTTAGTGTTTGCCTTTTGTCTTGCCCACAGGGCAAGATTGTTCACACATCCCTCAGAGCCATCAGGGCAGCAGGACACCTTCAGTGACTAATCCTCATAACCTTCATCTGTGAGTCTTTGTGATGTCTTGCAAGTGAATGTGCCATAAAGCAAAACCGTCCACAGGAATCCAGTGGGCAGAGCCCACTGACTGCATCTTTACACGCGGTTCTCCTGTTCGTGTGCATGCCTCATCTCCCGTCAAATCATAGCACACCAGCTGTCTGAATAGTCACAGTTTCTGGTTTCTGCATCCTGCTAATTTTAGGAGGAAGAAGAAAAGGACTATGGGTAGGGGAAATAGTGATAATTCTTAGTTTTCAATCATTCTTTTTGTTTGTTTGTTTGCTTTGTTTTTCAAGACAGGGTTTCTCTGTATAGCCCTGGCTGTCCTGGAACTCACTTTGTAGACCAGGCTGGCCTCGAACTCAGAAATCCACCAGCCTCTGCCTCCCAAGAGCTGGGATTACAGGTGTGTGCCACCACCGCCTGGCATTTTTCAGTCATTCTTCTGTTTATTGATATGAGTAGTTTATAGAGCCTTACAGTTGTGATCAGAAGCTGAGTGACTTGCCAAGGTCATTCCGGTGGCATTTCTGAGTCCCATGGTGATGAGAAGAGGTTGTTGGAGTCTCTGGAATTGGAGTTACAGATGTTTGTGGGCCTTGGTATGGGTGTGGAAAACCGAACCTGACTCCTCTGCAAGAGCTACAGGTGCTTTTCCCCACTGGGCATCTCTCCATCCCCATTCTTTCAGTCCTGTTATGTTGCCTGGGGCACAGCTAGGTCCAAAGTGTCGCTGCTGACAGTGGAAAGAGGGCCCATGCCCCACGGGAGGGATCAGGAAGTGTAAGGCCTCATAAAGTCAAGGTCGGTTTGGGGAATAAAGTGTGTGTGTCCTTGGTCATGAACACGAAGGAAGCCCTTTGCTTTCTTTACTGTGCTCTGTGGAAGGGTCGAATGCTCGCTGCTCTTGTGGGCAGTATGGTTTTTATGAGCAAAGGTTTTAATTGTTCAGGCAGTACACTCCTGGCTACCCATACATAGGGACAGGACTGCTGGGGCAGAGGAGTAATTGTCTCTCAGCTGTTGGCTTGGTTGTGCAAAGAGCTGTTTACCCTCTTAAGTGTCATAGGAGACCTGCCCTTCTAATTACAGTTAATAAGACTAGTTTGTCTTTGCCCCTGCACAGCAGCTGGCGAAAGGGAAGAGACCCAACACATTGAGAGGGCGGCGGTGCAACTCCTACTACAGAGGCAGGCCTTCCTCAGAGATGTTTCCTTCAGATGATGTGACATTATTTTGATTTTCCTTAGCTTACCAGTCACACAGACAATATTAAGCAGGATGGTCTGGAGATGGGGGTGAAGAATAACCGTATTTTGTATTTGGTTCTTTAGGATTTCACCTGGACAGTCAGGTGTGGTGGCACATGCACGAAATCTCAGTACTTGAGAGGCAGAGGCAGGAGTTCAAGACCAGCCTCAGCCTCTTAGTGAGCTCCAGATCAGCTGGGGCTACATGGGACCGCATATCAAAGCAGCAGTAACAATAAACACAAACAAACAAACAAAAAACATTCATACTTGAAACAGTATCGACCTGAACTACCTCACACTAAGACAGCGGTACTTTCCTCATTTTAGATTAGAGAAAACGGAGGTTCCCTGGCTTTGAATACTTTGCCTACGAGCATACAGTAGGCTCAGCCTGAGCCTGAGTCCTGAGCTCTTGTGTGCCTCGATAGAGTTTCTCTGTGCTCTGGGAGCAAGGTGTAATGGGAGACATTGTAGTCGCAGACACACCTCTGCCCCAGAACCAGCATGATGGAGTTTGACCTGGACCTTAGACCTGGTCTGGGGGCCTCTGTGGGCTCATTGTTCTCACATTAGGAACTCCAGGAGTGCCCCTCCCCTACGCAGGCACCTCTGCCACCTTCAGATCTCATGGTCCCAAAATATAATCCGTCACACCCTCTTCTGCCCAGGCCCCTGGCCCCCGGCCCCTGGCCCCTCCAAAAGCACAATAATGAATCCCAGTTTCCATTTTGTTTATATTTCTCCTGGACCAAAGTTGCTTGTGCATACGACTCTCCAAGAGCTGGACTAACGTTTCTATGTCACCATGTCACTTCTGTCCTTACTTGAATGGGCTCTTGTTTTCCCTCAAGTTTGGGTTGTAGTTTTGTTTTTATTTAAACCAAGAAGGTATAGATAGGTTTCAGATAATCATATATGGGATTAAAAAAAATAACCTGAAAAGTAATGTAAATGCTGAGCAGAGTTTGGCCACCCTTGTTAGAGACTGGGATCATTCAGGAGGGAGGAGGCCTCCCGGGGGGCGGTGTCTTCTCAGACCAGCATGGCTGGGCTGTTGCTGTCAGCAGAGACATCCTCTGCGGGTTCCAGGCTCGGCCTGGCTCCGCTCATGGTGAGAATCTTGGTTTCCATGCTCTGCAACTTTTGAACTACTGTGGTGGGAGGAAAAGAGACAGGACAGTGACTAGAATCCTGAGAAATAGGCGTAGCAGAGGCTCTGAGTGTGTGAGTGCAAGCGTCCGTGTCTGGACTTTGAGCCCCAGGCCTCACAAGTGCTGTGTCCATAGCCAGCCCCGGAGACAGTCTTTTAAGAACTTTGAGCAGGCTGTGGAGGACATTGGAAGCCATGTTGCTCTGGGTGCTGAGGAAAACTGAGAGTCAGGCAAACTTAGTTTAAAATGTCTTCCCTTTCCTCCTGACTGGACACAGCTCTGCCCTGGGGTTCTCACATGCGAGTTTTTAGTTTAGGTGAGACTAGGTTATTTATACGAGCCCTGAATCTGGGAACCTGTACGTTCTTTATAAGCTTTTTGGTGCTTTATTTGGTGTGTAGTGTGTTGGAGAAGAGGCTGACTTTCCCGAAGAATAAAGGTATCCCTTCTTGGGAAAAAGGGGACAGTCCACCTTCTTTCTCAACTAATTACATGTATTTATCAGCAGTTTTCCACGCATATGTGAAGCGCTCTGATTACTCTCTTTTCCCAATGTATTTTATCCCCCACCCATCACTATTCAGATTCATATCTTGTTTTCTTAAATGTTGTGCCCCACTTTTGTGTGTGTGTGTGTGTGTGTGTGCGCGCGCGCGCGCGCACGGGGCCATCCACATGGAGCTATGCCTCACAGCTGAAGGCAATAAATCCCCGTATCCCAGAATCTGTTCTTAGCCAGTAGTTCACCCGTAAGCTCCTCCTGGACCCACACCTGTCTGCAGACCCAGTGACACAGCTGCAGCTGCTGTCAGTTCATGATTGCAAATATTGTGGCTTGCCCAGAAGATGGAGTTTCACCGCCCTTCTCCAAATCTTTCATTCTTTAGATTCTGTTTGTCCTCTCTTCTGTCCTGCTCCCTAACCTTCGAGGATGGCATCGATGTCTTGCCTGGGGCTGAGCAGTCAGCATTGACTGAGGCACTCCTTGAGCAGCTGGGCGTCCTTGAGCAGTCACTAAATCTTTTGGAAAGAAGGGTTCACTGATTAAGGCTGAGAGTAACACTTGTCTGTGAGCATAAACAAATACCTAGTAGGCAGGTCTTGTTAGTTTATTTATTATTTTACTGGATTTATAAAGCCAAGCATGGGTTTATAACCCACAACCAGGTCTTAAGTCCAGTCAGAGAGGGACTCGTTACACTAAGAATGCCTGTTGCCAGTACTGTTGAGTTGTGTACGCTTTGCTGTCGGTTTGCTTCTGTGGTTTGTAAGGTTCACAGCTCGTCCGACTGCTGATGGCCTTTCTCTGATATCTTCTGCCACTCTGACAGCCCTCCAGCACCAAGAAGCTTCTGTGTCTTCCAGCTTGACCTCTTTATTCTTACAATCAAGGTGACTAGTGTCTGAGGTGATAGGGTCTGGTGGGTAACCAAGGAGGGTGGCAGGAGCCTCTAAGCCTCTTCAGCCATACCTAGAACTGAAATTTTTGTTTAACTGTCAGTGGCTTCTAGAAGCAGCATTATTAATAGAGTCTTTCAAGATATTTATATGTGTGTTTGTGTGTGCATCTTTTAAAATTAGTTTATAAGATACTACATTTTGCTAAATTAAATAAAAATGCATCATTCCCCTCTCCCTGTTCTCCCTTCAACTTCTCCCATACTTCACCTCAAATTTTTTGGCCTTATATGTGTATGCATGTGTGTACACCCATAAATATATTAATAAAGCCTTCTGAGTCTGTATAGTGTTGCTTGCATGTATATTTCAGGGATGACCAACCACTTGGTATTGGATAATCAACTAGGGGGCTCATCCTGGGAAAAAAAACTAATTCATATTCTCTCTCTCTCTCTCTGCCCCCCTTACACCCCCCCACACACACACAGAGAACAGTCACTGGTTGCCTGTAGTTCGGAATGGGAGCCTGTGAAATTTCCTCTTTCCACATTGGCATGCCCATTGACTTTGTCTTTGTTTGGTCTTGTTTAGGCAGCCAAGTTATTTAGATAGTAAGGTATAGCTTCCCTGTCGCAGATTTCTTGGGTCTCTGGCTCTTACAATCTTCCCACCTCCTTTTCCTAGACGTTCTGAGCTTTCGGTGCCAGTGTTGCATTGTAGTTGTATCACAGGTGCTGGGCATCCCATGGTCAGTTAGTTGTTCTCTGTGCTTCGAGCAGTTGTGGTTTTCTGAAATGCTCTCCATATTCTTGACGACTGCTGGGAGCTTTCCTTGCCTGTGAGTGTAGGATAGATATGTAGACTGCAGTTACAAATCATGCTGGGTTAATAAAGTGGTAACAGGAGGTCCTCCTCAAAGATCCATGACCTCACTAGCCCTGCGTAGTAAATGGGGTTTCCACTACCAGGCACAATGGATTTCCCTTTGGTTGAGTGGGGTTCAAGTCCAGTTAACTTTGAAGTTGGTTACTACCAAGTTAAGGATTCCACTACTGCACCTTTAGGAATCTCTTGCTATGCTGTTATTTTTTCCTGTGCCCTGTCTGCCTGTCTGTCTGTCTGTCTTTTCCTTCCTTCCTTTTTCTTTTTTCTTTTCTTTTATTTTTTTGACCTTCCTCCATGACTCATCCCCCTTACCACTAAAAGAACTATTTTAAGACTCTTCTTTTCACCTGGGAGTTCATAGTGGACAGAGAATAAGGCATTAGAACATCTCCTTAGCAGTTTTGAGTCTGTTCATTAGGCCTAGCTGCATTCCCACATGGAGTAAAGCATAGACTATCCCTCTTCTGCCCTGGATACTCCACCTAAGGAATCAGACCATTCTGAGTTTGCCCAACCATGCAAGCTGGATGTACTGGCTAGTTTTGTTTGTCAACTTGACACAGGCTAGAGTTATCACAGAGAAAGGAGCTTTAGTTGGGGAGGTGCCTCCATGAAATCCAGCTGTGGGGCATTTTCTCAATTAGTGATCAAGTGGTGAGGGCCCCTTGTGGGTGGTTCCACCTTTGGGCTGGTGCTCTTGGATTCTATAAGAGAGCAGGCTGAGCAAGCCAGGGGAAGCAAGCCAGTAAGAAACATCCCTCCATGGCCTCTGCATCAACTCCTGCTTCCTGACCTGCTTGAGTTCCAGTCCTGACCTCCTTTAGTGATGAACTGCAACGTGGAGGTGTAAGCTCAATAAACCCTTTCCTCCCCAACTTGCTTCTTGGTCATGATGTTTGTGCAGGAATAGAAATCCCGACTAAGACACTGGACATTTTGGTTACTTATGGGCATGGCACCAACAAGGAAGCAGACTGCTCCTCTGCAGCTGGGCTAAGCCAGACACTCATTGCCTCCTGTCCTGCCCACACCCAGGGACCGCCTCTCGGGAAACAGGGCTTGTCATATTCCACAGCATATGTGAAGGACAGTGACTGAGGAAAGCTTGAGGCTGGCCTGCCTGCTCTTGGACTGAGAGGATAAGGAGGATTCATAGGAAAGCCTACTCTGTATCTCACAACCTTCCACAGCCACTAAAGACACACAGTGGATCAGAATGGTACCTCCCAATGTTTCCTGCCACTGGATCTGGGCCTCCTTGCCCCTGAGGTCTGTGGTGTCTGTGGTATCTGTGATATATGGCACCGCTTCCGCAACCTTCAGATCCTTTCTCTGCTCCATATCCTGGGTGATATGCCTGGGGTATTTGCATTGTGTGTGAGTTATGGTCCTTAACCAGTTCGATTACCTGGCAAGTCTTGATGAACGTGGGGTGTGCTTGCTATTGTGTGGCTGTTGTAGGAAATACACGTGTCACCTGTCATGTGCATAACACAGGTATTCCTTCCATCCTACTCTGTCAGTCCTCTGAAGACTGACTGCATAAACATACTCAGACAACCAGAAAACTATGTGGCACAATACAAAATAGTTTGCTAAACATAAATAGCTTTAGAGTTGACCAAAGGAGAGTTGAGAACAAGGCCTGGGTGGGGCAATTAGGTCTTTTTTTAAAAAGGGGTAAGATTTAGGAGGTCTTGGTAATCAGGTGGGTGGGTAACAGGGAAGGGGGCTTGCCCCAACAGTGGTAGGTAGGGCTGTGCTCATTGATGGTATGCTGCAAAACAGGAAATTCCCAACTGTGAAATGTTGAACGGAAGCATGTACTTCTAAATAGGTAAGTCTTTTATGTAGACAGCCTGTCTTTGTGGAACCTGTTTCAGTGCTGTGGGTTCTCAATCAAGTAGTCTGGCCATGGGCAAAGCACTCAATCTCTGAACTCTTTTTTTTATTTTTTCCTGTAATGAAGACAACCCTACTATTGTGTATGTAAGCTACTAACGTAATACCTGACACCAAGCAAATGCTCCTTTACTACAGGTTTTATTTCTAAGAGCAGCTGCTTCTCCAGTAGCAGCAGATAGAACTAACTGTTCCAGTTGCCACCTACTGTTTTCATTCGGCCAGCCAGAATAAGAAGGAACCTTTTATTATGCTTGCAGGACTTGGGTCAGGAATTTGTAAAGGCTCAGTAGGATGTCTTTTCCCTACCTCTTGGTGGACTGGGCTTTAGCTGCAAAGACTCAGAGTGAGGCCACAGGTAGAGAAACTGTTTGCTGTCAGTCCGGTGCCTGGGCCAGGAGGCTTTGAAGCCTAGGATCATGGCTATGGCCCTCTCAGGGCTCTTCACCTTCTGTGGCAGCTCAAGGCTGCAAGCAAAAGTACTCAGAACAAGGTAGAAACTGCACTGTCTTTTCTGCACAGAACTTAGAAGCTGTACAGAACCATTTTTACCAACTCCATAGTTTTGAGGAGAGCCTCAAGTCCAAGGAGAGTCCACCCTCAGCAGAAATGCTGAAGTCACACTGGAGAAAAGCACAGATGGTGGGGGCTCGTGTGAGCACAAACAGGAATTCTTCTGTGCTCACCAAGGAAGCAGAGCTTGGCGTTGCAAGATCCTGGGGAGTCTGTGCAGCAGCCACACTGTGTGTCATCGTGCCAGGCAAGAGGAACATGCTGACAGAACCACCAAGGGTCCCGTTTGCTTCCTCTTTCATAGTTATTCTTATCCTGTTTATAGCTGGGTGTGTCAGGGCGGAAGAGTCGGGCTGCCCTGCTCGGAAAGTGGGAGAAGGAAGCAGGGCAGGAAGGTGTGTGAGGAGATTCTCCACCCATCCCTGCCCTCCATTAAGATGGAGGCTGCTGGAAGTCCTGCTTCTGTTTCCCACTAGTGATGTTTGTGTCCAGCTGGGCTCAGGGCTCAAGCCCCAACTGTGTTATCTGGACATCATTTCCACAAAATAGCAATGGCTGTAGATGTCTGAACTGACATCTTTTGGACCAGTTATATTTTAGGATAAGAGAAAGAGAGAGGCAGGAGACACATGCTGGGAGACTGAGCTGGGGAGCTGGCACGACTTTTCTGTTTGGATCACAAGCAGCTTTTTCTCAGCAGGGTGGGAGCCTTGGGAAGGGCTACAGTGGCCAAGGAGATGAAAGTAAAGTCCCACGGGAAGCAGGGGCTGGCCAGAGCCACTTTCAAGGCTGATGAATTTGACCTATAAATACATCAGTTCCCTGTCTCATCATCTGCTGTCCAGCTCAGGAAGGCCAGGGAAATCCACACCATGCTGTCGAGTCACGTGGCAAGCCCAGGTGAGGCGCGTGATGAAAGTGCACACTTTCTTTGTTTCTCATGCTTGGTCCACATGTGTACGCTCTCCGTGGCACATACCAGACCTGTGTCAGGAGCTGTGGATGAGAAAATGGAATAAAAGGAGAAGGACATGGCTACTCCTAAAGTGTGGAGGAGATTTGCATTGTAGACATAGGCAGAAAGCACACAGAGGCAAGAGTCCAGGCTGAGTATGGCCAGGACTGAACCAGACCAAGAGAGGAGAGAGGGGAGGGAGCCCAAGAGAGGAGCCGCCAACCAACAGAGGCAACCTGGGGCCAAGAGGCCAAAATGGCTGGGTTCCACAGGGATCACACTGGGGGAAGGGAAGTGGAAGCCCACCCCCCCCCCCCAAGAAGGAGAGGTTTAGGGTAGGGGGTTGGGTAAGGAGAGCTGGGAGGAGCCTCAGATACTGAAGGATGCTGGGAGAGCTGGCCAGCATCAGCTTTGATGTATTAATAGGCACCTCAGCCATTGGTGCTAGGTTTCTAACAGGATGGAAGGATGGAGTAAGGAAATCTAGTTTTTCTTGTGAGTGGTGTATAAACTGCTCCATGACATGACTGCTCCATGGCATTAAGGGAAGGTTTTAATTGTAGACAAGAGAGAAGAGAAGAGAAGAGAAGAGAAGAGAAGAGAAGAGAAGAGAAGAGAAGAGAAGAGAAGAGAAGAGAAGAGAAGAGAAAAGAAGAGAGAGACAGAGAGAGAGACCAGAGACAGAAGGGGAAGAATATGTAGCCAAAATAGCAGGTTACAAGGAGAGCGAGTAGCTGGGGGAGGGAAGTTCATGAGCTAGATGGAGTTTAGGACAAAGGCGTGGGGGAGAAGGGCTGGGATGCTGGCATGGAGTTTGGAATGTGTAACACGTACTGTGGTACTGCGGGAGCCTGGTGTGCGTTGGTATAGTTTTGGTATGCTAGTAGGCACCATAAGTAGCCGTATGTTCCTTCTGCCTTTTAGAATGCGGTGATGTGGAGTTCTTCTGGATCTGACAAGTGGAACCTCTCTGGTGGAGGAGTAAAAAGGTTTCCTCCTGCATTGGGTGGGCATTGAATAACGTTTCTCCCAGGGTTGGCTGAGATTGCTGGTGCACAGTGGAGCTGGAGCCCTGAGATCTGAGACTTGACACCTGCTTTTGTGTGTGTGTGTGTGTGTTTCAGCATTTGTCACTACTTTATTTTTTATTTTATTGAGCATTTGCTACTATTCTCAAGGCCCTTCCTCCTGTCCTAGGTTAGAATCACTGGGTAAGACAGCATTTTAGAAAAGAGAACAGGTAATTTAATAGTGATTTGTCTTGGGTGGAGGGCCGTAGATCTGGATGGGAAAGGGTAGCGAGATAAGAATTGACAAAACCACAGGGCCTTAGAGGTCATAGGAAATGAGAGGTCTTGTCTTGTAGCCTAGGGTCTGAAGAACCGATGGGAGAAGATTCTGGAAGTCAAAATGGAGGGAGTCCTGGATTGATAATGTGTAGTTGATCCTTAGCTGTGTGGGGTCTGCAGGTTGCATGTTCCCACCATATGAGCGACCTTCTTGTGGAAAAAGCAGGCAGGCCTCGAGGGTCCTAGGGACCCCTGTGGAGTTCCTTCTTACACTTGCATTTATGAGCATCTTGGACTTGGCAGGAGTACGACATTGGTGTTCTGATGGTTTGCATGGGTTTGCCAGTAGAGCAGGCCATGTGGACTTTGCAGGGTCTGGCATACTACTCACAGAAAGCCTCAGACCTCTACTGCCTTCACCCCTGGTGTGAGGGCCTTGTTTGTCCTGCCCACCAGCACTGTTGTTCTTATTCAAGCTAAGGTCTTGCCTTGACCCTACTGCTTTTAGTGCATACTTGTCCTGAATAGTCCCCAGATGACTGGAGAAAAGTCTGGCAGCAAACATTTACTGCCACACCAGCAGACTGTCCTGATGAGAGGCCTAGATATAAAAGGCTGGCACCGAAAGTATTCAAGTAGTTTGCTTTTAGGCTAAAAGCCCCAGAGTTCTGGTAGAAGGAGCACTGCCCTCAGGAGCAGAAGTAGGGTCAGTAATAACCTTGGTAGTTTCTCTGTGAATTCTCTTCCTTTCTAAATGTAGGTTTTCTTTCTTTACCACATCAGTGAGAATCACCTGTCACCTGGACAGTGTTGTGCAGAAAGCCACCTGGAGGGGTGATGTGTCCAGCAGGGGTGGGTGGTGTGTCCAGCAGGGGTGGCTGGCGTGTCCAGCAGGGGTGGCTGGCGTGTCCAGCAGGGTTTCGAACACTAGTTTGTTTAGAGTCTAAACTCTAGGATTAGAGGAGGTTTCTGCCCAGCTTTATATAATCTGAGACTGTCCCAGGACAAGAAGATGGTCCCAGTGCTGTAGATAAACAGGGGATATTGTAGAGACATAACTGTTTAATATCTGACCTGTGTGGGAGGAGCATGTGCTAGGGGAGCTCAGCCTGAGGCACCACAGTGACATTCCAGGCCTGGCTCTGCTTAGATGTGGAGAAGACTCTTCACTTTGAGTCCCAGCTTTCTTGTGGGTAAAATGGTGATGCAGCTTGCAGAGATTCCAGAAAGAGTGGGTCAGGCACCACATACAGGAAGCCTTGTAGTGTACCTGGGATATAGAAGGTGTGCAAGAAATAGTAGTCACTGTGATTATTAGGTGACTTAAAATTTGATGTTAATATAACTTCATGCAGAAATGTGATGAGTTAGACAGTATGGATAAACATAAAGAAAACCTGTCATCTGGACTCCATTACACAGAGATCTCCAGTGTTAGCATTTAGCTATGTGTCTTTCAGATGCTTTCTCCATGACAGAAGACAGACAGAATAGTCAAAATTTAAATTGAACTTTATTTTTACATACTACTTCTTATTATCATGTAGTTATAATTAATATTAAGTTGCCGACTATATTGTGTGAGTGTGTGTGTGTGAGTGTGTGTGTGTCTGGTTGCATTTGTATGTGTGGATGCACATGCATGTCGTGGTGCACGTGTGTGTCAGTCTTCCCCTTCCATTTTATTTGAGGCAGAGTCTCTGTCGTTTTTTCTACTGTGTGGCCAGGTCTGTTGGCCTGTGAGCCTGGGACTCTCCTGGCTCTGCCTCCCATCTTCCCATAGGGGCCCTGTGTGTCTCCCCTGGCGTGGGCTCTGGGGATTCTGACTCAGACCCTCTTACTTGGTAAGTACATTTACCCACTGAGCCGTCTCCCCACCCCCTACTATATCTTTTGGACATAATTTATTGTTGCTGTGTTGGGGTTTAGATCAGGGCCTCGTGCACACTAAACAAGCGCTGTACTACTGAGATACACATCTTTCCCTGATAAAAGGATTTTAAGTAGCACATGGATGATCTAAGTTTAAAAAACAAAGCAGGTCCTGTTGCTTAGGTACCTGTTTCACATCAATAGCTTATTTAATTAAATGTAAAGTTTAATATTGCAAAGTCTCTTTAAGGCAGAACGGAACTGTAGCCAGACACAGTGGCATGCACCTGTATTCCCACCTACTTGGGAGTCTGAGGCAGGAGGATTTCAAGAGCTGAGGAGTTAAAGGCTAGCTAGTGTTCCCTGGTTAACAGTAAAAAGCCTTCTCAAAAAGGGATGAAGAGACTGAGTGTATCAACCACGCCTGTGGTCCCAGTGCACATCAGCCACGCCTGTGGTCCCAGTGCACATCAACCACGCCTGTGGTCCCAGTGCACATCAGCCACGCCTGTGGTCCCAGTGCACATCAGCCACGCCTGTGGTCCCAGTGCTGGAGGCAGAGGCACAAGTATCCAGAGATCAAGGCATCCTTGGCTCATAGTGTGAGACAAAGGCCAGCCAGGAACATACTGGGTTCCTTTTTAAACCAAAACCAAACTGAACCAAACCACACAAACAAACAAACAAACAAACAGAAGAGAAGTTAGAAAGAACCAAAGCATATGTGTGGCTTGTAAGAGATAGCAAAGGTCTCTGGCTTTCTCCTGCTGGTGAAACATCTTTATGAATTCTAGTTCAGTTTCCTTTTCAACTCCCAGGACTTAGCATGATGCCTGATTCATTTAGATTTTCAGTATACAGACTTTTTCATGTAAAAAGGCTTATACCAAAACTTATTATAGATTGTGACATAATGCTTTAAAAATATACACTGAGGCATATGTTTCAGGTTGGTTCACTTCACAGCAGCACAGAGGGCTCTGCACATCTCTATACTAAGATCTTGTTTGCCAGGATGTTGCTTTTGTTTAGACATGGAGCCTTAAAACACATGCCCCTCACAGGCTCCTGTGCTAGGACATTCAGTCCTGAGCTGGGGCGCTGCCGGGGTGACTCTGAAGCCTCTCGGACGTAGAATGGAGATGGCAGATACTGACCACAGGGTTGGGGCTAGAGACGTATAACCCAGTCCTGGCTCCTGCGTAGGCTCTGCTCTTCCTGAGTGCTGGTCCTGTGGAAGCCATGCCTTAGACTCCCTCTGTCCTGGGCTACATCCCCTGAGCCCTGAGCCAGAGTAGACTTTCCCCCGTGAAGTTGTTTCTGTCCTGTATTCTGCCACAGCAATAAAGAAAGCCATGAGTCAGTCGCTGTGCCCTTCTGGAACTGTGTATCAGTGAATCCTGTTACTGTGCAGGAGAGAGAACAACTGAGGTGCGTCACAAATGGTCTGGCTCTTCCTACCATCGATCCCAGCCTTCCAGGATAGGCTGAGACGGCTGGTGCCTCAGTGCGTTTCTGCTTGATTTCAGTTTGGCCTCTCTCACTGACAGTGCTGACTCCCACCCTCTGCTTTAGCTCTTACTTACAGCTCACTCTCTTTTGTTAGCACTGCTGGAGTTGGAGGCCTGGGACACCGTGTCTGGGAAAAGGCCTGTGGGCCCGGTAGCTGCCACGGGGGCTGTGATGAGCTGCGGAATGGCTGGATGTGTCTACAGGAAGTGTGGATGTTTCTCCTCCTGGGTTTCACGGGTGCATAGTGGTGGTGTATTGATGGAATTCGAACTCCCTTTAACTGTTCTCTTAGGGCTGGGCATAGTGGCACGCACCTTTAATCCCAACACTCGGGAGGCAGAGGCAGGCAGAGCTCTGTGAGTACCAGGCCAGCCTGATCCACAAAGTGAGTTCCAAGATACCCAGGGCTACACAGACAAACCCTGTCTCCAAACCAAAACCAAAACCAACAACTACAAAAGAGTGCCCTATTAGGGCTGCACACTATAGCATGGTAATCTGGTGTCTTGACTGAGGACTCGGTTATATCTGGCTTTTGCTTTTCCTGTGGACCAGCCTGTGTGAATTCCAGGCTCCAAATTTGAAAGTAGGCTTAGTGATGTACTTGCTCTCCTGTTTGTTGAGAGGATTAAAGATGATGATGAGTGTAAATCACTCAGTGCAGAACCTGGCACTGAGGCCCTATAACCCTTAACTGTGACTGTTTTCTCTAAGTCACTGTACACTCTAACATCATAAAGGACGTAGTTTAAAAAGTTAGAAACCATCAGTAGAGCTTCTTCAATGACTGGTGGAGGACCCTAGAACAAGTATTTGCAGCTCAGTGGCTGAGGAGATTTAAAAGAAGCATTTCGTGATACCTGATTGTGTTTGACTCAGTCAGGACACACTTTCATCAAGTACCCTGTGGTCCATGCGAGAAGCCATTACGCTTCCTCTTTGCTCCATCTGAGACCCAGGAAAGATGCTCCTGGCTTTGTACTTCTCTGTTTGCCTGTCTGTTCCAAGAAGGGGTCCATCCATAGTGCCCAAAGACTCCATTTTCTCCACCCCCACCCATAGGTGAATAATGGTGGGAAAGCCTAGCTTTGCTGGCTATGCAGGTGGGACTTGGTGAGACTTCTGACATGAACTCGACCAGGGCCTCATGCTGGCATCTCCCTGCTCAGGCAGCACCACACCTCTGCTGGAGCCTGGAGTCAGGGAGTCTAGGCAGTGAATCATTTGCCCAGTAAGCAAGTCTGCTCTCTTGGCCATGCCTAAAGAGATAGAGCGGGCAGAGGGCCAGGGCCGAGCGGGAGAGCCCGGGGGATGTGTCCTGGCTGTACTGTCGTGCCTGGTAGTGGGCCCTGGCCAGGCACTCTTGTTGGGCTTTTGCTGAGTCAGTGCGGACAGGTCGCTCCATGTCAGCAGCTGCTCTGTGGGCACTCACGGCTTCTGGGTGTGGCTGGGGCTCTAGCTTACCCCCCTTCTTCCCTTGGAGACATTGTAGTGCAAGAATGAAATGTCTCAAATGTCAACTTGGAGGCTGCAACCTGAAGGTTGCAGAGGTGAGGGCATGGGATTTTTGTTTTCCCTCTGGCATAATGTCCTCATACACCACCCCCCACCACACCCCACCCCCAACTCATGTTTACCCTGAGTTTTGGGTTTTACCTTTCTTACCTCAAGACAGTTGGCAGAGCTTGACTGAGTCTTGGAAGACTGATGAAGCTTTCAGGGAATTATAGATTTTGAGAATGTCAGGTAGGGAAATGGAGTCCGAGAGAGGATTTCACAGGGGACCCTAGGACCCACATCCCGGTCCATGCCTGTTGCAGTTTTCTTTTTTCTGCCTTGCTGTGACTCAGATATTGTTCTCCTGTAGGTAGAAGAGGCACTGATGCTGTGGTGTGTCTTCCTCTGTCTCTTTCTTCCTGTTCCTCCCTGTCCTTCCCTGTCCCTCCCTCTCCCTCTTTCCCTCTTCTTCCCCCTCCCCCCCTCCATCTTTCCCTCCCTCCCTCCTTCCCTTCCTCCCTCCCTCCTTTCCTTCTTCCCTCCCTCCCTCTCTCCCTTCCTCTTTCCTTCCTTCTCTCCCTCTCCCTCCCTCCCTCCCTCCCTCTCTCCTTCCCTCTCTCTCCCTCCCTCTCTCCTTCTTCCTCTTCCTGAGGAGAAGGGCATCATGGATCCTCCTCTGTACCAGCTCACAGCTCTCCTTCCTCTGTAACCCAATCATTCCCACCATTTATTATTTTGAAGGAAATCACCAACACCTTCTCAGTGTATGTGTAACTATTTCAGTGTATACCCTTAAAACTTAAATAGCGCCCCTCTGAACACAAGCTTTGTGCTGAATCACAGCAGATGAGCCTGACTCAGCAAAGCACTCTAGAGACTAAAGCACAGGCTGAAAAGCCCTTCAAGGAAAAAGAAAATGGCAGAAAACAGACAAGAACAGGAGCAGCTGCTGCCCCGGAGCATGTACTTCTCCCCCCAAACAAAGGAGAAAATGAGGAAGAGCTTTTAGAACTTAGTGCCCATGACAGGGAGTCCACATCCGGCATTGGGTCACAGCTGCAAAGCTCAGCCAGGGAGCACAAAGAGTGTGACAAGAGCAAGTGAGGAGAGAGAAGGGACTGGAGCCGCTGTGGAGGGCTTAGAGCCTGGAGGAGCTTGGCAGGAAGGCGGATGGCCGGTCGGAGCCAGATCCCCAGGAGCAACATGGAGAGGGCTGATTCCTGCAGCTCACCTTACCGTGCACTTGCATGCTGTAGCATGAGTACATACACACACACACACACACACACAGGCACACACACGCACAGGCACACACACACATACACACAGGCACACACATACACAGGCACACACAGGCACAGGCACATACACACATACAGGCACACACACACGCGCACGCACACACACACAGGCACACACATACACACAGGCACACACACACATTCATACACAGGCACACACACTGAGCACATCTACACACAGATGCACGCACACATACGCACACACATGCACATGCATACACACACACATACAGGCACACACACTGAGCACATCTACACACAGATGCACGCACACATATGCACACACACGCACATGCATACACACACACACACACACACAAATACAAGTATTTATTTTAAAATTGGAGAACTAGTCCATGAAGCCCACTACAGAGTCTAGACCTTTGGGCTTTGGGGCATGAGGCCTGACTGTCATAAGTAGGTGCCAAGAGCGGGAGTTGAGAAGTTGTTGCTCAGTTTCAGGGCTGTAATGTGCGGACCCACTGCCCCCGCCGCCCATCCTCTGTAGTGAGCATCAGGCGCTCCTTACTGTGGTAGACAGAGGTGGATCCTCTGATTTAAGAACCTGAATCATTTTTTTCCTTAGGTGAATTCTGTCAGGTATCATGGCCATGGGGTGCCTAAGTAACTGGTGCAGATATTCCAGGCCAAATTATCCAAATCTTCAAATTATCTCTTTTGTAGCCTAGCCCACAGCCCACATTGCATCAGTATGTCAGTCACTGGGTGACTGTCAGTCCCCGGTTGAGGTGTTAATTCTCTGACTCTGCTCTCCTTTGCATAATCATTTCCTAATACTTTTTAAAATTAACATTTAAAAAATATAGAGAAAATGCACAGGTACACTTCAGTCAGTAACTGTCCAGGCACGAGGGAGTTCTTGCCAAGAGCCTGGTCCTATGCAAGGTTCCTGGGGCAGGACATCATGGATTCTAGACGAGAATGAGGGTTTTACCCTCCAGGGGTTGGATTCTGTGGCATTCTAGAAAAGATGATAGAAACTCATATGCCCCAGCAGTGAGTATTTAGCCGTACCAGCGGTTGGATTGTGTGCAGTTGGTTTTGCCTGCTGAGGAAGAACTAGCGGTGGGGCAGCAGGGAGGACGAGCTACTGGGCTGTAGCTCTGAGGAACATCTTTCAGCATCTGGGTCACAGGGCACAGAGATGGAGAACAAGGCTGTGGCTGAGAGATGTGGGCTCTGCTCCTGTCCCCTTTACCTCTCTTTTGACATGGATGAAACAGGGAATGTCATCCTCCTACTTCTCAGAGACAACTAAAGGACTCAGAAAGATGACGTCAGCAAGCAGCCAAGTTCAGTTACAGAGCATTTGATCCAACTCGAGCAGCTGTCCTTCTGTGTAGTGTACAGCAGGAATTTATTACAATGGAATATTATTAGCCATGAAAAGGAATGTGGTACTAATAGAAGCTATGACATGACAAGCCTGAAAACATTAAGGAAGTGAGACAGATATCATACTGTAGCTTTCTATTTTATAAAGTCTTCACCAGGGGGTCAAAGCACATTGGGGGTGTAGGGCCTGGGAGGAGAGAAGAATGTGGGGATATTTGCTTAGTGGTTACGGGACTTCCTTTGGGTGATGGGAATGGCCCGGAACAGATAGAGGTGGTCTACTGGATGTTGGCTGTACAACGCTTGATTGTTTCCTATTTCATCTTAACCGACTTGTACAACAGCAATGTAAAGGAAAGCTTTCACAAGCCCTGGTGCTGGAAAGACCAGTACTTCAGAACACTGTGACCTGCTACTGCCTGCTGAGGTAGCGACTGTTTCAGATTATAGTCCCTCTCTGTTGATGAGGGTTGTTCTCTAGGTCATGGAGTACACGAAGGGCAGGGTCAGCTGAGTCTGAGGTGGGTGGGACAGTGGTGAGCAGGTGAGTGACCTGTAGCTAGCTGTATGCACCATGCAGACAGTCTGTGGCTGGTTCTTACCCCATCTTGCATCTAGTTTAAGCATCCAGACAGACTAATAGGAAACATCATCTCTCTCTCTCTCCTGGTTGCACCTTCCCCCAGCCACCTAGGACTTTGGGTGAGTGGATCCCAATCAGTGTATATTCAGGGAGACACTCCCTGCCTCTGGAGTGGGATAGGGAATTTCCTTAGTGTCATTTGTCTGACTCTTTGAATGTCTGCCGTCTTGTTGTTTCTGCCTCAGAAGATTCTGGAAGAGTTTTTGTTGTTGTTGTTGTGTGTTTGTTTGTTTTTGTCCCTAGAGAAGGTTTTTTTTCCTTCTCTTGTTTTGTATCTGCTCAGGCACTGGGGTGGGAGAAGCCAGGATGGGGAGGGACTGGAGCAGAGAGGGTGTGGAGGAGGAGGGCGGGTCCATCCATTAGGTCTAGGTGGGGTTGTTTGCTTTCTAGACTCTAGCTCTCAAGCTACTGATAATCCGGGGCACACTGCTGTTTCTCTAAGAAGCACATAGGACCTGGAGCTCCTTGGGCCACATCCCTTCAGTATGTGACAGTTCAATGGATGGGAGTAGGAGTGGAGAGAAGGGGCGTGGCTGTGTCGTGAAGCATCTGTTCTTACACTGCAGAAGGGTCTTTGCTGTCAGGGTCTGCCATGTAAGACATCTTAGATAGGTGCATGGGCAGTGGGAAGCCTCTAGGTTGTCTTGGCACATCGGACTAAAAGGTAACTTGGATCATTTTTACTGTTCCCCCACCAACCCCCCCACCCCCCACCCCCGCACCTAGATGAATCCCTTGTACAATTAATTGCTACACTGTCTGTAGCAGGTTTCTTCCTCACAGGAGCTAAGAGCGAACCTTCCTTCTTGCTCTGAAGTCTCACTAACACAGACTGAGGCAAGGCTGTGTCCAGCCACACAGGCTGTGCTCACACAAAGCCTTTGGCTCACCCAACTGTGGATAAGGAGGTGTGTCCTCGTTTGTCCGGACGGTTTCTTCGTCCCCACGCAGCAGAGCTCTGTGGTTTACAGTACGGCATCGTAGTCAGTGAGGTTTGAGGTGATTTTTAGCCAGATTATCTCCCACCAGGTTTCATGGCTCGGGCCATCATATGGGTGTAGGGGCCACCATGGCTGCCAGCCTAGGAGAGCCAGTGCTTTGGAGTCAACTCTCACCAGCTCCTTTTCCTTGACCATGCTCACTGAGGATATCAGGAGTGTGTGCAAGTGTGTGTCTCTGATCCCCTGACCCCCAGTTTGCCAGCCATTTATCAACTGGTTAGGCGACTTACCTGAATGATGAAAAAAATCCTAAGAGCCCAATAGACAGGCTTTCTTAAGAATGTCAGTGGCTCTGGGTATAGTGGCACATACCTTCAACACCAGAATTTGGGAGGCAGAGGCAGGCCTCTGTGAGTTCCAAGCCATCCTGGTCTAGGAGTCAAGCCCAGCCAGAGAAACCCTATCTCACAAAACAAAACAAAACAATGTCAGTGGTGTCCAACCCACAGTATATAGGCCTCAAGTGTCTAAGGAAGCTTCATGAATGTGTGTAGATGCTGTCAGTGTCATGGTGTCAGCCGGTGGGTAGGATATGCCTGCAAATGGGTCACAGAGCTGGCTAGACACTGAACATTTTGATGATCCAGCATGCATCTGCAGTCCCTGTGATCTGTGGATGGGTCTATCTCCTGATGCAGGGAACCCTGTGGCTGCTCCTCAGAAGGGCATATATGGCTCACAGTTTCTCTGTCACTCTGCAGTAGGAAAGCAGGCTCACATCAGTTGCCAGGGGTCCAGCCCTGCATTGGGGACACAAGTACGGCAATGCAAGCTGAGTACCCCGTATCCCGCTGAGTACCCCATATCCCGTGTGTGTGGCACCAGCAGAGCTTCACCTTATAGACTTGACCTCTGAATAGTTTTTGGATAGGGATGTTGAGCCTGAAATGCCTACCTCGTTAGGGGCATTGCAGGAACTTGAGACGATACTAACAAAGATAGGTGCTACAGAATAAACATGGTGTGTGTTTATTCTGTGTGATATGTGTTGGAGGGCTAAAATTGTGTTTCTGCCATCAGTACACACTGGCAGTGCCTGCAGGAGATGGCAGTAGATGTGAGGCCCTGTGACTAATGCTCATCTGGTTTCTTCTGTGTTGTCTTCACTTAGTATTGATCCTGCAGAAGGTGGAGAATGGAGACCTGAGTAACAAGATTCTGAAGATCACCGACTTTGGGTTGGCGAGGGAATGGCACCGGACCACCAAGATGAGCGCGGCAGGAACATACGCTTGGATGGCACCTGAAGTCATCCGTGCTTCCATGTTTTCCAAAGGCAGTGACGTGTGGAGGTAAGGTGCAGCCTCCCAGGTCCCAGGCCTGTTTTCCCTGCACATTTCAGGACTTGGAATTGAGGTTACAGAACCCAAAGCAGTCCAAGTAGGTCAGTGTGACCTCTTGGCAATATACTAATTTCTGTGTTGCTAGGATATGCTGTAGTAATTGCAGGCACTTCACGGAGTAGATGGCACCTCAGAAAAGCTCTGCAGATTCTAGGACCACCTTGTACTTCCATGTCTGACCTGCAGGGTAGGGAATCGCTGTACATCAAGTGGTTTGATGGTTCAGAGGCTGGTTTCAGGGGCTGCTGCCACCACCTGGGAGGACTCACCCAGTGTCCTTCCTGTAAACTCCTGGCCAGTGGGAGCCCTCTGGGCTGCCTTTTTGTTCATTATTTAGAAATCATCCTTTCCAGTTACCTGGTTACACTTTTTTTTTAATTTTATAAATATATTTTTATTTTCTATATTCTTTGTTTACAATCCAAAATCTTTCCCCTTTCCCAGTTCCCCCCTCCCCATATGTCCCATAAGTCCTCTTCTCTCCATCCATTCTCCTATCTTTCCCCCTCCCTTTTCTCTGTCCTGGTACTCCCCTACAATGCTGGATCAAGCCTTTCCAGGATTAGGGCCCTCTTCTTCCTTCTTCATGGGAATCATTTGATATGCTAATTGTATCTTCAGTATTCAGAGCTTCAGGGCTAATTAATACCCACTTATCAATGATTGCATTCCATGTGTATTCTTTTGTGATTGCGTTACCTCGCTTAGGATGATATTTTCCAGTTCCATCCATTTGCCTAAAAAATTCATGAATTCATTGTTTTTATTTGCTGAATAGTACTCCATTGTGTATATATACCACATTTTCTGTATCCATTCCTCCACTGAGGGATATCTGGGTTCTTTCCAGCTTCTGGCTATTATAAATAAGGCTGCTATGAACATAGTGGAGCATGTGTCCTTATTGCATGCTGGGGAATCCTCTGGGTATATGCCCAGGAGAGGTATAGCAGGGTCCTCCAAAAGTGTCATGTCCAGTTTTCTTAGGAACCGCCAGACTGATTTCCATAGTGGTTGTAACATCTTAGAATCCCAACAGCAGTGAAGGAGTGCTCCTCTTTCTCCACATCCTCACCAACACCTGCTGTCTCCTGGGTTTTTAACCTTAGCCATTCTGACTGGTGTGAGGTGAAATCTCAGGGTTGTTTTGATTTGCATTTCCCTGATGACTAATGGTGTTGAGCATTTCTCAGGCTTCTCGGTGCTTCTCGGCCATCTGAATTTCTTCAGGTGAAAATTCTTTGTTTAGCTCTGTACCCCATTTTTTAATAGGGTTATTTGGCTCCCTGGGGTCTAACTTCTTGAGTTCTTTGTATATATTGGATATTAGCCCTCTATCGGATGTAGGATTGGTGAAGATCTTTTCCCAATTTGTTGGTTGTCGTTTTGTCCTTTTGACGGTGTCCTCTTTGTAATTTTATGAGATCCCATTTGTCAATTCTTGATCTTAGAGCATAAGCTATTGGTGTTCTGTTCAGGAACTTTTCCCCTGTGCCCATGTCCTCAAGGGTTTTTCCCAGTTTCTTTTCTATTAGTTTCAGTGTGACTGGTTTTATGTGGAGGTCCTTGATCCACTTGGAGTTGAGCTTAGTACAAGGAGATAAGAATAGATCAATTCGAATTCTCCTGCATGCTGACCTCCAGTTGAATCAGCACCATTTGTTGAAAAGGCTACCTTTTTTCCACTGGATGTTTTCAGCTCCTTTGTCGAAGATCAAGTGACCATAGGTGTGTGGATTCATTTCTAGGTCTTCAATTCTATTCCATTGGTCCATTTGCCTGTTGCTGTACCAATACCATGCAGTTTTTAACACTATTGCTCTGTAGTATTGCTTGAGGTCTGGGATACTAATTCCCCCAGAAGTTCTTTTACTGACCTGGCTACACTTTTATTCAGGGTTCTGTATGCTGGATATTTATCCAGGAAAGGGAAGAGATGGGTCCTCAGAAGGCCATAAGAGCTATGAAGTTACAGACTGGACATGGCCAGCCATCTATCTCCACTAGCAAGGCCATCTTGCCAAAAGCAATATACAGATTCAATGCAATCCCCATCAAAATCCCAACTCAGTTCTTCACAGAGTTAGAAAAAGCAATTCTCAAATTTATCTGGAATAACAAAAAACCCAGGATAGCTAAAACTATTCTCAACAGTAAACGATGGTCCAAGAGGTCACAAGGACATAGATCTAAAAACATTATGTTGCTATCGAAGGGAGATGAGCAACAATAGGATAGACTTTGTCCTGTCTGAAGGACAGCAGTGACACCGTCACATAAAATGACACCTTCACCTTCATTTCACCTCAGTCTAGGGTCCGTGCTTCCTGGCATGGGGCAGAGCGACTGTGTGTGTGTGTGTGTGCGCGCGCACGCGCGCGCGTGTGCTTCCGTATTTGTGTATTTCCTTTAAGGTAACTTCCTTGAGATACTATTCACATATCATAAAGTACAACCTTTGCAGTATGTAAGTCAGTACTTTTTAGAATCTATAAAACTGACTTTAGGATTGGGATGTGGTTCAGTGGTAGATTACCTGCCCAGTATGCCTAGGACCCTCGATGCAGAGAATTAGGTGTGATGGTGTGAGTATGTAATCCTAGAATTCAAGAGGTAGAGGCAGGAGGATCAGAGGTTCGGCTGGTCAAAGCCAGCCTGGGATACGCGAGACCCTATGTTATAAAAACAAAAACAAAGCCCAACTAAAACCAAACGCCACACTTACTGGCTTCCTGCACTGCTCTCACAAGTTTCCACACACCAGGGGATGGAAAGCCATGGAGCTTTATTCTTTCATTGCTGTAGAGGCCAAAAGTATGAAATAGGTGCAGCGGACCCCATCCTAATGATCCTAGAGGAGGAGACTCAGTCCACATACGGATTCTAAATTCTAGAACATCAGCAGGGCCATCGTTCAGCACACTGCAATCACTATTTCTAAAGGCTGCTCCTAACCTCAGAGAAAGTGCACGCCTCCTGCTTGTCACTCTCCCCGCCTGTCATTCTCTGCCTCTGGAGCAGCTGCCCATTGCCATCACGTCAGTGGAACCACACGATGCCTGTCCTCTGTCGCTCACACCTAACATTTAACAGAATGTTTACAGGTCCATCCATGTTGGAGTCCATGATCCTGAAGTCAGGCGGGCCGTGGATGTTTATTCAGTCACTGTGATGGGTAGTGAGTGGTTTTCACGTCTGGAATGCTATGAGTAAGGCCGCTGTGGACATGGACACAGGTTCTCTTGTGACCATACATTTCCCTTCACTCGGGCACGCACTTAATTGCATTAAGTCAAGCAACTAAGTGCATGTGTAACTTTTCGAGGCCTAGAAAACTATTTTGATCACAGATGCTCTGCGTAAATTCCATTGGTCCAAGACTAACTCTGGTACTTCCCTGTACCACTTGGTGCTGCTGTTTCAGGTACAGCCATCCTCATCTGGGAAGCAGGGTTTCACTGTGTTCTTAATCTGCATTTCCTGAATTGGAGAATTGCATGTCTCCCCAGGAGATGTGTCTGTTCAGTGCTTTTGCCAATTAAAAACTAGATTAGCTCTTGTTATTTTTGAGTTTAAAGTATTTTAGTACTACATATTTTTCCACTCTGTTTTTGGATAACTCTCAGTAGTAGTCTTTGAATTCCCTGTGCTTCTTGGTTTCCTCTTCTCACCTGACTTTGGTGTCATAAGAACGCATGGCCTCCAATAAGGCTGTGCAGTCTGAGCTCTGTTCCCTCTAAGAATCTTACAATACTGATTCTCACCCGTGTTGATTTGGTTTTCCATGTGGTGTGAAGCGGAGACCAAACTTTAGATTTTCATGTCTGTTCATTTGTATTGGGACTACACATTGAAGAGACTGTCCTCTTCCCATGGAAACACTCGGTTACCTCCGCCAGAAACAGCTCATGAGGAATGTGAGGGTTTATTCCAAGTTCATAGCTCTCTGTTAACACATCTCTGTTTGCTCATAGGCAATATCACCCTTTCTCAATTAAAATGCAGCATCATAGTAAGTTGTTTTTTGGTTTTTGGTTTTTGGTTTTTTTTGGATTTGGTTTTTTCGAGACAGGGTTTCTCTGTATAGCCCTGGCTGTCCTGGAACTCACTTTGTAGACCAGGCTGGCCTCGAACTCAGAAATCCACCTGCCTCTGCCTCCCAGAGTGCTGGGATTACAGGCGTGCACCACCACCGCCCAGCTCGTAGTAAGTTTTGATGTTAGGCTATGAGAGTCCTCCAGTTTTGTCTTTTTAAAATTGTTTCCATCATTCTGCGTCCACTGCCATTCTTTATAAGTCTTAACATCATTTTGTTAGTTTTGCAAAATAATCAACTGAGAGTTTTTTCTTGTTTTAAAACTGGCTTCATACAGCTCAGGCTGGCTTCAGAGTAGACATATGGCCAGGAGGCTTTTGATCTCCCAGTCCTGCTTTCGTGTCTGTCATCATCTAGGATGACACCTAAGATTACTCTGTGAATTATTGGGGGTGTGTGGACATTGTAGTATCTGTGTTTTCCCATCCATAAATGTGAGATACTCTCATTCTCTAATTTCCTTCAGAGTTGTTTTGTACTGTGTCTACTCCCATCTCCCTATATGTTAGGTGCAGAATGAAGTGCTACTGGGGAGTTCATTTTCCTTCTTGTAAAGTGTTTGACCTGATAGGCAGCTGCCATAGATCTCCATGTCTTATCACACACTAGTGAGGTTGATGCTA
Organism: Apodemus sylvaticus; assembly: GCF_947179515.1. NCBI lineage: Eukaryota > Metazoa > Chordata > Mammalia > Rodentia > Muridae > Apodemus > Apodemus sylvaticus. Next base: position 40,574,386 of record NC_067477.1, read on the forward strand.
ATTAGGTCTTGTTTGATGTATTAATTAACCTGGTATCACAAGGAGACCAATTGATGTGGACACTTACACAAAAGAACTGTATTTCAGCTTCAAGGAGTAGTCCAGGCAGCCCAAGCTGGCAGAATGGCCGTGCCTGTGAGACCCAGGTTCTCCAGGTTCCCTGGCTGTCATTGTCCTAGGAGTTTAATGTGGGCTGCAGCGACTTCTGCATTACAGTCTGCAGGAAAGGAGACCAGGCTTATTTATGCCCATAAGCTGGCCTTTGCTTTGGAGACAGTCTGCACGTTGCACACGACTCCTCTGACCCACAGTCTGCTCTTGTTTATTACCCACTTAGCCCTGAGGAGACACCAATGCAGCTTTAGTTACTGGGTGTCCAACTAAAATTCTCTCGGAAATAGGGAGAGTGATTGGAAGAGCTCTCCCTGCCCACTCCTTAGTCACAGCCCCTGGGCTCTCTTGGTTCCCTTACCGCTCCTCAGAGGATGACATGTTTATTGTCCTGTCTCGCTTCTCTCAGGTTCTCTACTTTGCTTCTGCTGGTGATAGGATGTGTACAGAATCTTACCAGGTTCCATGCCTGTTCTTAGTAGGAAGGGAGTGTAAATGCCTAATTAAGGGCACTGCAGGGGCTTTCCTTCAATGGGGGAATAGAGGAAACTCTTTCAACTTTTACTGAATACCCTGTTACAAGTCTAAGATTAGTGTTTTGTTCTAAAATCACAGCTGTTATGAACTATTTGTAGGCGCTGTAGTGAGAGGCAGCTGATGAACGCGTTCGGTTCCCTGACAGGAACAGTTTACTGTTATACAGTGTCTACCAGTGTCTTAGTGAGGGTCATGATTGCTGATGAAGCACATGACCAAAGCAACCTGGGGAGGAAAGGGTTAGGCTCCCACAGCAGTCTTCATCTCTGAAGGAAGTCAGGGCAGGAACTCACTCAGGGCAGGAACCTGGAAGCAGGAGCTGATACTGAGGCCATGGAGGGTGCTGCTTCCTGGCCTGGCTTGCTCAGTCTGCTTTCTTAAAGAGCCCAGGACCACCCACTCAAGGATGGCACCACCCACAATGGGCTGGGCCCTCCCCCATCGGTCACTAATTAAGAAATGTTCTACAGCTTACTTACAGCTGGATCTTATGGAGGCATTTTCTCAGTTGAGGTTCCCTCCTTTCAGATGACTCTAGCTTGTCAAGACAGTCAGGTTGACACAAAACTAGCCAAGCCAGCACAGTTAGTGACTCTCTAGCTCTGATGGTTCTCAGGGAGGCTGGAGAGAGACGCTCCGTGGCTAAGAGTGGAGAACGCTCTTGCAGAGAACCCACCTTCAGTTTGCAGCATCAACACTGGGCAGCTTACAACTGCCAGGGACTCTAGCTGGGTCCGACGCTGCCCTGCACTCTGGAGGCGCCTTCCCCTGTAATTAAACAAATTAAGAATGCTTTTAAATAATAAAATGGTTCCTAGGACTTAAGCCCCTTGTCCCTATTTGGTTGGTGACTGCTTGTCTGTCCGCAGCATTCTTAGCTTCTTTGCTGAGAGTTTCTTGAAGACGTGGTTTACTGACTCCTTTCTGTGGGGTTCACCATCTCCATTAAAGCATACTTTGGCTCCAAAAGGTCTCTCATCTTTACCAGAGGAAAATACCCGTTTATCACCATTTGTACACCCCTTCCACACTGGAAACACATGCGCTCCTGTGTTTTGGGAAGCCTCTTTTCAAATGACTGGCTCACCATGGCTCAGATCCCGCGGGGGATCCAAAGAGGGTAGACGCATGGCTACAAACCTGTAGAAAGCTGCTCGTAAACTGATTGTTATTCCTTTACTCCAGGAAGTGCCATTTATTGAATCTTTACTCTGTGCCATGCACAGGCCTCATTCCTCCTCCTCTTCCTCCTTCCTCCTCTTCCTCCGCCTCAATTCTTAAGCCTCAGGTGAGCAGATCACAGATGGACCAACAAGCAAGTGGCACAGCTTCCCTCATCGATGTTCCTGAGGTAGAGCCCTGACTCCTCCCTCTTGCAGGTGGCATCTTCATAGTCCTGGTGGGAAACCATTAGAGGAGGGATGCCAGGACAGATACAGCGCACACTGTATTTAAGGCTGAGGTACTGATTATCATTGCCTAGATGGAGGACAGGGTCTGTGGCACCACAAGGTTTGTTATCCATATAGAAATGGGTGTTGTACTGAACACAGTTGACTGAGGATGGGAGTAGCTCTAATCCAGGAATCTGGCTGGGGTGCCAAAGGCTCTTTGAGTTGCTTGGTAAAAAACTTCCAAGTGTGACTGCTGTCTAGGTAGGTCACAATCAAGGTTTGGTAGATGTATAGTTTCTCTTTATTCCCACCCTGTCCTGTTCCTCCTTCATTCACACTCTCTCTGCTAGGTGTGGAAGGCAAAGCCACAGCCTGCATATGCTAGGCAGATACTTTACCACAGAACCACATCCTCAACTCTAATAGTGTAATTCTTGGCAGTTTGCAGGAATTATGGTAGCACACTCAGTGTAGCCTGTAGGAGCTTCTGACCACGCATGCACTCACTCCCACGGCGGCCCCACAGCTCATATGCCTTTTTCCTGAGAGTTTCAAACATGAATGCTGTAGTTACATCCTTTCCAGCCTCCCTCTCCCTGTTCACCTCCTCCCAAGCCCCTCGAATGTATGACCTCCTGTAAAATTATTATTGTCTTATACACACCACCTGCTGAGTTCATTAGTGTTGCTTATATGTACATAGGGCTGACCACTGGGACTAGAGACCCTATCTGGGGACTCATCCCTGAAGAAAACCAGCTTTCCCTCATTCGGCAGGCATTGATTGACTGCAGCTCTTGATCCAGGAGTGGGGCCCAGAAGGTTCTCCCCATCTACTTAGGCACATCAACTGGCATCATTATGCAAGTCGTGTTTAGGCGACCATTGTTGGGACATCACAGGTGTGGCTTCCCTGTCATGTGTAGAACACAGTCAAGCAGCAGGGTTCCTCATCCTTTGACTTAGACTTTTCTTCCTCCTTCTTCACAGTTTCCTATGAGTCTTGGGTGTGGGGTTATATTGGGATGCACGTGGGATTGGACTCTCCACAGTTGCTACTCAGCATTTGGACCAGATCTCTCTAATGGTTTCCATCCAAAAACAAGATTCTTTGAGGAAGGTGAGAACTGCAGTCACCTGTCTCTGGACACCTGTTAACCTGAGTGAGAGGCCCTGAGAATGTGAGGATTAAAAACCATATTACTGCCGGGTGGTGGTGGTGGCGCACACCTGTAATCCCAGCACTCTGGGAGGCAGAGGCAGGTGGATTTCTGAGTTCGAGGCCAGCCTAGTCTACAGAATGAGTTCCAGGACAGCCAGGGCTACATAGAGAAACCCTAAAAAAAAACAAAAAAACAAAAACATATTATTCTGATTCCCCTCCTCAGGAACAAGCAAACACAGTGCATGACAGTCAAGACTCAGGAAGCCCGGGCAGGATTACCAACTATACCCAGCTCCTAGAGAGACAAGACCAGTCAGTCCTACAGCTCGCATGCCCTGTCACGATTCAAAAAGAAAGTGACGGCATCTAGACACCTTAATAGAGTAAAGCCAGAGTGGCTGGATTACCCCCAAGGGGCCATTCATAGGCCCCCAACCCAGTGCCTGGCACAGAGGCTGTGCATTGTTTGGAGTCCTGCTAGCGGTTAGGATGTACTTGAGAGCAGACTGCTCACTGTCTGCGTGTGCTGACCCTAGGCTCCGAGCTCCGGCTCCTCTTTCCCATAGCAGTCAGGAATAAGCTCAGAGGCCACTGGCTTCCCCACGATGGTCTGGTTAGGGTTCCTCCTTCGTGCTCTCATAAGTCTCTCATGTCTCATTCTGAACCCTAGTCTTGTCTTTTCTGCATCTTTCACTAATTTCTGTGTGGAAGATCTATGTCTTTTACCCTGTTCCAGTGTCTGGAGCTTGGGGTTTATATAGACCACCAAACCCATCCAAGTCTTCACTTTCTGTACTTGCCAAGAACTACTCACACTTGCCTACACCCTTGTGTGGGTTCGGGGTGATGTAAAATGTTGTACTCCTGCACATGTAAAGTATCCTGAAAGGGTCTGGGCGTGGTAGCAACTGCCTTTAATCTCAGTACTTGGGAAGCAGAGGCAGGTGAATTCTTGAGTTTGAGGCCAGCCTGGTCTTCAGAGCAAGTTCCAGGAAAAACAAGGATTCTACACAGAGAAACCCTGTCTTGAAAACAAACAAAGAAACAAACAACAACAAAGAAACAGGAGAAAACAGTGTGATAGATTTGGCAGAGGAGCACAGTAGCAGGGGAGCACAGTGGCAGAGGAGCACAGTGGCAGCGGAGCACGGTGGCAGAGGAGCACGGTAGCAGAGGAGCACGGTGGCAGAGGAGCACAGTGGCAGCACAGTAGTAGAGTAGCACGGTGGCAGAGGAGCACAGTGGCAGCGGAGCACGGTGGCAGAGGAGCACGGTGGCAGAGGAGCACGGTGGCAGAGGAGCACAGTGGCAGCACAGTAGTAGAGTAGCACGGTGGCAGAGGAGCACGGTGGCAGAGGAGCACAGTGGCAGAGGAGCACGGTGGCAGAGGAGCACAGTGGCAGCACAGTAGTAGAGGAGCACGGTGGCAGAGGAGCACGGTGGCAGAGGAGCATGGTGGCAGAAAGGCACAGTGGCAGAGGAGCACAGTGGCAGAGGAGCACAGGGGTAGAGGAGCACGGTGGCAGAGGAGCACGGTGGCAGAGTATGTGCCTAGCATGCGCAAAATCCTAGGCTTGGTCTGCAGCACTGTGAAAATACAAATGAAGAGTCCAGTGTGCTGGTACAAACGGATCCAGAAGACTGGAGCAGGAGGGGTCGTTTGAGGCAGCCTGGGCAACAAAGCAGGCAGGCCCTTTAAACAGACAAGGTGTCCTGATAAATACGTAACTATTATTTTGCCTTTGCAAAACATTTTCAATTATGATTATTTTATTTTATGTATGTGAGTCTTGCTTGGATGTATGTACGTGTGTACTGCACATGTTTATGTATGTGCCTGGTGCCCACAGAGAAGGGGGACCAGATCTCTGGGAACTAGAGTTACAGTTGCAGAGTCTTCTGCAAGAGTAACAAGTGCTCACAGCCACTGACTAATCCTCTCAGATCCTCCTCCTCCTCCTCTTCCTCCCCCTCCTCCTCTTCCTCCTCCTCCTCTTCCCCCTCCACCACCACCACCACCACCTCCACCACCACCACCATCATCACCACTATCTAATTAATACAGCCCTTGTAGCTAGACACTGCTGAGGAGCGTTACAATACAGTTGAGGTCTGTGTGGCGAGTACAGGTACAGCCTTTGCCTTCTAGGTGCTCGGAGCTGATGTGTTCCTGGTGAACTTACTCCTGGAAGGGCAGAATGCAGTGTGCCGTTTCCTGGCTTGGATTGCAGATCCATAGACTAATCCTTCCATTAAGCTTTGTGCTGCACACTCCCCGACTCGTAGGAGATGAGGAACTGTTTTTATGAACTTGGTAGTTAGGGACACCGAAGCTCTCAGAGCTCACGTGCTGCTCCTCTCTGCTGACCCAGTCTGCCTTGTGGAACTTCCGCCACAGAGCTAGATGAAGGCCTCTCTGAAGGTCCCACTTGTGCCATCTAGAGTCAGAAATTTACCGAGCAGACATGTAAATCCATGTTGAGTAGATAGCTGCTCACTGGTTTTTCTAAAGCCAAAAAAAAAAAAAATGTATCTGTGACAAAAGTTGTTTAAAAATAGAACACTTCTGTTTCAGAGTCTCTCCTACGGGCTTATTTCATTCACAATAACCATCAGTCATGGTGGGGCGTGCCTATAGTCCTAGCTCTGGGGAGGCTGAGACAGGGGGATTAGGAGGTCTAGGCCAAGGCTAAGCTACAGAGTGAGACCCTGCTGTGGCCACTGAGTGCTGTGCTGCTCCCCACAGAGGAGGGCTCAGAGGCTCGAGCAGTGTGGCAGGCGATTGGCCCACAGATCCATAGCTAGGGATGATGGAGCGGGAGTGACGTCTGATGCGGAGCCGTTGCTTCTTGTGGCCTCCCTTTATGTCACTGTGTCTATTTCATTAGTTTTTCTATGGTTTGAAGATGGCGTGGGATGCCTGGAAAAACCTCGGTAGCTACTTTGGTGAGGGAGTTGCTGTTACTTCTTACAGAGTTTCTGTCCTGTTTCTCTCTCAGCTATGGAGTACTGCTTTGGGAACTGTTGACTGGCGAGGTGCCCTTCCGGGGCATCGATGGCTTAGCAGTGGCTTATGGTGTGGCCATGAACAAGCTCGCCCTTCCTATCCCTTCTACATGTCCAGAGCCTTTTGCCAAACTCATGGAAGGTAAGCAACCCCTGGGCTGAGGAAGGCTGGTGCCTGTTAACCTTTGTGCAGCCCCGGGAAGCCATTTCCCAATGTCATGAGATCTGCTTCAGGAAAAGGAAATGAAGTATTAGCCACCCAGGGGAAGAACTGAGAGAGCTGTTTGTAGACAGCGGCCACACCCTGCTAAAGCAGGTTCCTTTTTGCAGTGACTATAGAAATTAGTAACTAAAACCTGCTATCTCGCATTCCAGAATCGTATTATGTAATACAAAATAAGCTACAGTGGCAATTCTTCCCGGACCTGAGTATCTTATGTGTAGAACTGAAGGTTGTCTGGGAAGAAAGGACTCTAATATCACTGAGTCGAAAACATGATTCTGTGAGAAATGCAAAGTTAGGCACAGTGAAGAAGGAAAGTGCCTGCTGTGTGGCGGCAGCTGGAAGGCTCACTGCTCCTGACTCACCCTGATGTTCTCCTCTTTACCTTCTCCCATTGAGGTGTGGGGATGGTAGCTTGTGTACATGTAGGAATTTGGGGTGCAGTCACCCATGGTCCACCTGAACCGTACGTTCGTCGTAAGCTGGCAACTGTGGCAAGCACAGGAAGCTTCAGTCTTGCTTTCCGTGCACATGTTCAGCAGTGCACAGTTCAGTGTGTCTGACTTCCGGTTTCCCCTTTTCACGTTAAGATGGTGGATGATATGCTTTCCTGGTGGGGTTCCCTCAATTCAGGGCTCTATTTTCTAGAAGGAGAAATTGAGGCTATTTTCTGGTGAGGCAGCCATGTAGTATCACGGGGCTTCCATTCGCCTCTGCCTGCTCACACTTCCTCTTTCTTCCCGTTTCCCATTCAGACTGCTGGAATCCCGACCCCCACTCACGGCCATCTTTCACAAGCATCCTGGACCAGCTAACGACTATAGAAGAGTCCGGTTTCTTTGAGATGCCCAAGGACTCCTTCCACTGCCTGCAGGACGACTGGAAACATGAGATTCAGGAGATGTTTGACCAACTCAGGGCCAAAGAAAAGGTAGAGAGGAGGGGACAGCAGGTCTTGTCTTAGCAGAGATGCTTCACCGTGGCGTCCGGACTCTGGGCCAACTACCAACACCCGCACCTTCTTCTTGAGGTCTGCTTGATTGTGCGCACCTCAGAATAGGAGCCTGAAACTGGCATTTTCATGATTTTGTGGAAAGCGTTCTAAGCTCAAATCATCTGGGGATTCAGCACCTCATGGCTTGCTGGAGTCTGCCTTTGGGTTTGGTAGTCATCCCCAGTGGCCCTGTGGTATGACCCTAGCAATCAGTGTCCAACCAGTGAAACTAATTATACACAATTGTATGCCCTGTGATGTCTAGGCAGGGCCATGTCTGGGGGCCTGAGACATGGTCATATAGTCCTAGTTAATTTTTTTTTCTCTTCTCACTCTTACTGTAGAAATTTGGGGAGTTAATAGTAGTGTGATAGCCAGGCCTGGTGGCACATGCATTATACTCTCAGCCCTCAGGAAGGCTGAGGAAGGAGGTTGCAAGTTTGAGACCAGGGCTATAAAGTTATATCAAGACTAGCCTGGGCTATAGTGTGGAACCCTGTCTCAAAGAGTTAAATGGGTAAGTAAAAAGCAACGTGATAACAACAAGATCTTCCGCATGGGATTCATTGTTTCGTTTTTGTTTCCACTTGAAAAGTGTAATGAAGCCTTTTTGTCCTGCTAGTATGACAGCACATGGGCCAGTGTGATTGTTCCCTTCTCACAGCTGAGGGCCAGGGGTGTCACCTTCACCTTCAGGGGTGTCACTTTCACCTCCAGGGGTGTCACCTTCACCTCCAGGGGTGTCCACCTTCACCTCCAGGGGTATCACCTTCACCTCCAGGGGTGTCTACCTTCACCTCCAGGGGTGTCACCTTCACCTCCAGGGGTGTCTACCTTCACCTCCAGGGGTGTCACCTTCACCTCCAGGGGTGTCCACCTTCACCTCCAGGGGTGTCACCTTCACCTCCAGGGGTGTCTACCTTCACCTCCAGGGGTATCACCTTCACCTCCAGGGGTGTCTACCTTCACCTCCAGGGGTGTCACCTTCACCTCCAGGGGTGTCCACCTTCACCTCCAGGGGTGTCACCTTCACCTCCAGGGGTGTCTACCTTCACCTCCAGGGGTGTCTACCTTCACCTCCAGGGGTGTCCACCTTCACCTCCAGGGGTGTCTACCTTCACCGCCAGGGGTGTCCACCTTCACCTCCAGGGGTGTCTACCTTCACCTCCAGGGGTATCACCTTCACCTCCAGGGGTGTCACCTTCACCTTCAGGGGTGTCACCTTCACCTCCAGGGGTGTCACCTTCACCTCCAGGGGTGTCTACCTTCACCTTCAGGGGTGTCACCTTCACCTCCAGGGGTGTCACCTTCACCTTCAGGGGTGTCCACCTTCACCTCCAGGGGTGTCACCTTCACCTTCAGGGGTGTCACCTTCACCTCCAGGGGTGTCACCTTCACCTCTAGGGGTGTCACCTTCACCTTCAGGGGTGTCTACCTTCACCTCCAGGGGTATCACCTTCACCTCCAGGGGTGTCCACCTTCACCTCCAGGGGTGTCACCTTCACCTCCAGGGGTGTCCACCTTCACCTTCAGGGGTGTCACCTTCACCTCTAGGGGTGTCACCTTCACCTCTAGGGGTGTCACCTTCACCTCCAGGGGTGTCTATCTTCACCTCCAGGGGTGTCCACCTTCACCTCCAGGGGTGTCTATCTTCACCTCCAGGGGTGTCCACCTTCACCTCCAGGGGTGTCACCTTCACCTCCAGGGGTGTCCACCTTCACCTCCAGGGGTGTCTATCTTCACCTCCAGGGGTGTCCACCTTCACCTCCAGGGGTGTCTATCTTCACCTCCAGGGGTGTCCACCTTCACCTCCAGGGGTGTCACCTTCACCTCCAGGGGTGTCCACCTTCACCTCCAGGGGTGTCACCTTCACCTCCAGGGGTGTTCACCTTCACCTCCAGGGGTGTCCACCTTCACCTCCAGGGCTGTCACCTTCACCTCCAGGGGTGTCACCTTCACCTCCAGGGGTGTCACCTTCACCTCCAGGGGTGTCCACCTTCACCTCCAGGGGTGTTCACCTTCACCTCCAGGGGTGTCACCTTCACCTCCAGGGGTGTCACCTTCACCTCCAGGGGTGTCCACCTTCACCTCCAGGGGTGTCACCTTCACCTCCAGGGGTGTCACCTTCACCTCCAGGGGTGTCACCTTCACCTCCAGGGGTGTCACCTTCACCTCCAGGGGTGTCACCTTCACCTTCAGGGGTGTCCACCTTCACCTCCAGGGGTGTCACCTTCACCTCCAGGGGTGTCACCTTCACCTCCAGGGGTGTCCACCTTTACCTCCAGAGGTGTCCACCTTCACCTCCAGGGGTGTCCACCTTCACCTCCAAGGGTGTCCACCTTCACCTCCAGGGGTGTCACCTTCACCTCCAGGGGTGTCACCTTCATCTTCAGGGGTGTCCACCTTCACCTCCAGGGGTGTCACCTTCACCTCCAGGGGTGTCCACCTTTACCTCCAGAGGTGTCCACCTTCACCTCCAGGGGTGTCCACCTTCACCTCCAAGGGTGTCCACCTTCACCTCCAGGGGTGTCACCTTCACCTCCAGGGGTGTCCACCTTCACCTTCAGGGGTGTCACCTTCACCTCTAGGGGTGTCACCTTCACCTCTAGGGGTGTCCACCTTCACCTCCAGGGGTGTCTATCTTCACCTCCAGGGGTGTCCACCTTCACCTCCAGGGGTGTCACCTTCACCTCCAGGGGTGTCCACCTTCACCTCCAGGGGTGTTCACCTTCACCTCCAGGGGTGTTCACCTTCACCTCCAGGGGTGTCCACCTTCACCTCCAGGGCTGTCACCTTCACCTCCAGGGGTGTCACCTTCACCTCCAGGGGTGTCACCTTCACCTCCAGGGGTGTCCACCTTCACCTCCAGGGGTGTTCACCTTCACCTCCAGGGGTGTCACCTTCACCTCCAGGGATGTCACCTTCACCTCCAGGGGTGTCTACCTTCACCTCCAGGGGTGTCACCTTCACCTCCAGGGGTGTCCACCTTCACCTTCAGGGGTGTCCACCTTCACCTCCAGGGGTGTCACCTTCACCTCCAGGGGTGTCACCTTCACCTCCAGGGGTGTCCACCTTTACCTCCAGAGGTGTCCACCTTCACCTCCAGGGGTGTCCACCTTCACCTCCAAGGGTGTCCACCTTCACCTCCAGGGGTGTCACCTTCACCTCCAGGGGTGTCACCTTCATCTTCAGGGGTGTCCACCTTCACCTCCAGGGGTGTCCACCTTCACCTCCAAGGGTGTCCACCTTCACCTCCAGGGGTGTCACCTTCACCTCCAGGGGTGTCCACCTTTACCTCCAGAGGTGTCCACCTTCACCTCCAGGGGTGTCCACCTTCACCTCCAAGGGTGTCCACCTTCACCTCCAGGGGTGTCACCTTCACCTCCAGGGGTGTCACCTTCATCTTCAGGGGTGTCCCTGGGGCCGGGAATGGGGAAGTAGGACCGTGAGCCTGGGCCATCAGATTCTACATCCTTTCTGTAATGCCTCTGTTGTCCCCTACACAAATGGTTTAAAAAGAATTTCTGAATCTAATTAAGAGAGATTAGTCTCCTTTGGAGCACAGTGATCCTAAGCTGTGGGGAGGTCACTGACATGCTCTAGTGGCCGGGGTGGTAGAGTGGGGAGGCTGATGGTGGGCAAATCTCTAGGGGTCCCTCCGGAGAGCCATTGATAGAATTCCATCACTGCCACTCTTCTACGGAGAACCTCCGCCACGGCTGGCTCTTGTCTAGATTGCTCAGTCACCAACTTCTGGCCACGTTTCTTTAGTCATAATGTAGTTTATAAATTACATAAGCCAGTAGGGAAAATGAAAGTTGGATCTTGTCAGTAAGTAGTTATAGTAAGCCCCCCCATACCCATTTATAGTTTTGCTTTCTGTGGCTTGACTTAACCACTGTCAACCACAGTCCGAAAATATTAAATGGAACAGTGTCCTGTTTTACATTGCACGCTATTTGAAGCATCATGAGACAGTCTTGCTCTGTCCTTCCTGGGGACAGTCATTCTCCTCACACTTCACATTACCCAAGACACATAGCATTGATCTTGGGTTTCTTGTCGGCTATTGTGATAAGGCAACTCTGTGTTTAGGGAACCCTTATTTTATTTACTAAATGTTCCAAAGGACAAGAGTAGTAGCTAGCCTCTCTAGTGTATTCACAGTTTGGTTGTGTTACACTTTCCTTTCACCCAGTGCTGAACATCCACTCTCTCCTGAGCACCACAGGAGAGCTCTCCAGGTTGTCTCCTTTCTGCGCTGAGACCCACCCACCCTTCTCTCTACTGTCTCCCTGTCTGTAGGAGCTCCGAACCTGGGAAGAGGAGCTGACACGGGCTGCGCTCCAGCAGAAGAACCAGGAGGAACTGCTCCGGCGTCGGGAGCAGGAGCTGGCTGAACGGGAGATCGACATCCTGGAGCGAGAGCTCAACATCATCATCCACCAGCTGTGCCAGGAAAAGCCCCGGGTGAAGAAACGCAAGGGCAAGTTCAGGAAGAGCAGACTGAAGCTCAGGGATGGTAACCGCATCAGCCTCCCCTCCGGTCAGTGGCAGAGAGAGGGAGGGAAGGAGGGAGGTCGTGGGGAGGGAGAGAGGGAGGGAGGGGAATGGGGGAGAGGGGGAGAGAGAGGAGGACCAGGAGCTGGTGAGGCAGGGGTTTGTGGGAATTTGACTGTGCTTGAAAACACAGACCATGACTCCTGAAGTAAAGCCTGTGGGCCATCTTGCTCAGGGTGACAGGCCTTCTGGGGAACTGTTCATTGGAGAAGGATGTGTACCATTGGGGTGAAGGGATTCTCAGGTGTTCCTAGGTGAGAAATCTTAATCCTCAAAAGGAGGTTGTCTCGTTTCTTTTCACAGTTCTCAGTGCATTTAATATTAGGTTAATAAGTAAATGTTCCTATTATAAGATTTACGTACAGCCTCTCAGAAGCACCTTGGCTCCATAAAAGTACATTTTCAGTACTGTTACCTGGGGAAGTGTAAAGAAATAAGAAACTGTGAGTTAGGACTTGGGTGGAGTGGAATGTGCCCAAGGAGGTACGTGAGTATTTCTATAAATAAAAAAAATGTTTATGTTCTAAATCCATAAGGCCTTGGGAAGCAAGCTTGTTAGAATTTAAGGAAATGAAGAATGAAGACGTCAGAGTGGCTGTGGGCCATCTTTAAGCCTTGGGACGATGGCTTAGCTCACGGGAGCGTGCTCGGCTGTCCCCATCACCTTTAATTTGGTTGGCTTTGTTTATTTGGTTGGTTTATTGCAAGTCGTGTGGTATCTTTAGGTGCCCGTGGCACACCTGGACTGTCCCAGGACGCTGCTATGCACTGGCAATAGCTGCGAGGCTCTGGTCCCACTTGCAGGGAGAGGTTAGTGTAGTGGCGAGAGCTCCGTGCCTCTGACATGAGGAGGAGGCTGAAACTCAGAACTCAAGAGCTAAACATGTCATGTCCTTCATGCTGTATCAAAACTACCATTAAGGTGTGTAAGAAGTGGCTCATCTCCCCATTTCTGTTGAGTTCTTTTACTTCCGTCATGATCTGATTCTTAATACACCTGCAGTTTGAGAGGAGCATCGAAAACTCTTTACTTGGTACCTAAAAAGGACATGCTTGGTGACAGACCATCTGAAACATAGTTTCAAGGAACATCTCCTTAGGATAATCCACAAAGCGACATGCACCAGAAAGCAGCTCTCAGGCTGTAATTGTCCTACCTGTGTCCGTTACATAGAGGGCATCATGAAGACCACTGTCTGTGCATTCATCTTGTCATGTGTCCATTTGGTAGCTCTGGAAAAAACTTCTCAGGAGATGTAGGCCTACCCCTCTGGCCTGCCAGGCGACATCAGATTTCTTCAATGAATTTGACTATGTGGTAACCCTGACACACACGTGTTTGTCTCTCCTCAAGCAGATTTCCAGCACAAGTTCACGGTGCAGGCCTCCCCAACCATGGATAAAAGGAAGAGTCTGGTCAGCAGCCGATCAAGCCCTCCTGCGAGTCCTACCATCATCCCGCGCCTTCGAGCCATCCAGTGTGAGACAGGTTCCAAAACTGAGGCCAGACATACCACGGGCACTTGTCCCTGCTCTGCTCAGCCACTGACTGATCCAGGCTGGTTCCAGCTGTAACTTCTGCCTCCTTCCCTAACAATGTGTACACACATGCGTGTCCATTTGCAGACCCTCAGCCTTCCTGCTCCTTGTCCCGTTGTTCAGTATTGCGCTGGTTCCTCCACTTTTAACACACAGTCAGACATGAACACAGGGTGTTGTGGGTATGGGAAACTCTTTAGGGAATTGCAAAGCAATTTGGAAACTAGAGTGATATCGATACAGATTGGTGTCTGCCTGAGGACCTCCATACTGTCTGCCCCACAGGGCACCACTGCTTTTCTTTGATCTGTACTTCCCAAGCTGAGGCTTTCCAAAGCGTAGGTCTTAAGAAAACTTGCCAAAGCTTTAGTGTAGGCCAAACCTGGACTAGTTTTATTTTTACTATAGTAATTGCTTTAAATAAATTGTGCATGGGGTGGGGGGGGCGGGGGAGGTCTGTCTGCTGTTTTATTTTGAAGATATTTATCTTACTCAACCTTTGTTATTCACAGTGACACCAGGTGAAAGTAGTAAAACCTGGGGCCGGAGCTCAGTTGTTCCTAAAGAGGAAGGGGAGGAGGAGGAGAAGAGGGCCCCAAAGAAGAAGGGCCGGACATGGGGACCAGGAACACTTGGACAGAAAGAGCTCACGTCAGGAGATGAAGGGTAAGAGGCGGATGATGTGAATGTCTCTCTCACAGACTGGCACAACATTTTAAAATATGATAAGAAATACTTTTGTTTCTCCTGTTTATTTGAATATGTTTGGAAAAGTATACGGGTTCTGTTTTTATTTTTTAAGACAGGCTAGCCCAAACTGTGTTCAAGCTTTCTATTCTCCTGCCTCCACCTCCTAAGTGCCGGAATTACAGATGTGTATTACTACTTCTAAGCTCTTCCTGACCTTTCTAGAGAGTTGTCCAGTCTCCTAGATCCTGGGTTTCCTTGTAGAGCAGGAATTGTCAAGTTCTTTCTGTGAAAGGCCAGATAACATTTTAAGCTTCTGGGTCTTTGTGGTAACAGAAATACAAAAGTTGCCCCAGACTCTGAGTGACACATAAGTGAATGAGCACATGTGACTGTGTTCCACTCAGATCTCACAAAGACAAGTGGCAGGAGGGACTGGATTCAGTCAGCTGGTTTGCTGCCCCCTGCGGGTGTTCTCATAACAGCAAATAGCCCAAAGAGGATGGGCGTGGAGGAAGCCAGGCTGGGCTGGGTGGCCCAGACCCGAGTCTTCCCCAAAAAGACCTGTTCCGGGGAAGGGGAGGAAGAGCAGGGTCAGCAAGGGCTTTGTTCTGAAGTGGAGGCCAGCACAGGACCTCAGCCCTGGCACTGCCCTGGCATGTACTGTGCCACACTGGACTGCCTTGCTGTTCCCCAACTAACCACACGTTAATGCCCCTCTAGGCAACGGGTGCCTTGGGGTGCTGCGTCCTCACCTGTAGTCTGGAGGCCTGGGAGGCAAATTCTTTGCATCTCCGTTTTTCTTGGGCCAGGCTTCCTGATGGCGCAGAGGAGGTCTTAGACGGGGACTCAGCTCCACAGGTGGCTGTAGAGCCCATGTTTTCTCCACTACAAAATGGGCATAAGACCTAGTGCCTAGCATAGGGTTGGCTGAGTTCCTCTTTGTGAGGTGCATCAGTTCGTTGGCTCCTAGCGAGCGCACATAATTATCCTGCTGGGATGGCGGTCTCTGCCTTCCACGTCATCTACTTCATACTCGAAGAGTGAACATCACGGTTTGCATTTCTTCCAGACTACTTCCTGCTCTTCTGAGTGTGAGGATAGTAACCCAGCATCGTTTTCAGTGACTTCCATTGCCTGCTGAATGGGGCCTCCAAACCTGTACTAACATTATGTTCATACTCTTCATTCTTCCTATCTGAGCTCAAGGGTAATAAAAGAACAATTAGAATTATTTAAAAACAAAAGATGTATACTAACTGTCAAGTAAGGTTTTGAAATCCCAAGTTGCTTTAAATAGAAAATGTACACTCACAGCACGTGCACCCCTCGCGGTCACAAGTGTACAGAGCTCCCGAGAGGAGAGCGGATAAGAACCTTGTAGTCTGTGCTTCAGGGCCTGGCTCTGAGGGACCCGGCTCTGAGGGACCCAGCCACCCCGAGTCACTGGCTACCTCTGACATTAGTATAAATTCTATGGTCAGCCAGGCTGGCTGTGCTTTCTGGGAATTAAGTTTTTCACTACATTTTCAGTGACTATGCACAGTCATTTGTCTCCCTCCCTCCCTCCCTCCCTCCCTCCCTCCCTCCCTCCCTCCCTCCCTTCCTCATGACCTCTTCCTTTAGGTCCTTCCTTTCCTCAAGGAGGGTTCTAGTGATTTCGCTGCTTCTGCTTCACTTACAGGTTTTTGTTTGGTTGTTTGGTTGGTTTGGTATTGATAGTAAATTAGCCTTCATCTTACGCTGCAGAATGTTAACTTTGTACTTTTCTTTCTTCTCGCATAGATCTGTCCTTGCAGACTTTTGAGACAATTAAGAAGCACATGCCTTGGCTTTTCATTATTCTCAATTCTCATTGAAGAAATGAAAGTGTATTCTAACAAGCTTGAATCTAGTTGTCTTTGTGTCAGAAATGTTAGAGATATCTCCATGATAATATTACTAATGTTAGTGCCTGTTGACAGAAGAAAGTTTATAATGGCAAAACCCTTGAATTCAGTGAAGTAAATTCCCACCTCACAGCCACGTCTGTAGGAAGCAGCAGCTCACTGTTGGCAGTGTGGGTGTTTTTGACTCAGCCCCTTGCAGTTACCCTGGAGCTGTCCAGAGACCTTTGTCCCTTAGTTGAAAGAGCCTAGGCCTGACACAGCTCCAACATGGTAGTCTTTTCCAGGTATGGGTTTGCTGATTGGCCAGGCAGATCACAGCTGGCTACCTCGCTGGTCGAGCCTGGGCAGTTGAGTATGGGAGAGGGTGAGCTGGCTTGGGTCTCTACTACATATTGCTGATTCTCTTTATTCATTGAAGATCCCCCCAGAGACGGGAAAAAGCTAATGGCTTAAGTACCCCATCAGAGTCTCCACACTTCCACTTGGGGTGAGTCTGGTCTCCACCCATCCACAGCTGTATTGGTAGCAACTGCCCTTCCATTTTCCTGTTCTCATTCCTCATTGCTTCAAGTGACGAATGGGTTATTTTTTTTTTAAGAGCACTGCTGCACCTTGGGAAAATTGCTCTGTTGATTCACCCCGATTGCTGGGCTGCTCCTTGCATATTGTGCATAGAGAAGGCCATGTGCTGTGCACCTTGAACACTGGCTTTGGTTTGCTAATCTGGGCTTCATCAGGCCCAGTACTAAAGGAACTATCATCACAGTGCAGTGGGGAGTCCCAGGCTGTGGTGTTGGCCGCTTCTCTCCAGCCCCGTGTTTTGGGCTTCGATTCACCAGTGTTTCTTTCCACACAGTTTTGAGGCCTAGGAGAAAGTTGAGCCTCTCTCCCTCTGGTGGCTTTAGACCCTGAGAGAGCAGGCTTTAGGTGTATGGGTCTTTAGTGTTAAAAGTCAAGAGTCTCCTCTGGCTGATGTGCTAGCTTTTCAGTGCCAGTGCACCATGCAGATTCATCAGTGTTCCCTTTTCCTGCCCTCTGGGGAAAGGCCACTGCTTCCAGACCCAGATCCCCCTTTGTAAGGAAACCGAAGGGGGAGCCATTCTGTCTCTGGAGGGTTGCTAAGTTTGACAAATGGGCTGATGGCAGGGGGTTGAAATCAAGCCCCGTCTTTGTTTCCATGCCCAGACAAACCGAGGCTTGAGTACCACACAGTGTTTCCCCCATGTAGGTCTGTCCCACGTGCACTGGGTGGGTACAGCTTGCTTGCTTGATTTTTTTTTTCTTCCTTTTGAAGAGTGAATGGCTTTGGAAGCTTAAGCATGCGAGATAGAAGCTTGGAAGGAGAAGCTGAGAAACTTTATGAGTGGAGTGGCCGGGGCCATTTCTGCTGGTTCATCTGCCCCATGCTTGCCTTGCACTGCAGGTGTTTGCACTGAAATCCTTGTGATGTTCTGAGTGTGTCGTGTTTGGTTCCTGTGGGGTGATTGCCTTTCCCTTAAGAATGGCTCTGACAAGAGCTGCCCCAAGCCCAGCCCTTACTCTCTCTGTCTGCTTGCCCACCCACTCACTCGCTCTTCCCATGATTCCATAGCATGTGAGGGGCTGGGTTAAACCACCGCTTTTCACCTCCTAGAGCATGCACACTTGTTGGTGAACTAGGAGGGCTCAGGAAGAGTTGTCTGACCCCAGAGGCTTTTAGTGTGATTAAGGAGACAGACACTTTCTGAACACCCGTGGAGGCCGTAAGGGAAGTACCCAGTGCTGACAAGTCTCCTCCTTCCTTCAGCCTCAAGTCCCTGGTAGATGGATACAAGCAGTGGTCATCCAGTGCCCCCAACCTGGGGAAGGGCCCGAGAAGTAGCCCCGCCCTGCCTGGGTTCACCAGCCTTATGGAGATAGGTAAGTAGAGTCTTGGGTTTCCCCTGGTTTCCTTAGAGAATTCTTGGCTAGACTTCCAGAATTGTTTAAGGGTTCCTAGTACTACCATCCCTAGGTTTGTCTCATCTTTGACCTCTACTCTATCTTCTCCATTTTATCGGGTTTTCCTAAACCCCAGTTTCCGTGTATCATAGCCATGGAACCTGTCATTTGCTTCCGGCCCCAAGAATCCAACAATAATTTCCCTGGGACAGTGTACAAGGATGAGGACTTGAGCCAGACATATTTCCCCTTTCCTAGTTTTTCAAAAGTTACTCTGGCTACTTAGTGGTGGCTGAGCTCTCTAGATGCTTTTATTTGTAGATTTTCAAGTCATAATAGGCCCATCAATAGAACAGATTGGCCTTCAAACATGTAGAGGATTTGGATTTCTTGAGAAGATCATCCTTAAGACATTTTGCAAAGAATCATGCTAGAAATCCAAAGACTTTCTAGTTTTAAGGTATAAAAATATTAGAAATGTTTCTGGTTCTAGTTCTAGGAACTCATTCTTCATGTACTTGTAAGTGTCCCTACTGAGGTAAAGGCATTGCCTGGAGTTGCACCCTTGCCTGACAGCTATGAGGTTGGCGCAGCCTTTTATACACACTCAGCAGAGTCCCTGAGAGAGAGGCGGCAAATTAGCTGATATTCTTTTTTGCAAGTAGAGAAATGGGCTCTGGAATGCAGGTGAATTTCCTGTGCTGGTCTCAGTTGAGTGTACAGAAAACTGTCCCCATTGGCTCAGTGCCCGGTTTCATGCCCTGCTCCTCTGATGCTGAGCTGGGAGAAGGACCAGACTCTTCACTCCCTTTACTCTTGTTTGCGCAGAGGATGAGGATAGTGAAGGCCCAGGAAGCGGGGAGCATCATCTACAGCATTCACCCAACCAGTCCTACCTCTGTATCCCATTTCCTCGTGGAGAGGATGGGGACGGCCCCTCCAGCGATGGAGCTCATGAGGAACCTACCCCAGTCAACTCAGCTACCAGTACCCCTCAGCTGACGCCGACCAACAGTCTCAAGCGCAGTGGGACCCACCACCGGCGCTGTGAGGTGGCTCTGCTCGGATGTGGAGCTGTTCTGGCGGCCACAGGCCTAGGGTTTGACTTGCTGGAAGCTGGCAAGTGCCAGTTGCCTCCCCCAGAGGAACCTGAGCCACCAGCCCGGGAAGAGAAGAAGAGGCGTGAGGGTCTTTTCCAAAGGGCCAGCCGCCCTCGTCGGAGTACCAGCCCCCCCTCCCGAAAGCTCTTCAAGAAGGAAGAGCCAATGACGTTGCTAGGAGACCCCTCTGCCTCCTTGACACTGCTATCTCTCTCCTCCATCTCTGAATGCAACTCTACCCGTTCCCTATTGCGTTCTGACAGTGATGAGATCGTGGTGTATGAAATGCCAGTCAGCCCAGTTGATGCTCCACCACTAACCCAATGCACCCACAACCCCCTGGTTAATGTCCGAGTGGAGCGCTTCAAGAGAGACCCCAACCAGTCCCTGACTCCCACCCATGTCACCCTCACAGCCCCCACGCAGCCTAGTGGCCACAGGCGGACTCCTTCTGACGGGGCACTTAAGCCAACAGCAGCCCCTGCAGCACCAGGCAGCAGGAGCCCCTCCAGCAACGGGATGAGTCCCAGTCCTGGAACAGGTGAGTTCCAGCCACTTCCCCTTTCTCCTTTTTCTTTTATGACCCACAGGAATAAAGGTGTGTGTAGGTGGCTCATTTTCTCTCCTTTGACTTCTGAATTCGAATAAGCCACATTTCTTCTTCTCTTGCTCAACCATGCAAGAAATATGATATAGGATTGGCAGGGTGTCCGGAGCCGGTTGGCCTCTCTCTGCCCTGTACCATGGACATCATCTCCTGACTGTTGAGAGGAGTCAGGCTGCTTAGGAAGACAGACAAGGGCATCAGCAGCACGCTGAAACCCTGCTCTGGGCAGGGCAGAGCCTCCAGCATCCAAGGGCAGCTGGCAAGCTTCTTGTTCCCCAAAGAGTCTGCAGCTACAATGAAGGAGGCTTCACCACACCTAGGAAGGGTGTTTTCTGCCACGTACTTGGGCCCCTGCCATTATAGCATTAGTCCAGACACACACCTAAGGTCCGCTGCCACCCATCTATCACGTTCTCTGTCACTAATTCCTGAGTCACACCTGCCCCTTCAGAGCTGGAGACATGTAACTGCTTGCCTTTAGCAGCTGACCCCAGAAACTCATGTGAATGTGCACTTTCAACTTAGGCCTTCCCTGTGTCCAGTCCTTGCTCCCTAAAAGGCCTGAGTCTGGCTAAGAAACACCCCCTACTTAGAACATCCAGAGAAGCAAAGGCGCTCTCGCCCTTTTGGTGAGATTGCTGCGTGTGTAATGGTCGTTTCACGTCTTTGTGTGAGTCTTCCTCCTGGAGGTTTGTCTGTTACATGGTCTGTGGCCTTTTTGGGAATAGAGACAACATGAATCATCTTTACGTTTTGCTACCTTTCCTGTCATATGGCTATTATGTAGATGAACACTGAATGACAGACGTTCCCTTTAATCAAGGGTCAGCAAACTGTTTTGGGAAAGGACAAGATGGTAAATACTTTGGGTTTTGTGAATTCAATAACCTCCTCCTCCTCCTCCTCCTCTTCCTCCTCCTCCTCCTCCTCTCCTCCTCCTCTTCTCCTCCTCCTCCTCCTCTTCCTCCTCCTCCTCCTCTTCTTCCTCCTCCTCCTTCTTCTCCTCCTCTTCCTCATCCTCTCCCTCCTCCTCCTCTCCTTCTCTCCCTCTCCTTCTCCCCCCCCTCTCTCTCTCTCCCTTCCCCTCTCCCTCTCCCTCTCCCTCTCCCTCTCCCTCTTCTTCTCCCTCTTCTTCTCCCTCTCCCTCTCCATGTGTATGTTCAGCTATACTGCTGGAGATACAAAGCAGCTACACAGTATATCAAAAATGTGTCTCAGTAAAACTTTATTTACAAACATAAGGGACCACCTTATGGGGGTTTTTCCCCCAAAGGCTGCTTTAAATTAGTTTATTATACATGTGTCCCCCAATGTGTTACTATTACTTGACCCAAGGCCACTTTGTTTCTATTCACTACTGTATCCCCAGCACCACCCAGCACACTACTTGACAAAGTGTGAGTTCTGTAAACATTTGTTTAATCCCTTTTGTCCCACACGCCTAAGCATACAGAAGTGTGGGGACGGCGCATATCCCAGTGAAAATAGTGGTGCCACCATCTGATGTCTTTCCTATTGTCTCTCCAACCAGGCATGTTGAAAACTCCCAGTCCCAGCCGAGACCCAGGTGAATTCCCCCGTCTCCCTGACCCCAATGTGGTCTTTCCCCCAACTCCAAGGCGCTGGAACACACAGCGAGACTCTACCTTAGAGAGACCCAAGACCCTGGAGTTTCTGCCTCGGCCACGTCCTTCTGCCAACCGGCAGCGGCTGGACCCTTGGTGGTTTGTGTCTCCCAGCCACGCCCGCAGCGCCTCTCCAGCTAACAGCTCCAGCACAGAAACGCCCAGCAACCTGGACTCCTGCTTTGCCAGCAGCAGCAGCACTGTAGAAGAGCGGCCAGGGCTTTCAGCCCTGCTCCCTTTACAGGCAGGGCCCCTGCCCCCTGCTGAGCGGACGCTTCTGGACCTGGACGCCGAGGGGCAGAGCCAGGATAGCACTGTGCCCCTGTGCAGAGCTGGACTGAGCGCTCGTGGGCCTTCCCCCTATGAGATCCAACAGGAGTTCTGGTCTTAGTATAAAAGGCGTCAGGGTGGGCAAGGGAGAAGTCGGAGGAGGCAGAGGGAGCTGGCTGGCACAGCCCGGTCTCAGTTAGGCCCCCTGGGATCCAGACCTCCTTGCACTGAGAATGCACTTTGAAGATGGAAGGGATGGGAGCAGGGCCACTTCAAAGGGTCTTCTGCCCTGCAGGATCTTTTCTCCATGTTCACTAGAGGGGCAGTGTCAGCTCTGGCTGTGTAGAGAGGGGTGCGTGCCCACCCTCCTGTCTTCCTTATCTTTAGGGTGACACTGCAGAGTCATTCAGCCAAATCTGCCCACTGCCTCTCCTCCTCAGCCAGCCATAGCTGTTCTGGGTTCCCTTTGTCAGCCCTGAGTCCTACCTGTTCACACACCTGTACTGATGTTCTATGATTGATCTGACTTATTGTCCACTCTTCCCACCACTCAGTGTCACCTTGGTATTTGATGAGTGTCTTGTGTCCTAAGTCCTTTTGTGCCAGCTGATGGGGACAGGCTGGCCTTATGAAAGCCGGAGGGCTTGACAGACCTGGTACTACCTACCTGGGCAAATCTCAATGAGAACTGAGGGTTCAGAGAGGGAGGAAAGGAGACAGTCAGGAACATACAGTCACCATGGGTGGTTTGGTCTGGGTTTCGGCTTTAGAAACAAAGACAGAAATCAGCAGCTGTTGCATGACTTGGGTTTAGATCACAGTTACACCAGGTTTGAATATGAGCAGATGCATTTCAGGAATTGCTATTTGGGAGATACACCCCAGCTCTGAAATCTATTCTCTCCTCCAGTTTCTGGAATCAGTGGGCTTTAGGTCATGTGTGATTCACAGATAGCCTTGAACTATGTCAGTAGCATATGGGGTTGGGCCCTGGACCGTGAGGTATGGAACTATGGGGATTTCTTCATTGGACTGTTCATTTTGTGATGCCCTTGAAGAAAATGGAACCCTTAGTAATAATGTTTGGGTGCAGTGGGGCAGTCGCACGACACAGTTCCTGAGGCGCTCAGTGGCTGCTGACACCATCTCTGTCTCTATACACAGAGAGCTTTTGTGCCAGACCCTGTACCGTGAGCTGGGTAGCAGAGACCAGAGAGGCTAGTGCTAGTGTGTTTGGTATTTCTTAAACTTGAATATTGAGCTTCAAAGTGTTTTTACCCATTTTCTTCACTGTCCGCTCCCTCTGAGTCCCCTGTGCTGTATGTGACAGTAACAGCTTAGTTGAGGTTACAGTCCCCAGTGGTGTTGGAGTCTGTCTACAGGCTGTTCCAGTACAGTTTGCCACCTGGATGCCCAGAGGAGTTAGAGTGATAAACATGGTGCTGGAGACAGATCTTATCGGGGCTGTTTCTCTGGGAAGAACGTAGATGATATTGACTCCCACAAGTTCTTTATGAACTCCTCTGCCCTTTGTCTTGACCCTGCACCCCCAGTTCCAGACAGGGGATCAGTGCTGATGGTGTCAGCCTGGGTTTTGCTATAATATCTGATCTTCCCTCTTGATTCTGTGAAATGAGAATGGAAGAGATTAACTTTGCCCACACACGCTGACCCCTCAGCTAGGAGAGGAGAACTTGTGAACCCCATTGTCCCAGGCAGCCCAGTGATGATGCTCCCCTGTTCTAAGCCACAGTCACCTGCACATCTTGGCTGCTTTGAAGCTTTAAGCTAGGCTGCAACTGGCTCCAGCCTGTGCTCCAGCCCCGAGCAAGGCTTTTCCCTATCCACTCTTTGACTGTAGCCATCTCTCCAGGAAAGACATTGTTACAGATGCAGTATACACTGAGTGGTCCCTGCATGCCATCGAGGGACAGGTGGCATCTCCTTCATCCCCGCCCAACAGAGAGAAGAAGGCTTTGCTAAAGAGAAGATTGTATGGGCTGTGTAAACTGCAGTGAGCCTGGGTTAATGTGGGGGGAGGGGTCTTGTAAGCTCCTCCAAACCCGTGCAGTGCTGGCCCACTGCCTGCCACACTTCCCTGCGAGCCTAGACACGGGGTGAATGTTAGTTGACAAGTTACATTTGTGTGACATAGGTTCCCTTATCTGTGGTCATGGTTAGGACCAGGCTTGGTAGCTGTGAATAAACCCACTTAAGGGACAGTGGCTTCTCCCTTTCACTTCCCTTTCCCCAAAGACTTGGCTGTGTGCTTGGAACGCGTGTCCCCTGCCTTCAAGCTGCTAACAGGATTGGATACTGTTCTTTTCTGTGAGTCTTCTTATGCCTTCACTTGCCAGTGCTTCTCCATAGAGCTCCAGGCTGTTGCTGGGAACTGAGGAGATGCCTCCATTGCCACTTAGAGCTGATTCCAGGAAGCTGTCACGGATGCTTGTTCCTTGGTATTCTTCGATATCGCTGTGACCTTGTAGGCATCACAATAACGATAGCCTACATTTGAACAACTCAGAAGAGGGATGCTTTTCCTTTTGACCTTTAAAAAAATGACATTTTCCTCATATTCGATACACTCATCTCAAGAACAGGAAGACAGACAGACAGGCAGACGCTGTTTGGATGGTTGAGTCTGGCCACCAGGCTCTGAGACCGCATAAGATGGCCCGTCTCCTCTGTTCTGCTTTTCTTGCATGGCTCTGGTCTGTGTCTTGGTCCCTCGCAGGTCTCCTTCTAAAAGCCTCTATCACATACTTCCCTCCTCACAAGGGCATTGAGACACTGGCTCCCTGCCAGCTTGAGGGCCAGCTTCTTCCCCTGCAGGATGAGTGTGCCGAAGCTGACAGCGAGGCTCTCACCATCTTTGCCTCTGGGCGTCCTGCCTTAGTTTTATCCTTTGGCTTCTGGAAGCTGGGTGATTTGGAGTTGGTTGAGCATGATTAATGGGCACCCAAGCCAGGCACGTGCTCTCCCGCCACATTGTGTAACTACAGGTGACTACATGATCATTTTCTAGTTCCCTCCCCCCACTTAGCCTGGCCAGCTGAGTGTACTTACCATTGGTGGCCTACTGGGAAAATGGGAGCTTGGTGGCAGCATCTGGGTGGCAGTTCGTTGTCTCTGGTTTTTGAGGATCATCCTTAGGGTCATACTTGATAAGGATTCGAAATCTGAGCCGGGTGTGGTGGTGCACGCCTGTAATCCCAGCACTCTGGGAGGCAGAGGCAGGCGAATTTCTGAGTTTGAGGCCAGCCTGGTCTACAGAGTGAGTTCCAGGACAGCCAGGGCTGTCATGGCTATACAGAGAAACCCTGCCTCAAAAAAAAACCAAATCCAAAAAGAAAAAAAAAAAAAGAATTTGAAATCAGACCAGTTCTGTAATAATCTTTGGGAAAAGGGTCACTAGCTGTGGAACATCATGCAGCAAAGGATAATACGCCTCGTAGAACTCCTTTCCCCTCAGGCTGTTGCTCAGGGACACAGGACATTGAGGGTGTCTAGACCTGACTCTTGCTCCATGCTTTTGCCCCATGAGAAGGGCGGTTCTTAACTTGTGAAGTTCATGTCTTCTGCTGATCCTCCTCTTTCCTCTGCTACCCCACCCCCACCCCCTGTTGCTAAGCAAGGGCCTACCAATATCAAGCTCTTAACAGAGTTAAGAAGTGGGTCCTGAAGGCTGGTGTGGACACCTCGGGATGTGAGTGTCCAGTGGTGCTCCACCATGGATGCAGAGCCCACGACTTTTTATCATATGTTTATTTGATCATGTGCCTTTGGATGGGTGTGTGAGGAATTACACAATCCAACAGGTCAGAAGCACACATCTCTGCCTCTAGAAGGTCTGGGAAATAGAGGCAGGTGAAGTACTGAACTTCCTCTAAGGACTTGTGTAGACTGAAATTGGGGGAGAGGTAAGAGTGGCCCTCAGGGATTTGGGGGCAGCAAGAACCTGGCATCTTAAGCTGTCCATTTTCAAGTTGAAGCGTGCCAATATCTGGCCCTCAGAAGTTCTCCTGTGAGCTGGGGATGATGCCCACTCCTCTACTTAAAGCCCTCTAACTTTAAAACCAACCAGCTTAGCTAGGTTCGAAGATGCATTCCTGGAAGCCGAGCTACTCAGGAGACTGAGGCAGGGCAATTGCTTCAGCCCTAGCTGTGATGTCAGTCTGGGGCAACATAGCAAGATCCTGTCTCTTCAGTGTGTAGTGCCAGAGGCCCAGCGCCAGCACAGATAGCTTCACCTTGCAACACTGCTTCCCTTGGTAGAGAAAAATAAGAATGTCTAGGACTGGAGGTCAAAGGCTAAAGTTGGCTACTCCACACAGCTCAGTCATATATCTATCACTTGTCACTGTCCTTAGCCTGACCTGAGAATGACTTCCTGTTATGATAAAGTTGTTATGATACATTTCCAGATGACAAAACAGTATTTTCCTAGTTCAAAAATTGTAATAAAATCCACATGTACAAGGAGAAAGTCCCTTCTCCTGGGACTCTTCCCTGGCATTGATACCTGGAGGCTCACCTTCCCTGGCACTCAGTTGGAGGGCAGGAGCCAGGAGCTGGAATCTTGTTTGATTGAGGGTAATTAGTCCATATCTAACTAGTCAACCCAAGCCAGGTTCCTGGTTAGGTCTGCAAGCCAGGTGAGTTTCTTTTATTTTTTTCATGAACTGCTTCTAGCTAGTCCCATTCGCTGCCGCCTTTGTCCATTTCTGGTTGTGGACCCTGGAGGCACCTGGGTCTCCCTAAGCTGCTGGGGAGATGCTGGGCTGACCTTTCAGAGTGCTGGGTTCTCCGGAGCTCTGCCCTAGCACTGACCAGTCTCTGATGATGCCTTTGTCCCTGGAGACTGACTGCACTGACCTGAGCTGGGAGCTCCCTTGCAGACAGGCATGCCTTGCCCTGCTCTGCCTGGCCTTGGATTGTCAGCTGTGAATGTAGCAGCAGGATGAAGTCTCAGGATGAGAAATGAGAACAGAAACCTAATGGTCAAAGACCAGCCTTTCTTACTGGGGCAGGAGGGGAGGAAGCCTTCAGGGCAGAATGGCTGAAAGGGAAACCCTGACCTGTGAAGACCCTTGAAGTGGTAAGGCATGCTTTGCAATCACAACCACGTTTCAGAAGTTGTGTGTTGCCATCACTCCTGCGATCTTTCACACCGTCAGACCTGCACAGACAGCAGTAGGACTGAGCACCGACCCTGTCATGGATATTTTTTATTAATTTTGGCATTTTAGAAAGTTACATCGAAGTATGGTTTAGCCTTCGATCACTAATTTTTTTAACCTTCCTTTGACATTTGTATCCAGTGCAAGTGCCTCACTCTTGCTATCCCAACCTGGTACGGGATAGGCCCTGCCTGCCTGTCTGCTGGGGCTGCAGATGGAGCTGTGATGTTTGACATAGGCGGTGTGCTTTATCCTCATTAACCACCTCATCTCACGCGTTCTAAGTGCTGCCTGTCACCCCTGGGAGCCCTTGCATTCAAATACACCGGGGAAGCACCCTGTTCCTATCCCTGGCCCTGTAGCTGGGGTAACTTGTCCTTCCTTTGTATTCTCCCGCTGCCTTCCAGACTCAGAAGCATTGCAGGACAAAGTGACCGTATAGAGAGAAGCCTGGGGATTCTAGACGTGAATAGACCTCATCCATCAGTCCTGGATCCTGGGACTCTTCTGCTATCCTGCGTGTTAAGCTTTGCAGCGGTTGTCCCCACACAGCAAACCTTCACACTGCCCACTAGGGTCAGCTTGCTGCCAGTATTTCCTGCCTTCACAATCACATCACACCATTTATTCTACCTCCAGTTCCGATGCCATGTCTGCTATGGCTTTTATTTATTATTTTTATTGTCATTATTACTTTGGAAAGGGTCTTGTGTAACCCAGACAGGCTTCAAACTTGCTATATAGCTAAGGATGCCCTTGTACTGCTGAACCTCCTGTCTCCATTTCCCAGATGCTAAGATTATAGGCATGTAACTTAGTTTTCCTTATTACTGTCAGAATGAGGGCTTATCCTGGCCCGGGTGTAGAGTTTAACGACAAATTTTAAGAACCAACTATTAAATCTTCCACGTGAAGAGCTCTGCCCAGAACTTTATGTTCATGTGCTTTGTGACACCTTACACAGCACTCCCCAGAGTTGGTGGGTGTTACCTGCACCCAGGAATGTGTGCACAGACTTAGGGTGTTTGTACTGTGTGCCTGGAGTCACAGCTGGGAAGCGAGGTGCTGACCTCTGCCCTAGCCTGGGAGGGGCCACATTTCTAGACCACTGTTGAAAAGCCACAAGGTGAAATTAGTCCATCTTGGTTGGGTCCATGTGGGTTCTGAAATCACCCCTTTCCCAAGGAGTTGTATTCTCTGGCTGGCCCGTGATCACCCCGAGCCCAGCAAACTCCATTGTTCATGGTAGCTTTCTCTCACCTTTCTCGATTCTGCAGGGACTCTGAGCTCCCTGGGATGACCGCCCTGTAGCCCCCACCACACCCCCACCCAGCACCAGGAAGGCCCTGGGTCTCTGCTGTCGACCAGGAGCTTCCTGATATTGCTCCACCTTCCTCCATTCCTAGTTCCTGGAGGTTGGAAGCCTTTTTCAGCTCCTGTCTCCTAGGGAGATCAGGATGTTGTCCTTTTGTCGCCTTGAGCCTTGTACACAGCTAGCAAAGCAGGCAGGTGTTGAACTCACTAATGTTCTGCTTCCCCTGGCCCCTGTTCCTCACTTTGTCCACAGCCAGGCCTCCAAGGTCTCAAGGAGAGGCATTGGATAGGCTCTAGTTCTCTAAAAAGTTGTCTTTGGGGTTTCTCCTGTTAGGGCCCTTGAGTCTAGAAGGTATAGTGAAAGTCGTTTGTTTAGTTGTTCAGTATTTAACTACAAGCTTCCTTTTCTGCACCAGTGTCTCCTGTGTGTCCTGAGTCCCTCCTTGAGCCCCTCTTTGCTTTGGAACTTAAATTATTGTGTGTTGTCAGAAGTATTTAAAGATGGAAAAGTCCTGAAGGAAGCTTATTAATCAGGTTCTTTTCTTTGGCTTTTTCTCTTCATTTCTTTCAAGGTACTGTACATTGTTGATGGGATGCCAAGCGGGCTTGGTTCAGTGGCTAAGCTCCCACTGTTTTACAGTGTAATGCTCATCTCAGCCTGGTCCCAACACCAGAGCTCTCAGAGACTTGAATAAAACTGTCATACTGGTTACTCCTGGCTCGCTGTGGTGGTAATATGTAACTTGTTCTAACCCATTCTCGTCTGTCCGAGTAGCCAGGCTGTTCCCAGAGAAGTGTAACCTGTAGGAAAAGAGTAGTGAGAGGTAAGATTCTGTAGAAAAAAGTCAAGGGTGAGAGGCCTCTGGGAATCCTTGAGCTGACCACGGGACTCTTAAAAAGGGGACATAGAGGGATGGCGTCTGCTCCACGGGGCAGGGCAGAGGTTGTTCACGCAGTAGAGCAGCAAAGTCTTCATTCACTCCTTCCACCAGGTGGGCTCCGAGGAATCAAACTTAGATCATCATGCTGGGCAATAAGTACCCTTATTATCGGAGCCATCACACCAGCCCAGAGAAATCTATTTACTAAAATACAGTTGGTGCTGTGATGGGATGCTGTGGGGTACTATAGACTGGATGGAGCCAGAGTTGGTGCCTCACAGACAGCTTCATAGAGATGCCTAAGAGCCCTGGAGGGGGGGAAGGGAGGCTGACAAAAGCTTAGCTGGTACCTTACAGAGATTAGGATCCCCAGAACTCACATACACAGGTGCACACATACACACCACATGAGGGAGGGAGGTGCAGATGGGGGAAGGGAGGGAGAGAGGGAGGGAGAGAATCATGAAGTGGCCCCCTCTCATATTAATCTCTTTGTTTCCTTTGCTTTTTTTGAGACTTGAGTCTCCTGTGTAGCCCACGCTGCCTCAGACTCCTGCCCCAGGCTCTTCAGTGATGGGATTACAAGCACACCATGCCCGTACCCCCTTTGTTATGAAAGTAAGCTCTGCTTCACCCCAGGCTCATAAGTCTAGTGTTATCATTGCTTGAACTGTGATATAACCACTAAGATTATTCAAGACTAATTGAGGACATAGGGAAATGTCCCCAAGAAGTTAAAAAGGCAGGGTATAAAAACCGTCAAGGACAGAAGCCAGGTGTGGTAATACATGTTTATAATCCCAGAGAAAGGGGTGGGGTGGGGAGGCTTAGACAGGAGGTGCACAAGTTGGAGGCCAATCTGAGCTACATGACTCAACTCTGTCTCAATCAAGTGTAACAAAAACAACATTTAAAAAATGGCCCCAATTTACATACATGTACATACATCCACATACCCATTCGGATCTTTAAAAAGGGCACTTTTATAGGCATACCAGAAAGACTCGGAAAGAAACAAGTATGATATTTCTGGAAAGGTAACGTGGATAATTTTAGAATGCTGTTAGGATTTTCTAAACTTTTTTTTTTACAATAAATATAGGCTATTTTTATATTCAACAGAGCAATTACAAAGAAAATAGCCAGGAGATCATTTTCCTGATAATTTCCCAGATATTCCAGAGAGCCAGACCACTTGCTTCAAGGCTTCATCCTGTCCTGAGTAGTAAGTTACTGAGTAAGAAAGCACAGCTCACAGGAGACGAGGGGACCCGATCCCGATGGAAGGGGCACCCTGATCCCGATGGCACCCCAGTCCCAATGGCACCCTGATCCCGATGGAAGCCCTTACCCTTTTCTTCAGTCCTTCCTCCCAAAGTAAAGATGGCTAAAATGTAACCAGCATACTGTAGCAGAACCTAGGGAGGACCAGCAGAGAAAGTTCTAAGAGGGAGGGGAGGTACTGGGCAAGTCTAGAGACCTCAGCTGGGTAGGAATGGCAGGGCCTGGATGGACCTACAGCCAGCTTTTACAACAGACCTACATACAGCCCTCCAGAGCACAGCTGGGATGGGCCCACCTCTACCACACCCTGTTTACCTGACTATGAAATGTGTTTCATTCAAGAGTGATGTCTAATCCTAGGAGCCCTCGGTCCCCACCCGATCTAGTCCAACCAGCTGAAGTTGGAGAACACGTTGTGGGCACAGGGAAGTGAAGTTAGGAACATGTTTTGGCACAGGGGTGTGAAGTGGTTCCTCCCAAGTCCTCCTCTGCCACCCTGTCAGGACAACCTGTTGTAGGAGGCACTGGGCACTCCTTTGGAAGTGAGGAGTGGGACAAAATATCAGCCCTAGGAAATATGGAGCAGGTCCCATCTAATAGCACGACACCCGAAGTCTGCAGAGATGACTCTGTATTCATGACCTGTGGGGCTTTCCTAGCCCACCCTCCCCAGCTCCCACCACCACTTCTCTGTCCGCAGCCCTTTTCCCATGTCTAAAACCTACTTATATTTCTTATAACTTGATTTTCTTGCTTGAGAATATCTGATGTGCATGTGCGTGTTTGTGTGCATATGGAGTCCGGAAACTCTTGCTTAGGAGTCATCCTTGAGGATCTACTGTCATGTCCTTGCACCAACTCCATACTGAAAAATCCTGATTAGAGGTGGCAAGGGAATAAAGGAAGGACAGACATGTACACAGGGAAGCTGGAATTAGGTGGTCTGGGCCCTGAGATGGAGAAGCCCCAGCACCCTGGAAATGCAGTGGATCAGGGAGAGAGGACCATTACATAGAGATAAGCCAGGAGGCAAGGTTATTATGCATAGCTGGAGGAAGAGGAGGAGGAGGAGGAAAAGGAGGAGGAAGAAGAAGAGAAGGAGGAAGAGGGCTTAGTTAATCTCTGTAGGGGATCAGTCTTCAGGTCATGAACATGAGGATGGGGGTGGATAGTGGGCATTTTCTTCACACTGTCAACATTCACACTCAGACCAGAGAAAGATTTTCTTGGTCCCTCTGAGCCTCCCCTGAGAATGGCTTTGGCCATTCCTGTAGATTTGAAGCATTGGAACCTTGTCATGGTCATGCCCATGTCAACAATACACAATCACTCAGTACATGACTCACACCCTACAATCTACCTCCTTGTAGACAAGGTCTCTCAGTCCTCCCAGGGTCATGCCCATCTGATGGTGTTGAATAAATGTAGTCCATGTCTAAGAGTGTCCAATCTTAACGATTCCAACATTGTTCAAGAGTCCCAAGTGAAAGTCTCTTTTGAGGCTTACATACTTCTAAGATATGATGGGACAGAGTAACATTTCCATCCCAAGGGGAAGAATAGGAGAAAAACATCCAGCCATAGCAAGACCAAAGATCGACAGCATAGCATTGCATTCGTCAACTCCATTTCCAGCATCTGGCGTGTGTAGCACCATCATAGAACTCCAGAAGGGGCCAGGCAGCTCTGCTCTATGGTTTTTCTTGTCGTCTACGTGGTCCCTCTTGAGCTGGCACCAATCAGTGCTTGGCGTTTCTTGTTGTGTGACTTTTCTAGGAGAGATATGGACAAATTTTCATTACAGATAGGAAGCCAAGGACAGAACAGAAAGATGAGGCTACCAAAGGCCATTTTGGTGAATCTGTGAGTTTCTTGGAGTTACTTACAAGAGCATGGAAGACCCAAACACTGCTGTATTACCGAATAGCTGATGGCTGATTGAGCACAGACTCACAAGTACTCTATCTCTTCAGACAGCTAAACAGACATCTTTACAGTTTATGTATTGGAAGGAAAGTGTTTTGTGAGTTTTATAATTCTGAGGCTTGTGAGTTGTTCATGTCCTAGAACTTGAGGAACTTTCCTTTCAGGGTGGAATGTTTCATCTGGAACTTCCCGCATTTTAATCACCTCTCTCCAGGAGAAGAATGTTTCAATCTTGAGGGTACTGTTCATAGACACACGTTTGAGATCTCCAATACTCTGGATTCTTTACTGTAGCTTTTGTCTCACCTTCACAGATTCTTGCTTTTCTCTCTCAGAGCTGCCACAAGGATCCTGACCTTGCCATATGCATTGTTTATCCAGCCAGGCCTTCCCTTGGAGTCTTGGTGGAAACATTCAAGGTCCCATAACTCTTAAAGTCTTTATTTCTTCAAAAATCAACATCCCATGGATAACATCAAGGTCCATCCATCATCAGAACACATGGTAGCTGTGCCCTCTTGGACCAGAGAAACTGGCAGTGAATATGGGGAAACTCTTACCCAGGTGACCTCATTCAAATTGAGGAGGGAACCCAGGTTCTCGCTCCTCAAAGCTAAGTCTTTCAGGAAACTTAAAACTTTACCTGGACCTTATTTTTTTTTTTAACTTTTTAATCGATTCTTTATGGATTTCACATCATGTACTCCAGTCTCACTCATCTCCCCATCCCTTCACATCAGCCCTCTGCCCTTGCAACCTTCCCCCCAAAACAAACAAAACCAAACAAACCACCACAATAAAATTTTGTCGTGGAATCTGTAGTGTGTCACAGTGTATCCCAAAGCACACCTTTTTGTCTATACATCTTTACTTGCAAATGTTGACTGCAATGAATCACTGGTGTAGTTAAAGACCTCTGGCTTCTGCTATACTGTTAATATTGGATCCTCATCAGGACCTCTTGGATATCCTATTGTTCATCTGTGTCTTGGAGATCCTGCAGCATTGGATCTTTTGGATCTTTAGGACCAGTCCCTTCATTCGCTCAAGCAGTTCATAGATGGGGTAGATGTCGGGGGTGGACCAAGTCAAAGCCTTAAATTTTGGCTTGGGCAGTAGTCTGCCAACTCTCCTGTACCCTCACCACAAGGGTGAGCACTCTAGTACTGGCCCTGGCTAGCTCATGCAATGATATAGTTGAAAAGGGGCGGAGACAGTTCTCCAGCTCTCATGCATGCCCTTGGGGCCAGCTCTCCTGCACCTGCACCACCAGGACCAGCTCTACTGTGCTGTCCTACCTGACCTTTTGATGGGTAGAGCCTGGCTGATTGCTGAGATACCATTAAGGCATTTTCCCCTTAGTGTCCAATTTAAAGCATTTGACTTCCTCTTAGAGATATTCATCCAAAAAGCAGGCTCTCTGCCTGCAAATTTAAACACATGCTCCTTTTCTGGCCATACTGTACATTTTCAAGTCCTATGCTTGCAATCTGAACCCAATTCTTACTGTAAATCTGGCTAAAAGCAGCCAGCAATAACCATGCCAAGTCCTGATTGCTGTCCTGTCTTAACCGTCTCTCTCTGCCACATTACTTGGTGCGTTATTCTAAAATTCAGCCTCACTCAGAGTCTCAAAGCACAAGCAAAATACAGATTATTTTCTCAGAATATAACATATCTGGCCTCTAACCCCGTTGATGATACAATCCATCCTCCCCTTGTCTCCCCCCCCCCACCCCCCAGAGCTCATGAGCTTGGTCTTCTCTATCTACATTTCTGTTTGTACTTGGGCCTTTTGAACGCCCACCAGAACCACTCATTAGGCTCTGCTTACAGTGTTCTATGTTTTCTCTTGTCCTTTCTTCAAAATTTTCCAAATCCACGCTCATGGCCAAGGGTAGAGCCACACTACCAACTCCTCTTCTCTGTTCTTTTTCTGTCAGTTACTGTCACTGTGAACAAACACCCAACTGAAACAATCTAAAAGGGAACCCTTTATTTTGGTTCACAGTTTCAGAGAGTTTGTTCTATGGTTTCTTGACCACACACACACACACACACACACACACACACACTTGGCAGTAGGGGGGGATGTGGTGAAAGATCCTCTTTACCTTGAGGCAGGCAAGAAGATGGAAGGAAATAGACCTGGAACCAAGCATCATCTTCAAAGGTACACACACACTTAGTGACCCACTTCCTTCAGGCGATCCCCACCTCCTGACATTCCAACTACAAAACCAAAATAGCACCACTGTCTAGAATTTAATATATAAGCCTGATGCTCGGGGTGGGGGTGGGTATTCCATATCTAAACATAAAGTAGGTTAGCAGCTCCAGCATACAGGATAAACAGTTGTCAGGAAGTCGGCACTGAGGGGAGAGGCATACCCTCATCTAAAAGCATCTGCCTGAACACTTAGGCTTACAGACAGGTCATCTCCGCTGAAGGACTATGGAGAGTCATGAGAGGGAAGGAGACAGAAAGTAGGCACTGCTAACCATACAGTGTGGAAAGTAAGGCAAGGCAATGATGACAGTACCATGGAAATCTGAATGGAAATTTCCATATTTGCATGTTTTTATATTTATGTCTTTCTATGTCTCTACCATTTATATGAAGAGGAAGAAATCGAAGGAGTCATAGAAGCAGGTGGAGAGTGGTTTTAATTTAATATCTGAAGATGAATAAGACTATTTAAGTCTCTGGGTGCTGGTGACAAAGATGACCCTAAGCACTGGGAGCAGGCCTGCCCTGTAAACGGCTGGGGGGAGAGAAAGAGAGAGAGAGAGAGAGAGAGAGAGAGAGAGAGAGAGAGAGAGAGAGAACATACACTGCTCTTACAGAAGACCCAACTATGGTTCCCATCACCACTTTGAGGCTCACAAATCCTGTGTGTTCAGCTCCAAAGGCTCCAATACCCTCTTCTGCCTTCCATGAGCACCCACACTCACACGGCATACACATGCACATAAATAAAATCTTCAACAGCAGAAACCTCTGCCTTCTTGCTATCTTGAATTCCTCATAGAGCGGGGTTCTTTGTTCTGCCAATCTTTCCTTTACCATGAGAGGATCATGGGAAATGTGTTCAGCGAGGGACTTAGGAAATCAAATTCAGACA
Organism: Apodemus sylvaticus; assembly: GCF_947179515.1. NCBI lineage: Eukaryota > Metazoa > Chordata > Mammalia > Rodentia > Muridae > Apodemus > Apodemus sylvaticus. Next base: position 40,609,726 of record NC_067477.1, read on the forward strand.
TGGTGGATCTTTTCCTTGGCCCAACCATAAGTTAACATAACTCCCACTCCTCCCCATTACTCTTCTAGCCCATCTTAGAGGTGGCCTTACAGCAACAGCTTTCCAAGTTTGGGCTGCTAATCCCTGGGATCCCTACAGTCCAATCTATTTTCACAGTCATGTGCTGGTGCATGCTTGCAATCATAGCCTTTAGGAGGCTGAGATAGAATTGCTATCTTAGGCTACATAGTGAATTCCAAGTCAGCCTAAATGAATTAGCTAGATGAATTGTCTGTATTTGACACCCTTCTTCCCATAATATATGTATACACACACACACACACACACACACACACACACACACACATGTTTTTTGAGACAGGGTTTCCTGGAACTCACTCTGTAGACCAGGCTGGTCTCAAACTTGAAATCTGCCTGCCTCTGCCTCCCAAATGCTGGGATTAAAGGCACGCACCCGGCTGCATAAAACTATTTTGCAAGTCACCCTTTTCAGTGTGCCAACATGGTAGATGAAGCCTCAGCACATGATATAGCTCCAAACTGGGCAGCATTCCTGTGTGAGTCACCACAGGCTCACCAGGAAAGGACAGTCAGCTTCAGCTAAGAATGTCCTTGACAAAGCAGGAATCAAATCCTACTACTAAGTTATACCGTGACCCCCCTAGGACATCTTTTAAACTTCCTGTGTGATGAAAGTTCACGTCAACACTCAAGTTGTGCAGTGAAGTATGAGGTGTGCACATACAGCAGCAGACTTGTAAATGGAGCTGGAGGCTGCTTTGAATGGAATGCTATTTTTACTTAGAAGAACGGTTGTCAGACAAACTGGGGTTTTAAGCTCCATTATTTGACAGCTATTTTTTTGAAAAACAAAACAAAAAAAAAAATAGAGTAAGGTTGCCAGTTCGAGTAAAAGAGCTATTTAGTGACAGGAATAGAAGTTAAGCTTTTACATAAAAATAAGAATTTTACAAAATATCATGAGCTTGACAGTTAAAGTTTCTAGATCCCTAGGAGTTTTTTGTTTGTTTGTTTGTTTGTTTGTTTGAATAAGAGTGATAGCCATATTAATGAATGTGAGTTTATAAAATGAACTTTTTCAATATTTAGACTATTTATTTGTATGAATAAATGAGCCAATAATGTCCAAATGACAGAATGAATTACAAAATCATCCATTAAAAAATTCATCTGCAGAAGGACCTGGGAAGGTTACTTGGTTAACAGTGCTTGCCTCACCCAAGAGCGAGAACCTGAGTTTGGATCTCCAGAAGTCCACATGAAGGCTGAATAGACGTGGCAGTCTGACTATAATCCTGGTCTCGGGAACATGGAGCCCCACAGAGCAAGCTAGCAAGACTAGCCTGAAGTGGAAACTTAAGGGAGCATTGGAAAGCCAGTTGGATGGTGTTTTACCTGGGCTTCATTAAAGGACGGAACACTTCATTAAAGTGGACACAGGTAAAAGGCTCAGGCAGACTCGTGAAGGAATGTTTTGCTGAAGCAGACACAGGAGAGAGGATGTTCTGCTAAAGCAACCACATGAAAGCACACAAGATTTTTGTTATTGACATGTATGTATTGGTCCACTTTACACTGTGTAGTTGAGCTGCATTTGTCGGGACTCCATAGAGAGCACCGCACCAAAAAACTTCTGGTGGTGTACCGCAGTTTGTTGCTGCTTCCAAGGACTCGGGCTGATTGGATGCACGTGCTGAGGCGAGACCCACTGACACAAGACCCACGGAGGATGTGTGATGTTTGGGGGGTGTAAATAGGACTCCACAGAGTGATGGAGAGAGAGCTTGGTTTGCTGGTACCGTCAGCTGTGCAACGCTTGTGGGTCTCCAGTCTTCTCTGATCTTTACTTCCCTGAGAACTATTCTTGGTGCTCCTGTTGGTCCTTCCTGGTGACTCGGGCCAAGGCTGAGGCCTAGCTGTCTTTTGTGGGTTGTGTCACCACTGTTGCTAACCTGACTCTACTGAACTGGACTGCTGGTGTATCTGTGAGGTGTTTTCAAGTGGATCGAGCTGCCACTGCCTGCTAACCTGTGAACTGCCAGTTTCCAGACAACATAGACAGGAGTTGCTCCAAAGAACCTTTCTAAACAAACCCACTCCCCACTCCACCCATGTATCCTTTCTTTGCCACTACCTCTGGTGGGTGGTTGGTTACAAAAAAGGTTAAAATGTTTAAAAACCATCATTAAAAATAAGATTAAAAAAATGAAAGTTACACTAGCCATATCAGCCAACTCTGAGTTTGATTGAGAGACCCTGACTCAGTGAATAAGATGGAAGACTGAGCTAGGTTGGGTTCCAACATCAACCTTGGGTCTCCTCCACACGGATGTTTCCACACATGCTTGCATGCTCCCATTGTTGTAAACAGCCTGCCTTTCAGCAACTCAGCAGCGGCAGCTTACGCTCCCCACACCAGGGGGAGGCACAGGGGAGTTGCATGGTGACAGGCACCCCCTTTAAAAGATCTTTAAAAGATCCCGGACACCCAAGATCTCTGACTCTGTCTGGTTCATCCTTTCTGTTTCCTGGTCTGTCTGTCTGTGTCTCTCTGTCTCTGTCTCTGTCTCTGTCTCTGTCTCTCTCTCTCATGTCTCCACTCCAAGATGGCCGTTTGTTCTCCCTTCTCCTCCTCCAATAAACCTCTTGTGCTCCATCTGTTGCATGGCATGACTTTGTAGCATTCCTTGACTCCGACCTGCCAAGGTACCTTTTACAACTTTATCCCGATACCACAAATGTGCAGAACCTTATATACGCATCTGCAGCACACACATGAAAAATGAGGAGATTCCTTCACAGTTTAAGATAGTCTAGTGGCTTTTTAACATTTTATAAAAAGTTCATAGATCTAGTTTTGAATTCTGCATTTCAGCTGAACTTAATGAAAATGTACTTTCACGAGTCTGGCTATAGTATGAGAGAGGAACTCACTTGATGTCGCACCAGAGAGGAATACACACAATTATCTGAAAAGGCACCAAAACATTTCTGCCTTTTCTAACTTCATACCTGCATGAAGCCAAATAGAAGTTCTAACCAGAACAAGACATTGAAACAGACTGAATATAGAAACTGACAAGAAAATTTAGGCATTTTCCTGTGAAGCCAACCCCCAAGAGACAAGCAAAAGTTGAAATGATGCAACTCTTCATAAGGTTTTGAATTTGTTTTGTTTTGTTTTGGAAAACAATAGTTTTTAAAATTAAAACATGTTAAACATTAATGGACGTATCATATTGAAATGAACTGGCAAATATTTAAAACATTTCTGTTTTATTTTTGAATAGTCTAGATAAAAATGATTAGTACAGACAGGTACATTTAGGGAGACTCTCGCAAGATTTTTAGGAATATTAAAATATGTGAGGTACCACTAGGTGGGGCTGATGAGAATAAAGAACAGATTTTCACGTGTCGGGTGGGGGCAGGGAGGAGAGTGGGGGTGGGGTGAGGGAGAGGAGGGATTTGACATGGTACATTTATAGTATGAGACTTCTTAATAGCAATGGTATTTGTAGACGCTATAGGAAAAAAAAGTGGTAGACTGAAGCCTTCCTCAATAGGGTTTTCCACAACCTAAAGAAGAGAGAGTATTGGACTTCAGGCTCTCTCTTTAAAGCTTTGCACATTCCACAAAGAAGCTAAGCAACTAAGCAGATTAAGTAGAAGGTGTAGGAAGGAGCCCAGTCTTCTCCACTCTGTGTGCTAATACGATGATACGGACCGCTGGGGTTTAAAGGTAAAGCTCTGTCGGCTCTGAGGCTCTTTCTTGGAAGGAGTGCATTAGAGAGAAGCCTCCCTGCAGCTGCATCTCCCTCTCAACGCTCCCAGGAAGCCAGGAAGCCAGGCAGGAGCTGAGGAAGTAGCTGGGAGGAAGCTGCTGGGTTACTTTGAGAGAGTTTGCAAGATCTCCGGGTGACAGAATAGCACAGATACCTTCAACTTTGTGTGAGGAATTTCTAGTGGGAGCATGGGTCATGAGCAAGAGCTGAGACTGGGGGCTGGCTCAATAAATGGGTTTCCGGGCTGCCATAGAGGTGGGCATCATGGACCCCTGCCCTCTGCAGGCTGGGCTTTTTTTCTCTGATAGTTATCCATGCACTAGACACTTTTGCTAGGCATTCTGCAGGGTGATGAGGACGCAGCTGATACTGGAGCAGACATGATTTTACTTGGCCTTGAGTCCTTATTTGGCAGAAGCTAAAGCCTGTCTATAAAGCCTCCTCCCCCAACTCTGAAAGTTTGCAAACTGCACTCACTCAGTTTGTTCTCTAAGATGTCAGGAATGGAACTGGTGGTTCTTCCTTATAAAATAGAGATGGGAATTACAGCTTTGCAAAGCGGACACGGAGTGACGGGGATGATGGGGATGATGGTTAGCCGTGGTTGCTCTTTTTTGTTTCCCTTCTGCTCTGTCTTCTCTCCCCTGGTGCTTATTAAGTATCTACAAAGTGAAGGGCACTGAGGTAACAAGGCTTGAGAAGATGCACGACTCCAGCCTGCTGTACGAGCTAACTACACCTGTGTGAACAGCAGGTTGTAACTGTCACTAGGAAGGCCAGCAGAGGATAAGAACCAACTTTAGATCAAGATGGTTGTGATGGCTGCTATTCCTGGCTGTGAAGTTGACTACATCTAGAATGAACTACAATCCAGAAGTGGAGAACACCTCTGTAAACCAGATCTTGAGGCATAATGGACATGAAAAGCCTGGGCTCAGGCAAGGCAGTACATACCTTTAATCCCAGGAGGCATAGGCAAACAGATCTCTGAGTTCAAGACTAGCCTGGGACAGAGCAAGTTCCAAATCCAGGAGCAGAGGTACATACCTTTAATCTAGGCCATACCTTCTGCTGGAGGCCTACATAATGACAATGGAAGACGGGTTTGTTCTTCATTTTGATTGCACTTACTTGCCAGCACACCTGTTAGAACCTATTTCCTGAGGATCCCAGCTCTAGCCTCGTGGGACTGAGCAAGTACTACATTCCCATTGTTTTCTTAGTTGGACTGCAGGCTGTAAGTCATTACAATAAATTCCCTTAATATATACATTCTATAAGTTCTGTGACTCTGGAGAACCCTGAGACAGTGGTCAACAGAGGCATCATTCCGAGGAAGTGAGTTCAAGCTGTGGATGTTTAATCTTGGCATGATGGATATTTTGGGACAGACAATTCTTTGTTGTTGGGGACCGCCCTGTGCACTAAGGACACAGCAGCACCACTGGCTTCTGCCCACTAGATGCGATAGTAGCTCTACACCCATCGTGACAGTTAAGGGTGGCTCCAAATGCCATTCCTTGGGAGGCAAAATTACTTCCAATTGAAAACTATTGGGGAGGGCTGGAGAGATGGCTCAGAGGTTAAGAGCACTGACTGCTCTTCCAAAGGTCCTGAGTTCAATTCCCAGCAACCACATGGTGGTTCACAACCATCTGTAATAGGATCTGATGCCCTCTTCTGGTGTGTCTGAAGACAGCTACAGTGTTCTCGTCATTTACATAAAATAAAGTTTTTTAAGAAAAAAGAAAGAAAAAAGAAAACTATTGGGGAATCCACCAAGGAGAGCGTACTGAGTTGTGTAGATGGCAGTAAGTTGTTGTTACTTTAAGTAGATTCCAAATATGTTCAAGCAGGGGACTTTGCATTTGGAAAGTTCATTCCGATTGCAGAGTGGTGGCTGGAGTAACATCGATGCTCATTGAGGTCAGGGGTGGTCTGATCACTAATGCCAATCCTCAACTTGTCACAACTTAGAATTACTTGGGAAGAGAGTCCCCCAAGTGAGGAATTACCTACATTGAATTGGCCTGTGGATGTTTCTGTGTGTGGCTGTCTTGATAAAGTTAACTGATGTGGGAAGCACACACCTACTGTAGGTGGCACCATTCCCTACACAGGGGTTCTGGAACTGTCTAAGAGTGGAGACACATGAACACATTTATTTCTCTGTGCTCTTGACTGTGTGCTGTGTGACAGCTGTTTCAAGTTCTCGCCACCCTCATTTCCCTGGTATGATGGATTGTAACCTGAGACTGTGAGCTGAAAGAAACCCCTTATCCTGTTGCCTTTCTCAGGGTATTTTACCATGGCACTGGACAGGAAGCAATGAGAGGAGACTATTACAATTATCCACCCCAAACCTAAGAAAGATGGCAGCTAAGGCGGGGGTGAGGGGTGGGTGAGTGTGGACGTCCAGATGCTAACATCTCACACCAAGCTCTCAAAGCCACTGGAGAAGCAGAATCCAGTCAACAGAGCTAAAGAGACGGCCCAGCAGTTAAGAGCATCACGTGCTCTTGCAGAGGATCCTGGTTCAATTTCCCACCCTCAAATGAGTTTACAGCTGTCTGTAACCTCCTGTAACTCTGGACTTAGGGAATCCAACGCCCTCTTTTGGCCCCCACTGGTTTTGCAAGCATGTGGTGCCCAGACATACATACACAACATAAAATGAAACAAACAAACAAGAAAGTCTAGTCAGCATCCTCACTTCAGTGTATGGGGAGGTGGAGGTTTGTGGGGTGGAAGGATAGTTTCAACCTCAGGAATGGAACAAAATAACTTATTGATTTGAATAGCATCTGATCATGGAGACCAGTGAATCCTGACCATGGCCAAAGCTGGACAGTAACTAATAGGCATTGGGGAAGGGGACTGAAGTGGCGTAGTAAGAGCCTTGAGTGTTAGAGGAAACTGTGAACAGCTATGAAAAACTCTAACCAAGTATTAGAGGCACAAGTAAAGCCTGTTTGTTGGTTTTTAATTGCACAGACCATGGCTGCCAGGATTTTAAATTGTAGGTCTGTGAGCATGTAATTAAGTGAGAAGCCCAGTTGGACCAACTGGGACACCAAGTTGTTGATGCGGCTTGTGAGAAAGGGCTTCTGATGTTAAAACTCAGGTTCTGAGCTGTCTATGTCACTAACTCTATTTTACCTCTAAGCTCCAGGTATAAATAACCGGCCCCTCCAGAGTGCTTTTCTGCTGTCTGTGTGAAAAGCCCTGTCTGAGGCTTGATGCTTGCTACTGAGATGTTCAGTAGAACATTTTCCATGATGCCAAACATAGGTCTGTCATCTCAACTCCCACCCCACCCCCCATCACCCCTGAGGCCCCTGGAGTCTCTTCTGCCACAGCATTCTAGGCTAGGTATGAATGCAGTAGCTATGGTCTTTGCCCCGTAAAAGGCCTGAGGACAACCTGGGAATGGTGACTTAGACCTAGAACCTCAGCTTTCAGGAAACCGAGACAGGAAGGAGGACAGAGAATCCAAGGCCAGCATGAGCTACACAGTGAGTTTGAGATCAGCCTGGCCTGCGTAGCAGGACTCTCGCTCAAACAAGAACATACAAAATCTGGGGACTCAAGGCTCATAGCTTGTTCTGTAATAACCTGTAGGCTCCTGACTTGCCTCTAGCATACCTTCTTCTTGTCTCCACACATATTACCCGCCCTGCCCCCTTACACACACACACACACACACACACACACACACACACACACACCTTTAACAGGACTCTGTGCTGTCTCCCCAGCCTTTCTTTCTGTCAGAAGTGTGACTCTGCTATGCATGTTTCAGGGATTGGGAGAAGGAACCCTGTATCCCAGGTAACCAAATGCCTTGTGAAAGGGCAGGTGACTGTTCGCTTTTCAAGTCATGGAGAAAGCATTTTAACTTGGCAAATACACTCAGTGGCCTATAATGGCCTGGAAGGGTTCTGCCCCTCCCCCAAAGTGAGCAATTTCCTCCTTCAGCTCTGTCTACACAGGCCCATGACATCATAACGACCCTGTGCGTTTATCTGTAATTATCTGGCATGGCAGGTTCTTTGATCCAGTCCTAGAACACCCTCAAAGGTGGGTGGCCAGATGGAGGTCCTCCTCCCAGAATACAGGAACCAAGGCAGACAGCCTTGGGGTACACAGCAGGTGGCAAAATTGACCTAAAATGAAGACCAAGTGAGTTCAGCCTTCTGGCCATCTCCTGACCCTGCATTCTGTCAATTTGGGCTGAACTGCTACCCAAGCAGGTAGAGAAATTTACAAGAAGGCCTGTGAAGGCTTCTGTCGGAGTCAGTTAAAGATCTATTCTGGCTTGGGGGATCAAGAAGTATTTACTCTGGATACCTCGGGTTCCTTGGTTTCAAATATTCCATTTGCTAGCACCACCCCTCTCCTTTTTTGTATTAAATTAGTCTTGTTATGTAATCCAGGCTGGCCTAGAATTTAACAGTCCCCTGACTTCCACATTCTCAGTTCTGGAATTATACATGTGTACAGCCACAACTGGTTCTCAGCCTGCTTTATTTGATCATGCACTTAAATTTATTTTAAATTACATCATATTTACGCTGTGTGTGTGTGTGTGTGTGCGTGTGTGTGTGTGTGTGTGTTAGAGGACAGCTTGCAGGACTTGGTCTCTCCTTCTACCATGTGGGGCCTGTGGCTTGAACTCAGGTCGTCAGGCTTGGTGGCAGGCAACTTTGCTCACTAAGTTACCCACTGCATACTTTTCAAACTTATATTCTGATCTGAGGTCTGAAAAAAAGTTACAATTACTTACAAATGGGATTCCTTGACCCTCTCCTAGCATCTACCTTTGAATTCCTTGAAGCCTTTCCTGGATGATCTACCCAGTCACAGGGGCCCGTGGGCTTTGTGCCTGTGATGAGGCAGAACTGGAGTTAGATCACAGCTTTTAACACCACGATATACATCTGACTTCACCTCCTTGGCCCCTCCCCGTGCTCTTCATCTAGCAGTGGTGGCCTCTATCTCCTGGTACAGTTGTCCCTGTCAAGATCATCAAGAGATCGTCTTCAAGATTCCCAAATCTACAGATGCTCAAGTCCCATCGTACAATGGCATAGCATTCGGACACAACCTATAACATATTCCTACATATTAAATCTCCTTATCTATAGTACCTAATCTGGGGAAATGCTGCATGGATAACTGTTACCCTGCACTGTAGGAGAAAACAATTCTGTACAAGTTCAGTACAGTCACATAGTTCCCCTCATGTATTTTTGAGCTGAGCTTGTTGGGATCCATGGTTGAAGGTGTAGAACCCACCAATATGGAGACTGACTGAAGCCGGTGCATGCCTCAGGGCCTTTGCACTCAGGCGTCTCTTTCTCTGGAATGTTCTCTCTTTGGAGGTGTATGTGCTGGGCTCCTGGGCGTTGGCCCAGTCTTTTCCTGACCCTGTTGTTTAGATTGCAGCCATTCTCCCTCGCTTAGGGTCCACTCATGACTCTTTCTCTAGCATTTCACCATCACTTGTACTTTCTGTCCATTGCCTGGCGTCCCCAAATTCAGTGTAAGCGCCACAAGGGCAGGGTTCTGTTTTGCTAGAGTTTTCATTTTTACTTCTAGTTATGTGCACGTGCATGCAGCATCCATAATGGCTAGAAAAGGATACCAGGTCCCCAGGAGCTTTACAGACAGGCACGAGCTTCTGGATGTGGGTGTGAGGAAATGAACGCAGGTCCTCTGTGGGAACAGCATGAGCTGTGAACCTCTGAACTGTTTCTGCAGCCCCAGGAGCAGAGGGTTTGTGATTTTACTTGCTGCGGTATCCCAGAGTTCAGAACAGTGATGGGATCCTCGGAAGGAGACTGTCAAATGTGAAGGGATGTAGGTTTGAGCAAATAACTGAGTTTGTATTGACCTTTGCTTCTAAAACGAGGGATGAAAAATAAGCAGGGAAAGTACTGTAGATAAAAAAATAAAATCATTAACACAAGCCCAGGGCTTCTTCAGTGTCTGTTCTGAAATGCAGTGGGCACTTTGCTTGGATTTCCTTATTTAATAGCCTTTTATCTTCATTTCACAGACAAGGAAGTTGACGCTTAAAAAACTGGAGTCACCTTTCAGGGTCACGAAGGGGTCAGGTCCATTTCGGTCTTAAGCTGAGATCCAGACTCTTGTTTGTTTTTTGTTTTTGAGACAGGGTTTCTCTGTGTAGCCCTGGCTGTCCTGAAACTCACTCTGTAGACCAGGCTGGCCTTGAATTCACAGAGATCTTCCTTCCTCTGCCTCCCAAGTTTTGGGATTAAAGACTTTGACTACCTGGCTAGATCCAGGATTCTTTGTTCTCAAAACTTACAGTTTAACCCTCGGTATTCATCTCGTGTGACAGATCTGCAGGGCCTGCCTGCTCTCCTCTTCTGCGATCCTACCCCTCCACTGAAAAAAATGTCCTGGAAGTGTCCCTCAAGAGGGAGGCAGGGTGTGGTGGCAATGAGATGGGATGGTGGTGAGAAAGGCTTTTCTTGCTCCTAATTTACTTGTTATCTAGACAACTCTTCCCTCCCCTCCCCTGCAGGCTGCTGTGTTAGAGCGATCTCCAAGCTCCAACCCTGCCACAGGACACCTCACCTCACAGAGGACCCTGGCCCTAGGCTATGGCTTGGACCACTCTGCTCCCCAATTCAGTCTACCATGATGCAAGTGTTAGGGTCCCAGAGTCACTCACAAACCACACAAATACTGCTCTCAGCCAGAGAGGGGGGGTTCATTGAATGCACACCCTAAGACTGATTGATTAGAGCCACAGGTCAGAATTTAGGGGCTGGGGCTATGACCCCGAACATTTCTCAGGGCTGATTTATAAAGGAAAAAAAAAAACCCCAGTGAGCTCATGTGCAGGTGCAGGAACTGCTGCCTGGTGGTCAGCTCTGACTCAAGCAGAACAGAATAAGGTATGTGGTCAGCATGACCCTGCTCTGAGTCAAGTTATTTTTCTATGTTAATGACTGACAGGCATATTACAGCAACAGTATGAAATAGCTCATGGGCATGGAACAAAATACCTACAGCTATGCCAGACGGGCGGGAGGCAGACCTCAACAGGACCACTGGCTTTCCCCTTCCACACCTCTGCAGCTTGAACTCCAGGCTGTGGATGAGTAGGAGGATGGCAGAGGCAAGTCTAATCCCTTCTCTAAGGTCACACCAGGAGAGTGGAATGGTATGGGGCGCTTCCTGCCCTTCCGGGAGGGGCCCATTACTGACCTGAAACACCTCCTCCGGAGTCTGTGTTAGGAGGGCCTGTGCCCACCAGCTCCCTTCTAGTTCCTGAGACAAACCTCCTGCCAAGGGTCCTAAAGACTCACTTATTTGTTGGCCCTGAAATCATGTCACCTCCGTTACAAGTTCTAAATTAGAAAATCTTTTTTTCCTCCTTGAATAAACCAAACTACCCAGAGACTTGGATATTTTTCCTTCCTTCCTTCCTTCCTTCCTTCCTTCCTTCCTTCCTTCCTTCCTTCCTTCCTTCCTTCAACCTGTATGGTCAGACTATGCTATAATTAGCTAGGACTTGACAGTTTAAATTGGCAACTCTAGGGGAGTGTATTTATTTCTTAAAGCTCAAGAACAATTTATATTACAATTTAAAAGAAAAGTCACACAGTAGGGCAGGCAAGCTATAAATCCTGGCAGCTGCCTGGAGGAGGGGAATGGAGAAACAGAAAGGGCCCTGCCTTTTGGAGATAGCCAAGCAGCCACATGGCAACTGGGAGGTAGCTTCTGAGAAAGGGTGGAAAAAAACAAAAACCAAAAAAGAATGAGAGAAAGCATAATTAGGCTCTGGCTAGCATCTGAAAGGAAGAAAAAGAAGCAGAAAGGTGGGTCACCATCAAAGAGCATGTGCGACAAGTGCTGGGGAAGGAAAGTGCGTGATCAAAGGAAAAGCTTGCTTATTTGTGAACTGTGTTAGTTTAAGAGATCATTCTCCCGGACTCAGGGCAGAGTGTCAGAACAGAGGAATGTGTGCAGAATCAAGTCTTGCTGGAGGAAAGTATTTCAATGGAAACAGGCTTTGAGGGTGTATAGTCTCTCACCAAAGCTCTCTTTGGTTCCTATGTGTGGATAAAAATGTGACCAGCCAGCTTCCGTGCAGCTGCCGCCCCCCACTGTGCCTTCTCCAGCCATGCCGGAAGCACCCCTCTGGAACCGGAAACTCTTCCTTAAGATGCTTCTGGTCATGAAATTTTATCACAGTGACAGAAACATAACTAATAAGAAGCCAAAGAGCCTTTAGAAAGGCCAGAGGAGTTCTCGTGCCAAGTGTTCCCTAGAGGTCCCACGGACCCCATGACAGTAGGAAGTTCAATGAGGCTGGTCTATCTCTCTCTAGTGTCTTTTAGTCCTTAAGTAAGAACTATTTCCTGAGCATCCCCACTGTGCCTGATGGACAGGGCAGTCACACCTGTTACATGCAGAAGCTCATATGAAGCTCTCTCCAGTGTGAATGTCCCTCTCCAGGTGTCCACTGAACTCTAATTGTCCTTGTGATTACAAAGCAAGCTGCTGACAGGTGATAAAGGTTGGCAGTGTCCCATCCTCCAGAACAGATTCATGTCACTCCTGGGATTAACAAGTTCCCGATTTAAAAAAAAAAAAAAGAAAAGATTGAATACAGTCCAGTTTCCTGTGTCGGGATGTCTCTGTTTCCCGTTGGCAAACACTAGTTTATCACATCTTTTATCTCTTTACTAACGGGTGTTCTCACAGATGCTCTCAGGAATACATCCAGGGTAGCGTGCAACTGTAGTGCAGCCTCTGGTCTGTACTGCACAGAGTCACACTAACTGGGGCCTTTTGGATGAAAGAACAGGTCAAGAAGAGCGGTATATACAGTTCTGTGGGGGGTAGGTCCTGCATGCTGGAGATGCCAACACTCAGGAGGCTGAGGCAGGATTGAGAGCTCAAGGATAGCCTGGGCTAGACCTTGTGTGAAAAAAAAAAAACGTGAACCAAGATGTGACATTTTCCTCCCCTTGGGTTTAGCATTAGGTTATTCCTTCTATCCATTTGCTCACTCATTATCCATTCAACATGTATGTGCTAGACTAGTCAGGACTGGGTCACTGGACACAGGCTGAGAGAACACAGAGTTCTTTCATGTTTGATGATTTACCACAGGCTGGGAATTCTTTATTTACTTCTCACAATAGTTCCTAAGGTAAGTGTTATTTAACCCTGTTCTGTAATATTAAAGAAATTGGAGACCAGAGACATTATATCGTATACCTAGGAGACCTCAGTAAGTGACACAGTTGTGATTTGTGTCTAGGTCAGTGGACCTTAGCCAGAGGCGATGTGGTCCCCCAGGAGACATTTGACAATGTCTGGAGAAATTTGGGGTTGTGACAGTGGGAGTGCTGGGGGTGGGTCCATGCTCCAGAGGAACAGAGGTGATGCTAAGAAGTCCATGTGTTACTCCAGACAGGGTTTACAATGTGTAGCACAGCCTCCTAGAATATCAATATCAATAGTTCGGAGGGACTGAGGCCCAGTCTACTCAATGTTCATTTCTTTTTATTATACCAAAGTAAGTAGTGGAGCTAAGCAGTGGGTTACAAAAAAAGTGGTGAGGTATAAAAACGGAGCAAAGGTATTCTAGGAGGTAAAGTACAAGCGGTGAGAAAGATGGGTGGGAGGAGAGAATGGAGATATGCAGACCATCTGTTAGTATTCTGCCTAAGCTCCACCCCACAATTACCCGGCAACAGCCAGGTATGCCCCGCCCCATAGACCTGGCCCACTATAAAAGGGGCTGCTTGCCCCTCCTCTCTCTGTCATCGCTCTTGCCTCTTGGCACTCTCACCTCTCTGCCCCTCTTGGGCTCTCCTCCCCTCACCCCCTCCACATGGTCATGGCCGGCCTCCACTCCACTCCACTTCTCTACTCTCTCTCTCTCTCTCTCTCTCTCTCTCTGCCTCCGCTATACCATTAACTCCCATCCTCTGCCCTGAATAAACTCTATTCTATACCATGTCTGTGTGCGTTTGGTCCCTCAGGGGGAAGAGGTGCCTGGGCATGGGCCCGCCTGGGCACCCCCTTCCTCCCCACACGGCCGTGCCACATTCCCTAAACCCCTCTCTCTTTTTATGACCCCATCACTACCCAACCCTGACTCTTTAACCCTAAGCCTGATCCTAGCCCTAACTCCCTAACCCTGACCTTGACCCTGATCCAATCCCTAACTGACCCTAGCCCTTACTCTGACCCTGACCCTCTAACCCTCATCATCACTCTCTAACCCTAACCTTAACCCTAGCCCTAACCCTCTATCCCTAACCCTGTTTCTGACCCTGACTCTCTAACCCTAACCTTAACCTTAGCCCTAACTCTCTAACCCTGAGTCACTGTCCTGGGGAGAGGCAGGAAGTGTTTAGAATACAGGTGGCAGTGATTCAGGAAACAAGAGACTGTAACTGCCAAGGGAAGAACTCGATGACTATGAGCGTGCCGAGGAAGGGAGAGGCCAAGGAAGTGAGGACAAGTCAGGATGACTCCATTTTTCCGAGCTTCTCCCTTCCCTTCGCACTCACCCTGTCTCCCTCTGGGCTCCACATTCAGGCTTTTGGTCCAAGCTCCCACGTCCATCAAAAGTAATACAGAAAAATCTGTGTTTCCTTTGTTTTGTTCACAGTGTCAAGAGCCAGCAACTCCCCCTGCACACACAGACACACACACACACACACACACACACACACACACACACACACGCCCTCCCCCCCCCCAGCAACAACAGACGGTTCACACGTCTTTTTAATCTTGCCTCCCTCTACGTTTCCTGTTTATAGGATCCTTTAAAAACTTTGACCTGTGCCTAGGATTCTTCTAAAGACAGACGCGCGGCTCCTAAGAGAACCTCAGGGGAATTTCTAACCTGAGGAGGAAGGAGACCCTTTGTCTCTGTTTTTTCTGGAGTGTTTTCCAAAGGACACTGCCTGCTGAGGAGACATGCCTGGGGCCTGGCGGATGGCCCTTCTCTTTCCTGGCCCTTTGAGGGTGCCAGTCCAGGCATCTGGCAGAGAACCAGCACTATAGCTGTGCCTGAGTCCCACAACAGGGACATGCCTGTTTGGTTTCCAGCTTGGCTTTCCCCCTTGCAAATTCTAGTCCCTGGAAAGCCTTGTTGAGAGGCCATCAGTGTCTCAAACCTTTGGGAAGATTTTGTCAGGAAGAAGTCTGTGGGATTACGGAAGTAGCTCAGTCAGTAGAGTCCTTGCCTGGCATGCAAAAAGACAAAAGCCTTGGGTGCTTGGGTCCTAGCACCACATAAAACAGGTGTGGTGTCACTCGCCAGTATTTCCAGCCCTCCAGAGGCCAAGGCAGGAAGAACCACAGTTCTATGTCTTTCTTGGCAACACAGTGAATCTGAGGCTAGCCTGGGATCCATGAGACCTTTATGAAAATAGTAACAAAAATAAAGGTTGTAAACATGAGCCAGTTGCTACTGTCGCTAACAGCTTAACCTGCAGCTGGCACCGTGACTCTGAAAAGGAAGTGGGCACCTCTGAGCCATCTGTGAGCTCTGTCGCCCCTCTCTCCGCCATCTCTTCCATAGGCTACTCCTCATCTTCTCTCCACTCAGCCTTCCTGTGTTCCTTTCCTCCAGTTCCCACGCCTCGCCTCCTCCTTTTTTATTTTTCTGAGTCTGCCCCCCCACACCCCCCACACACACACAGCCAGGAGCACGGAGAAAAGCCAGCCTCTTCTTTGACTTCCTCACGCATGCCCTCTCTTCCCTCTTCAAGCATCTAGTTTTACAAGCACATGTGCTGTAGTCTCTACATGTCATATGATCTGTTCTTGGGAAAGCATTGGACATCTGAGTGCGAGGCGCGGCCTAATGACGTAGTGTTGTGGGAGACAAAGTACTCCAGACCTTCGACAGCCTGGGTTGGAATCTGGCCTACATTCTTAAATTCCTTCATATTCAGATTTTCTCAGCCTATTCATTGACACTAAGAGGAGCGCCTACCTCACAGGGTTGAGCACTATGTGCTACTGAGAGGATTATATGAATGAGGCAAATAAATAATTTGCATGAGGCCTAGCCCTTGAGGAGTTAGTGGGAATTGTTACCTACTCGAAAACATTTTGGTCTGCTATAGTTCTAGAAAGGGTTCTACTGAAAGAGACCCAAGAGAAGGGTAAGTCCTGCATTAGAAAGGCATGACCTCTCCATGACGCCACAGGGACTACCAACCCTATAGCAGCATGCTGAGTCAGCAGCCATTGTGTTGTGATAAGTGGTGACCAGGAAAGGCTGAACCAGATGACCTAATTAGCACAGTGGCTGGGACTCCCAGGCAAAGCAGCATAGCTGTGGGAGGGAGTCCTGCGTGGGCGGAGCTGCAGGAGGAGCGCCAGGCTAGGTGAGCCTGTGATACTGTCCGAGGGGACAAAGGGAAAATGTGCTTCCCTGTGAATGTGTTAGAACGTAGGTAGGTGGAGTTGGAACCTGTATGAGGGGGATACGATGTCTTCAACAGGCCTCTCGGAGTACCAAGCACACACGTGGACATACATGCAGGCAAAACACTTATACATAAGACAAAATGAATAAATCTAATTTGAAAAAGAAATATATTTATCCAGCAAGCAAGCCAATTTGCAGGGCCAGGATGTCCTTCCTGGGTTTCTGTATCAATAGCTGGGCCATCTCTCCAAGGGGAGAATACTCTACGGTACCCAGAGTCCACACCCGAGGATTCACGAACATCATTCATCCTGGAGCATCCGTTGTGTCTGTGGTCCCCAGGCTCACACAGGTACAGTTGCTGGGGACCCTGCTCTCATCAGAGACTCTGCTCTGCCTTGGGGACCCTCCTGGGTTATGGCTTTCTTTGGTGACTCCCGGAAACGGGAGCAACCAAATTGGACTGCAGGGGTGATGAAGGCTGTTGCTTAGACTAGGAAACAATACATATAGTTGAGGCTAGACCAAGCTCAAAGCTCATCTGAGGGAGGAGGAGCCAGAGGCATATCTGAGCAAAAGCTGCCAAGAAGCAACTCTTAAGGATTATTTTTCTGGCACCTCCCACAGCATGACCAGTCAAACGACAAGACCAGGTCAGCCAGATGCTAGAAGCCACAGAAAAACTAGGAACTCAAAACAACAGTCAGACGTGTACCTAAAGTAGTGGCAATATCCGTGTCCCAACATAGACCCTTTCTCCACCGCTGGGGAAGGAAGCAGACTCCTACGCAACAGGTCAGTCACGTGGCCAAGCAGACTGCAGTGACTCAGCAGGAAGAGAGTTCTTGGCAAGGAGCTTGCCCAAGCGGTAGGCAAGGCTGGTGTGGACCGCTGACTAGGTCACTGTGCTTATTTTTCAACATTCTATCAGCGACGCCCTATCTGCCCTCCCCTCCCTTGACCCTCATTCATTTTTCAATTTTGAGTCAAATAGTAGCAAAAGTACCCTCAAGTTCCTAGCCAAAAGATACTTTTCATCAACACCGCCAAACAAAGCATTTCACATCAGGCTGTTAAGGAGGTCCTGTAAGGGGCCTCAGGTGGCTCAAAGAAGTGCTGTTTGCCAGCTTGGAAGAAAACACTTGAGTATTCTCAACCATCTGCATTTATTCAGGAGCGGGCTCTTGCCTGTCTCAGTCCTTGGTACCCAGCTGCATCAGAACTCTGGGCCTTGCCCTTGTCTGATGAGTCCTCTTTTTTTCCTACCCCTTCCTGCTGTAGTTCTTCCCAAGGTGAAAGTTGCAAAAGACTCTAACTGGGAGAAAAATCTATGCTGTGACCAGTATGTTTTCCAAGGCTTCATTTATTAATAGTGCGATGCCTCCTTTTGTAGCTCAGTCCCACTTGTCTCCTCTCACCCACCTTGTTGGATCCAAAATGAAATTTCTGAACACACCCCAAACAGTCCTGTCTGCATACCTCTGTTCCTGAAATTTCTTTTCTCTCCATAGGGTGTCTCTCTTTTCTTGCAGTGTCTAACTCAGTCTGTTCTTTAGAGTCTATTCAAATGCTGCGGTCTCCATGAAAGTCCCCACCTAGCCCTCTGCTCAGAAATGAGCCCCCTTTAGCACAAACCTGCAATCCCAGCATGTCTGATGTGGAAGTAGGAAGGCCCAAGCTGGAGAGTGAGCCCCTGTCTACGCACAAAAAGATTTATGCGACTCCTCTGTCTTCTGGCATCCTAAGCTTTTCTTTTTCTCTTTTGTATCCCCTTTGGTTTTTCCAGACAGAGTTTCTCTGCGTAGCCCTGGCTGTCCTGGCGCTAACACTATAAATCAGGCTGGCCTGGAACCCACAGAGATCTCCCTGCCTCTGCCTCTCCCAAGTGCTGGAATTAAAGGTGCGCAACCTCCATCACCGTTAACTGACATCTAACATTTTTCTCTTAAACTACAATATGACAGGCTTTTATCATCATCATCATCATCATCATCATCATCATCATCATCATCCCTACTCTATCCTCCTTCTCATCTTCATCATCTGGTACCCCCTGGTACTTTACTGAGCATCTGCTCCACTATAAGAATATCCTGTGCTTTACAATCTCCTTTGCTTTTGTAGCTTGTGAGATCATTATGTATGTTTTCTTGCATAATATGTTTTATATTTGCATAATATAATGTTTTCTGGGCTGCAATAATAAAACAAAACGGAATTTGGACTCAAACAGTCTTGAGTTAGTATATGGTTTCATGATTTCATTATCATCCATAGAACTTTGGGGAAATCGGCCTAAGAATCGACCTTCCTGCTGGCCAACCACAGATTGCAATGCCTGATACAGGACAGTTGTATTCCATTAAATAATAATCGCCATCATTTATCGAATGCATATTATGTGCTGGGTAGTGCTTCAGATATCTTTTTTCCATTATCTTATTCAATAATTTAAACTCCCACAACAACGCCAAGGGAAGAGTACTCTTACTTTACAAAGGGCAAAGAAGCCAGTAAGTGAGAGGGCTACGAGAACTTTGACTTTAGTATTGATGCCTTTGATCCTGACCGACAGCTTCTTCAGACGCATGGGCCACGCCCAGCGTGCCCGACGGGTACTCTGACAACAATAGATGGGTACCTGAAGGGCACTCTGGAAGTGGCAGTGCCTACTCTTCCTTCCATTTTTATTGCTGTGTGCCGGAGTCTGTCTAGCACTTCTTTGCCCCCGCACAGCCCCTCACCATAATAGCTGGCAGCAGTTAAGCCGTTTCCATGTTCTATCCTGAGTGAAGTCTCTATTCTAGAAAGCGAACAAATGAAGGATTGAATTAATGAGTGAATGGGAAGGGGTGGGGAGAAGATGATCAGAAATGAGGACTGTTAGCTAGGCTGGAGGATGAAGGGGTGGAGGGGAGGCCCCAGGGACCTGACTTATACCCGGCGTTCAGCAGTATTTTCATTAATGACTGCAGAGGCGGAGTAGAGAGTGTGCTAATTGAATTGGTGAGGCCTGTGAGGTGAAACAGAAGCTGAACACTTAGGGGGGCAGGCTGGAGACCTTGACAAATTGGAGAAATAAACAGAGTCAATAGACAGAGCTCCAGGAACTGCCCCTGTAAGTGCTTCCCGGGGAGCAGCTGCTGCGAAGGGATCTGCCCAGGGAAACCTCCAGCCCACTTTTCTTTTAGACTCACCTGCCTGGGCTGCATTGTTGGAGCAAGCCTGAGAGGTCGTGTCCTTGATGAGGGACATGATTTGGATCCCAGAATCTTATGGATAAAGCCCCCACTTAAAAGGCTAAGTTATTCCCGCTGCTTACCGGCCCCTCCCCCCATCTGTCTGTCTACCTCGTCACTATGGAGATAGCTTTATTTGCCCCACCCCTACAACTTACACTCAGTAAAGATTTGCCTCACTCTGACACTCCCAGCAGGGCTCTAACCTCTCTCTGTGCACTCCCCCCCCGCCCCGCCCCCGTGTCTCCCCTTCCCCCCCCAGCCTCCTCCCCACCTCCGTGCCTCCCCTCCCCCCCCGTTTCTCCTCACCCCCTGCCTGCCCCCCCCCCCCACGCTTCCTATCCTTAACCTTAAGTTTAGAGCTGCTTTGAATGTTAGCCTGACCTCATTTTCCTTGGGAAAATGACCTGTGTGGAAAAAATGGAAGTAGGGCAAAGGATGTGATGGGGGAATCCCCACACATCCTCTCCAGCCTGGAGGGAGAAAAGTCCTGGTAAAGTGAATGAGTCCCAGCTTCATGCTTCTCAGCCGCACACCTTAGGTCAGTATCTGTGTCCCTCAGCTACAAGCATTTGAGAGGAACTTGAGTTATCTTATTCAAACAGAGTGTTTAGGCTGGGGTGTAGCTGACCAGTAAAGCGCGCACAGCAGGCGCAAGGCTTGGGATTGGTCCCAAGCATATGAAAGAGAATCAAAGTCAGAAGGCTCAGGAGATGCCCACCTAAGACCCATGTCTTGGATATTCAGCTGGGCCTTCCGGGGAGAAGCTCTGGGGCTCCAGTCCTCTATAAGGGCTTTGTCTGCATTCAGATCTCCCGATTCTGGGTAAAAGGGAACAGACCAGATTCACTAGGTCCAATTTTTGCCTTGGCCTGATCAGTCAGAAGTGGCCTTTGAGTACAGGAAGTGGGGTATCCCAAGTGTCAGTATGCCAGCAGAGCCCACCTTTATGCATAGAGAAATCTGAGAGATCCTTTTCCCAGAAGTAAAAGAAGACACTTGAGTGTTCAGTGTGGTCTCTAGGGTCGCACGATTATGTAAAAACAAGATAATGTGGTGCCTGGGAGGATGGCTCAGCAGGGAAAGTGTATGCTGCACAAACACAGAAATCTGAGTTCAAATCCCGGTGCCCATATACACACCTGGGTGTGATAGCTCCCTGTGACTCCAGCTCCGGGGAACCGGAACAGGCAGAACCCGGGGACTCTGCAGCCATTCAGTGAGAGACCCTGTCTCAAAACACAAGACAGATGATGGAGAAAGCCATCCCAACGTTACCTCTGGGGGAGCACACCCACACATGTATGCACAATGCACATACACGCTATCTAGCTCATAATGAACAAATACAAAGTCTACAGGAAGCATAGAGGCTGATATGCAGCAGGCACTGCCGTTTGCTGAATGGGTGCTGTATTTAAAATCAGCTTGATTGATTATGGGGGGGCCGGGTGGATAAGGAACAACCTCAGAATGGAGAGAACAAAGGGACTGAGTACCAGGAAGGCCTCTGTTCAGCGTCCATTTGGGGTGACAGAGATGTCAATGAACCCCAATTCACAGCTAGGAGCAAGTCAGGGCTACTGTGTTATAGGCTTTCATTTTTTTCTTTCTTTGAACACATGCTCACTGAATATCTATCTACTAGCCACATACTGTCCTAGTACTAGAGACACGGAAATGCTGGTGTTCTAGCAGGAAAGACAAAAAAAAAAAAAAGAGAGAGAGAGCAAATTAAGAAGTAAAATGTATGTTCCCTGAAAGTGGCAAGAAGAAATATAGTGAAGAAAAGACATAAGAAATGTCAACCGAATGGTTGAATTTAAACATTTAAACTAGAGTAGCCAGGGAGCATGTCACTAAAAAAGAATGTTTGATTCAGGGCCTTGCAAGCAAAATGATGGGGCTAGCCACATTGTCTGTGGGAAGGGGAGGGATGAAGAGAAGGTAAATGAAACAGCCAGTGCAAAGGTCCTGGGGTGGAAGTCTGTCTGGCACTTTCTGGAGCAGATGGAGTTGATTTGGTAAGAGCATTGTAAGTCTGTGACCAGGGTCCTATGGGAGAACCCAGGCAGTAAAGTCAGTCTCTTCTTTCCATCCTTAGTTTAGAGGTTATGGTGGTTTGAATGTGCTTGGCCCAAGGAGTGGAACTGTTAGGAGGTGTGGCCTTGTTGGAGTAGGTGTGACCTTAGAGTAGGTGTGTTACTCATCCTAGCTGTCCGGAAGCCAGCCTTCTCCTAGCAGCCTTCAGATGAAGATGTAGAACTCTCAGCTCCTCCTGCACCATGCCTGCCTGGATGCTGCTGTGCTCCTGCCTTGATGATAATGGACTGAACCTCTGAACCTGTAAACGTTCTTATAAGCATTGCCTTGACCATGGTGTCTATCCTAAGACAGAGGCCAACACAGCAGTCCCAGGACAGAGCTGCCAGGCTGAGAAGTTAAGTCCTGACCCAGAGGTAGGCACTGAATTTGGATTCCCAGCCCTACCCTCAGGGGCTTCAGTGGGCTTCATATGTGGGGATGGGACAGCCAGCCCTAACCTGAGATCACTGTGCTTTTGGCTGCCCAGAAACAATCTGCTCTACCCCCAGTCATTAGAGTCTGCAAACCTGATACTCAGGATCCTGTGGTGACTAAAGAGATTTTCCGTGGAGCTAGGCATCCCTTCAGGGCCGCTGACCTTTCGCTCTGGAATGTCTGGGAATCCTAGTGGCCTGCAGGTGAGCTAAGAATAGGAATTCATTTGCTCTAAATTTGCACTGAGTGTAAGTCTTGGTTTCTCCCAGTGGATTCAGTCTCCACAACCCATGAGCCCCTCAAAACCTCAGGTTTTATTATTTGGGATCTTTGCTTGTCTGGGCTGCAGAGTCCTCCGCAGGTTCCGCGAGCCTCCTATAAATTCAGAAAGGTAGGTGACTTGCATTTTGCCGTGATGGCGTAATGACAGACAGGAAGCTTTTGAGCTAGACTCCTGGGCAAGGCCTGAGAATCCATCTCTCTCCTGTCCCCAGGTCTAACTTCTGCGCTTGAGCAAAGAGACTGCACCAGCAGCAGGGCCCGGTGAGTCAGCAGAAGTGAAGGCTGAAGGAACGAACACCTGCGGAGTTCTGAGTCCCTCCCCTTGACTTTACTCTCACTTTTCTTTTTTCTTCAACTGAGACTCAGTGAACGAACCATATCAGAATTATAGCTCCAGAATAGCATGCATGTGGGGACTTTTGCTTTTGGGTACAAAAGCGGTGATGCTTAGACTGTCTGAGATGGATAAAATATACAGGCAGAGAGAACAGCAGGGCTGTGGAAGGCTGGGCTGTCATTAGGGCCATACAGGGCACAGGACCCTCAGTTTGAGCTTCAGGCAGATGATCTGTAGAAACAGTTATAGCTATTCAGCTTCCTCTTGCCCTTCATCTCTATTACAAATGCTTATTGCTGGGGCTGGAGAGATGGCTCAGTCGTTCCAAGCACTGCTTGCTTGTCCAAAGGGTCTAGATTTGAGTCCCAGCACTCACATGGCAGCTCACAACTGTCTGTAACTCCAGTCTTAGGGACTCTGACACCTTCTTCTGGCCTCTGTGGGCAATGCACACATGTGGTGCACAGATATACATGCAACTGAAACATCTACACAAAAATAAATAAATCTTTAAAAAATAAGTGCTTGCTCCTGACTGATGATAGCTATGGCCTATGATCGAGGACACAAGAGTAAACAAGACACATGCACATGCCTTTGAGGGGAAGGAGGCGTACGAACAGCTGCATACTCAGCAGGGCACTGAATAGCTGGGGAGTACTTTAGAAATCCAAGACTATCCAGGCCACTTTTAAAATAAATGTTCTGTGGATTAAAAACCTGTCCCCGCCCCTCCAGCAGGATGTAATACTGTTGTTGTTTTTGGCGTGTTTATTTTTGTTTGAGACAAAGGCCCCAGGTCAGCCTCGAACTCACTATGTAGCCACAGATGATCCCGAACTCCTGGTGTTCTCGTCTCTACCTCACAAATGCCAGAACTATACCAACTAGGCTACACATTTCCAGCCCATGATGCCGTAATGACTTGGCTCAAACACTTACCATATTCTTGTTCTATAGTTTCCTGTATGAAGGCTTGAAATTTTCCTACTAAACAACCATGCTAGCCTCCTCTATCTTGCATTTTCTGTGTGTAATCAGACACTTCATAGTCAAGGAGCTCTGGTTCCTACTCCAAGAGATACTGGGATGTTTTAGTGAATGAGAAAGGATTGGCTACTGGGCTCCTATTCATTGCCCTTGCAGAGACTTCTCCCTCTCCTATTCTATTCTATTCTATTCTATTCTATTCTATTCTATTCTATTCTATTCTCATTTCTATTCAGAGGTGCAAAGTCATTGGACACATTTAGGCTTCCCTGTGCTGTAAACTTCACTCCAAAGCTCCTTTGCTGTTGTCTTGCTTGCTGACTATTGGAAGAGCAAGCCATAGGTCCCATGACTCAGACTAGTAAAGGCCAGGAGAATGGAGACAAGAAAATGAGTGACACAATGGCGGATCTATTACAGCACACTCAAAGTTGTAGCACACCATCAAACAGTCTAGCTTTCTCTGAGCATGGTGGCACATGCCTGTCATCCCAGCATTTGAGGATAGCCTGGGATGCACAGAGAGATTTTGTCTCTAATAAAATACATTACCTGGGTCCTAGTTCTCATTCCTGTTCATGTACCAGGGACCAGAGCCTGGATCCCAAGGATGGCGTAATAGTGCCAGAGGATGAGCTCTGTGCAAGTTAGCCCTCTCACCTCCAAAATTACAGACTTCTTCCTCTTCCTCCTCCTCTTCCCCCTTCCTCCTTTCCTTCCTTCCTCCCCACTCCTTCTTCAAGACAGGGTTTCTCTGTGTAGCTCTGGCCATCCTGGAACTCACTCTATCGATCAGGCTGGCCTTGAAATCAGAGATCATCTCCCTCTGCCTCCTGAGTGCTGGGACTAAAGGTGTGAGCCATCACTAACCCATAGATTTCTTCTTTAAGTGGCATCTAGTTGAATGAGTATTTTGGCTTCAAGAATATCTAATCAAAGATAAAATCAACCATTGGGCTATGAGAGGAAGGAAGACACTATACGTTAATCATTTATTTTTTAAAAAAAATTTAACTGTCTTTTCTTAGAGTTGCATAGAAGGCAGTAAGAGAGGCTTGGCTTCCCAGGGCTCTTTCCCTTGGGTCCCCAGTGGGCTTGTATGTATTTAAGTCCACTTTCATTGGCTCATCAGCAAACATTTCCTGAGTAACTCTGATATTCTTCCTGTCTGAAATCTCCCCGACCCCTGACTCCTTAGCCTCCATTTCTTTCTTTAATAGTCATTTATCTTTCAGACCACAGCTCCCTGAGATAAGGCTTACAGTGCCAGCCTCCTAAAATCCCTTGTACATATGAAGACACTAATAAATGGTTTCATGGCTTTCTCTGAAAATAGTTTTTGATGCAGAAGGCAAGGTTTTTAAAGAGCAATTGGAAGGCAGTGGCGAGGCAGTCACACGGGGTTCAGCTGCTTTGGGAAAGAGAGACTGGGAATCTCAGAGTCCAGCTTGGCCAACTCCTCAAGTGCTGAAGATACTAAAAGTGAAAGCCATGCATTCTCTGTGGGTATCTAAGACTTAATGCAGTTTTAGTTCTGACTAAGGAGAAGGGAAAGTGGCCAGGGTGAGTTAGGAACAACTGTAATTTAGGTTAAGGAGAAGATGGGAGAGTCCTGGTTGTCCCAGAGAGAATAAAAAGGTCATTCTAGAACTTCCTATATCAGGGCAGGCTAAGACCTTGGACTGTGGAGTAGGATAGCCTGGATTATTCATCTCTTGGCTTTGGTTTTTGTTTTTGTTTTTGCTACATCACATAGCTTCAGGCAATATTGTTTAACCCACAGAGTCTCAATTCCTTGTCAGTAACAAGCAGGTTAAAATATTAACTACATCATACATTGGCATTTACAAGCCTACTGAGAAGAGCAAACCGCAGGCTGGCACATGACAGCTGCAGCTGTTTCCTCTGCTTGGACTGGATTACACCGGAGGGAGGAAAAGGAAGAACTAAATGATAGGTTGCAGGGTACGGATTATAAGGGATGGGTTGGGGTTATACAAGGAAGGACTTAGCTAACAGGAGGGTTGAGGTGGAGGGGAGTCCTTATTCTATCTCACAGGATGTTTAGATTAGTGGAAACCCCAAAGTCTCCAGCCACTTAAGAATCCTGTAGGTTAGTCAGTGCTGCATGGGAAGATAAGGACACTGTCAAAGGAGTCATTAGGTGTATGGCTGGGAACTTGCTGGCTCTGCAGAATGCCTGCCTCTGCTCAGGCTGCAGCCTTGTTCCCGTGCAGGCCACAGAGCAGCAGCCAAGCATCACCAGGGATGGGACCATGTTAGGTGAAACCCTGGGCCTTGCTCCAGACTGACTGAATCAAAGTCTACATTTTAACAAGATTACCAAGGATTCAGGGCATAACAAAGCTGGGATGTTACCACCTCTCAGCAGAACGCCATCAGGTGCTGCTGAGAATCTGATCACTGGGCTGGAGACACAACTCAGTGAAAAGATACTGGCTGTCTAGACTGCTGACCTGAGTTTAAATTTCTGGGACCCAAGTGGTAGAAGGAGCGAACAAACCAACTCTGCTAGCTGTCTTGTGATACACCCCACACACACACCCACGGAGAGATGGGGGAAGGGGGAATAAATGAATAAACATAATCTGATTATGAGGCAGACCTGGCAGCACATGCCTGTCATTGTAGTACTTGGGAGGTAAAGGCGGGAGGATCAGGAGTTGTCCTTCACTAGCCCAGGCCATCCTGGGCTGCATGATAGCCTGTCTCAGACAAAACAAAATCTGATTGCATTATAATTTTAAATGAAGTTTATACTTCAATGGGCTTATTATCTCTTATTATTTTCCCCATCCTCCCTTTAGGTGTAGAGACAGAGTCTCAATAATATGTAGCCTAGGCTGGACTCTGGAGTGCTGGGGTGACAGGGATATGGCTGTAGGAGCTTATCTTCAAGTAAACTCTTTGACTATCGAACAATGCTGTGGAAAGACATATCACCAACATAACATAACAAAACAAACGTTGTTGGCATTTACACATAGACACACACAGACACACAGACAGACAGACACATACACGGGGGTGGGGTGGGGAGTGGAGATTGGGGAGAGAGAGATCAGCCACAGTCAGCATAAGCTATGATCACCAGACAATGTCTCTATTAGTTGATTCATTAGACATTCCCTAATGCATAACTTCTATTAATAGTCTCATTTGAGATTCGTCTATAGCCATCTGCCAGGGATGCAGAAAGCCAATCCAGTCAAGCTCCCAGCAGCTCTGGACTGAGACCTAAGGCTGCTGTATGGTGAGACTCAGAAGGGCCGTGAGCGAGGTCCGTGCTGTGTTGTGGCCGGTGTTCCTTCCTTAACCCACTTTGTGCCTCCAGTTCTCAGCTGTGATGTGGGCAATGTGGGTATAGGTAGAGTGTTAGCTCATGAGAGCTTGGCTCCCTTCCCTTTCTGGCTTTACTCTTCCTCCCTGCCCCCTTCCTTTTCCTTTTCCTTTTCCTGTGCTGCTGGGGATGGAACCCAGGGCCCGGGACACTGTTGTGTAAATGAGCTTTAACTCCAGCTCTACCTTCTTTCAAAAGAGCCCCTGGTTACTTTTGAAGCTTGAGTCCTTGCTGCACCATATAGGGCTCCGCCCAAGGCTAGGACAGCAGGGCTTAGTGGTTCCCAAGGTTGCTGTGGTTGCCAAAGAGCAAAAGAGAAACAGAGGAAGCCAGAGAATGCAGTCCTTCTGTCCTTCTGCACGGCAAGCCAGGTGGGACTTTAGTGATCTGCATTATCTCATGCTCTGTTCCAAGTCAGTGCCTCACTCCCAGAAAACCCTGTGACCAAATGTGCCACTGGCATGATTTTTTTGTTTGTTTTTGTTTTTGTTTTTTGGATTTGGTTTTTTCGAGACAGGGTTTCTCTGTATAGCTCTGGCTGTCCTGGAACTCACTCTGTAGACCAGGCTGGCCTCGAACTCAGAAATCTGCCTGTCTCTGCCTCCCAGAGTGCTAGGATTACAGGAGTGCCCACCACCGCCCGGCAGCATGATTTTTACGTCCTTATTGTAGAAGTTTCTCTTAAGTTCCAGTCTCCTATGAACTGGAGATTGTGCCTGACCCTTAGATTTTCTGTCCATCACCACTGTCTGATATGTTTATAAAAACATAAAGAGAAAGGGGTGGTTATGTTCTATGGAGGTGTGGGGGAAGGGGTGTCTCAGCAGGCCCATGGCAAGGCATCCCTTCCCCCTGAAGGACCAGCCACATGATGGTATAGTATAGAATAGAGTTTATTCAGGGCATGGGGAGGGGAGTTAAGAGGGTAGTAGAGGCAGTGAAAGGCAGAGGGAGAGAGAGAGAGAGAGAGAGAGAGAGAGAGAGAGAGAGAGAGAGAGAAGAAGAAGGAGGAGGAGAGGAGAGAAGAGAAGAGAAAAGAAGAGAAGAAAAGAGAGAGAAGTAGAGGCCTGCTGTGAGCATGTGGAGAGGGAGAGGGGCAGGGAATGGGAGAACGGGGGAGGGGACAGGGTGGGAGCAAGAAGGGTAGAGCAAGAGAGCAAGAGGGGAACAAGAGAGGGAGGAGGGAGCAAGGTAACCACCGTGGGTGGAGCATATCTGGCTGTGGCCAGGTAACTGTGGAGTGGAGTTCAGACAGAAAGCTAGCAGTGTCTTCATCAGTATCCCTTTATGGTCTCCAAATCTCTCTGCTAAGAAAGAAAACTCTATTCTTACCTTTAAACCAAACCGGTGTCCTTAAGCATATTAATTTATGCAAATAGATGCACAGCCTGGGAATGACTAACTGTGCCTAGTGGGCAAACCATGGATTGATAGATGGTACCATACGTATGTCTTATAGTTGTTCAGCAATTCCCCACAAACCACCCATAACTTTTTCTCTTAGTAGGGGAGCCTAGGGTCTTGCAATGTTGCCCAGGCTGGTTTTGAACTGCTGGACTGTAGTCCCAGCTTCTTCCACATAAACTGCCTAAGAACAGATACTACAGGTCCATGCAACTGTGTGTAGAGTTTGTCTTTTAAAGAAGATGTTAGGGTTGAGGATTTAACTAAGGGTGGAGCACCTTCTTAGCAGATATGAGGCCACTGGTTCCATTCCAGGTACCACCAAAACAGAACAGAACACCCCTTACCTGGATTTTGTTTTTAAATGCTCACTGGAATTCTGATATCTTAATGGGTACAATTTTCACCCATCTTTAGAGGAAATAAAAACAAAGATAGCCTGCTAGAAGCTTAAAGTTCAAGCCAAATATGGCAGATCCAGGTTTCCCGTGTCGGCCTGCAGTTCAAAAAAATAGTTTCTATACTGTGGGTACGTATAATAAAAAAGTAAACATTTAAGAAGCATTTCCATAAGGCAATCTGCCTGCCAGCCCCTGTACCCCAAGCCCCAGCGCTTTGCAGTTGGGACCAGGAAGGAACGAGGTATTTTATATGATTTTTTGGTCCCAGCAGCTTCTAAATCTAGGAAAATCCTTTCTCCCTGCAAGCTGCCTGACTCTACTTAGGACTTAGCAAAACAAACAAAATGAAGCAAAGTGTAGCATTAAATCCAAACAATAGCTTTAGCTCTGGGTTCCTCAGGGAGGGAGCCTTTGGGAACCTCTGGGGATTCCCCTGTGGGAGACAGGTGTACTCCCTTCTCTCCCTTGCTTCCCTCCCTCAGGACCTTCTTCCATGTTCCAGAGAGCTGTCTTCTACACGTGCGAGTCTCGGACCCTCTCCTGAGCCCTGTCTCCTCCCAGCATACATCCCAGTGCCTGGGTCTTGCCCCTACTTCCCTCTTCTTAAGCCACCTCTTGGGATAGAAATAAGGAACAGGCTATGCCACCCCAGAACACATATTGCTGCCAAAGTCGTTATTAGGTGGTTATTCTGAGAAACCACAGACACAGGTATCTTTGAGAAGTTGTCTTCAAAGATTTTTGCATCTGGGGCTGGCAAGATAACTCAGCAGGTAAAAGCCCTTGCCAAAAGGTCTAGCAAACCTGTTTTTATTCCTAGAACCCATATATCAGAAGGAAAGAATTAACTTCCAAACGTTGTCTTCGGACACCAATATCTCCTTGCCCCTCACCCTGTGTATTGGGATTTGGAGAGGTGGTGGGTGCAATGGTTAATAGTATTTGCTACTCTTCTAGAGAACTTGAGTTCAGTTCCCAGCACCCACAATTGGCAGCCTATGGCTGTCTGTAACCCCAACTCCAAGGGATCTGAAGTTCTCCTCTGGTCTCCATGGGCACTGCACTTGTAACCCCCACACAAACACACCCACATGTATATACACACCCACCCAGGAGTGGTGTCAGAAGCCTTTAGTCCCAGCACTTGGGAGATAAAGACAGGTGGAACTCTGTGAGTTCGAGGCTAGCCTGCTCAACATAGAGAATGCCTCAAAAAAAGAAAACGTTTATGGTTTACGGAAGTAATGTCCCTAGATAATATTAGTCACCAGAGAGACTCTTGTTCACCTAACAAGGCAACATTTTCCCCCTAATTTTCTTCCCCTCGTCCTCTCAATTAGTCTCCACAGCTCCCACAACTCCAATCCCCATTCCTTTCTGTGGCCCAGGATGCTATATAAACTCCAATCATCCGGCTCTCTTAGTGTCTCATATTTTTGTGGGTTTTTTGTGCCTAATTAAAATGAGCTTTCTCCTGTTAGCTAATACGCCTTTTGTCAGTTTAATTCCAAGCTCAGTCAAAAAACCGAAAAGAGTGGAAGAAAGCCATTTTCTTTCTTCTATAAATTAATCCAAATAGATCTGGATCCTGTCTATCAAGGGGGATTATCGTCCCGTGCTTCCTCGGGTCAGGGCTTCTCATTCTCTAAGCTGCACATTGCAGGCTTTCTATTCAAGGCCCATGGGCGCCTTGTGGTCCCTATCTGGTGGTAGATGAAGGGCAGAAAGAACTATTATCAAATCTGAAGGTTATACAGAGTTTAGGAAATCAGCTAGGCATGGGTTGGGGAAATGAAACCAAATGCCTTCAATAGACCATGAAGAAAGGCTGAAATTATAATGAGTGATTTACTAGGAATAAAATGGTGGATTAAGGTCTAATGCTCTGTTATTCTACTCCCAGGAATTTCTGTGTTTGAAAAGGAATCTGTGAGGTTAGAAATCAAGTAATGCTTGTTCTCTGGAGGTTTCAGGGAAATGCTTTGGGAAGGCAGCAGGGGGATTTCCAAGAATAAGGACGATGCTCTACTGATCCGTTAGTGCAAATGGAATTCCTTTTTACCTGAGATCTGGCCACTTTGAGTACTGAAGCCTTTGTCATTCACAGGGGATATGTTTCAAGACCCTGGGGGATGCCTGGCTTTGTAGCTGAATCCTATATATGCTGTTTTATCCTAATACACACCTATCTGTAATAAGGTCTAATTTACAAATCCGCCAAGTTAGAGATTTTCAACAATAATCAATAACAATAGTCATAATCAATAATACATTTGCTATAATAGTGAATGTTACGTGAATTTTCTGTCTTTTTCAAGATTTCATATTATATTTTCAGCCTTTTACTTAAAGGAAGCATTTTATTTATATTTTTCCAGGTTTTTCATTTTTTATTGGCTATTTTATTTATTGACATTTTGAATGTTATCCCCCTTCCCAGTTTCCCCTCCACAAACCCCTTATTCCCCTCTTCCCCCTGCCTCTGTGAAGGCCCTCATCCTCCCACTCACTCCTCCACAACGCCCTAGGATTCCCCTAAGCCTTCACAGGACCAAGGCCCCCCCTCCCACTGATGCCCAACAAGGCCATCCTCTGCTACATATCCAGCTGGAACCATGGTCCTCCATGCATACCATTTGGTTGGTGGTTTAGTCTCTGGGAGCTTTGGGGGTCTGGTTAGTTGATATTGTTCCTATGGGGTTGCAAACCCCTTCAGCTCTGAAGGAAGCATCTTAAAGCTTCTCTTTGGCATATCCAAATTCTTAGCTCACTGGTTTCCTGCCCTGGGCCACTCTTAAGTCTTAAGCACTAGGGCTGGGACACTGTGACCGTTGATCTGATAACTGAAACAGCCACTAATGATGGCTGGGTGGGTAGCATACACAGTGTGGGTGTGTTGGATGAGGATGAGTGTGAGATTTTACCATGCTTCTCAGAACGGTGCACCATTTAGAATTCATGCTTTTATTATGGACTTCTCCATTTACTATTTTCAGACACAGGGAGCTCAGGTAAGCCAAACAACACAAAGTGAAAGTGCGGATGGTGGTAGGGTATATGGCACACAATTATAACTCAGTAATTAAAAGTCGGTGATACAAATCTAAGACAGGGCTATGAGCACACCACAAACAAAGTGTGAAATGGTCTGACCACAAAGCTAGGCGTTGAGGCAGTCCAAATGTTGGGATAATCAGAGTCTCTTTCCAGTTTAGTCTGTCACATTTTAAAAGGAGAAATAAAAGACTGAAAAATAAGGCTTAGAGCTGGACAATCTGTTTAAAAAAAAAAAAAAGGAGAGCTGAAGAAACCAAAGATGTACCGGCTAGGGAAATAGGAGCATGTGAGAGAGCTCGGAGACTGTCTTTAACTATTTGGAATGGCACCATAGGGAAGAACTTGCTGTGAACCGAACAAACGCCAAAGGCAGGCTGTGGCGGATGCTCCTGAGGATGCTGGCCAGCTGCAGGAGGGTGCACCCCAACCAGTGGAAATGCAATGACCATGTTGGAGTTAGGATCCTTGGATCAGCTCAGTGGCATGAGGTTCCCTTGTGGAGATAGACGTTTCCCATGAATCTGACGTGGGCCAGGCTCGCTATTAAAGCTGAGAGATGATTAGTGATGGTGGATCGTAATTAGCTAATTCTAAAGCATGCTGACTCTGTACTCTCTACATGGCTTTTCGTGTATGTCATCACATGCAGTCCTCACAAAGACCCTGTGAGAACAGGAGTATAATAACCTCCAAGTCCTTTTAAATGAGACATGCACCTGGTAAGTTTGAGAGTCTGAAACAGCACCTTAGAAAGGCTGTATGGGGTCACCACAGGACTGGCAGAGGAGGATCATGGAACAGGGCCTCCTTTTCTCTACAGAAGTCTTGGCTCTGTCTTGCCTTAGTGGACACTCAGAGGAGTCTGGGAATGATGGCGCTGGAAACTCCATGAAGAATCGGGATTAAAACCACCAAGAAGGTCCTTGCAATTTGGTGGCTGTTCCGTCTTCGCAGAATCTTCTGTGAAGAAATACAACTGTGTGGTCTGATGGGATAGTTCCTAACCACATGTATTATTAAGCAATTGCACTTCGACTAGTCTAAATGGTATGTGCCCTTAAGTATAAATTACATACTACATTACAGGGGAAAAAAAGAATATAAGGGCTGATTTGAGATTAAGAGCAAGTACTGTACTTACAGAGTACTTGAGTTCCATTCTTAGAACTGGTACAATAAGTGCTCATACTTAGGCAGACACACACACACACATCTAAAGAAAGGGACAATAAATATATGTTTTTATACTGAGTGATAACATTTTAGATTTATTGGGCTAGCTAATATAGATTAGTAGTCTCTTATCAAGATACAATGGCTTGATGGTCATAAACTTCCTCTCTGAAACTATAAGCAAACTCCAAGTTAAAAGCTTTATTTTATAAGTTGTCTCAGTCATGGTGTCTTTTGACAGCAATGGAACTGTTGGGCGTGTAGCACACACCTTTAGCCCTAGCACCTAGCACACAAGAGGCAGAAGAAGGTAGGTCTCTGAGTTCAGGAGCCATTCTGGTTCACATAGCAAATTCCAGGCCAGCAGAAGCTATATAGTGAAACTGTCTCCAAAACAGCAGCCATAAAATTAGAATGTGCTGATTTAAAACACATATTTCAAGGGTTAATAATACATTTGCTGAGTTGTGTATACATCAGCACAGTCAATTAATTGTAGGATATTTTTCCTTCCACCACAAAATGCCCCACACGTCTCAGAGACTGAGTCTGTTCCTTCCATCCCCTTAACTCTGGCCTCTAAAGCCATTGCCAATCATTGTTGTCCCATGTTATTCGTCTGTTCAGGAAATTTCATGTAGTCTGGAAATCATGTGATATGGGGTGCGTTGTGGCCAGGTTCTTCTATTCAGCGTCTTCTTGTATTCCTTCTGCAGCATGTCCATACTTGTTTTCATGCTCTGAGTCATGTGTGACTCAACCACATTGTATTGATCATTGGTAAGTTTATGGGCACCTGGACTGTTTTCACTTTTTGACTACTACAAATAACATTGGTATGGTCATTTGTGTAGCCTTTCATGTGGGCATATTTCATGTGGGTGTCTTGCAGAGGGACTTAAGGAGGGATGTCTGGGTGTTACAGCCTCCATGCTCCTTGTGGACATGAACAATGTTGGTCTCCTATGCTGAACTGGTTCCTGGTGAGACTGTTTAAGAAGGACTAGGAGGCGTGGCCTTGTTGGAGGAAGTTAGTCATTGGAAGTGGGCTTTAAGGTTTCCAAATCCCAAGCCGGGCTCATTCTCTCTGTGTGTGGCTTTCAGGTCAGATGTGAGCTCTCAGCTCCTGCTTCAGCGCTATGCTCGCCTGATTGCTTCTGCATTCCTTGCCATGATGGTCATAAACTTACCCTCTGAAATTATAAACAAACCCCAAGTTAAGTGCTTTAGTCTATAAGTTGTCTTGGTCCTGGTGTCTTTTCACAGCAATAAAACAGTAACCAAGACATATTGGAAATGTCCCCCACAGGTTCATGCTTTGAACACTGGGCCACCAACAACTTGTGCTGGAAGAATCTCAGTATCTTGGGTCTTGCTAATCCTCCAGTTACATTCAGAGAGCATGCCAGTATCAGCTGAGGGACTTAATCAGACACACCTCTAGTGTCTACTGTGATTGCTCAACCCTTGGGCCTATAAAGGTAACTCACATGGCTTTATTTGAACTCAGATTTGAGAAACTGGGGGAAAAGGTGGAAAGATAGCTTGTGATAACTGTCTTACATCTTTTGAGGGATGTGGTGATTTGAATGAAAATGGACTCCATAGGGCCATGGGGAGTGGCACTATTAGGGGGTACAGCCTTGTTGGAAAAAGTATGTCACTGGGGGTGGGCTTTGGGGTTCCAAAAGCAGCCAGTCTCTCTCTCTCTCTCCCTCTCCCTCCCTCTCCCTCCCTCTCCTCCTCCTCCTCCTCCTCCTCCTCCTCCTCCTCCTCTTCCTCCTCCTCTCCCTCCCTTCCTTCTTTCCTCCCTCCCTCCCTCCCCCCTTCTCCTACCCATGGATCCAGATGTGGAACTCTCTGAGACTTTTCAGCACCATGTCTGACTCCATGCCAACATGTTTCCGACCATGATGATAATGGACTAAATCTTTGAACCTGTAAGCCAACCCCACTAAATTGTTTTCCTTTATAAGAGTTGCTGTGGTCAATAGAACCCCCCCCCCCCCCCCCCGAGCAAACAGGGGATGAGGAGATTGCGGAAACATTTGCATGTGGAGCCTAGCTGGCAGATGCAGAGCATAGGGGTGGGCTTGGAGGGTGCCAAGTTGGTCCAGTTTTCTGATCTGCTGAGATGTAATAATGCATTCTGAAAGCTCTTGGGACCATGGACAGAAGTCAGTCCTGCCACCATGTCTTTCTTGCCCTGATGGATTGACTGTATTCTCTAAAGTGAGAATCAAAACAATCGGTCCTTCCCTTAAGTTGCTTCTGACAGGCGTTTAGTCACAGTGATAAGAAAAGTAAATGGTGGCACAAACCTTTAATCCCAACATTCAGGAGGTAGACACGGGTCTCTGACTTTGAGGCCAGTCTGGTCTACAGTGAGTTCCAGGATAGCCAGGGCTACACAGAGAAACCCTCCCTGTCTGGAAAAAAGCAGAACCAAACCAAACAAAAGAAATAAATGAATACAAGTGTAGTTTCTTTTGTTAATTGTCTGATGACCCATCCTGAGGGCACAGAGTGGTAGCTCACTCACTGTGGTTTGGATATGCACTTTGCTAATGTTATTGATCATCTGCTAATGTGGGTATTGGTATCTGACTGTCTTCTTTGGAGCATTATAGATCCAGGTTCCTTATCCCTTTTAAAATCAGGTTTTTCTTTTATTACCAAAGTGTAATAATTCTTTATATATCCCAGACTCAGGTCCTTTGTTAGACACACTAACTGCAATGCCCCCGACCCCCTCCTCTGTGGATTGTCATTTCTGGAAAATATCTTCTGAAGTACATTTCAGCTTTCAATGAAGTCCAGTTTGTCATTTTCTTTTGTTGCTTGGGTTTCAGAACCATTATATTGTCCTAGTCATAAAGAATTTTATAATGCTGGCACTTACATTCAAGACTATAGTCCATGTTGAGTAGGTTTCTGTATGTAGCAGGAGGCAGATGATCCCAATCATTACCTTGGCGCAGGGTATCTTGTCAACCCAGCACCATTTGAAAAGAACCCCCCCCCCAATTGTCTTGGCATCCTTGTAGAAAATCAATTTACTGTAAATGTCAGAGCTTATTTTTGGACTCTCATTTCTATTGTGTGTATCTATTGATCCCCGATGATATCTCTTGAGGTTAGCATCACATGGTTTTCATTATTATAGCTTTATGATAAATTTTGAAAGCAAGGAGATGGGGATCTTTATTTCTTTTAGTAATATTTACTTTTATTTAAAAGATATTTAATATATCTGTCTCTGTCTCTCTGTGTGTGGGGGCATGATATGTGTATGTGTCTTCTGAGGCCAGAAGAGGGTATTGGATCTCCTGGAACTGAAGTCGTAAGTGGTTGTGAGCCATACTTGGGGTCCCAGGAAGAGCACTATAGTGGTGTTGAAGATCTGAGCTCAGCTCCCTGTCCCCAGTCAGCAATTCCATCTGCTGAGCCACCTTTCTCTCCATGGAAAGCACTAGTCTTAAGTTTCTGCTAAATTCAGAGACACACAAACAGCTACTTGAAAGACTTGGTCAAACACAACTGGAGAGTCTTTTGTGATCTCTTGGCCCTTGGACCTAAAAAGGCAGCAAAGAACCAGCATTGCTCGATTCCAGGCATGAGAAACCAGGAAAAAGACAAGAAGATTGTGCAAGACTATTTGACATCTTTTTAGTCATAACCGGAAAGGAAGAATGAGATTGTTATTGAGCCTGGTCTGAATTTACAGATCTCTCCTTTACTGTGTTGGCTGCCTCCAGGGACAAAGCCTTCCTGCTCCCTCAGGATTGGTATAGAGGTTCCTTTCTATGTGTGTCCCCAGAGTCTTTGGTGACACTTCCCACAGGGAACTGGCCTTGCTTCCTTTCCCTTCTCTCCAGTATTTCAGACTCTTGCAGGCAGAGGACATGTCTTGCTAACCACTGGACACTCTTCTGCTGGGCACGTGGCGAACAGGTACTTAGTGGATTGAATATGATGTCCTTACTTGCTTTAGATCAAAACAAGTTGCAACATTAAAATGTGTTTCTTAAGTTAGGGGCTTTGTGAGTCAATTTTGGTTTAGGGGACAGAGTATTATTTGTCATGAGCAATCTGGCCTGAGTTTCTGTTCTGGATGAACAATTTCCAAGCTGTGTGGCCTTCAGTAGGTCACCAGACTGGATTTGACCAGTCGCGTATGAGAGGGTACAGCCATTTCACCCCAAGCTTCCTTCAACTCTTACCATTGAGACCTTTGAAACAGGGCAATGTAGGGCTCCTTCCCCACAAGCTATTCCACAGCAGCTGAGTCCCAACCTTCTTCAGAGGCCAACGCCTCCACTCCCTCTCCTAAGTCTTAGCAAGTATTAATAGCCAAAGACCTTACTGCATGCGGTTTTTAATAGAATCCAATTTCAGTCCATTTAGAGTGGGACTTTTCATGCTGACTCGGTAATTTGAACTATGCCAGGCCTGATGGAGAGAGTGCATTTTCTCTGCCTCCACCACCTGCCCTGGGCTGCTGTGGTGATGGATGAAGAGGGTGGACCATCTTCATCAAAGCAACTGCTGATTGGTTGTTTGACTGCACAACAGTCACATGATGGGAATGTCAAGGGCACCGGAAGTTGAGTGGGTAATTTTCCTTCTCTTTGCCAATAGTTGCTTCCTCCTTGCAGCATGGAAGCTGCCTCTCTTCTTGGGTAGACTGTCAGGAGAAAATTGTGTTGCTCTTTGTATATAACCAGAGGGCAGTGGGTCCTGAAAACCATCAGAATGTTTCCCATTGATTGCTGTGGAGAGGGCTCAGCCTGTTTCCTACCACCCTTCCCCAAAACTTGTCCCACTGACCAGAGTTACACAAGGGCTTTTAGAGAGCCGAGTGTGAGAACAGGGAGGGCAGGCGCAGAGGTATCATCACACTCTAAGTGAGGAAAATTGAGGCTGAGGAGGGTGGGAGAGGAAATAGTTTATTCTGTGCTTACTCTGTAGCAGACAGTAGCTGAGAGCCAGTCAGTTCTTAATCCTCACGCCCTTCTATGTAAGTTAGGAAAATGAGTCAGAAAGTAACTACCTCTGTGTCACACAACCAGTAGTCTGTTCAGTGAGCACTCTGACAAAGCGTCACTTGTCCACTGTAAGAAGTCACGTGCTCTGACGTGATGGGTCCCTAGTTTGCCCACTCATCATGCTAATGTCCTGGGCATTATCCCTTGGCGTCCGGTTCATCGGGTCTGAGGCTGAGGCTGAGCCTGAGGGCCTGCACCGTTAAAAAGCTCAAGAGATTATGGTGGTTTGGAAAGCAAGAGCGGGAGCACACAGCTTCCCTGCCAACCTGAGTCATAAGGAGGTTCTCATGTCTCAGAGACATAGACTAGTCCAGCCCTGACTTTTTACCACAAACAATATCTGCTGTCGAGTCCATCCATTGCAGGTGCTGAACTCAGCAGCTCCTGAGCCCCTACAATGGCAGACATTCTGGCTGCAAAGAAACCCGAGCATCTGCTTTGGGGAGCACCTGGGCAAGGGAAGAGGTGACTGTAAAGAGGACATTCTTGCCAGGTGGTGTTGGTACATGCCTTTAATGCTGGCATCAGTTGGTCTCTGAGTTCGAGACCAACCACATAGTGAGTTCCAGGACAGCCAGGCTAAACCCTGTCTAAAAAACAAACAAAAACAAAACAACCAAACAAACAAAAAGATGACATTCTGATTAGTTGTGGGCGACACTGGGCAGAGGCAGGGAGGCTTTGCTTGAGGAACACAGACTAAGGTTTGGGGAGCAATCCTGAGTCAGCACATAAAAGACTTACAAGGCAAGGATGGGGTGAAGTACTAGGAATGTCTAACAGGGAACAGGGGCCAGTATGGAAAGACCCACAGTCCCAGCTCGGTGGCTTAGGGCTACATGGCTGTGGAATGGAGGACACTTTAAGAGGGCGGGAGGAGAGCCTGGTGAAGTTGGAGAGAGATTGTAAGGAAAGGCCTTGAGCCTAAGGGACTTGGTTTTTGATTTTTATCTTAAGGATGATGAGATGTGACAAAGGATTTTGAAGCTGTAGAAGCGCCAGCTCAGATTGCCTTTCAGACGACAGGGTTGAAGATACAGGCAGGAAAAGCTAGCAACACAGAACAAATTAGTCGCAGAATTAGGAGTTTATGTATGTCAAAAAGCACCATAAATGAAATCTGAAAGCAAAGCATTTGGAAAGCATATCTGTTGCATTTCTTGACAAAAATAATATTCTTAAAGTTACAAATAGATAATAAAGGTAAACATAGATATAGATAAAGATAAACATATCAATATCAAATAAATAGGAAATTCACAAAGAAAGAAATACAAATGGCCAATAATCACGTGAAAATGCTATTCACTGATAAAGTTAAACCAATAAGTTGAAATGCCATTGACTTACTGTTATTTGCCTATCAAATTGGCAAAGATTTGGTAAGTGATAACACCTAGTGCTTTTCAGGGTCCAGAGAGCAGGGTGCTCTGGGGGCGGCAAACAGGACAGCTTCTGGGTACAAACTTTCCACGGGGTATTGGCGACATGTATCAAAATCCTTAAAAATATTCAAACAGTTTCCATCTCGGATTATATCCTTAAGGAACTCGCCACAGACATGTGCAAAATTTAGTGACAAGAATATCAGTTACAACATTATTTACAGTAAAGACTGGAAACAGGGGAGATCATCTGTGTTTGTGGACAGGTTACAAAATAAAGACCTACCCATACCATGAAGATGCGATCAGAAAAGTCCAAGAGACACACCGAAATGCCCATAACATATTACACAAAGCAACAGGGGGAAAAGCATCTGGCATGCTATCACTGTGAGTGATAAAAGAAAATATATACATATCTTTGAAAAACGAGAGTCTCTTGAAGAGGGGTCCACAAGAAACCAGAGGGAAACTTGCTGTGGGCAGACAGGGAAGGAGAGTTACTTTCAACTACAGAGTTTGTATACTATTTGACTTTTATAGATCTGTGCATATATTGCATATTCTAAAATATAAATACACATTTGAAAAGTAAGTTATGAAACAGTATATACAGCACGATCCAGTTTTCTTCAATAAAAAACAAATGAACAAACATAAAAGCGGAAAAACCAAAAGCCGGTGAGAGTACATGTACACATTTATACCAAGGAGAATGAAAGATGTACAGAAAGGATGGACATGTCCTCTTGGTGCTAGTGTGATGAGCTAAGGGTCATCCTTAACTTTCCTTACATGTTCTACAACACATGTGTGTGGCTTTGACAACTCAACCAGAAGTCTAAATTGTGTGCCAAAGGGTCTTTCGCAAAAGTCCAGACAGGTGACAGTGCAGGGCAGATCTGTGCTGAGTGTGTGTGGTCTGCACAGTTTAGCAGTGGCACCCACCAGGTCTGCAAGCAGAGTGCAGTCCTTGATCTTAGGAGACATGGAAGAAGGAAGAGAAACAGCTCTCTAAAGACTCTGCTGGCAAATGAACAGAAGATTCTTCCCTGCCACCCTCTCGTATTAACTAATAGCCCAGACCGCTTCTTTTTTGAGGTGGGGGGCAAGTCATTTAAGTCTGGGTCACAGTGAATGGAGTTGCCACGAGTATAAGTATCTGAGTCACTCACTGTGCTTTTTCAAACATTCTCTTTGGGGTGGCAATGGTCTTATTCCTATGAATACAGCCTTTCCCCCAACGCATGCATTCAAGCAAGTGTTCTCTCCCTCCTTTTTATTAGAAATTAGTAGCAAAACCATCCTAATGCATTGAAGAGCAAGGGAGGAGCCTGCCAGTTTGAACTCATTCTGTATACCACCTCTGACCTCATTTTCGTCATCAGATCCTAACTGTTTGTC
This sequence comes from Apodemus sylvaticus, assembly GCF_947179515.1. Taxonomy (NCBI): domain Eukaryota; kingdom Metazoa; phylum Chordata; class Mammalia; order Rodentia; family Muridae; genus Apodemus; species Apodemus sylvaticus. The sequence goes on from NC_067477.1 coordinate 40,650,581, forward strand.
AGCCTGTGACCTCTGAGCTTGGGGGTGGCATTGAGGACTGAGGGGATGGGTGTAGGCAGATGCCAGGGCTGAGAGCAGTTTGGGGTTGGGGTCATGAGAAGCCATTTTGGAGGAAGAAGACAGACTATGTTCAAAGTCAGGGAGAGTGGTTCTGGGATGGCTTGTTCCTTTTCTTCTTCTCCAGAGCCATGGTGGGACTCTGGATATTTCTAGCACCTTCCTGCAGCCCCCACTGGGAGTGTTTGGGGAGCTGTGTGGATATATGTTGTGCTGCTGGCTTCTGGGCACTTCAGCAGTGACTGGATCTTTTACTGGCAAAGCAACTGCTTGAACAAATAAGCCGTACTCGTGTTTCCCTCCAGTCTTTGCCTACACTTGCCATTCCTTCTCACTGCTGGCCATGCAGTGAGGACGGCCAGGCGGGTTGTTCAGATTCGTGCTGCCCCATCAGAAATAGAACAACCAGCACACAGATGTAACTGCCAGGTCTGTTGTCCTTTTCCGGGCTGGTCACTGCTCAAAGCCACTAGGGATTCTGGCTTCTGGTCTCTTTCTGTCTTGCCTGTATAACTATAAGGGGGTGAAGGATTGATGTGTGAATCATGTTTCGACTTTATGGAAATTGTTCTGCTCTCAAACAGTGCCACTGTTTAACAGAGAGGCAGCTAAGCATAAGGTAGGAGGAGCCAGAGCTCTGGAACCAGTCAGATCTGGTTCAATCCTAGCCATGTCCTGTAAGGCCGTGCAACCTCAAGAAAGTTAATTTTCCCGGCTGTTTGTCTTCCCCATCACCTGGGGATAATATCCCACAGAGTGAGTATATGAAAGAAATGAGATTGTCCGTGTAACGATCTAAAGATAGTGCATTTAATAAATCCTAACTATTAACATTATTGCATCTGTATATATTTTGATTTTATACAATAGTGTCTTGCTAAGTCACACGAAAAATACATGGAAGTGCCTTGAAAATGTTTAAGCATTATATATATTAATGGTGTCATATGGACTTCTTAGCTTTCCTATCTTCGTGAAGACTGGGACTCTGTCCTATATTGCACTGTGGTGGGGGACCAGTAAGCCCTCAGGAAATGTTTCAGTGTGGTATAGCATAAAAAGCATGTGTGTCAGGAGACCAGGCTGGGACCCGATTCGCTTAAGGCAGGTGAGTCAGTCTGCAGTTGAAATTTATCCAGTTGACAAAAATTTGTTATGCGCTAGATTTTGAGTTTAGATAATTTTGTCAAAAGGGGGGTGTGGGGCGTACAAATTCCCACTAAGTCGAGTCCTGGAGCAGTTTCCACCATCCCAGCACAGGCTGTGGCTAACATGATGCATATAGTCTTGGTCACTGGCTTTAAGGGAAGCTGTAGGCCACTCTGCCTGAGGGACAGAGAGGAAACAGAAGTAAGGGAGTGGACAGAATGACAGGAACAGATGCCTGTGAGTTAGTTTTTATTTACATTAATTAGTCTAATCCTTCAGTCCACCCAAGGCTCTTTCTTTCCCTCCTCAGTCACTTACCCAGTCTGCTCTGCCCCCAACCTTTGGCCCATTTCACCCTGCCCTTCTGTTGTTACAGCTGCCGGCTAGCTGGGGGTGGGGGAATGGTATGTGTGGTCACCAGAGGGCACTGAGAGTGGGCCTTAATGGCATGTGAATCCTGGCAAAGACCTGACCACGCAGTGGGAGAAAAGAAAGTACAAGCCTGGCCAAGTCCGGGGATGTTGCAGGCGCAGGGGGCAGAAGGAAATTCACGAGCTCAGCATTAGTTTGACCATTGCTTCTTAGATTGATCACAGTTGCCTCAAGATGCTCTGATCCCCTGGGAAGATGTAGAAGGGTCCAGACTGTGGGCTCCACACACCTACGAGGCTCAGAAACCCTGGGCCAAGTCAAAGCCACAGGACCGTCCCCAGTCCACGAGACTCCCCAGCTGCCCCATTTGCTGACGTACTCGAGAAGAGGATAAGTCCACGTTTGGGTTGCCCACGAAGATCCAAGAGCGTTGCTCACCTTCTCACAGACAGAGTTGGGGAGCAACAGAATGAGCAACAGGAGAGATACAGGAAGATCTGGGAAGAGAGGGAGAGAACCCACGTCGGGACTCTCCCCCACTGGGGCCTGGAAGTCCCTGGTCAGGGTCGAGTGTGGCTGAGGGAGGCTTCTTGTTACATGGCTTCTTTCTCCCTTTGGGAACATCTGCTAAGCTTCATCTCGGTCAGCTGGATGTACCGAATCACATTGGTGTCTGCGAGGAGAAAACACACATCAGGGACACACATCAGCAAGGATTCTGGTGGTCAGCTAAGGTCCTTTCTGCCTTGCCCTAGGAGCAGCAGAGAGAGCAGACAGACACCATAGCCTCTTCCTCATTGCTTTTCTAGCAAAAATGACCAGCCTACTGTCACTAGGAAAGGGGGGCAGGAAGTGCTCTCCCCTGAAGCTGGAAGTAGTTATCTCAGTGGTCCCTGCATTAGCGCAGTCAGCTGAGAGCCTGCTTGGCACTGACCCTCAGGCAAGCCCCAACTTCTCTACCCTTCTGTCTCATTTACAATAAACAATATTCACTTTTAATGTCTACTTTGTGATTTTTTTTAAAGTTAAAAAATGTTGCTTACAACGGGGCATAGTTAATGGAAGAGTTGTTGCTCAGGTTGGTCTCAAACTCCTAGAGTCAAGTGATGGCCTTGCCTCTGTTCCCCAGCTACCTGGGGCTACAGGTGTACACCACAGAGCTTGCTTGCACTTGGCTTTTTAAAGCCTTCATTATCCCACCTAACTCTTCTTTCCAGCTTCAAGGCACATATCCTGACTCACTGTGGCAAAAGGGAAAACTGGGACTTGGGAAGATTGAGATGTGCAAGAAACCAGGCCTCGGGGCTGGAGAGATGGCTCAGGGGTTAAGAGTACTGACTGCTCTTCTGAAGGTCCTGAGTTCAAATCCCAGCAACCACATGGTGGCTCACAACCATCTGATGGAATCTGATGTCTTCTTCTGGGGTGTCTGATGAGAGCGACAGTGTATGCACATACATAAAATAAATCAATAAATCTTTAAAAAAGAAAAAAAGAAACCAGGCCTCGTGGCCCACTTCCTTAATCCCTGCACTTAGGTGGCAGATCTCTGAGTCTGAAGCCAGTCTGGTCTACATAGTGAGTTCTAGGACAGCCCGGGCTATTTAGAAAGACCTTGTCAACAAAACAAGTAAAACAGAAACCCAACCAAATAAACAACAACAACAACAAACGACCCAAAACCTCAAGAGGATAATACTGTGACTGGCATGTCTGCCCAAGCCTGATTCTCTTGAACATCATAGTGCCCTCCTCATAGAGCCACCGTGAGGACCAGAAGAAGGAAGTCTAAAGGTGCTTAACACCATAATCAATAAACATGAATCGAATGTGTTGTTTTACTTAACTTAGGAGCTTAAAATGACTTTGCCCCACCTTTATTTTCATCATTTTAAGTATTGCCAGATAACCAGTCCTCAACTGGAGCATCCTCTCCTAATTCCAGCCCTTATGGCAAGTGAGCAGGGCGTGGCATGCCAGAGTCATGGCTGGCCACAACATTAAGATTCTCACAGCTGCCTGGGATACCTATTTGTGGAAATGAAAACAGTAGTGCATCACGCTTAAAAGCTCTGGGCATAGCATCCTGTACCGGTGTACAGCAGGTGCTCAAGAAAACTCTATTGGATGAATCCGCTTTTAGTTCCAAAGTTTCTTAGTTCCAAAGCTGGTAGAAACACAATTTGTTCACAGAAAATAAGCCAACCATACGTAAAAATAGAGAAGTATTCTTTTAAAAAAGACAAAGAAAGAATGTAGTTGGACGTTAGCAACTTGAGAAGTTCTTAAAGATGGATTGGAGGAAATCTTGCTATGTTTGTTAATGACCACATGAACAGTAATGATGTCAGGCCATAGTCACTGGAGAGGCTTTCGGACCTCCTGCCTTAAAACAGTATTCCCTTTACTGTGCCTCATTTCCTTCATAGTGTCCACTACTGCCAAATAAGCATCATCTACTTGTCCATCTGTGAGCTCCCTCCATCATCATCAACACTCCTTGCTGGGTACGGCAGCACACACTTGTAATCCCAGCACGTGGGAGGCAGGAGGATGAGGAGTTTGAGTGTGGCCTGGTTGATACCGCAAGACTTTGTCTCAAAAAAAAAAAAAAAAAACAAGAAAGAAAGAAAAAGGAAGGAAGGAAGGAAGGAAGGAAGGAAGGAAGAAAGAAAGAAAGAAAGAAAGAAAGAAAGAAAGAAAGAAAGAAAGAAAGAAAGAAAGAAAGAAAGAAGGAAGGAAAGAAAGCAAATGAAAATACAAACCCAAATAAAACAAGTAACTCTTCCCCGTGTTGCCCAGGCTGGTCTTGAACCCTTAGACTTAAGAGTTGCTCCTGCACAGCTTCCTGAATGCTAGGACTGCAAGCACAGGGCGCTGGACACAGCAGCAGCCTTCTTGCCTCACTGCACTTTGTCCACTACACTACCTCAGCAAATACCCACAGAATGAATAGCTGATTGGAAGAGGCTACGCAAGCTTCCCGAAAGATGCTGGCCACCAAAATTTCTGCTCGCTTCAGCCTTGTCAGTTAAATGTGGATTCATGGAAAAGGGAGGCACCTTATCATCTACATCCCTGGTGCCTGGTGCAGCTTGTGCTACACAGTAAGAACTCTATGTAGTAAATAGTAAGTATATATTTACTGAGTCAGTGAAGAGACCTAGCTTTGAGCTGAGAAAGGCAAAACCCAATTCTACCAATTCTATAGTGTATTTGAAGAGAAGGGGTACCCAGGGCCCCTGGAAACCAGATCCCAGGTGAAGTTATGGACCACATGCACCCTCCTCATTCCAGGTCTCGCCTATACCCGAGCCCTGTGCTTTCTGTCTCTGGCTCCACCTAGTTCTGCCAGCCACAGACACCATCTTCTGCAATGAGCAGGCCCTAGGAATTATCAGGAGTGACTGTGGTGACAAATGGACATCTGTCTCACCTGTGGGTTGTCGGGTCCTTGCTTCTTTTAGGTAGTAGAGAGCTTTGTCATAGTCCCCAAGATGATAGAAGGCCACACCAGACCTGTAAAGAGCTTTGAAGTTCTCTCCTTCCTTCTTCAGGACCTTGAGGCAATACTCCTTGACTCGCTCATAATTTACCAGCTCAGCCTGGAGCAGGCAGGCTGTGGAAGAGGGAAAAATAAAGAGAAAACACCATTAGCAAAACCAGAGGCTATAACACCTTCAACTGGCTAGCTTATGGCCCACGGCCCACATGGGTCTCAGGATAGCTACAAATTCAGCCCAGTCCATCTTCGTAAATGACAGTGTCATCATGTCACAGTGCTATACATCCCTGCCTCATCCGTTCATCCCAGAAGACATTGAGCACAACTGAGGTCTCCTCTGGGGTTGACACTGTGGAATCTGCCATCCAAAAATCACTGCTTATAGGACTAGCTCTACCACCACCAAGTCACATAACTTTAAGCGTGTTACGTAGACTTGTATCTCATAGATCAAATTATGCCTCCCCTAAAAGATACACGGGATGTTATCGGCTGTCAGTACATGAGAGCGTGACCTTGTTTGGAGACAGGATCTCAGAGGTAATTGTTTTAAAAGTAGTTCACTAGAGTAGGCTTAAATCTGATGTGACTGCTGCCCTTATGAAAGGGGAATTACACACAGAGAGAACAACAGGAAGGGACACAACCGGACAGCTGGGTGTGCCTATAGCAAGGAATGTCTGAGGATCCCAGAGGGTAGGAGTAAGAATCTGTGTGGGCCAGGAGGTGGACTTCAGAAAATGGAACAAACTTTTCATCTCAGACCTCCAAAAGAAACAACCCACCGACACCCTCATTTTGGACTTCTAGCCTCCAGAGCCAGATGATAATACATCTGTGTGACTGAAACCATTTGGTTAATGGGACTTTGTAGTTTGTGGGACTTTGTTACAGAAGCCCAAGAAAGAAGCTATCAAAGGCAATGGTTATAAAGCTAGCTAATACCTGTAGACTGCTTATCTTATGCCGGAGGCGTGCCTCACCATTATGTTTGCATTCATCTGAATATTATGGTGTGGGTATTATTAGCATTCCATTTTACAGATAAGGATAATTTAGCCTTTAAGAATGTAAGGAAGTTCATGAGAGTACACAACGTGCAAGAGGCAAGGCAAGGTTTAAACTGAAGCTGTCTGCCTCCACAGCCTAGAGTCTGCCTTATCAGGATGTGGGTTGTGGGGTACTTAATAATGGCCAGACAGTACTTAATACATGGTGTGGCATGCAAGGAATGCTCACACAATGCATGTTAACTTTCCTCTGACTCCATTCGGTTTATATCAAGGATATGTGCCCTTGACTTTCATCAAGACAGGTCTTGGTCTCTCTCTGTCCTTTTTGCTTGTTTCTACAGTTTTTTAGAAGAGGAGCTTTCTGATGGACTAGTGACCAGCTCATACAGGACTCATTCTTGACATGGGAACCCTCAAAGTTCTCTGCAGGAGGAAGCTTAGGAGGGCAGGTGCTCATTCTATAATTAGCCATGTCAGATTCATTCCTACACAGTGGTGAAAATCCTCCCTTGAAGGATTTTCTCGTTGGCCTAAGCCAAATCTGGGGAAGGATGAGCGTGTTCCTGGAGGGGACTTGAACCATCTTGGAAAGTAGTTGGCATCCTGGGCACTTCACTGTGAATCTGCTGAGACATTTCCACCATATTTAGTGAGCTCTGAGTAACAGCAAAGAGGTTCATTGCACACACGGGCAAGGCTACAGGTAGAGGAGAGAGGGGAGGCTTTGTTTTTTCCTTCAAATCAGAGACCATGGACACCCAAGGCCCGCCTGGATGGGGAGCTGGAGGGGCTGCTGACAGACATGTAGGTCTTTCCTGGTTCTCACATTACAAGGGTCTTCACAAGACTTGCAATCTTAATGAATTAATCTTTATTTTTTTGAGGCAGGGTCTCACCGGGGTGGCTTGGAACTCTTTGTGTAGACTAGGCTGGCCTCAAACAAACAAAGCTATCTGTGTGCCTCTGCCTTCTGCATGTATGAGGGACGTGTAACACTGTGCCCAGCGACTGACTTTAATCTTAAGAGTTCTGATTTCACTTGTTTCCACCCTTTCCGTGGCATCCCATCCCACATTCTGAACCGAAACCCCATCCTTTTGCAGGCTAACAGGTGAACTGAGTAAACCCAGCCTGAGGACAAGAGAACCAGGAAGTGAAAGAGATCAAGAAACCAACCCACCAGTTTTTCCTGGCTGTTAAGCCAAAAGCCAATTACCAGGGCTGTTCACCCAGAATCACAAGCTGTTGGTGCGCCAGAGGCTCCCTCTCCAAGAGCTGATGCCACAGCCCACTCACCCCCACCTTGCCCAGCCGAGTGGCATCCAGGACTCTTCGGACCCAGGCTCTGCTCACAGGGAGAGCTTTGAAAGCTATTCCTGGATGTGATCCCACTAACAGCTATCTACCAGCGTGGGACCTGGCTCTTATATCTGCTCTTAGAGCAGAAGGATTTCCTGTGTGTAGCTTCCGGTGCCCTGTGTGACGCCTTTTCTGACCAGGCACAGCACCTACTTCTGGTCTCACTTTCCATCTCTAAACAGACACTTCTGTTTATTGACTTGGACAGTCTAGGAAACAGGCCACTGCTTCTTTCAAAAACAGTTTTTGGATATCTAAGGCATCGGACAAAGGAAGTAGGAGGCTGGAAATTGGAAAGCCCCACCATTTCCTAGCCCATAATAGGGAAGGCAAGTAAAACGACCTATTTGGCCCTCGACTCATAAAAAACGTTTTTAAATCCCTTGTAGGGAATCCTATGGGAACTGGGGCACCTGGCTATGGACCAGGGTTCTAACCTGATAGGAGGCAAGGCCTAGCTTGTAGGTAACAGGGCGTGGAACCCCTGATCACACTGGAGGAAGTACCCAGGGAGGCTGAGAAGCAGGCAGCTTTCCAGAGTAAGGCTGAAACAGAAGGTGGAACATGAGAGGCAGAATCCAGATAAGAAGCTAGGTGCCAGGCCAGGGTTTGAAAGAAGATGCTAGTGGAGAGGGTGAGAGGCTGGAGGTTACCTGAGCCTACCTGCAGGTGACACAGGGGCACCTCTATGCTTCGGAAAGGGAATTCGCTAGGCACATGTAACCAATCTATAGTGAGACAACACATTTTTAGGCACGTTTGAATGTGGAGGAACTTAAGAATAAGGTGTGTGTGCGTGTGTGTGTGTGTGTGTGTGTGTGTGTGTGTATGTGTGTGTGTTTGTAAGAAAGTGTGGCGATAGCTGTCCCCTGCCTGAGAGGCTCTGCCAGAGCCTGATCAATACAGATGCAGATGCTCACAGCCAACCCTCAGACTGGGCATGGAGACTCCAATGGAGGAGTTAGGGGAATGACTGAAGGAGCTGAACAGGTTTGCAACCCCATAGGAAAAACAACAGTATCAACCAACCATATCCCCCCCCTCAAGCTCCCAGGACTAAACCACCAACCAGAGAGTATATATGGAGGGACCCATGGCTCCAGCTGCATATGTAGCAGAGGATGGCCTTATATGGCACCAGTGGGAGGGGAGGCCCTTGGTCCTGTGGAAGCTTGATGCACCAGTGTAGGGGAATGCCAGGGTAGTGAGGCGGGAGTAGTTGGGTGGATGGGGGAGCACCCTCATATAAGCAGGGGGAGGAGTAGGGGGTTTGTGGAGGGGAAACTGGGAGGGAGGATAACATTTGAAATGTAAATAAATAAAATAACTAATAAGAAAAAGAAAGTATGGCATATGGACACATGAGTGTGTACACAGAAGCACTGTATGTGTGGGCAGAGGCCAGAATAGGTTGTAGGGTATTGTGGTCCAGCCCTTCCCATCTTATTCCCTTGATACAGGCTTCCTCATGCCTGGATTCTGGCTTCCTGATTCTGCCTTTCAGATACCTGGATCTGGGCTGGCGGCCAACACCAGCAAACTTCTTGTCTTTTTCACATCCTCATATAAGCTGTGGTTACAGACATGACTGTGACCACACTTGGCTTTCATGTGGAGTCTGAGATCTGAACTCAGGTCCTCAGGATGGTACAGCCAGCACTCCTGCACAGCGAGTCAACTCCCCAGCCCCGTCCTCACAGTAACATGTTCCTCACTGTCTTGTCAGAGCCAGGCTCAGTACCACAGTACCTCACACACACTGGGCTTGTCTTTAAATCTCTAAACTCTATGGAACAGGTTCTATTTTTAATGCTCTTTCATAAATGATGAAATTGAGTTCAGAGAAATTAAGCAACTTGCTGAAGGTCACCCAACTAGAGGAGGGTAGAACTGGGCTATCAGGCCATCTGTGCCAGACTCCCCAGAGTGTACTGGAGTGTCTGCATTTGAGGCTCTCGGAAACCCACCCCACTTCTGGGAAGAAAGAATACATTGCAAGAACTGTGTCCACAAGCAACAGGTGAAAGAGTGCTTCACGGCACACAGACCCTGGGTGGGAAAGAGGGCCAATGTGTACCCTAGTCCATGTGTTTCCCTGGCTAGCTATGACTGGGACCCAACACATTTGTAGATGTCATATTACAGTGTCAAGTTATGGACACCCCTAGTCTATCCCCTGGGTTGAGAGACTGCTAAGGAATTGGGTGTTACATTAGAAGGGAAAGGGCAGAGTGGAAACACTACTGGACTGTGGGAAGGGCCTCCATCAAACCTTCCTGGAGGAGTGAGTTTAAGATGAAAGTGAACTATTGGTATTTTCTAACCTCGCCATTATGAATGTCGGGGGCCAGGACACTTTGTTACAGGATGAAGCCTTGTGCATCCTGGGATAGTGAGCATCACTGGCTTCTCTTCACTAAACACTAATTGTGACAATTAACAAATATCCCCTCCCCTGCCCACCCAGACATTGCTAAATATCCCCTGAAGAGGTAGGACCACTCCTGTTTGAGGAGGACTGGGCTAAGGGAACCTAAGAGAAGTTTTCTAGGCAGGGTGGGAGGAGAGACAAGAGGAGGGAAAGACAGGCACAGGCTGAGAGGGAACACCTGTGAACATTCTTGCAGGGGTTGCCTGGGGGACCCCACATCAGGCTGGAGCAGAGAGCCCGGTGGGGAGCCCAAGAGAGAAAAATGAAGCTGGAAAGGCAAGAAACCATGACACCCAGACTCCCTTCTCCTTTTGGAGTAGGAAAGGGATAATCCATTGGGTTTTCAGAATAATCAATCAAAATGGAATTGGACAGGTAGGAGTGTGCGAGATCCCAAGGGGAGAGCTAGCTAGAATGGGGGCGGGGGTTGGGGGAACCCTGTTGTGTCCTGTTCCTCTGCAAGTCTGAGCCCTTCCCCCACATTCCCTTGGGACTTTAGACTCACTGCTGAGGAAGAAGCATCTTTTCACTCTGCTGCAATCTGCTCTGTTAGAATCGAAGTTGAGTTGGGCCATGTGACACAGACCAATATTCCCCGGACTGGGAATCAGAAGGTGAGATTTTTGCTCTGCCCTTTGCCTCTAACCAACATGACAAAAGTCATTTTCTCTTCATCAGGCCCTGACTCTATCTGCTAAACCAGGAGCCTAAAATCTACTAATAAGCAGTTGCCTCTACTAACCATCCTTTTAGATCCAACAGCCTGTGAAAAAGTGTTGGCCTTTTTATGGAAGAATACAGTTATTTCCCTGATCCCTTGTTAAAAGGAATTCCATCTTTACTGCTGAGTGAGGTATCTTCTTTAGGGGATTATGGTTAGAATGAGAAGATCAAGAGATAAGATGACTTATCAGCCCCACCCCTGAGTGGATTCTCTCTCTGTCTCCTGTGTGTGTGTGTGTGTGTGTGTGTGTGTGTGTGTTTAGACTAGATGAGGGTTGGAGGTGATCTTCCAAGGCAAGGTTCTTTCTTGAAGTCAAGTTTTTAAAGCAAGCATTAAATCAAGAAGGCAAATCATCTCTGTCTGACCGTCTGCCTGCCTGCCTTCCTTCCTTCCTTCCTTCCTTCCTTCCTTCCTTCCTTCCCTCCCTCCCTCCCTCCCTCCCTCCCTCCCTCCCTCCCTCCTTCCTTCCTTCCTTCATCATTCTTAACATACTAGGAGTCAAACCCAGGCCTTGCACACATTAGGCAGGCACTTTACTGCTGACCTATAGTCTCAGGACTAACTGCAAGGAGACAAAGCTGTTTCCTGGGAACGGCACGGTATGCTTAGGCTGGCCTCTGGAGAGGTGGTTACTTGACAGTAAACGAGTTGCATGGTGGGAGATGTGTCCCCACTGGACACATGAGGATGGGCCCAAGCTCCGCAACAACCAGCTCTTAGGAGCCTCCTTGAAAACATGTCGTTAGTTTTCTGATTTCTAAGTCTTCTGAGAAGTCTGAATGAACACACCTGGAGTTGCTTAGGCAACAGAGACTAGAGAATTCGGATAAGTGTCATTCCTGCTTCAGAAGAACCAGGAGGAACACTCTGCCCGGTCTGATTGGTGGTGGTGGTGGTAGCTAGTATGATTTATAGAGTGAAGGCTGTAAATTTCCAACCACTCCAATGACAGATTCCTCTGGAACTGCCTACTTGGGTGGCTGGGTATGAGTTTATGAAAAGGGTCGGCAGGCTATTTCAGCTCCACAACGACATCTATGTTCATAAAGATTAGAGAGTGGGGGCTCCAGGAGCTTCAAGCACACACCCATGGACACAGAAAACCTCAAGTGTGACATTCCCCAGAGCAGCCTCACCGAGGCCTCAGGCTACCGCGCCAGTGACAGGATCTTCTTTGATTCTGGCACCTGTTCTGTTGCTGTTTTTTTCTGGTTCATCCAGGGCATAGCGACTGCCTGGGCAAGATGCCACCAACTGGCACAAGATGAAGAGAACCCAAAGGAGAGGAAGAACGGGTTCATGCAGTCACCGACTTTTTCTTACAGCTGACTCACTAGTGTGCTCTTATCCAGCCAACAGAAGGGAATCAGGACCTGGATGGGAAGGAAGGAGCCACCTGGGGTTGGGCAGGAGAAGGACCCATTCTATATAGCTGCTTCACTACGCTGAGTTGTCGTATGTCCTCCCGGAACACATGTAAGAGTCACAATCCTCAGCGAATGTGATCTTATCTAGAGATTAAAAACCAAAACCAAAACCAAAACCAAAACATATACATATAAGTAATACTAAAGATACTTCTGCCACCACCAATTAGACCAGGCAGAATGTCCCTTCTGGTTCTTCAGAAGCAGGAGTGAAGCTTATCTTAATTCCTCTAGGCTCTGTTGCCTAAGCAACTCCAGGTGTGTTCATTCAGACATCTCAGAAGATTTGAAGCTTCTTGAGTCACCAACTCTCTAATCTTTATAGATAAAGATGTCTTTGTGGAGCTGATATTTAATCAAGAGGAGGTCATTAGAGACTATTACAGAAAGCCATAACTGGTCAAAATGCAGAGAACCACTGACCATGTGGAATCCAGCGCCAGTTGATAAATCTATAACACAATCCCTACCCCCCCCCCCCCCACCAAGGCTCAGGGAACAATCAAAGAAGAAATTACTGAAAGATTATAAGAACTGGAGGACCAGGAAGTGTGCTAGGAACATGAGCCTTATAGATGTAATCAAGAAACTTCATTCATCTCAACAATATGGTTGCATGCACAAGACCTGAACAATTCCAACACTAGTTAACATTCCAACATGGATGAGAGAACCCTCAAGGGTCCACCCCTTAATAAAGAGTGACAAGTAATTAAGAACTCTGAAAGAGGGAGAATTAATTATTCATGCCCAGGGGTGAGCCCTGTAATTGGTTATCCAATATTAAGTAGTGAGCCTTTAAAAACATATACATACAAGTAATACTAAACAAACTCAGCAGGTTGTATCTATATATTTATTCACACACAAATAGATAAAAATAATAATTAAAGAAAAAGAGTCCATGAGTTTGAAGGAGGGCATGAGAGGAGTTGGAGGGAAGGGAAGGGGTAGAATGATGTCATTGTAATTTTTTTTAAGAGGATGTTTTGGAGTAGGCCTTAATCCAAATGTCCCTATAAAAAGGGGAAGCATGGATGGACACAGAGACATAGAGAGAGGCCATAGAATAAGACACGAATCCCTGAGGTTGTCAGTTATTTAGATAAACATTATTTCTCAACCTTCAGGAGGAACTGTCAACCTTCAGAGGCCTCAACTTCAGGAGGCCTGCTGGCCTCTTGACCACAGTCCCTCAGACTCCAGAGTGCTGTGATGCTCCATTTCCTTGACTTTAAGTCCTCCAAGTTGAAGTAATTTATGATAGCCCTAGAGAAGCAACATTACCTTCCTGTGAGGAGGCCTAGGAGCAGCCATTACATACTGGGGGAAAGGAATTTTTATCTAATTCATCAAATCGTTTGACATGTTCTTAAATGTATTTCAAGGCACAGTAGTAAAGCAGAAAGAGTGAAGGATCGGGACAGAGGTGACATTCGGGAATATTTAATGACAGAGATAGATTACAACCACTCTGGGGCACCCAGGCTGAGTATCAGTCCCAGGTATGGAGACACAGTTCTGAGCTGGAACCTGATCAGGCTCTGCCGCTTACTTAGCAGGGGCCTTGGGCAAGTTTGTCCAAATTGTGCTGGACCTCCCTTCCGTGTTCAATGGGTTAGTAATGCCTGTGAACACTCGTGATAAAATGCCATCATCTGTATGTAGATGTGTGCCGTGTAGTGCTGGAACCAACACCTGTTCTCCTAATACTATCTCTCAAGGAAGCCTTTACAGATATGGTCTTCCCAGCACGTTGCACATGGATTACAGAAACTTCTAACCTGAGTCCCCTGACACACAGTTACAACAGTGTGTGTGAGAATAGGTTGCAAAACTCAACTCCACCTTTCCACAAAAGTGCCAGTTTTCTCTTCTGCATTTACAAATTTTCGATTTCTTGGTTTTTGACTCTTAGTATGCTATGGACAGAGTCTCACCTGTTCAAGCTACTTCCCAAATCTAGACTTGATCCTTGCTGTCCTTTCGAATTTTCTTCCCAGTGGTATATTACAGAACGTAATTTTAAAAGATGCTGTGAAGCCAGGAAGAGAAGACAGGGCTGGGGAGAAGGATAAAAAGTTCTGGGTCCATTTTCTTTTTTTCAGATGAGCCTGGACTGACCTCAGGCTCTGCTGGTGCCCGCCCTTCACCCCCTCCCTGTCTTAACTGGATTACAAGTCCCAGCTGGCTGACAACTTTGGGACTGGAGTAAACAACAACCACAAGTCACTGGACACAGGAGATAGGAACCTAAAAAGCTTGGCAACAACAACAACAACAACAACAAAAGTGAATCTGAATAGGTTGGCCCCCAGTTCTGGGCCGCACGAGAGCCTATGAAGGCAGAGGGACTATTTTAGCAGGAGTTAAGTTGCCTGAGTTAGAAGCCTCTGAGTCAGAGCCTACAGAGTCCCCAGCATAATTCGCTCTGTACCCTGGGTTAAAACACCTCATCTCTCAGCCTCTTCGGCTTGAAAAATGGTAAATACAGAGGTTAGTTGTGGCTGGTAGCTGGCTTTCCTTGTAGACTTGTTAGCAGGAGGTTAGTTGTGGCTGGTAGCTGGCTTTCCTTGTAGACTTGTTAGCAGGAGGTTAGTTGTGGCTGGTAGCTGGCTTTCCTTGTAGACTTGTTAACAGGAGGTTAGTTGTGGCTGGTAGCTGTCTTTCCTTGTAGACTTGTTAACAGGGTGAGAAAAGGTCACTCAAGTGCTAGCTCTGAAATCTAGAGAAACTCAGTCTTGAGAGTGTTCCTTCTAAAAATCACTCCTGGAAGTTTCTTTAATATGGAGATCCCTGTGCCATACACAGGACCTCGAGGACTTAGGGACCCCTTGCTCTGTACCCTGATTTCTAGCACTAGAGGACGGTACTTCCCTTTTGACATTGATTTTTGCATTACTGGGAACTGGATGTCAGCCATGCTAAGAAAAGACTTTACCTCTGAGCCACACGACTGCCCTCCTTTCATTTATTTATTTTTCTGATCTTTTATTAGTTCTTTTTGAGATGTTCATAGAATGTGTTTTGTTAATATTCACCCCGTCCCCTAAACTCATCCCATAGGTACACCCACTTCCCCACTCACCCTCCTCTGTGTCTCTCTCTTTTAATTCACTAAGTTCAGTTTGTGCTGCCCATATACTCTAGATTATGTGACTGCCCATTCCCATGCAGTCTGCTAGGGGCCCCACCCTTAAAGAAAAGGATTTCTCCTCTCCCAGCAGCTATCATTTCCAATAGTTTCTCAGTTAGGGCAAGACTTTATAGCCCCGCTCCTCTCTCCAGGCTGGGGTTTGTCTGGTTTGACTTTGCACAGCTCTTGGGTCAGCTGTGGAAAAATCATCATGAGTGTTACTTGCCTGCTGAGTCTAGAAAATACTATGTCCTTATAGTCAGCCACCATCTCTGCCTTTTACAGAAGTATTTCTGATCCCCTCTTCCACAATGATCCACGAATCCTGGGAGGAGAGGATACAGATGCTCCCTTCAGGGCTGAGTATTCCTCAGGGTTTCATCCTCTGCACCTTGACCAGGTGTGGTCTTGGCTCCTCACTGTGTACTACATAAAGAAACTCCTCTGATTAGAGCTGGGAGATGCTAGAGTCTGTGGGTTTAGTGATAAATTATCAGGATCTGCCTTAATACTATGCCCATTTAGCAGAAGAATAGTGGTAGATTCTCCGGTAGGGCCTATGACAAGTTTAGTCATGGGTTCTTGACCCAGATAAAGTTCCAGGAATGGGTTTCATCTTGTGGAGCAGGCTTTTAATCAGCTCAGAAAATGGCTGGTTACTCCCAGGGCATTCTTGCCATCATGGAAGAGTGAGTGTGTCTTGCCAGGCTGGTCATTATTACAGCTTTCAGGTTTACGTCTGGGTGGGTCTGATGATTACTCTTCTGGTAGTGTGCATAGCACCTTCCAGAGCTATAAAGACTAGCCAGTAGGTATGAATTCTGCAGGTGAGTACCAGCTTGATTCCTCCATGTTCCATGCTTCAAGCACTGGTGTATTCAGTAACAAGGTCTCAATGTCAAATTCTGGACAGGGGAAACCAAGAGCCACAACAATAGCCTGTAGTGACAATTTTGGAGGTTTGGTTTCTTTGAAAAACATAGAAATACTATAACATATGTTTTCACTTTAATCCCAGGTGTGGGATATGGGGCTGCTTCAGACAGGGATATATCCGAACCCACTGGCCAACAACTTCAAAAGAGGTAAGTCCATTTCTGGAGCTGGGATTTTTATCTGTTATCCTTGGTATAGAGTAGGCAAAGTGTTGCCCCATTATAGCACAGCTCCAGTTAAACATTCCATATGTGTGTATGTATGTGTATGTATGTGTATGTATATATGTGTATGTATGTATCTCAGGAAGCATCTCCAGGAGTGAGTTTCCAAATGGCTTTCTCTTAAGGTCTTTGGTGTTCTTTATTCCTCCCCGCTCTGTCCCTTACTACTCCCTCCCACCCCCTACTCTAACTTAATAGGTTCAGTTCCATTGTTCCTTTTTAACCCTTCACAGCACGATGTTCTATCTCCTTTCTTTTGAAAGGTACCTTCTCCAAAGGTATCTCCAATCTGGAGATTCAAAGCTTGCGTTCACAATGAGAGAAAACATTCAACCTTTGCCTCTCTGGATCTGGCTCACCTCACGCAGAATGATTATTTCCAGTTACATCCATTTACCTGTGAATTTCATAATTTTGTTTTTCTTAATAGCTGAATATTTTTCCATTGTGTAAATGTACGGCATCTTCATTATCCATTTGCGAGGGAATAGAGCAGGGATCGTGGGTGAACACGTCTACAATAGGACAGAGAGTCCAAAACAGTGGTATAGCTAGATCCTGTGCTAGATCTGTTTCTAGCTTTGTGTGGAACCTTCAGTACTGATTTCCACAGTGGCTGCACCAGTTTGCACTCCCACCAGCAGGGAACGAGTGTCCCTTCCCTACATCCATGCCAACAGGGTTCTCATATTTGAAATCTTTATTTCCAGATGTGATTTAAATTACCCAGGCTTGCCTTGAACCTGTGATCCCTTCTGCCTCAGCCTCCTGAAGAGCCGAGATTACAAATCTGTGTTTCTTTTCTTTTTTAAAAAAAGATTTATTAACCTATGTGTGTACACCATATTTGTGCAGGTACCTATGGACGTCTGAAAAGGGCCCTGGATCACTTGGATCTGGAATTGCAAGCAGCTGTAATCCACCTAAATGGGTGCAAGAAACTAAAGTTGAGTTCTCTGGAAGAGCAGGCAGTGCTAAACCATCTCTCCAGGCCTCAGATGTGTGCTTCTTAAGAATCATGGAGCTGGCCGGGCGGGGGGTGGTGCATGCCTTTAATTCCAGCACTTGGGAGGCAGAGGCAGGTGGATTTCTGAGTTCGAGGACACCCTGGTCTACAGAGTGAGTTCCAGGATAGCCAGGGCTACACAGAGAAACCCTGTCTCGAAAAAACCAAATCCAAAAAACAAAACAAAACAAAACAAAACAAAAAAGAATCATGGAGTTGTTAACCCCAGGACAGTCATTAGGTTCACCAGGACTAGCCAAAGGGCAGAGCTGTCAGATGGCCAAGTTCTAGAGCTGGGATATTTGCATGTATAGACAAACACTTCTCAGACAGACTGTGACATCATGACATCCTGACTATTTCTCCTGGTGACTTGCAACTTCTTGCTGGAGTGAAGGAACCTGGACAGGGGTCTAGACAAGGTTCTGCATGGGGAGATGGAAGAATCCAGCTGAGCATCAGTGGACAGTGCCTGGGGGCCTCTCCGAAGCCAGGCAGCACAGGTGTGGGGATCTGGAGTGAGTGTAGATGGCTAGACTTCTTTCTAAGCACTGACCCGAGTTACTCTTGACAACCGCCTCCAAGGCCTGTCCTGGTATTTTGTCCATGTTTCCGATGAGGAATCGGAGGCTCAAAGAAGTTGAGTCGCTTGCCCAAGGCCACCAAGTGAAGTCCTGGAATCAGGGTTACAGTGTAGGCCAGCATCAGTCCAGGCTTGGATTCCAGGCCTTCCCACCAGCCATCTTTTATAAACACATCGACCTCCCCGCTGCCCTGTCTCCGCAGCAGCTTGTTGTCAATCTGTTCTCCATGCTTTAAATGTTATTGTTTCACAGTTGTTCTATGGGCTGGGCATGGTGGTCATATCCTAGCCCTTGAATTCAGGATTTAGTGGTAGGAAGACTGCGGGTTCACAGGAAACACAGTGAGTACAAAGGCAGCCTAGGCTACACAGAGAAAGCCTCTATTATAAAACAAACTAAACAACAGAAAGGGGGCAGAAGAGGGAAAAATATGGTATAAAATGCTTTAGAATTATTTTTAGCCAACATAATTCCCTTGAGATCCAAGCTGTCACATCAACAGTTCGCTCTGTCTCATTTGTAAATAGTATTGTATGATGTGGGTGTACCACTGTTAATCATTTATCTAGTGAGACACCTGAACTATCTATTTATACTCTATTAAAATTAAGGTACAGAATGGTTTCACCATTGCTATCATAAGGTTTATGAATTATGAGTTATCATGGATAAAGCTGATAAGAATAGTTATTTCCACCTTTATTTCTCATGAACAAACACCCAAGAGTTCAATTCCTAATCCATAAGGGAGAAAATCCCTTCAGTCTCTTGTTCCTAAGTGCAAAGTGAGTGTTAGTTTCTTGTAGATGGCTTTTTAATGATAGGTTATCCTTTCTCCTTCATTTCTATCAATAGCTTACTGAGAAAGTATGACTTTTAAAAAGTCTATCAATTACAGCATACTCTTGCCTATTGACACTTGTGTAATATGTGTTGGGGGAATCTCTTTCCAATGAAATTATGACTACAGATGTGGTCATCAAGTGGCTCCTTTTAGTTACTAAAAACATACTTCACATAGTCACATCCTAAGTCAGGAGATGCCCATGTCTTCAGGTGTTCACAATATATGTCTTTTTTGCTTTTTCAGACAAGCATCTGTAAAGCACTTTAAATTTCTCACCCAGTATCTGTCATGGTGGTCTCCCTTAGTAATAGTATAACCTAGCAGGCTCCGCTTCCAGAAGCTGGGACTCTGGTCAAGTGAATTTTTTAAAATTATTGCCAATAAAAAGAACTCAAGGGTTTTTTATTTGTTCCATGAAAATTTCGTGCATGCATACAATGTGTCTTGATCACACCCACCCCTCAGTCCTACATCTCCCTCCCAACCCACTGAGTGCCATCAGTTCTGCCTGTGTGCTCCTGGGTGTGGAGTCAACCACTGGGGTATGGACAACCTCGCTGTGGCCACACTCCTAAAGAAAGGTGACTCACCCTCTATTGACGGCCATCAACTGCCTCTGGCTCCCCTAAGTGGCTTTCTAAGCCCCGAGCTCAATTACTAGGGAGACAGTTGGGATAACTTACTCCTGAGTCACACCCAGTGCTATTCTCCAAAGCCTTCTTCCAAGATGAGAGAGTGGGAAATGGTTGTGAGCAGGAGGATGGCCAGATGGGAGCCAGTCCCCTCCAAATAGCTGTGTCTTTGTTCTCAGAAATATGTTCCCTTCCTGACAACCAGACAGAGGAGTCTCCCACTCACCTGCCGCTCCCACATTCAGGATGCACTTGGCAGATTTATCTCCAGGGGGGATATCTTTATTCCATCACCACAAATCTTGGACCTCCTACTTTGACCACGGGCTCCCACTAGAGCTGATATAAATCCTGCCAAGTGTTCCTTTTGTTTTCCTTGTTTCTGGAGCTCTCTCTTTTTGGAAAGCACCCCCTTTGCATTACCAACCTGCCATTTCCTATCTCTGAAGCCTCCAGGTGGATGTCCCAGTACTGGGGTCCTTCGTGATACCTCTCACTATCACTGTGGATCCCAGACAGATGCCCTTGGTAAAGCTATTCAATATGGACCCGCTCTTCATGGCTTGCATCCGGGATTCGTGGGAAAGCACTCAAAAGATACTGCTTTCTTCAAGGTTTTATTCATATCCACTCTGCTGGCAAGCAATCCCTTCACATTGCAGATCTGCATGTGTATGTAGATCCAGCCAACTGTCAGTCAAACATTATTTGGGGGGAAAAAAGAGAAAAAAACTGCATCTGTATTGAGCAGACTTTTTCTTGTCGTCCCCTAAGACAGTATTCACGACAGCTGTCCAAACAGCAAATGCATTTTTAGGTCACGTGAGTAATCTAGAGACGAGGTAAATAAAGTACACAGGAGGTTGTATGCAGGTCACAGCAAATATGACACCAGCAAATATGGTATAAGGGACTTGAGGATCTGTAGATTTTTGCCATCTGGTAGGGCTCCAAATCACCCCCCATGAAAATCTGAAGGATAATGGGGTAGCCATTAAAGACCAGGTGAAGGAGCCAAGGTGGAAAGGCGGTTTAGCATCCTCTAAGCTGAAGGCATATATCAACAGTTCTTTATGGGATATTGGAACCCACCGGAGAGAGCTAAAGCACCAAGTCCTGAGGTCAGTTCTGCCTTTGGTGCGCGTCTTGCGCCACTACCAAGAAGGAGACCCTACCAGGCTGCGAGGGCAGCTCTCTTTCTAGTTATCACAACCATGGTCTCCAAACCTCACTCCTGATCTTGCTGTGATACAAAAGGCAATGGAGGGATAAAGGATGACAGGATGTGTGTGTTGAGTCTTTATTAACACCCACTCTTCTGTCTAGAAGCAGGGTCTCAGGGGAATGTCAGTTTGGCCATTTGCTATGTGATGACAGGTACAATCACCAAAAGTACTCAGGATAAACCCGCATGCTACCATCTTTCCCTTGTCTGCACTGTTGAGAACATATCTCAGTCTGGCTCTGAGCCAGGGATGGGGGGAAATCAGAAGTCAAAGTTTCATCCTGTTCTCTTTGGATATTGTGGAGGTCTGGATGAGAATGTCCCCCAGAGGCTCAGATCACCTGGGGTCAGAAGACCACCTACCTTCCTGTGGCAGCCTACAGAAAGGACAAAGAAGAAGTTTTTGCTCTCTGCTTGCTGCCTTCAGATCAGGATGTAAAGTTCTCAGCTCCAGGTCCAGCACCATGCCTGTGTGTGTGCAGTCATGCTTCCCACCATGATAATAAAGGACTAGTCCTCTGAAACTGTAAGACAGCCCTGATTAAATATTGCCCTTTATAAGAGTTTCCTTGGTCGTGGTGTCTCTGCACAAACGTAGAACAGTAACTAAGGCAGACAAAACAACAACAACAAACCAAACCTTTCTGATCTGTAAACCTTCCTGCCATCCTTTGTAACCCCAGAGGCATGCATCTCTGGTGTTCCTTGGACTCTCCCACTAGCCTTCCACCATGTTATCAGATGCTTGGGGTGGGTTACCAGGCACAACTGTAACAGGAAGAGACACACACACACACCCTCTCTGGCCTGCACGGTATCAGAGTAGATTGTTAAAATCACCAAAATGCTGACTAGTAGCTAAATGAATAATGGCCCCACACTACTGCAACTATACAGAATAATAAAATTTAATGGCTAACCTATTCTCAATGGAAAATACTGATGGAAAAATAGTGCAAACATTTACACAACGAATGACTTAAAAAAAAAAAACAGTGCCCCTCAAGCAAAAAAGTATCCACCTTCCCCTCACCCCGCCCCCCAGAGGATTATCATCAACAGCTGCCTCGGAAGAGTGGAGAAGCTTGGAGGTGGGTACTGGGTAAATTCAAGAGGACAAAATCCAGCCAACTTGCTCTGCATATGTAATGACAGGAGCCAGGGGAGGCCGACATGCAAACGAGGGGGGGGGGGGGAAGAGTGATAACCATGGAAGGTGGCAGAAGGAACCTGACAAAAAAATAAGGGTCTCGTGATTAAATCCTGATAGTGTGTTGGTTGATAAGCTTTAATAAGACTTTCTCAAAAAAAAAAAAAATAGGACTTTCTCCTTGTACATCCCCTCACCTCCAGTAAAAACCTGAATTAGCTCAACAGACTAATGTAGTGGTTCGAAAGGAGGTGGCAGAGAGAACTGGCTGCCACTGGTGACACCGAGGGGGACTGCGCAGCACCCCATGGGGACGCAAGAGTCAAATCAGACCAACTTCATTCTCTCCCAAAGTGGAGAAGGGCAAATTATGAAGTGACGTGGCTGATGACTATTCTTTATTTGTTTGTTTGTTTATTGATTGTCATAACTTCTTGTACTTTCAACAACTTCAATTGCTACCATGTTTTATTTTATAACTAAAAACCATTGAGACAAAACACAAAGAAAAACCAAACATCTGTCTATATTCTGTTAAAGAGAGAAGGGTTGCCACCCAGACAGTGCTGTCTGGGTCTCAGGCTCCTCGGCAGTAGAGGGGACTGGGGACATTTTGCTCTTGGAACATCTGATTTTCACATCACCATCCTCTCATGCCCAGGATACCTAGCCAAGCCAGAGGTGTTTCCATTCTCAGCTTAGGAGGAGCTCTGGGCTCTAGGCACCTGCCTGACACTGTAGAAGATGGACAGCATCTGCTTGTGACTTCTCCTGTGGCACCCGCCCCATCCCACTCCATCAACGCATTTGCTTTCTTGTTAAGCTCTATGGGACCCACCAGGACCTGAATGACCACAGTATGTGTCTTCTCATCAAGTCCTTGCTGTCAGACCGCTTGGAGACAGGTCTGATTATGCGAGAGTACCCACCCTGGCCTGTAGTTCTTTCCCTGCTTGATCAGTTTAAAGAAAGAACCTGGGGAACTCTGGAGCAGAGGATGGAACGTGGAGGAGAGATACATTCAGACACATCTAGCTAGCCTCACTCGTTTAACACATCTAACTGAGCCTCGTTCACTTACAAGTGTCAGCCTGGAGCCCATGGCTGTCAAGAATCCAGCAGTTCCCACCCACCTCCATTTTTTCTGGCTATATGTGGTGTGTGTGTGTGTGTGTGTGTGTGTGTGTGAGAGAGAGAGAGAGAGAGAGATGTACTTATGTTCTAGAAGCCAGAGGTTGACTTTGCTGTCTCCTCTGTCTCTCTCCACCATATACAAGGCAAGGCCTCTTAATTGACCCAAGAGCTCATGATTCAGCTAGTCTAAGTAGCAAGGAGGAGTCTTGCTCTGGGCATACTCTTGTCTTCACCTCCCAAGTGCTGGGCTTACAGGTGTGCCACGTTCCTGCCCAGAATTTATGTGGGTGCTGGGGATCTGAACACTGGGATTCAAGCTTGCGTAGCACATATTTTTCCTACCGAACCATTTTTTTCTAGTGCCTATCAAGCAGTTTCTATGTGATCCTTTAATCCTGAGAAGTTGGGACGGGGCACAGGTTCTTAACCCTTTGGGTCTAGGAAAGGGGGTCCTGATAGAATTCAATTGACTCTCTAGAGAGCAACTGGTCAACTTTTCCTTCACTCAGCCTCTCCACATCTACACCAAAGGTGTTGGATACATCTTGTTCGCCTATCCTAGCCCGTGGCTGCTTAGTGGAGGTGAAACGTCCATGATCTATGATCCTTCCTTTGTCCTTCGTGCTCTCCCGTGTTCCCAGAGCCTCCTTTGACACATCCTCCTCATCTCCTCCCATATGCCTCCCTCTGTTGTCATTAATATAACCACCTCTGCACATATCTGTCATTTAAGTCATCTTCTATATGTCAAGTACTGTGCTGGGTATGTGTGCTGGTACCATTTAATCATATGGCATTCCTATTCGGTACATATCTTATCTCCACGCATTAATGAACAAAGTAGCTCGAGGGGTTGGGATCTGTCCAGAATTATTGGAAAAACCAGGATTCAAGTCCAGATCCTTATACTAGGCAACGATCTTCCTCCGTTATGCTGCCCTGTGCATTTCTGGGGCCCTGTGGTACAGCTCGGGCTTTCCTCTATGTTTCGTCTCTTCCTTCCCCTCTCTGAGCACACATGGGCATGCAGTCTTTCGTATGGCGGTGTCAGAGAAGAGTCCATGCAAATTTCTAATAGTTCTGTGGTCTCTACAGTCTGGAGGTGACAGGTCCCCGAGGGAAAAGAGTTCAGTTTTTGCCTTGTATGATCAAAACGTTCAGACTCCCCCAGGCTATTCAACTTTATGCCAAGGGTGGCTTCTTTGTAAGATTTTAGAATTTGGCTGACATCTATTCCCCGAAACTCTTGCCCTTGCCAGCCTGCCTCTAAAGCTTTTTGTTTCTTTCCTGCCTGTCCCCCGGGAGGTGGGGGGAGTAATTTCTAGTGCTGAATGACTGTGCAGTTAGAGTCAAATGTCAGTATTTTTGACTAATCATGGCAGATACAGCACCAATATGTGTTCTTTTGTGTCGCCAGTGGATGCCAAGATCCACAGAGAAGTTTATATTGGCTTTAACCCCTTCTCAGCCCACCATCCTCTCAGAAGCCCCACCTCCATCTCTTACATCCTAGGAGACAATGAAGTACCTTGGCCTTCTCTGAGTTGCAAGGGTTGCCTGGTGATCTAGGCCAAGCCCTTTGAATGAGCACGTGTCAGCACAGATGAGTAATCCAGAATAAAAGAGAGCTTGTCTCCCATTTCCCTCCCCAACTCTGGCTGTCCCCAGACATAAAGGATGAGCTAGGAAAATGGCTAAAGACCCTTAAAATCCTAGTGGTTTGTGCTCCTGAAGGAGGACTTGGAGAGAAATTACCAGCTGTTTTTATATATATGGAAACTGAGCCTCTACCTGAAGTTGATAAACTGCTTTTCAGCAGAGCCTGGTCTCAAAGGCTGGCCCCCACATGACATTCTGAGGACAGAGTGGTTCAAGTTTGGGTGGTGACGAGCCATGGCAGGTGTCCAGTAAAGATCAGATGAATAAGCAGGCTTCCTTCTGGTGCTCCTGCTGCTCTGTTGAAGCCAGCAGCAGGCAAGATTTTCTAGACAAGAATCCTAAATGGTCACTCCACTCCCCTTCCCAAGTGATGGAGCAGTGACATTCAGGACCAACTGTGTCACAAGCCCTGACCCCACTCTTCCCTGTCTTAGCCCGCCAGACCCAAATTGATGCTAATGTGTGGCATCTCCCTGCTCTGTAGGGTACCATGTTACCTGGATTGAGCTCTGTATGTAGACTGGATCCTACTAGGGGCATACAGAGAAAATATGGACTCTGGGATAATTTATTTGACATCTTTGATGTTACTGTCTGACAATGACAAGGCATGACTGATTCCCAGAGTGATATGGAAAAATCTGTTTGCATGTTGGGTTACCTTTGGGGTAAATGTAAGGAAACAAACAAACAAAAAACCCTCATAATTTCTCTACTCAGAAAACTAATGCCATCATTTTTCTTCTTAAAAAAGTTATGAAGCATATAATTACTGTTTGAAGTTTCTTAACTAACTTCTTTTTTTTCAAAGGTGACCATTCCCTGCTTTGCTACCATTCCATGTAATCTCAAACTTAACACTGTTATTGTCTCTTGAATATTTAAATAGAGGAAGTCATAGTAAATGCAGTTCTGCGCTGTGCCTTTTTGTGTACTAAGTTTTTGGAGACTGGTCATGTGAGAACACACAAAAACATGACATTATTGGCCTGTAGCTCAGAAGAGAAGGACATAGGAAATGTATCTTTAAGAGACTATAAGGGGGCTTTTTTAAATTTTTTTTATTTTTTGGATTTGTTTTTTTCGAGACAGGGTTTCTCTGTATAGCCCTGGCTGTCCTGGAACTTACTCTGTAGACCAGGCTGGCCTCGAACTCAGAAATCCCGCCTGTCTCTGCCTCCCAGAGTGCTGGAATTACAGGCGTGCACCACCACTGCCCAGCTGTAAGGGAGCTTTAGAGGTCCCAGAATCCAACCCTTGTTTTTTTTATAAACTAGAAACCCATAACTCAAAAGGTAAAGTTCCTTGACTCAAGGTGCACAGCAAATAGGAGACAGAGTCGGCAGCCCAGGCCTCTCTGCATCATGCAGGCTTCTGCTTCTGCTCCTAAAGACGGGGCTGTATAAAGAGAGCAAGTGACACCCCTGCCCTCAGAGAACACACCCAGTATCTTCCTCCCAGCAGGTGCTTTCTTCTTAGTCTGAAGAGAACATCTACTCTTAGCACATCCACTTAAACTTCTCAAAACTTGTGACAAGAGCCACATACTCCAGAGCAGGCAGGAAGGCAAGAGGAGGGGCAGGGTGGACTTTGGAGACTCCATGTTCATTAAACAGTTGCACATACAGACTTATTCTTCTCTGACCATGCAAAGCCAGGTCACCTTCCCTCTGACATGGAAGGGAGGGTGTTATGCTTTATGGCTTCGATGGGAAATGTCCCCGTAGGCTCAGTTGTTCCAGCAGTTTGGCTTTTCTTGATTGTCACTGTTTGGGGAGGTTGGAAGGCGGCTGGCAGACATAGGGCAGTGAGAACAGGGCTTATGAGTTATAGCCCTACTTCCTGTCTGAGCATTCTTCCTAACAGCGGGTCCTCTAACCAGTCACTGCAGGCTTTCACAGCCTCAGCCACAGCGCACTACTGTAGCCATGCCTTCCCAAATGTGATGTGATGGATGGTGAGTCCCGCTCAATCCTTCCTTTCTTATTCGTTTCCGCCATGTTTTATGTCACAGCATGAACAATCATGGACACACCAGCTCTGCTTGGCCACAGAAGCCAGGACTCTCCCTGTAATCTCTCAGGACCAGCATGAAATGGGATCCCATGAGACACAAGCATAGTGCTTAAGTCCTGGGAGAAGTGACTAAAGGACGAACACGGGAGTTTGACCCAGAAATGTCAAAGCTCGTCCTTCCAACGCCAATGCGGTGTAGTCTGTGTCGTAGAAAAAGAGGAAAACAGATGGACTGATGGAAATTCCAAGAAGACCCATTTTAGTACCAAAGCCGTGTGGCATGGACAGCTAAAATGTCAGGCTTTGGGATTATAGATAAATTCCAATTTGCTATGTATGCGACCAAGGGAAAATGATTTAAGTGTTCCAAGTTTGAGTTTTCTGTCTTATAAAGTTGTACAGAACAAAGTGGAATATATATGTGAGTTCTTTGAACGGGAAAGCTCCCCTTCATATTGACTGCTGCAGACCCCTCCGCCCAGGATCTACCACTTAACTGGTACCCAATAAAGAGTAAGTGGACACTTAGTTGGGTAATCTGGTTCCTTAACGCAAGACAGATACGCAAGATATAAGCATTTCAGTCTCTCAAACACAATTGTGGGCCATGTACTATGTGCCAGGCTGATGTGAATCTGTTCTGTCTCTGCTACTGGTTACTGTTATTAGCATGGCTGTTGTTTTGCTGGTGGCGGTTGCTACAAGACTCATTTAAGATGACTTTCCCAATCACTGGAAATGACTAGCTAAGCCAAACAGAAAATGTGTGATGCTGACCAGAAAACTCACATACCAACCTGCAACCATAAATTCTTTCTTACACAATTCTTGAGCCCGCTAGTTAATACTAATTTATACTTGTGCTTTATACACGGAAGTACTATAGATGGGAAATATTTGTCGTCCCAAGTATCCTCTGTAAATTATGCTTGTCATTTGGGTGCCTAAATAAATAAATCTAAAATATTTTTAAAGTCCCTTTGGCAGAAATATGGACGGATGGAGAGATTACCTGGACACATTCTGATGCGAGCTTCTCTGGTTTAAGCCGGCTCTCTTCGACACTTATTATTTTTAAATGAGAACTATTGGTATGGGTCCTATTGAACATGGTTCTTCTTCAACAATGGTATGAAAATATATATGAACGAAATATACAATAGGTAATGAACCTCACATTGCCAAGAGCAATTTCAAGTCCATATGGACCTCAACAGAAAAACTCAACGCTTCTATGGCAATTTTTTAAAAAAAATTATTTTTATTATTGTTTAATTATGTCTCTGTGTGGGTATGTGCATACAGTGTGGGAGCTCACAGAGGTCAGAGATGTCAGATCCCTGCAGAGCTGAAGTTATAAGCAGTTGTGAGCTACCCAAAGTGGATGCTGGGAACCAAACTCAGATCTTCTTCAAGAGTAGGACATGCTCTTGACAGCTGAGCCAGCCCTCCATCCACATCTTTGGTCTTTTTATGTCTGATGCCCTTGTCTGGGCTAGGGCATGTGTTGCTGTGTTGTGACTGAAACTAAGCCACAGTTATTATCTGAGCAGAAATATAAAACTGTTTCAAAGATACAATGGTCACCAAAGAGAATCAGGAAGTGTTGGGTTGGTTGGTTGAGACATCCGGTTTCCGTCCTGGAAGGGCCTGGTGAGAATGCGTACAGGGCAGAGAGGTCATCCTGTGTGGAGATGGTACCCGACTTTAACACTCCCAGAGCAGCTTCAGTCTCTTCCACGCCCTGCTGTTCCTTCCTGCCTGGGCAGCAGCCAGATCTTTACATCTTTCACAGATATTCTGGAGGATTTAGACCATAGGGAATCTGATTTTAAGATGCCTTCCAGAGTTTCTAGCTAGAGGCTGCCTGATCTACACCCCTTGAAGGCAGAGTAAGCATCCACTTTAGAGACTGTGCTGAAGGCCCAAGGCCAGCCTGCTCTTCCTGGTGTCTTCCCTGAATGTGTTCTATGCATTTACTCTCCCGTCTTTCCTTGGAGGATGGTTTTGGATGCTACATTTACATACTTTCGTGACTTATTGTCTGATATGCTATCCATGCAACAGCCCCAGGTCCCAGCAGCTTTGAGTCTCCCTTCCCTCCCCCTCTTTTCACCATTTCTCACCCCTAATCTCATCTGCCGGCCAGCAGATAATTGCTTGTCCCTAGTTTCTGAACTCCTCTTCATCTTCCCATTTTTGTATTTGTGATCCCTGCATCTCTCCACTAGGCTGTCTGGTTCCACCACACTTTTTGCTGAATATCCTTTCTTTTTAGACTTCATCTCAGCGTTTGCACCCAGTTTCGTATACTTAGATATATCCATTCGGTCCTCTCCCACAGACTCATTTAGGGTTGACTTCAAAGACAGACCACTTAGGAAGCTGCCTGGGGCCCTTGCTCGAAAGCATTCCGTGCTTGTCGTTATATTCTTCTGATGCCATATTTGAAGCCTGATGACAGCATTGAATATGTGTGTAAGATAAATGCAGTACTGTTCTTTGAAGCTCCATTCACATCTGAATTCACAATATCCCACAAGCACAGACTTAAAGCGCATCCATGACACAGAGTTCAGTGAGAGTAAGTAAAGGCGCCATGCCTATAATGAAGTGGACATATTATCGGACCCAAGAGGCCACACTCTTAAACCAGAAATTTCTTCAAATTCGGGGGTGGGAGGGCCTATGTAACACAAATATCCCATCCCATAGAACCTGATCATATCCCTTATTTCTATTGGTTCTCTGGCATAAGCCAAGCTAGAACTGGCACAAAGGAAAGAATAGGGTGACCCACGGCTCCTTCCTCTCTCTTCACTTATCAGAAAGCCCTGTAGAAAGCGCGCATAAGGCATCTCCACATAAAATATGTATATAAAGAAGTTAAATAAAAACAGTTCATTTGTGCAGCATTTCCTGTTCCAGCAGGAATACATTATGTATGCATGTAGGAACCACAAAATATGAATTGTGTAATTTTTGATTCCACATGCAAGTTAAAAAGTCATATTCTCATTTAAAACTGGCATTGCACAAAACACAGATGAATAGTAAAGTTCATTCCAATATAAAATTTTGATTTTCTTCACTTGTAATGACATTGAGTAGCAAATTTAAAAAAAAAGAAAAAAAGAAAGGAAAGGAAAAGTTTTACCTTTTTCTTCATTCTGGTTGGGTTGTTTTTGAGACAGTCCAGCTTGAATTCACTATGTAGACCAGGCTGTCTGGTCTTAAACTCACCGTGTAGACCAGGCTGTCTGGTCTTAAACTCACTGTGTAGACCAGGCTGTCTAGCCTTAAATTCATGGGTCTCTTGCTTTATCCCTCTGAGTACTGGGTTGCAGTTATGTGGTAGGTAAGAGTTTTACATTTTGGGATCTTTGGAGAGATAATTTCCCTGATTTTTGAACAAGGTTCATATTTCCATGCTGTGCTAGGCTCCTGTCTTAGGTTCCTATTGCGATGATAGAGAACCACGACCAAGTGCCACTTAGGGTTGGCAGCCAAATGCAACCCAAAAGAGAGTTCGTTTGGTCCAACTCATCCCAATCAGTCCACCATGAAGGAAGTCATAGTGAAGAAAGCACACATTCCACCATGAAGGAAGTTCACTCTAGCAGGAACCTGGAGGCAGGAGCTGAACAGACGGCCATGGAGGACCATTACTTACTGGCTTGCTCTTTGTGGTTTGTTTAGGCTGCTTTCTTATATACCCGGGACCAATATCGGTAGGCCCTCCCACGTCAATCATATATAGAAAATGCCCCATAGATCTGCCTATAGGCCAATCTGATGGGGGGCATTTGCTCAACTGAAATTCCCTCTTTCCAAATAATCCTGGTTTGGGTCAACCTGACAAAAATCTATGACAGCTCTGAAAATTATGGCCAGTCCTGACCTATGAGTTCAAGACATGTCTATTAAGACCAATGAAGCCGGTTTCAGAGGACACTATTCCAGGGCTTCTCTTGGTATGAACCTGTTCCTAAGCCTATTCATACTTTCATACTGGGGACTTCGGCTGAGACCAATCTGATACTGTCTATCCTTTGGTAAGACAAAAGAAATCTCCCAAGCATAGCTCTAAATAGAAAATGGCCATAGAACAAAATGGTGTTTGTTGCAGGTCATGAGGAGTGTCAGAGCACACATTCCTAGTCTCAGGATCCAATGGCACCTATCCCCACTGCTGCCATTTAAATCTTGGCATCACTTAAAAATATCAACAAAGCAATCTGTGGTGCATCTCTGTAGCCACACCCATAACTCAGCCCCCAGAGCCCCTAGAGGAAATGTTCTACCCTTCAAAGGTACCAAGGCCCCAGGAGAATCACGTGTCTTGTTCAGGTCAATAAGACCCACTCATCAGTCAATTGCTCTGTGGCCAGCAAGGCTCAGACTCCTCAGTCTTCCTGGGCAGGTTAAACTGTCTTGTCTACTAAAATTCTGAAAGAAGAAAATACTGTCCCTTTAATCTTCAGAAAACAAGTCATGCAAATCCCATCTATTAGTCCTGCACAGCTAGCCAGAGTCCTCCTGAAAAAATGAAATCTGATCAGAACAGACAATGGCTGCCACCATCATCAGACTGTCTGCACACTCTTCTTGGGCTCCTAGGGTCATTCAAATGGGTGTTAGACTGGCACCTCGTACTGCTTCCTAGCAGCCCCCTGGCTATTATTTGCAGTGGGTTATAGGTAGATCAGGAGGGCTCGTGAGCTTAAGTTTTCTCCAGAAGCCTCACCTCAACCTTGTGTTTGGAGAATAGCAGCCCTTAGCAACACAGCCTAATTCTCTAGGTATTTCTGGGCTATTCTAAGTTCTTTCCCAATGCCAAGCCTCTATCTCTACATATGGCTTTTTGCGGAAAGACAGTGCTGTAAGAACCATATCACCAGGCTGCCCAGGTGCCAACAAAATGCCAATGGAAGTCACCTGCTTTTCTGCTAGGATGAATCTGCTCTTGCCCATCTCTTTCCTGTTAGCCAGAACTCGGGGAGAGGCCATTTCACGGGCCAGGCTGGACTATGCTAGCCCTAACTAAATCGGCACAAGTCTTTCTTCTTTCTATCCAAACATAACTGAAAATACACACTTAATATTTTTTTAAGTTTTTTGAGACAGGGTTTCTTTTTTTAAAAGATTTATTTATTATACATAAGTACACTGTAGCTGTCTTTAGACACACTGGAAGAGGGCATCAGATATTATTACAGATGGTTGTGAGCCACCATGTGGTTGCTGGGATTTGAACTCAAGACCTCTGGAAGAGCAGTCAGAGCTCTTAACTGATGAGCCATCTCTCCAGCCCCTCCAGGATTTCTTTATGTAGCCTTGGGTGTCCTAGAAATCACTCTGTAGACCAGGCAGGCTGGCCCCAAACTTACAGAGATCTGCCTGCCTCTGCCTTCCAAGTGCTGGAATTAAAGGCATGTACTGCCATGCCCAGCACACTTGCGTTTTTTATTTTGCATTTAAAATGATCTTCATGAAATGTTTTAATGACTTGTATAAATGCATGTGACTGCATATATAAGGGGACAAGGGCCCTTGATTTGCCAACACACACACACACACACACACACCATCACTACCACCACCATCATCACTACTACCACCATCATCACCACCACCACCATCACCACCACCATCACCACCACTACCCCCATCACCACCACACCACGACCAACAACGACACTAGAACCACCACCAACCACTACCAACAACAACATCATATCATGCACACATTCAAAACAGATTTCTTTTTTGTTTTGGTTTTTTGTTTTGTTTTGTTTTTTGGAGACAGGGTTTCTCTTTGTGGCCCTGGCTATCCTGGAATTTACTCTATAAACTAGGCTGGCCTTAGACTCAGAGATCTTCCTGTCTCTGCCTCCTGAGTACTGGGATTAAAGGTGTGTCCACAACCAGGCTAAACACAGATTTCTTTAGGTGGAGGAGTTAGAGGTCATTCTGCATTTCTCTAAACATTTTGCTGTTTTCTAGAAGAAAACATCTCTATAGGTTTCTAATACTTTGATAATCCCATGAGAAAGGATTATTTGCTACTAGGTGGGACTTCTGGGAGAATGGTAACTGATTTTACATATCAACCCAAAGAATGGCAGTGTCAAGCTTCTCACCGAAGTGATTTCTGTGTGGAGCCTTCCTGTCACATGCCGAATTTGCCACACAGGCTGTGGACATTAACTTTGTCAGAACTGGCCAGCTGGTCATCTGTCACATTGCTGTGTGAGACCTGAGACATCAGGCAGTTCTCTCAGCCTTGAATCAGGGCACTGGATGCTTTTCCTTCCTGATTACCAGGACTGGGGGGACCCCAAAGAATCTCGAAATGTGGGGTTTGAGAGCCCGCCTGAGTCTGGGTACCTGCTACAAGAAGAGGCCCAGATGATGCTGATTGTCTACATCAAGCTGTGATGGGCAGGGCATTGCCTTTGGAGGTGGCCTGCTCTGGAGCCGTGGGATTCTCCTTTGTGAGGTGGGTGGCCATACTTCTTTCAGATTGCTTATATATATATTTTAAAAAGATTAGTATAAGCCGGACATGGTGATGCACACCTTTAATCTCAGTGCTCTGTGGGAAGAGGCAGGTGAATATCTGAGTTCAAGTCCAACTTCTACATAGTTCCAGGCCAGTCAGGGCTACATAGTGAACCCTGTCTCAAAAAAGGCAATGTGCATGTAAGGTACCTAACTGCACATATGCTACATTATTAATGCTCATAAGTGACGAGCCCCAGAACAGGCAGCAGAGGGAAAGCCCTCAGGGTTTATTTCCATTCTGTCACCAGTTCCCAAGTGTTTGTGTGGTGGGGACAGAAGTGGTAAATGACCACACCTCCGCCCTTCTCTGACTGGGCAGGTCTGACCAAGGACATACTTTGGGTTTCACCATGGAAATGCAGCCACTTGTGGGGTGGAGGGCAGGCAGTGCTAACTACTTATGGGCTGGTAGCCAGAATCATGGGGTAAATGTAGTCCTAGAACACCCACGGATAATACTGGGGACAGACTCCATTACGACTCCAAAAACACTGCATTAGCCGTCCAGAGTGCCTCTTCCTCCGCCCTCAGGGGCTCTGCCCTTTAACTGTTCACCAGGGCAGTGGCCAAATACTTACAGGAACCCAGAGGAATCAAGTGTCCTTTCATGGATTCACATATTCCATCCTACTGTGCCAATATTTTCTCTGGTGCCCTTATTTGTAATACCAGGACCAATGTCACCATCTCTGTAACGGCCCTTGGTATTAATTCTTTACGTTTGTAAGCTACCTTACCATGTGTCTTCCCAAGCTGGGTTTTACCCTAGTAAAGATGACCCCTGGTCGGGGCATGGTAGCACTTGCCTAAAGATCACCTCAAACATGGCAGAATGTGAAGGCCAGGGAGGCTGGCGCTCAGTGCCCAAAGGAAACACAGCAGATGTACATCTCCAAATGGACCATAGTTGTAGTCTTTCAACCTCCAGAGACAGCCATCACCACCCCTGTCACCTACCCCCTAACAGGCCATATTAAGTTCAAGCAACTTCCAAGGTGAGAAATGAAGAAGGGCCTTTTATTCTAACAGAGAGGCTTGACTGTGCCCAAAACCCTACACACTGGGTGGGAGAAAGAGAGGCTGGTTTAGTCACTGGCAGGCAGTTGTGTATGCCACTGTTTGCCACATTTCACAGGAAGTCCTTTGAAAGCCTCAGAGTTTTCCTTTCTTTTTTATAGACTTTACATTTTATAATACACACACACACACACACACACACACACACTTTAGCCTCATTCCCTAAAATGCACCATGGAAGTATACCTTCAGCACAACAGAAGAGCCTTAGGCAGGGCTAAGGACCAACCACAAACTCAGAGCCTTGAGACTTCTGGAGAACCGGCAAGACCCAGAGAAGAAAGTGGCATTTTAGTATCCATTTTACTAACGATGCTAAGGACATCCTGAAAAAAATCCCCTTTGCCACTGGGACAGGAGAACTTGAGGGAAGGCCTGTTTCCACCTGGATGCTTACTTAAGGGAAGACCTAGGTCAACTTTGGAGCCGGTGACACCCGAGTGGGGCAGACAGGTGCATGGGCTATCCTTAGAATCTATGGCTTGGGCGGCACACCTGGGTTCTCTCTCTTCTATTTGAACCTAAGTCATCAGTAGCAGTCTCTGACAGGCCCGCTGGGTCGCCCTCTGTCTGCCAGGTCATTTATAGGCAAGATTTACCATGTTTGCCAGGGAAGAGACTCGAGATGACTATGGCCTTTGGAAGGCATCATCTTGAAAGTCACACTTTTTCTCAAGCGCCTCCCTCCCAGATCTCCCCAGAGCACCACTGTCACGGGAAGGAGTCTGCACCGCGGTGTGCCCCAACCAGCACTCTGGGACCCAGAGTGACTAGGTCGGGAAAGCTGGGGACGGGACGCATGGCCGGGCGGGGCCCCTGGAGGCCCGGAGAAGGAGGGGAGGGGATGCGGCGGGGCGCGGCTTACCTGCCAGGCTGTTGTAACAGTCGATCTCAATGGCTTCAACCGTCTTGCTCTGCTCCTCCGAGAGGCGGCTGGCTTTGGGAACCCCTGCCGGGGAGGCTGACCGTGCGTCCCGCTCCCGCTCCCCCGCGGGCGGCAGCAATCCCTTCAGCTCCAGCAACGCCCGGTGGTATTTGCCGATGGCTTCGCGGAATTTCTTGTCCTTGTAGCACTGAGCCCCTTGGCTCTTGAACTCCTGCGCGCGCCGGATAAGCTCCGCGGGCTCGGCCGCCGCTCCAGCCTGGCCCCGCTCCGGGGCTCCTCCGCTGCTCGGGACGCACGGTGGCGGCACGGGCCGCGGTCCCTCACCCAGCGCGGGCGGGCTAGGGTTCCCCGAGGCTCGGGCCGCCAAGCCCTTCCTCTCCATCCGGCCGCCGCCCGCGCCTCGAGCACGTCGCGATCCCGGCTTTTAAAGCGCGGGGCGCTGGCTTAGCGCCCCGCAGACTCCGCCGCGGCCGTGACCCTGGGCGCCGCGCGCTGGTCCCGCACTCCCATCCTCGTTGCCAGCCGCCCGAGGCAGCTCCCTCCTCCTGCGATCGCTCTCCTCCCAGCTCCCTCCCACGCTCCCTCGGCGCCCGCCCTCGTCCCCGCCCTTTTCTGCTCCTGCAACCTGGCCCTGCGTGCTACCGGACCCAGTGCGAGCCTGGCCGTAGTGCAGGGGACAGCGGCCGGACTGGGGTGGTGGTGGTTGTCGCTGACCCGGAAGAAGCTGGGCTTGCTCAAAGGAGGGGAGGATTAGCGACAAAGAGGGCCCCCCTGGTTCCCATTCATCCAGCCTTGGCCGAAAGAAACTGTGGGGGAGGGGTGCGTGTGTATGGAGAGGACTGGGCGGGGGTGGGGTGGGCGGGTTCACCTCAATAGCTTTCTTTCGAACTAAAGAGAAAGGTGTTCCAGGGAGCAAGGAAAATAATTAGGAGCCATTGCTTGTTTTGTTTGCAGTAAGACATTACTATTTTAGGTGGCAGGGCCTCCCTTCTGTGGATCCAGGTTGTGGCTGAGGTGTGTCTCCCGGGCGCCCAGGACACTGGGTGCACGTCTGCGTGCCTGGCGTTATATTCCGGGAGACTGTGTGTGCTTACGCTATGTGCGTGCGCAGCTATGCAGAATGAATCACAGAAGCGGAGATGGAAACACCTGTTACTGTTGGTCATCAGGCTTGGCGGGCATAGGGTTCTAGTTTCCATTACTGGACATTACTGGCGGCGCCCTTCCTGGGAAGGCTCCTTCCTTCCTTCTCTCTGTCAGTGAAAGTGTCAACTGTATGCTGGAGATTAGCTGAGCCACACAGGCTGATGAAAATAGGCAAGTTACTTTTTCCCCCAACAACCCCCCCACCGCACCCCAAAGAACCCAGTTTACTGCTAGAAGATACAGTTCCCACTAGCAATCACAGAAAGCGCTGTGGTACCCTGAGGAGACCTTATGGGGGTAAGAACAGTTGAAGACTTCGAAGGAAGGGCATGGGGAGGGAGTAACATTTCCCTGCTAGGAAAGCTCAGAAGCTGTGATGTTTGACACCTCAGGGGCATTCAAGGCCTAATGGTTTGACTTTGTGGCCTTCCAAGTGAGAGGATGTCTAGGAGGAATTCCAGGGGTTTCTGGATGAAGCGTTTGGATATGAATTTAAAAGCAATGAAGAGAATAGATACATTTTTAGTGATGCTAAAAGAAAAAAAGATGTTCTAATGTGATTTTCAGAGGGTGGATCCCAGATCTGCAGTAGCAACATCTTCTGGAAATTATTATATGCAAAGTCTAACTAAGGTCATAGTCCAGATTGTCTGAAACAGAACCTTGGCCTTGGATCCAGCAACCCGTGCTTCTGGAGTGCCAAGAGGGTCTCAGAGACAGTGCTGTGAAACCTCCTACTCGGGCCTTGAACCAGCAGGATCAGCATCACTGAAGAGCCTGCAGGAAAAGCTCCTCTGCACAATTGCCAGCCCACTGACCCAGAAGTCAAGCTTTAGCAGGATTGACAGTAATAGCACGGCTACCAGAAACACCTGCTGTTCCCGCACCGGAAGTTTAGAAAAGTATAGAAAACAAAAACCTCAGCTTATGCATAGAAGCACCTGGAGACTCTTACTCAGTTTTGTTTTCCTGCTTAACAAATGTAAGTGGTACCTGAGGATTCATGCAAGCTAGTGCTCTACAGATGAGCTGGGTCCCTGTGCCTTATTTTCATGGCTATATATGAAAAATAGTCTATTGTGTGTGTGTACCTTAAGGTACGGAACCAGTTGCTTTTGTATCCAGACAGATTTTTATATTACACTAAACACTATTATAGAATATGCCAAATGAAGTGAACAATACTAAAGATCACATACGTGGTGCTTACAGTATGCCAGGCACTGGATTAAGCACTTTGCATATAATTTGTTTAACCTTTATCACAATCTAGGGAAATAAGTAGTTACTCCAGTTTTGATACCATGTGTCTTAGGGGTTCTATTGTTGTGAAGAGACGCTATGACCATGGTGACTCTTGTAGAGGAAAAGATTTAACTGATGCTGGCTTACAGTCTCAGTAGTCCAGTTTGGTCCATTATCATCATGGTGGGAAACATGGCGGCATGTAGATAGACATGCTGCTGGAGACAGAGTCAAGAGTTCTATATCTTGATCTGAAGGCAGCCAGGAGGAGCCTGTGTTCCTTCCACACTGGGCAGAGCTGGAGCATATATGAGACCTCAGAGCCTGCCTCCATGGTGACAGTGATGCACTTCTTCCAACAAGGCCACACCTCCTAATAGTGCCACCCCCATGGGCCAAGCATTCCCACACACGAATCTACCAGGGCTATTTCTTTTCCTCCACAGCATGCTATAGAGACTTGCCAAGATTATACTCCCAGTAAGTAACAAGTCTGGTATTTGAACCCATGCAATCTGTCCTCAGAATCTCTTATATTAGTCTTAATCTCTTGCATTATTCATATTTATTTATTGTTCTTATTTATTTTTCTGTCTCGGAAAATGTGTTAACTTTAAAGTAAATCTCCTCCACCCCAGCCCCTGTGCTGGGGGGGTCAAATCCAGAGCCTCATTTGTGCTAGGCAAACATTCTACCACTGAGCCATACACCTAGCTCAAGGAAGTCTTGAAACATACTGTGGATTTGCTCTTTTCTCCCTCATAAGTATGTATGTGGTATGCATGAGAATATGTATGTTTCTCTGTGTGTGAAAGCATATGTGTATAATGCTGGTACACATGCGTGTGGAGGCCTGAGGTGGTTGTTGGAGTCTCCACTGATTGCTCTCCATGTTTTTCATTGAAACAGGTCTCTCATTGAATCCAGGGTTTAGGAAGCAGCTAATCTGGTTAACCAGCTTTCTCTGGAGATCCCCTGTTTCCACCTTCAAATTGCTGACTTTGTGGGTGGGCCCCCAAGCCAACGGTGGGTAGTTTACATGAAACCATTTCCCCAGCACCCAATTTGTTTGTTTGTCTAAATGTGGTCCAACTGGCTATGGGGTGTCCTGCCTGTAATCCTAACACTCAAAGTGTGTTCCACATTTGAGATTAGCCTGGTATACAGAGTGAAGTCCAGGCCAGACTGAGTTTCACAAGACCTTGTCATATGTATAATTCAAATTTAAAAGGTGGGACCAACCTGTGCTCCCAGCACAAATACATCATTACATAACTTCCTCACTAATATCAAGAGTAAAACTTGTATTATGGTATTTATGAATTTGCTAAGAGAAAACTGCACGGCAACATAACTGGGATATATTCCATGCTAAGGATGAGTGTTTCACATGTGTAGTTACCATGTATAGAGAACTAAAACTTTTTAATTGGGCCTGAACTTAGTGTACTAAATTTTATAGAATGTTCCTTTTCTAAACGCTCCACTTCATCACTTTTAATCCCACTTGGAACTCCCATTAGCTCTAGAGAGGGTATCTCTGCTGACACACTGAGTCTACCGTTTTCTGACAAGTGAGGCGCTCTGTTTGCTCAGTGGTTCAGGAGCTTTGAAGTTAGACAGGTGTGCGCTGGAATTCTCTCTTGGCTAGTTCCTGGGCAAGTTATTCAACTTTAGACAACCCCAGATTTCCTTACTCATCAAGTGGGGGTAGGGTTATGACCTAATGGGTTTGTTGTAAAGCACAGTGTAAGTACTTGGCAGACAATAATTGTATTACACATTAAATCCTACCATGGCTTGGATCCCGTAATAATGTTGCATCAGAACTCCAATAATTTGTGAATATCTGCCAACTCCTGGCCCTTTTTATTTTCAAGTCGTATATCAGGTTGAATGGAAGGAAGAGACTGAAAGTGGGTACTCTGAGCTTCCTGTTACCCTGATGGATTATGGTAGGAAGAACCATAGAGAGTAAATATCAAATCAAGATCCAGCCTTAGGCTTGCTAATGTCTCAACAAAAAGAAGTAAATCAGGTCACTTTAACCATCTAAAGGTAAGATGTGGGTCTTGGGAGATGGCTCAGTCAATGTGGTGTTGGTTGTGCAAGGAAGCCTCTGTAACCCCAGTGCTGACGGGATGGATGGAGACAGGAGGATCCTTGGAGCTCACAGGCAGCCAATCTGGTTAAATTAGTGAATCAATGAGAGACCCTGTCCCAAGAAATAAGGTGAACCGTGATTGAAGAGACGTTTGTCCTCTGCACGGATGTGTGCACATACCCATACATAGCACACATGTATACACATAAACACATACACACAGAAAATAAAAGAATCAAGTTAGAAGGTTAAGATTAATGACATGACAACTCCCCTCCCCCCACTACGTCTTTCCTTTAATTTTGGTCTTAAGGACAGAGTTGGAAGAGGCAGATGGCCCATGTGACATGTCTTTGTGTAAGATGAAGAACTCAACACAAGATCTTGGTACTCCTAAGAATGAAGGCGAGGGGAGCACCAGTGAGGAAGGGAGGGAGGA
Organism: Apodemus sylvaticus; assembly: GCF_947179515.1. Taxonomy (NCBI): domain Eukaryota; kingdom Metazoa; phylum Chordata; class Mammalia; order Rodentia; family Muridae; genus Apodemus; species Apodemus sylvaticus. The sequence goes on from NC_067477.1 coordinate 40,690,631, forward strand.
CCATGGGGGAAGGAAGTGAGGAAGGAGTTACTATGCCCATCTGTCCCACTTGGCAGTGCTGCGTGTGGTTGCCTGGAATTGTTTATTTGCTTGCTTTCAGCATGCTTCTGTCTGGCTAAGCCACTCATTTGTAATGTGTTCTAGCCTCTTGGAAATGCTTGCTTCCCATCAGATGGAATTAAAGAAGTGCCAAGGAGAATTTCTCAAATATTCATTCATTAATTATTGACCATATGCCGAGCATTATTTTAGGAAATGAAGCAGAGTGTGAAATTGGGAGCCAGACATTCAGTGTAGCCCAGACTCTGGGTTTGAATTGCCTGGTGATCTTACGGACTGCTTCTCTGATTCAGTTCACCTCGGGATCACAAGATCCTGCATGTGTAACAAGCTCTCAGCTATGCTGGTTCTGCTTGGCTATGGTGTGCCCTAGGAAGAGGCAGGTGCTAGAGGGAGGGGAAGGCCCGGATCCCCTTCTCTCCTAGCTTTGCCTTTCCCCAGATTTTTGTTCAGTTTCTTGGTAAGGTTCTAGGAAATGAATCAGTCCAAACCCACTTAGTTTCTTCTACTTCATTTGCCTGGCACAGGGAAACTGAGTCAGGGCCTCCTTTGGGGATCTGTTTACCTTGCTTTCCCCTCCTCAAGTGCATAACCATATAAACTTTTTGTTTTGTTTTGTTTTGTGTTTTTTTTCGAGACAGGGTTTCTCTGTGTGGCCCTGCCTGTCCTGGAACTCACTCTGGAGACCAGGCTGGCCTTGAACTCAGAAATCTGCCTGCCTCTGCCACCCAAGTGCTGGGATTACAGGCTTGCTCCACCACCGCCAGGCCACATAAACTTTTCATTGCTTGCATTCTGTGCCTCATCCAAGAGGGAAAGTCCCTGGGAAGCCATCGATGTAGGCTGCTGGCCCTCAAGCGAGGACCCTGAACTAAGCAATTTGGCCTTCACTCCGTTGCACAGAAAGTGGTATTTTGATTTCCCTTCTTTTGGTGGCTCTCGGGTGCACTGCGTCCCTCATGAGAGAAAGATGATTGGGCCACAGGAGATCATGGAGCTATGATGCACTGTGGTAGCTTCTCCTTCCATCCATAGCAAGTAAGCTCTCAGAATTCCGTGGGAAGTCTTTACTCCTGAGGTTGACACTGGAAGTGAAGAACTTGGAAGGAAAGCATTATGTGTTAGCATGCAATGCCTGCTTCCTGTGGGTTTCAGCCTTATATCTTCTCTGGGTCTCCATACTGATTCCACTTCTTGGGGTCTCTGACTCTTTGCCTATCCACTGATCTTCAAAGCTCCCCCCCCCCTTTGCAGACTGGTTCTGAGCTTGCACACCCCCTACGGAGATGGCTGCGGTTGCTGTTGCCTCTCCCTTCAGCTCAGTTTCTTGAGCAGACATGAGATCTATATTTGAATCTTGCTTATTCAAATCTAAGCTTTTCAGGGTTGGATGGCGTGACAACCAAACCAAAGCTATTTTGAGGATGTTTTGCTAGTTGCACTGAACTTTACAATTTACCTGAGAAAAATTATAGCATTTCTATCATCTGTTTTCATCCATATGTAAGAAATAAATGATTATGTTCCATTTTCAGTATGGGGTGCATTTAGACATCATCAGAGAGTCACAGAGAAGCAGTAGGCACTAGGCCCCTGCCTTCCCTGCTTGCCTTGGTACTGTCAGCTCATTCCAGGGTCGAAAAGTTACAGTCTGTCTAGTGACCAGGGTCACATATTAGAAAAGGAGGAAATCTCAAGCCTCCAGATATACATTAAATAAAGCCTTGCTTCCTGAACCAAGACAATGAAGAATTTGAAGAGGGAGCCAGTCATTCTAAACACAAGAAGACTATATCTCCATCAAGAGCTTAGCCACTGAGGAATTCAGGAGGCAGAGAAATGCAATTATGAACAGAGGTTACATGCGCGCGCGCGCGCAAACATACACACACACACACGCACACGCACACGCACACGCACACGCACACGCACGCGGATGCACACGCACTGTTTAAGTCTTTTGTCCATGCTGACAGCCGTCTTCTGAGAAAGTACAAATGAATCTGTCTCTTTGTCACCACTTTGAGTTTCTGGCACTCTTATTATGAAGCCAGGATATTGTTTCTTACAATAGTCTTCAAATATTCCTCCACAGGAAATGTGAAATTTTCAGGTTAGTTGTGTCTACACATAGCTAATATGCATTTCACGGTTTAATTCATGTCATCTCCTCCCCTTCTCAAACTAACATCAAATCTCTCTGTGGTACCATAGTTCCTTCAGCTAGCTATATCGCTCCTCTCTCTTACCACCCAACTCCCTCTCCAGCCTCCTTGTCTCCGGTGTCCATTATACTCCCTGCCTGGGAGCCATGATATTCATTATTTAGACCAGCTAACGTCTGTCCTTAGGAGACTCTTCCTTCCCCTCTGCTGTGTGGTCTGGGAGAACTGTCAATCATCTTTCTGTCTGCACCACCCCCTCATTCATTGCTGGCACCTGTTCTAGATAGAGCCGGTAATATTACTTCATCTTCCTGTAGTATAGTGACTAATTCAGGAAGGGCACATGGACCAAATAGAGATGATATCCCTCTAGCCTTAGATCCTGAAAGGAAGTTCATTTTCCATTTGGAATATCTTATGGGCTTTGGGCTGAGGACTATCCATGATCACCTTGCTTAGCTGACTGGAAAAGGAATAGAGGGGGGAAAAAAGAGGTGAGAGGCAGAGCTTGTGGGATGTCAGATAAGTGATAAAATCCAATTGTTTTAAATGCCATATACACCATGGGCTTCATAGGTAAGCAAGCCCATGAGCACACAAGCCGGTTGGAGTTGGTTCACTGACTATCCTGCATGTGGTTAAAGTTCCCTTCCACTTTGAGCATGCTCTAGCACTGTATCAGACACCTGTCTTGTTGCTGTGACAACCTAAGAGAAGATGAAAGAGTTTCTCTTGGCTCACAGTCTGTGGGTATCATCCAACACGGCCAGGAAGGCTCAGTGGCAGGAGGGTAAGATGGCTGCTCACATTGTACCCTCAGTCAGGAAGCAGAGAAGGACGAAAGCTGGTGATGATAATCTCCCCTTCTTTTTAATGGAGGACCCCGACCCATGGAATGGTGCCCCCCACTGTTAGGGTAGGCCTTCTCATCTCAGTTCACCCAATAGAGAAACTCCCTTGCAGGCATGCCCAGAGGTTTGTCTCCTAGGTGATTCTAGATCCTGTCAAATTGACAATCAGTATTGGCCACCACAAAAGGCTCTGTCAGTCTCCACCCTCCAGCGCTGGCCCTGATCCCTGCTCCATGGGCTCCTTTTCCCTTTTGGTTGACAGAGAGCTTAGCAAAGGGGAGAAACCAATGTGATCTTGATGACAGGGATGACAGAGATTGACAAGTTTTCCGTGTCCTTCCTGCTTGGGCCCAGTGATTTACAAAATGTTCCATTTCTACTACAGTAAAGATTGGGGACCCCTCTTCTTTGGATTCATGCCTCAGCCACTCTGAAAAATGTGTGTGTGTGTGTGTGTGTGTGTGTTTTCTCTTTTTCCCTCAAGCTATTCTTTCTCGCACCAGTCTCTGGGAGAAAGAGACTCCGGGTTCTTCTTATGGCCAATGACTGCATTCAGTCTCCTTACTTCAGTCCTGTTCACGTGGACTCTAGAGTTAGATTTTCCCATATAATGACCCTGCTATAAAACTATTTTAAGATGTTGTGGCTTCCAGGGGACTTCTAATGACTTGACGCAACAGGATCAGATGGAATTAATCTGTAATGGTGAATATCAGACTAGTGTAAGCACTAATTGGAAGTTTTTGTTCTCAAATCCTCTACTGGGCCAACCATGTTGTTTGCATGTCAGTTCGTGTGTAGTTTGTTGCTGTTGTTGTTTAGTTTTTTACAATATTATGTGGAACTCTGACAGCATGATCAACAGCTCCCAGTAGCAATAGCATTTTTAACATTTTGTAGCCTTTTCTAACGTACATGCACAACACACACACACACACAAACACACACACACACACACACACAGAGAGAGAGAGAGAGAGAGAGAGAGAGATACACCTATTTCTTTTCCCTACAGAGTGCTAAAAGGGTAGAGCAGTTGTGTGTAGCTATACATACAATATAATTGCCCCCAAAGTAGACTTAAAACTATCATTACTTTGAAGCAACCCTACAGTTTCTGTAGGAGTTTTTTTTTTTTTATTTAGACAGTTCTGGCTAAGCTTTTTTGCATTTTGTGTTTTGCAGTGTGGGAGTGAACCTGAGATCTCATATATGCTAGGCAGGTGTTCTTCACTGAACTGCTTGACCAGCCCTAAGGTCCTTGTAAGGGGTTATGGGTAGCCTTCTGGCTGGGCCTGAAGTTATCCCAAGGCTCTGCTGGAGGAGATTCCACTCCCATCATTAGCAGCAGATCTCTGTTTCCCTGCCACTCACCATTGGGGAGTGGACTCACCACGTGTTCTTAGGAACATTGGTTTCTTTCTCTGTTCTATGACACAGTGCCTACCTTAGTTAGGGTTTTATTGCTGTAAAGAGACATCATGACCACGGCAATGCTTGTAAAGGAAAATATTTAATTGGGTTTGGCTCACAGGTTTAGAGGTTTAGTCCATTATCATCATGGCGAGAAACAGGATAACATGCAGTTAGAAATGGTGCTGGATAAGAAGCAGAGAGTTCTATATCCAGATGGCAGCAGGAAGAGAGAGACACTGGGCCTAGCTTGAGCATTTGAAACCTCAAAGCCCACCAGTGACACACTCTTCCAATAAGGGCCACATCTATTCCAACAAGGCCACACCTCCTAATAGTTCTACTCCCTATGGGCCTGTGGAGGTGGGTCAGGGGGCATGGGCGTTTTCATTCAAACCACCACAGTGATCCAACAAAAGTAATTTAAGAAAGAATTTATTTGGCTTACAATTCTATTTTGTGGTCCATATGTCACTGTGACCTAGGTTAGCCCGTAACTCACATGGCTCCAGCTTCTACTTCCCCAGTGCCGGGAGCAATCATAGCCGACTCTATATTGGCTTTTATTTTGATAGGTGGAACTGTTCCCATTCCATAGTCCAATCCCATTTGGTTGTGATATATGATCTTCTAAATGTGCTGTGGGATGCAGATTGCTACCATTTTTTGTTGGGAAATTTGGCATGATTCTTCTGTAAGGTCTTAGGGTAATGCTAATGCCTCAGGGGTTTTCACTAATTTTCAGAAGACTGTTCATTCTTTAAATGCACATTGGGGTTCTTTAGTGAAGCCATCTGGTCTCCATGAACTTTCGTTCTGGAATCTCCATGTGTTCTAAATGAGTGTTTCCACGAGTGACATGTTTTAACTTTCTTCCTTTCTTTTATTTATATTTTATACTTATTTTCTTTTTGTTCTCATTAGTACATAAAACAAAGTAATAGCACTCAGCCTTAGGTTGACAACAGCTTAGCTTCGGCTGAAGTTTAGACTATGCTTTGTAGTTCTATTTTCTCTTCACATTACCAATGTCTCAAATTACATCTTGAATTATGTATACATAATACACTCATTACCATAGCATTCTCTTTTGTCTTTAGTAACCTATATACAATAATTACCTTTCCATCTCTCTCTGCAGTGCTAGAGATTGAGCCTTGTGTTTTCTACAGTGTGACAGTCCTCTGCTCCCTCCCTAAGGAGCTGGGGCTAGTGGTATGTTCCATCACATACACCTTGTTTACTGGGCTGTTTCCTTCTCCTCTTTGTCTTCTTCCTCCTCCTCCTCTTCCCCCTCTTCGTCCTCTTCCTCCTCCTCTTCTTTTTTGGTTTTTCAAGATTGGGTTTCTCTATTTAGCCCTGGCTTTTCTGAAACTCACGCTGTAGACCAGACTGGCCTCAAATTCATAGAGATCCACCTGCCTCTGTCTCCTGAATGCTGGGATTAAAGGTGTGCACCCCATCCTCCAACTCTTTGGTTTTTTCTTTGTGTTCCAGTAACTTGATCACTTTGGATGATCTATCTTTCCACTTTCCAGTTATTTCTAGAAAATCTGTTCAACTTCCCTTTTGATAGTTTACATCTCTTTGTTGTTATTTTCATTTAACTTATTTAAAGTTAATTTTTAAAATTTCATTCATTTGTTTATTTTCTCTTTCTGCTTTGTTTTAGTTAGTTAGTTTGTTAGAAAATGTCTTGCCATGAAGCTCAAGCAGGTCTTGAATTTGTCACAAAGCCCAGGCTGGTCTTGAACTTGAAGTCTACCCGACTCACCATCAGAGTGCTTGGATCACAGTATTTTAGTTCATTATACATCTTATCTTTTTTTCTTTTTTTTTTTTTTCTTTTTGGTTTTTGGTTTTTGGAGACAGGGTTTCTCTGTGTAGCCCTGGCTATCCTGGAACTCACTCTGTAGACCAGGCTAGCCTTGAACTCAGAAATCTGCCTGCCTCTGCCTTCTAAGTTCTGGGATTAAAGGCATGTGCCACCACTGCCCAGCTTCATTATACATCTTTATGACAAGATATTTTACTTTCCTTATCAGGTAATTCATAAATATTTTTGTGGAATTGGTTTCTGAAGGGTTTTAAAAAACTCTTGATTTAGCTGTATTTCCCTATAACTATGCATGTCTTATACATTTTGGCCTGTATTTGGACATTTGGCAAACAGTGGTGTCTTTTCTTTAGTTTTATGTACCAGAAGGTTTTCAGTTAGCTGTGAAGGTGGAAGGACTTCTCAGACCTTTTCTGTTCTTTTGCTCCCTCTGGTGTTGGTAAGGAGAACTGCAGCTTTGATCTGAGACCTTTGTTTTCAGTGGCTAGGTTCTGGTGGTCATGCAATGCACAAGGCACTTGGTGGCAGATGAGACCTTATCCAGGTTCTTGGATAGCCTCCAGATAAACTAGGACACTGAGTGCATGGGCTGTCTTCTTGATTCCATGTTGCAGAGCCTTGATGGGAAGAATTCTTCCCAATTGTTTAGCACTGCACCACAGAGAAGAACAGATGTACAGGCAGGATGTAACTAACTTCCAAACTACCACCTCTTTGGTGGAATCCCTTCTTGGTTTTATGGTGACTGGGGCAGAGGGAGTGTAGCTCCTCAACTTGCCTCTAGTGTCCTGGCTGGGGTTTTATTCAGTGTCTCTCTGAGGAAAGAAAAACATGCAGCGTGCCCACATATTATTTGCTGACGTCACTGTACTTCCTAAAGTCCAGTAGTCAGTCCCTTTGGATTTGAAGGTCTGACAGATACAATGTGCTTCCTTTGGTGACAAGAGACTGGAGCTGGCAAGCCCAGGCAGTGATGATGCATTTCAGGCTCGATAAGAGAGACTCCACCTCAAATCCAACTGTGATTACAAATGTTAGGGTCATGTGAATCATTTTTGTTGTCCTGAGATGACAGTGGGGTGTAGTCTCCGAATCCCAGTGCTCTGGAAGGATGGATTTTATTTTCCTACTCTTAAATCCAGTATCTCTTTAGATCTGCCAGAGCACATCTGGACTCCCACAGACTCTGCCACGGCTGCTACACCATTGCCCGCCAAGCTCATCATCCATTATTTAGTTCCTTCTCCTGTATTCAGCTGCAGCCCAGCCTAGTTTAGACTGCTGAGGTTTTGTCTGTAAGGTCAACACTGCAGAGCATACCTGAGAGGGAGAAGTTTGGGCTTGAGGGTGGGAAGGACAGAGACAAGGAACCTGGATGAATACACATGAACCAGACACTCTTGGGAATGTAAACTATTTGATTTGTTAAGACCAGGACTCTAGGATTCTCTGACCTTTCCCAATAAAGCAACACCCAGGCTCTCCGAAAAGGCTCCTAAGGCTAACGTTAAGAAAGGAAGACCGCGAAAGAACATTCTGCCACCTGGTCTCTGGCCACACTGTTTCATACCTCATGGTCTTAAGTAGAATTCACTCATTGCTTCCCTTCTTCCTTCACCCCTTTCCTTGTCCTCTCCTTCCCGTCTTCCTTTGCTTCCTATTTTCCAGTAAGTAATTCCCATGAGAGCTGATACGTTTGTCCAACCTTCACTGAGCACCGCCAGTGTATTGAGGTAAAGGTCCTGCTCTCTTTGGAACTGGCTGTTATTTAAAGTATAGTGTTATTCTGCCCAGCTTAGTGTGGAGAAGAGGGGGGGGGAGGGGAGGCCCAGAGCAGAGGTTGGACTCTGCTGAATCAGTGGTTCTCAGTCCTTCCTAAGGCTGCGACCCTTCAATCCAGTTCCTCATGTTGTGTTGACCTCCAACCCTAAAACTATTTTCATTGCTACTCTATGGGTGCAGTTTTGATACTGTTACGAATTATCTGTGCTTTTCCAAGGAAAAGACTCCTGCGAATCTTAGGCCATTCAAGACTCCAAGGAAGTCCCAGTTGAGAACCTCTGCTCTGAATGGATAAGTTAAGTCCTCAGTTCAAAGTTGTCAAAATTGAGGCCTACAAGGCAGGGAGAGTCTCCTCCTAGCATGGAGACCCCCTGAGTGGGCTGAGCGCTTAGGATAGATTAAAATGTCTTCTCTTCTCTGAGATGGAGGCCCAGTTATCATCTTGTTTCTAAGAGCCAAAAGAAAGGACAAATAAGATATTGCCTGAAGCACTGAAGCCTCTGAGAAAAACATCTCGGTACTCAGAGTCTCATTAGATTGTTCAGGGAGCCAAGACTCATCCCTTCCCCTGCAGCCCCAGGGTGGAAAACAAGCTTGTCTGCCTGAGCATGGCCTGGCCCCGGCCCACAGTCAAGGGGGCTTAAAAAGAGAGAGGAGGGATTTAGGGAATGTGGCACTGCGGTGTGGGGGAAGGGGGTGCCTAGGCGGGGCCCATGCCCAGGCTCCTCTTCCCCTTGAGGGACCACAGGCACACAGACATGGTATAGAATAGAGTTTATTCAGGCCAGAGGATGGGTGTTAATGGTATAGTGGAGGTAGAGAAAGGCAGAGAGAGAGAGAGAGAGAGAGAGAGAGAGAGAGAGAGAGAAGAAAGTAGATGAGTGGAGGAGTGGAGGCTGGCCATGACCACGTGGAGAGAGGGGGGAGAGAGGTGAGAGTGCCAAGAGCGATGAGAAAAAGCGATGAGAGAGAGAGAGGAGGGGCTAATAGCCCCTTTTACAGTGGGCCAGGTCTATGGGGCAGGGCATACCTGCCAGGTAAGTGTGGGGCGGAGCTTAGGCCGAATACTAACACACAGCTGCTGCCTTTTCCTTCTTTTTCCACCTGCTTCGGATCTTGAGACTAAATAAGAAACTCGTTAGATGTTAAAAATTTCCAAAATTAAATATCCTAATGACAAAGCTACATAAACATTTAAAATTGTGTGTATGGATGGGATGTGTGTGTGTGTGTGTGTGTGTGTATGGATGGCACACGTGAGTGCACACTCACATACACATATATGCACGTGCACATTCACTAATAGTTTTTAATTCATAAAACTGTTGGGAATATTAAATGCCAAAATCCTTGCTATTGAATTTTGTTGAATAACTTAATAGTGAATTTTATTGACTTTCTGGGGCATAGTAACTACTGAATAAAAGTTTGTACCAAAGCTCTGAGCTCCACAGGCCTCAGGCAGGATTGTTATGAGGCCCAAGTGAACAACAGTATCTGAACTTATATCTGTCAGGCGAATAGCTGTAACTTAGTCATAATTGTTCTATGAAGATGTTTGTTGCCAAGCTAGAAGGATCCCTTAGTACTCTCTAAAGGGGGGTGGGTTGTTCCATTGTGGTTAAATTTGAAGCAAGCCCACTAAAGCCTGAATTTAAGTGTCTAACACATGTTTAGACAAAGGATTACCACCATTCAAGTCACCTGCCCTGTGTATGTGGTGGAGAGGGGTGCCTGCATATTCACAGTGGTGAGGAGGGAATTCAGGGGACTGTGACTGGGGCAGCTGGAAAGGAATTTCTTTTTTTTTTATTCGATATATTTTTTATTTACATTTCAAATGATTTCCCCTTTTCTAGCCCCCCACTCCCCGAAAGTCCCGTAAGCCCCCTTCTCTCCCCCTGTCCTCCCACCCACCCCTTCCCACTTCCCCATTCTGGTTTTGCCGAATACTGCTTCACTGAGTCTGGAAAGGAATTTCTTATGTGCCACGGTGGTCCAGATACCTTTTTAATATCAACCTTAGGGAGTCAGCTCTCACACACGCAGCCTGTGCAGCGATCATACTGAGGACGCTTTGTGATCTGTGAGCTGCCTAGGACGAGAAGAACCAGCGTGGGTTAGAATTAGAAGACGGGATTTGCTCCAGAGCAAACGCGAGTTGAGGAGATCTGCAGCAATAAGGTGGGAAGCCAGAACGATACAATCAGCTCACATCCATTGTAGCACAATAAAAAAAAAAACAAAAAACCAAACCAAAACAAAACAAAAAAACAAAAGCAAATGCCCATCCAAACTATTTTTCCGCGTGTTTTTATCACGGTCCTGGCGCTTTGCTGAATGGCCAGTGACCGCTCGAGCACTTTGCTCCTTTGTCTCCATTCTTTCAGATGCTCCCTTATACCGTAGGTTATCTGTTGCTATCACCAATAGAATAACGTACAAATTCCAAATTTTCACTGTCATAGAGACTGGAAGTCTAAGATCAAGACACCTAGAGGTGTAGTATGTGGGGGTGAAGGCTCCCTGTAGCTAACATGGTGCCTTGCTTGAGCATCTCCGAGTGACAAAAATTTGCCAAGGGACAAAAATGGCTGAGTGGCACTCTGAATCCTTGTCACCATCATTTTAGTGAAGGCTCTGCCCATGACTTAATCACCTCTTGTTGTGCACCTTTTCCTGTGGAGACCCAAATAAACATCTACAAACATCTAGCGCCCCAAGACAGACCAAGGGAGGATTCCATACAAGCCAAGCTTAGTGAACCAGTGAGTTTGTTGAGATTACTTACAGGAAGCAGCTGCACCACTGAAAAGCCTGCCTCCGTAAGGGTGATGACTCAGGAAAGCTGAATCTCTGGAGTTCCTTCCCCAGTTTGCAGGCAGCACAGCCAGTCAGAGTCTACTGCAGGCAGCTCAGCTGGGAGGTGAGTCTCTTTTCTCAGCAATTGTTCACTGCTTATGTAACCTATTTGAAGGATGGAAGGAGAGATGGACAGAGGGACAGAGAGGGCAGGAAAGTGGGGGTGCTAAGTCAAACCACCCTCCAGGCAACAGATTTATTAACACTGCAGCTAGTGGAATGGAAGTAGGCATTTTCACTCCTGCCACACAAAACAAGGGTCTAATCTTAAAGGCTTCTGAGGGCCTTGCATCCCAGCACTGCAAGGAAGTGGTCTTAGTTAATCTGTGATCTATGCTTTGTGCCTGTTTGACAAGAGTCACACTCTCTGCGTAGGGGAGTGAACCTTGGTTAATGTATAACCCATTGGCAGTGAGGGGATGGATGTGTTCCTGCTCTGCTCTGCCTAGGGCCTGGGTACGTAGAAAGATGGGGTTCTCAAGATCTTAAGAGGATGGGCTAATGAACTTTCTAAGTTTCAGGTTTCTGAGACTTGTTAAGCTTCATGTACTTCCTGAATCTTGTGAAGGGAATGTTTCTATTAGGACAAAATGGCTACACACCACCTCAAGACTCCACCTCTTAATACTGTCCTGCTGTTGATTAAATTTGACAGAAGATTTTTGAAGGCATCTTAAGACTAGAGCATTGTGTAACCTTTCAAGCCCTTTACACAAGCAGAATGCATTCGGCCCATCCCATCAGCTACCAACCTGCAACAGCACCAGCTCAGAAATCCAAAGCCTAGAGCCTCATCTAAATTGGCTCTAGGAGACCCCAAGGTGGGATTTATTCTGAGCAAGACTACACTCCAGCTCTGAATGTGTGAAAGCAAACAAGTTATCTACTTCCAGTATGTGACAGTGTGACAGGACAGGGTAAATCTTTGCAATCCAAGAGGGAGAAAGAAAGGAAGACAGACTAATGGATCCCAAGCAGGTCTCAAACCCAACAAGGTAAACGACATTTAATGCTAAGACTCTAATATACTCTTTGACTATGTTCTTGCCTTCCAGATACACTAGTGTGGGGACTGAGCTCCCAAGGCCCTAGCTGACTCAGCCCATTTCTCTGAGCACGGACTACACGGTACATTCAAGGATTAGAGTCTTATGCTTGTACCTCTCCCACACTGATGCTGCATGAAGATGACGCTGCAGTCCAGGGAATTCTTTGACCCCTAGGTGGAGGCATCCATGTCTAGAGTTCTTGTGCTGTGCATGGGTCCTGTGCATGGCACTGCACGGATGTAGAGCTTATTCTTGTGTCTTCCGGAGAGGTGTCAGAGATGCATCTAATCGTGTGTGAGGTGAAGCTGGAGGGATAGAAGAGAATTGTCCCTGAAAGCTTGGGGCAGAAACTTGAGGTGGTGTGTAGCCATTTTGTCCTAGGCCTTGGGCAGTAAACAGTGAGGTCCTAGGAGTACCCAGGTCCTGTCATTTGAAACTGATCCAGTCCTTAAAGTACTGACTTGGGGACTATGATGATTGAGACAAACACAATAGTCCCCAGAAAGACACCAGCACAACCTTGGGGGTTTTCTTCCAAACGTTTTGTTTTTAATTCTCCTGCTGGGATGAATTTTCTGGATCTTTACATCTTATCTCCCCTTTGATTATAAATTCTGTTGTTAATAATCTCTCTCTCTCTCTTTCTCTCTCTCTCTCTCTCTCTCTCTCTCTCTCTCTCTCTCTCTCTGTGTGTGTGTGTGTGTGTCTCTGTCTCTGTCTCTGTCTCTCTATCTCTCTCTTTCTCTCTCTCCCCTGCATTTTATGTAATCAGAAGAAACAGGCACCATCCTGAACATTTTACTTAGGATTTCTTCTGCTGAATAGCCTGCTCGTCACTCCCAGGTTCTACCTTCCATGCATTACTCCGGTACAGCTGAGCTGAGCCCCTCGCCGCTTTGTTACAGAGCAGCCTCTTCTTAGTTTCCAATGCCTTATTCCTCACTTCTTTCTGAGATTTCAGAAGGATGGCTCATGGTCCGACCAACACGATCAGTGTTAATTAGCACTTATTAGCTCATTATTTGAGAAGCTCCAGGTTTCCTCTTTGTGCTTTGAGCCCCAAAGCAGGATCAGGCACACAGTTGTGCGGCATCTGGGCCTTTTCCATTATGTTCCTTTAACCCATCCACTACCTAGTTCCAATGCTGTAATCACGTTTTGAGGTACCTGTTACAGCAACATCCCACTTCTTGATGCCTATCTCTGTCGTAGTCCATTCCTGTAGACGTAACAAAGAGCTGTGTGATTGATGAAGACCAGAGAGGTATTCCTCATGATTCTTGAGGCTAAGAATTCCAAGGTCAAATCATGAGCAAGTTTCAGGTCAAATAACATGACCTTCACACCAGTGAACTGGTCTGTGGAGACCGTCTCCTGTTTCCAATTGGGTTCCTCTCCATCCTCCCTCCAAGAATGGAGCAGGGTAGACAGTGAGGACTGTTTCCACACAAGATGCCTCATCATTAGGTTGGAATTAACAACTGCAATTGGGTTAGAGAGCTGAATTCGTAAAGGCTTATTTTGTGTTTTACTCGTGTCTGTGTATGTATGTGCAGGTGCCCATGCAGGTCAGGAGAGGGTGTTGGGTCCCCTGCAGCTGTTACAGACAGGTGTGAGCTGACTGATACGGGTGCTTGAAACCACCTGGCTCCTCTAGAAGAGCAGCAAACGCTCTTAACTGCTGAGCTATCTCTCCATTGGGCATGCAAATAAGATGAGAATTAGGACCAATCATGGAAGTACTGCCAAAGGTTGCCTATTCTGGTCGTTTTGGTGATCTTTGCAGGCCACTGCCCGATTCCCCCAGGTCCCACCCCTACTCCCCACTTTAGTCATTTAGACCTCCTACCCATAACACAGTCACGTGATATTGAGAAGCACAACAATGGGAACCTTAGCTAAATACCTTTACTTTGATGAATATGTCTTATATAGTGATGGCTAGATAATGTTTTTTGCTTTATAACATTAATGAAAATTTTTGATATTAGTGCTAGTGGCAAAGGCAATATAATTCTGTAGAAACTCATTCTCTGTGTGTCTTAGTCAGGGCTTCTATTCCTGCACAAAACATCATGACCAAGAAGTAAGTTGGGGAGGAAAGAGTTTATTCAGCTTACACTTCCACACTGCTATTTATCACCAAAGGAAGGTAGGACTGGAACTCAAGAAGATTCTGAGCTAATGCAGGAACTAATGCAGAGGCCATGGAGGGATGTTTCTTACTGGCTTGCTTCTCCTGGCTTGTTCAGCTTGCTTTCTTATAGAACCCAAGACTTCCAGCCCAGGGAGGGCACCACCCACAATGGACCCTCCCACCCTTGATCACTAACTGAGAAAATGCCTTACAGCTGGATCTCATGGAGGCATTTTCTCAAGGGAGGCTCCTTTCTCTGTAATAACTCTAGCTTGTATCAAGTTGACATAAAGCCAGCCAGTACACTGTTGCTCAGAGATTAAAAGAGGGGAATCCATCTGGAACATTGATTTATGCAGTTCAGTTATAGCAATCCAAGTGTACCATGAGCCTCTGTCTGTCTTTCAAAGCATCAGTCTGATCTCTCAAATGTTGTTCAGGATGGAGCTAGGATCCATAAAAGAATCGAGGACACCCCTAAAAGAATAGAGAACATTTTCCCTTCTTCTTCTTCTTCTTCTTGTTCTTCTTCTTGTTCTTCTTCTTGTTCTTCTTCTTCTTGTTCTTCTTCTTCTTGTTCTTCTTCTTCTTCTTCTTCTTCTTCTTCTTCTTCTTCTTCTTCCTCCTCCTCCTCCTCCTCCTCCTCCTCCTTCTTCCTTCTTCTTCTTCCTCCTCCTCCTCCTCCTTTTTCCTTCTTCCTTCTTCCTCTTCCTCTTGCTCTTCCTCTTCTTCTTCCTCTTCTTCTTCCTCCTCCTCCTCCTCCTCCTTCTTCTTCCTCCTCCTCCTCCTCCTCCTCCTTCTTCTTCTTTTCCAAAACAGGGTTTCTTTGTATAGCCCTGGCTGTCCTGGAATTCACTCTGTAGGCCAGGCTGGCCTCGAACTCAGAAATCTGCCTGCCTCTGCCTCCCAAGTGCTGGGATTGGGGTTTTGGTTTTGTTTGTTTGTTTGTTTGTTTGTTTGTTTTTTGAGACAGGGTTTCTCTGTGTAGCCCTGACTGTCCTGGAACTCACTCTGTAGACCAGATTGGGCTCGAACTCAGAAATCCACTTGCCTCTACCTCCCAGGTGCTGGGATTAAAGGCATGCGCCACCACAGCCCAGCTGACGTTTTCCCTTCATTGGTACAATTCACAGGGCCATCTCACCCCTAGGTCCTTTCTTGAGGATGGTTGGGCGCATTGTCAGTCCTGTCTATCTGTTTATGTGAATCCCCAGACTGTTTCCCTAACTCTAATAATGAATGCTATGCATGCTCCACACCAAAGGGTGTCTTCCTGAGTTTAGCCCACATGACTGAGCTGGTGAGTTTGCACTTAGGGGACCTCCTGTGGCCTCAATCATCCAGCTATTAAGAGATAGTTTCTAATGGGGGAGTAAGAGAGAAGGGAGAAAGAAGAAATATATATAAATGAATATGTGGTGACAGAACAGTTCCAGGGCTGCTCAGCTATACTGCCAGTACTTGGAGGTAGTTTCTAATATAGCAAATCCTTGTAAAAACAACTTCTGTTCATCTGATGCAACTGTTGTCTTAGAGGCTTATTGCCTCCATCTGCTAACCTAGGCCTAGCCCTGGAAGCATCTAGCCTCTGTACAATCTTATCTTGGCCTAGAATGTTTTCAGCCTCTGAGCCTTATTGATGAATAAGCTCATCCTTTCTTGCTCTTTCTGAGCTCTGGCTGGTTGGGTCAGCTCAGCTCTTCTGGCTCACACTCCTCCCCAAGCTGACTGATTCAAGCTGGCTCCTCTCTCCCTGCCTCTCCTGAATTGCTCTTCTTGACCCCAAGCTAACTCTAGCAATCTGTTCTAATCTTCTGGCTCCTTCTCATTCTGTCTCCTTCTATTTGTACTTGTGTCTAGGTAGTTCTGTCTCTCTCTACAGAGTGTAAATCAATGGCTTTTGGCATAGTCACAGAGTGTAGACTTTTCCAAACTCCCAGAAACTGATTGCAAGGGAACTATGTATAAACTTAAAGAGAAGTTTAAGACATCTCTACTGCTCCCCCAAATAAATACCATAGCAATTAGCAGATAATCCCCAACAGCTCATACAGTCTCCACCAACAGGACGATAACCAGACTCCTCTCTACCTCTGTAGATGTGTCTGGTTTGGACATTTTATATAAAAAGAATCACATAACATGATTTTCATGAAACCTTAATATTATCTGTATACTACTTGTTTTTGTGTACAGTGCATGACATCTGTGGTTCAAACAACAATTCACACAATTTTTTGTACACCTTCACACGTCCATGAGAGCCAATTTCTGTTGCTTTCAATGAGATTGCATGGTCCAAGGAGACAGTCTCTCCATAGACTGTTACTACCCAGCTGCAGATGCCCAAACTGTGAGTCATTTGTTGACAATACAAGATTATCAAAATTAGGTCTTTGTGTGATTGGTTTTAATTGCTACTGCCACCCCCAGAAACAGGCTACAAGTGACTCCTGCACCAACTTAAATAGTAGCAATGCAATTCCCTGACCAGTGCAGCTTTATAAAGGGAAAACGTGGTCTTTTGACTGAGAAGTCTGGATCTGCCTTCAAATGGATCTACTGAGGAACTCCACGTGCCTTGCTGCTCTCTTAGCAGGGCACCTGGTGAAGCTACAGGAGATTAGGTCTGGACTCTGAAAATAGTTGGGATGGCAAGATGAGAAGAAGTAGATAGCAGACTGTCATATGCAGGGTGCCATTCTGAAATAAATAAAACTGAAGCATTAAAAGGTCTCTGTCCTTTATTTATATAAATATGAAAATAATAGGGAGTCTTTGGTAGGTGATTTTCTAGCCCATAGCATTCTGCTTTCTACGAACCCTGGACCATGTCAGATTGTTAGGAAAGTGACTGTGAAGATCACCTCACATCCCCATCTATGAGATTACTTGATTCGGGCCTACAAGCAGAATTGCCTCTATCTGACAAGTTAGGATCTGTATAGTCATTCTTCCCTGGACTGATAATTAGAGAAGAAAACAGCTGAACCGACACCTCCCAGAAAGTGTTAACTTCAGTAACATTCAGCAATTCAATGTATATCCACTGATACCTTCCTATGCTTGAAGGCTGCGTGTGTGCATGCATGTATGTGTGGATGCATGGTGTGTGTGTGTGTGTGTGTGTGTGTGTGTATGCATGTATGTGGATGTGTGTATGTGTATGTGTATTTGTGTATGTATGTATGTATGTGTGTGTATATATGTATTGTGTGTGTATGTGTGTATGTATGTGTGTATGTATGTATGTGTATGTGTGTGTATGTATGTATGTGTGTGTGTGTGTATTTCCATGTGCACATGAGTATGTGCATGCTGTATGCCACAGGATTTGCGTAGAGGTCAGAAGTTAATCTTGGGTAATGGTTCTTGATTCTGCTTTGACCAAGGCAGGGTCTTTTGTTCATTGCTTTATATACTAGACTAGCTGACCTGTGGTCTTCTGGCAATTCTCTTGCCTCCACTTTCTATCTCTTGATAGGAGATCACTGAACTTACAGACCTGTGTTAGTGTGTCAGGTCTTACATGGGTTCTGGAGATCAGGAAACAGGTAAGGAACTTAGCGGATGAAATGTCCAGGACCTATAATCTAAGTCTACCAGTCAGGCATGGTGGCACAGGCCCCTTATCCCAGCACTTTGGAGGTAAAGGCAGGGGGATAACAATTTTGAGGCTAGGCTAAGCTTCACACTAAGACACTGTCTCAACAACAGAAACAACAATGAAACAAAAACCGAGACAGGTGGGTGTCATCAAAAGATTGAGAGCACTAGAGGTTGGAAGTAGCACGGATGACTCCTCTCATTTCCTTGTGTACTCGTTTATTCCATGGTCAGAGTTTACTGACAGCTCACCTACCACAGGGGCTTCCTCAAGAAGAGAAAAGATTTAACCCTTATTCTAGAAGGTACACTGTAAGCCTAATGTTTTTGTGCACTGTATAAGATTATCCTTATTCAAATTCTGATTTCTCTGCTCCATAGCTTGTTACAATCCGGACATGGCATTGTAGTGCTTATTCTAAGAATCTCCTGCCTCAAGTTTATATAAACATTGCTCCCCATTAATTTTCTGACTTGCCAATAAAAGCTGATCAGCCAATGGCTGGGCAGAAGGAAAATTAGGTCAAGGCTTCTACCAATCAGGGCAAGGGGAGAGAGAGAGAGGAAAAATGGATTTGCTGAGAGGAAAAATGGATTTGCTGAGAGGAAGAGGGTCCCAGAGACACCATGGGAGAACAAACCTGAAGCAGAGAGAGGCAGATAATACTAAACGTGCATGTATCTCAGGGATTTTGGCTGGCAGGTAGCCAGATTGACTTGGAGGATTAGCGTAGGCATGATTACCCAGTTATTGTGTTGTAAAGCTAATTAAATAAGTCTCGTGGTCTCTGTCTCATTCATTTGGGAGTTTGCTGAGGATAAAGAAAAATTTCTACTTTTAGAAATGCACTTATATACTCAAGAAGAGAAATGATTTAACAATTTTTCTAGACTATACACAGGATGCTATAAGAGCATGTAAGAGAGCTATCTAACGCACGGTGATGATGAGGTCTGGGAGAATTCTAATTCAACAAACTTGTTTCATCAACAAAGTTCCTCAACTAGGAAGGATTTCTAGGAATTGACCAGATAAAGGAAAGGAGGGGCATGGTGGGTAGGAAGTCCATGGACAGAGGGACCAAGAGGAAAGGGATTAAAATGCATTTCTAGGGTCAAAGCAGAGGTTTAGAGATGAGGAAAATCGGACTTTTAAAATGTAGGGCATTGCAAGCCAGGAGGAGTTTGCACTGCATACCAAGGAGAGAGGGAAGTAATTTCATAATTCTGAAAGCAAGAGTAACTTGACCCAATGTAACTTCAAAAATGAATAATAACAGTTCTTTCTTTCTTTCTTTCTTTTTTGTTTTTTTGTTTTTTTGGATTTGGTTTTTTCAAGACAGGGTTTCTCTGTATAGCCCTAGCTGTCCTGGAACTCACGCTGTAGACCAGGCTGGCCTCGAACTCAGAAATCTG
Organism: Apodemus sylvaticus; assembly: GCF_947179515.1. Lineage (NCBI taxonomy): Eukaryota > Metazoa > Chordata > Mammalia > Rodentia > Muridae > Apodemus > Apodemus sylvaticus. The sequence goes on from NC_067477.1 coordinate 40,709,809, forward strand.
CCTGCCTCTGCCTCCCAGAGTGCTGGGATTACAGGTGTGCGCCACCACCACCCAGCTCATAACAGTTCTTTCTGATACAAAAACAAAAATAATGTGCCTATTTATCTGTGGGGACTGTTACATCAGCATTTGGTAGAGAAAGTCTTTTCTTTGTAAAGCTTCCCTAAGCCAAAAAGAGTGTGCAAAGACCCGCCTTACAAACTCAAAGAACCTAGGTATGCTGACCAACCAAAGTTCATCTTAAAAACAAGGAAGAACCACAGAAGTCTGCTTTGATTATGACTTATTCTTACATCTTGAAGGCCACCTACCTGCTGATCACCTCCATTGTGAGAAGCTAACTTTCAATAACGCCCCAATTTTTAAACAGAATTGCGACGATAACAGATTATGGGGATTTTTGAAGCTGGACTGAATGCAATTTCCCATTATGATATATCATATGATATATGAGTCTATGGGGCCAGGAAGAGAAATGTGACGGTTTGAATAAGAATGTCCCCCATAGACTTACAGATGATCATGGCAGGAAATGGCATGATTAAAAGGTGTGGTCTTGTTGGAGGAAGCCTGTCACTGGGCGTGGCCTTTAAGGTTTCAGATGCTTAGGCCAGGCCCAGGGTCTCTTTTTCTGCTGCCTGCCAACCCAGATGTAGAACGCTCAGCTCCCTCTCCAGCACCTTGTTTGCACATGTGTTGCCGTGCTGTTCCATGATGATGAAGAACTAAACTCTAAACGAAACGGTAAGCTAGCCAGTTAAATGCTTTGCTTTTTAAGAGTTGCTGTAGTCACGGTATCTCTTCATAGAATTAGAAACCTTATAAGACACTCCCCATCCTTTCTAGAACTATTTAGAATTATTAGCACTGGAGTTAGGGTTAGGGTGTACAGAGCCATACTGGGGAGTCATGCCACATGGTAGGAATTTGACATTGGCCAAGGACAAGATCTTCGGGCAGGAATCTGATGTTAGGGCATAATAGAGAAGTAGGCAGGATCCAGCTCCACCTAGGGTGGAAGGCTTCGAGTGAAGGTGAAGTTCATTGTTCCTCCAGATCTACGAATTCCTGAATTAAGCTGGTGACCTGCCTGAGCAGTGGAGCCTGCGAACCACCTGATGACTTCCCCGGAACTCAGCCCAAAGTCTGTGAGGAAGGGCTTGCTCAAACTGTTAAAAGGTCTGACTGACATTAAAGTTGGGGCCTAGATTGGTAAAATACATCGTCCTGGCCTCTTTCTTTTTGCCCCTTCCCCATACATCCCTTAGCTTCTGTTCCAGGAACCCAGTTGGTAGTAGCTGCAGGCAGCTACGGAATACAACATTAGGGTTTGTTTTGTGTTGCTGTGATGAAATGCTCTGACGAAAAGCTACCTATGAAAAGAAACAGCTTAGTTAGGTTACAGTTCGAGAGGCCATCACAGCCAGGAAACATGGTGGCAGAAGAGGCAGGCTAGCTGATAACATTTCGTCTACACACAGGAAGCAGAGGTTGAATAGCCTTAAAGCCTGATCACAGTGAGTACTCCCCATACCAAGGCTCCACCTCCTAAGGGCTCCATAACCTTCTGAACAGTGCTACCAACTGGGGACCAGGAGTTCAAACTCACAATCTTATGGGTATCTCAGATTCAAACCACAACACAGAGCTACAGGTAATACAGGGAATGTCCCAAGAGAATATATCCACTTATAGCTAGAGCTGGGATCAAAAACTGAGAGGTCAGTGCAGAGGATGCACTTAACCTCTATGCTACCTGCCCAGTCCCTTGGTTCAGAAAGGCAATTCCTTGCCCAGCAACATCCAACCTTGGGGTGTTTTAGAATCTCTCCTTAGACTAACTGGTGCAGAATCTAAAATTTAGCCAGATTCTGCTGGTGATTGGCACGTGAGCTAAATGATCAGAAGCACAGACCGAGTCCACATGATTGAACCAGGTCAGGAGTGGTGAACTGGAACTCAATTACCCTACCTATGAGAAATACTGTTCTAGCTCCATCTACTTGATTGACAACGGCCAAAATGTCAACCTCACCCCTAAGGCAGGTATGTATTTACATTTTAATAGCAAGGAAGGGATCAAGATTTTAAAAACGAATGCTGCATAAGGAATTGTGTTGGCTTACAAAAGATATTTGGAAGGTGAATTTGAACTAGCAGGTGCCAGTTTGAACCGGCTCACATCCTAGAGTTGTAGGGAGGAGGGAAAGCCACTATTCCTTTGAGTAATTTTAGTTATGTGTTGGCATTCGAGTGGTAAGGATTTGAGGTCATGGGTAGAGATTACATCTCAGTGAGGGATCAAGAGAGTCTTTTCTATCTGCATGTAGAATTCCAAAAATTGCCTGTCCTAGATGTATCGTATCCAGATCCTTCAAACCCCAGTGTATTGTCCTTGATGTCTAACTGGGATCTGAGGCCAAAAACCACAGCTAATATAGCTGGGACTTTATAGTAGTATCAGACAACCTGTCAAAAATTTGGAGAGCATCTGTTCATGTCTTCCTTTCCATATGCAGCCCAAGTTGTCCTTAAACTCTTGTCCCATGCTCTAGAGTGCTGGGATTAAAAGCATGCCCCACCATGTTCAGAAAGTGGGTCCCACTTCCCCAACTTTTACTTGGAATAATCCTAAAGTATGATAGCCATATAAAGCAGTATATAAAAAACATGTTTTCAATGTAGCTGTCCTATTCTTTAACTGCTATGAGAGTCAGAACAAGAGGCATAGGTTTTCTTTGCAGACTAGATGCTTTGTGCGATAATATATATTATAATTAGAAATATCACCCTGATGGAAATATGAAGAATGAACTGGAAAGGAGAGAGTCTAAGGATCAATATGGAGATGATTTTCACAGTTCAAAAGAGAGATGATGAGGTCAGCAGTGATGTCATTGGCAGGGCTACAAAGAGGAAGGTAGTTTACCATTGCTTCAGACATTACCCAGGAGCACTCAGCCAAAGCCTTCCCTCAAATATAGCTCTTATTCCAGCAACCTTCTGGAACTCACTATCCATGCATGTTCCATAGACACCTGAAACTCAGTGAAGCCGAAAGCAACCAATCAACCATGACTTGTTGAAGAAAACAAATAAATGTTGAGAGCTGCATGTGGAGAAAGATTGGTAACATCTGTTTGCAGTTTGGAGTGTTATTCTGTAAAGAAACTTCTTCCTTTGTAAAACTGTTAACATTTTCTATAAAACTGTTAACATTTTCTACATATATATATAAATAACACACCTTTAATCCTAGCACTTGGAAGGCAGAGGCAGGCGGTTCTCTGTGAGTTTGAAGCCAGACTGGTCTACGGAGGGAATTCCAGGACAGCTAGGGCTACAGAAAGGCCCTGTCTCAAAAAAAAAAATAAATAAATAAAAAGAATTCCTCATTCATTTTCCATCACATGTTTTCTGTGCTGTTCAATAAATATAGCACGAGGCCCTTTGTTAGGGACAGACAGACATCAGATACAGTCAATAGACAGAAGCCAGAACACAGACAGATGGAAGACTCTGGGAGGGAAGTGAATTCCAACCCACTGGCTTTTTAGCTCTTGGTCTAAGTGACTCTGGTGGGGCTCTGATGCGAATGTGGACAGCTGCATTTTCAGAGTAGGAACAAGCATGTGGGGGTATCTCTACTGGGATCTTGTTTAAGAGACCCTTCCTAGGCACCTTTGCCAAGCACTTGTCACTGAGGGTTTTCTGGAGGCTAATTTATTCTGACTCAGTGTTTGTCCATTTCTCGCCGTCCTTTCTGTTCCTTCCTGCTGCCCCATAAGTCAATAGACACATTAGGAGCCTTTATTTAGGGCCCCTTGGCAGTAAGACAAGTTCTCCCATCTGGCTTCCATTAGACTCCGCCATTCTGGAAATAGAACCCTGGGGAGCCGGTATCTTCTTTTTCTGCCCCCTGCCTGCACCGTTGCAGAAAATACACTGAAGAGATTTGACAGTTACTTTCCATTCGACTTGTCCTAATTGACCTCTCCATCACCTGGCAGCCTGCCTGTCACGTGTCTGGGTTTCCCCTCTAATCAGTAGGAATAACAATATTCTACTTGAACTTGTCAGTTGTCTGCTTGTTGGGATAAACAAGCTGTCCTGAATGGGAAGAACTAAAAGGAGGAAGGATTGATTTGGGCACAGGATTCAAGTTCATCATGATGGAGAGGGTATGGCAGAGCACCTTCGTGGTGACCGGAGCACGCGGCAGGCAGACGCTTTTGGTGGCCAGACCTGGAGGCACAGCATGAGACAGGAACCCATGTACTCTTTCTAGGTCCCACCTCTGAAGGTTGCCACAGCCTTTAGGGTAGCGCTGTTGGATGGAGCAGTGTGTTCAAACACCAGAGCCTGTGGGGCAGTTTTCAGATTCAAACCACAGCACTCTCCAAATTCCCTCTTTCTATAACTCTGAGCTCATGAATGAGAGCTTTTATTACCCATCTACTCTTTTCATTCAGGCATTTTAGGAAAACCAGAATGAATAATCAAGACCCATAAAATTACATTCGACAATACATTGACAGCCATAAGATGAAATGAATAGTTTTTTTTTTCTTTCTGGGTGTGCAGAATAATTTGACTAATTTTGGACAGATGGAGTCTGATTATGAACTAGCTAAGCACACTCTAGACTCAGGACATCAAGTAATGACCTACTTCATAAATTTAAATTATACCGATGAGACTCTTTGCCCTGTGGTAGATTAATTATTTTCTTGGAAGACATCACACTTTTTATTATTATTATTATTACTCAGGAAGCCTAATGAATTTTGCCAGTGATCTTTTCTCAGAAGTCAGAAATGATGATTTCCCCATCTGGATTGGTAAAGCATAACCCAGGGCAGGAAATTTTATGTGTGAAAAAGACAGGAGAGCTTTCCTTTGCTGAGCCTTTCCCACTCTGGAACACACCCAGCAGCCACCTGCAGGCCTGAGCAAGGAAGGGAGGAATCCCATCCTGTCCCATCCCATCCCACACAGGTTTTATGTCCATCACACTGATAGCCTCTGCCTTGATTTAATCAACCACCACCTCTCACCTCCATTAACTCTTGGTTAATATGCATCCAATGTATTTCCATATTGACATTTGAATTCTTTTTTTTATGGTGAAAAAAAAAGTGTCTATTTAGAATTAGCCATCTGGACTCAGTTTAGAGGATCCCAATCTTGGTAACATCTAGAGCATCATAATGAGGAGCCAAGTGAACATACGCCTTCTTCTCTCCATCAGGCCTTATCAGGGTATTGACTTTGGCCACATCAATGTCATAGAGTTTCTTCACGGCCTGTTCGATCTGGTGCTTGTTGGCCTTGTCATCCATGGTGAACACAAGTGTGTTGTCCTCTGTCTTCTTCATGGCTGACTTGGTGGTGAGGGGGAGTTTGATGTGGTCAAGCTTATTTTTCCTGGGCTCACTCGTTAGAGGACATTTTGGCTGCCTCCGGAGCCGCAGGGTCTTGGGCCGCCAGAAGGTGGGTGATGTTTGGATCTTCTTTCTGTGGCTGTAGACGCCTTTCAGCACTGCCTTCTTAGCTTTCAAGGCCTTCACTTTAGGGGCAGGAGCTTCCTTCTTCGCTTTCCGTGCCATCTTGGCAAAAAGACAGCGTTTGAATTCTTATTCTATAATAAGTATAATAACTTCCAATTTAATTGTATTTTAATATTGTTACATTTTATACTAGCTGGCTCTTAGGTCTAAAGGTGTATTACCTTGAGACATCACTATTGACTCTAATTCTGTTTATCCCTAAGTATTTACCATAGCTTTATTTCATGGAGTGTGACTGAGCAAGACACAGTGTAGTCATGTGACAGGGACCAATCAAAAACTACTAAGTCAGGATCAAGAATTTTTATTAAAAATTATTTATTATTAGCCAGGCGGTGGTGGCACACACCTTTAATCCCAGCACTTGGGAGGCAGAGGCAGGCAAATTTCTGAGTTCAAGGCCAGCCTGGTCTATAGAGTGAGTTCCAGGACAGTCAGGGATGCACAGAGAAACCCTGTCTCAAAAAAAAACACAAAAAATTATTTATTATTGTTATTGTGTGCATGCTGTGAATGTGTTGGTCCATGCATGAAGTAAGTTTGTTGGGGTCAGCTCTCTCCTTCCATCTTTCTGTGGTTTCCAGGGATTACACACAGGTTATCAGGTTTTGAAGCAAATGTTTTACCTACTGAGTCATCTTACCAGCCCCCCTGCCCCCCCCCAGGACTAAGCTTTTCTATGTAGAGAATTCTGGTTTATTCAGATAGTTTTAGTGGCCTGCTTTGATAATAACCAACATTAATGTCAGCAAATAAAGACTTTACCTTTGTAAAATCTTTCTACTCAAATTGGCTATGCTTGTGGTTACTTTTCTTGCTCATGTGACAAAATATCTAATCCTTCCCACCAAAGCAACTTAAGGAAGGGTTTATGTTGCCTGACAGTTTGAGAGTGTAATTCACCATGGCAAGGAAATAATGGCAGCAGATGTACAAGGCACAGGGTCACACTGTGGTATAGTCAGGTAGCCAAAGGGGGGGGGGCAATACTGGTGTTCAGTTGTTTTCTGTTTGATCAAACTGTGGGTCCCCAGTCTGTTGGGTGGTGTAGGCCATATTCAGGGTGTGTCTCTCTACGTCAGTTAAACTTTCTGGATACAGTCTTATAAAGATGCCTGAGGTATGTCCATAGTGATTCTCAATCCAGACAGGATGACAAGTACATCCTTTGTCAACTTGCCACCCAGGCAAATCAGATTAAATGAGAGCGTGTGGAACGCTCTCTTGTCACTAATGCTCCCTATTCATTTGATAATGCACAGGATACTTAGCCCATCTCTAACAGTCCCTGTATCCTTTAAACGTTACCACACTGCTCAAAAGCCCCAAACCCAAATTCTCTTATGAGGTTCAAGGCAATCTCTTAACCATGAGCCTCCTATAGAATTTTTAAGTTATATACTTTATATATACATACATTGATACAGAATAAACCTTCCTGGCTCCAAGTGGATGGATGAGAGGTTAGCCAGGACAGGTCAGATGGTGAAGGCACCAAGGCAGACGCGGACTAGCTTCTGCAGTTTACGGTGTTGAGGGGTTTAATATCTGATTTGTCCTCTGCAACCATACAACATCTGTGAAATCACCTTTACTTTTTATTACGGTGTTTATGTACATGGTCATTCTATACTTGATTACAACTAGCAGCTTAGAGAATAAAGGGAGAGCAAGAAGGGAAAATTGTTTCTTTCAGCGATTTGGTCATGAATCAGATGGGCATTCTCAGCCTGCAATAGCACATACGTAGTGTGCATTTATATTTTACGTGAGTATGTTATCTATCTGAAAATTATATGCATTGTTACTCTTTGCATCTAACTGGAAAATATCACGTGGTGTGGATGAATGAGAAAATGGACTCTATCGTGTCAACATCCCCCACTCCTGCCATTAAGGGTCATCTGTGAAATTACACTGCATCTTACTCTTGACAGTTGTAAGAAAATACAAAACGAGTTTACATTATTCGTCAAGCTCACAGAAAGCCACATTCACAGAGACAGACATCTGTAGGGGAAACGAGCTGCTTCGTCAGCAGGAAATTGAGTATGAATCCAGAGGTTTCCTTCTATCTGTAAATGCTTGGTAAATTTTCTTATATCAGCATAGTCTATGCATGGTTCTGAGGACAGAAACCGATTTCCTTATGTCTACATAGGCTCGAAAAAATGTGAACTGCAGGAAAACTCAACAGGACGCAATGACTGGAGAACACAAAAATGTCATTACTGGGAAGGCAGGCATCGGATCAGAGTTACCTGACAACCATGCTGGAGAGAAAGTAACCTGAAAATGTGCTGGGGGATAGAATTATCCAGTCACTGAATCAACTGTCTGGGCATCTCCACTTCTAAGAAGTGGTGGGTACAAAAATATTATAATTTCCTTATGTGTCAGTGAAGAAAGGCTAAGGGGAACATCTGTCCACAGATGTTGTTTCTTGCTTTCTCCTGCCTACATTCCCCTCTGACTAAAATCACTTATAACTGATTGTCAGCATCTTCAGAGTTGTAAACTATTTGTTTCAATTTTTCCTTTGTTTTAATCTGGCTTACATCTCAGTAGAATTTTCTAGGTCAATGTTTGGGGTATGTGTGTGCCTGTGCTCATGTATGTGTATGTGTGTGTATGTATGTATGTATGTATGTATACGTGCATGGGCCTCTGTGTGTGCCTGTGCTTGTGCACACTTGTGTGCATCTGTGTGTGTGTGTGTGTGTGTTTCTGTGTGCACATGTCTGCCCACTCACCCTCAGACACATTTGCTCTCTCGTGTACTGGGCTGCATGTGTGAATGAGGGCAGAAGAGAATGGCACTTGCGGAAGTTTTAGTTTAGTTTTAGATGTCCCAGGGTATGGCCTCACTCACTGCCATACATACAGCAGTGGGAGACACAGAAGACCCTCTGAGAGAGGCAAGTAGAGTAACAAAAAGATACAGCTGAAAGCACACAGCAACCCAAGGGTTAGAATGAGTCAAGATGTTAGAAGCACCCAGAACAGACTGAAAAGGAAACCACTGCACACTGAGTCTCAAGGTACACAATGGAAAATGTTTCCTTGAGGAAATTTTAGAACATTAAATGATTAAAAGAGCATTAATAAGATAATGTTTATTTTTTAAAATGAAGGGAGAAGCCACACGAAATGGAAGAATAGGATTAAGAAGGGAAATAAATGAAAAAGACACTCTAGAATTCATTGAGGTCAAAGTTGATTTTAAAAGAAATATAGTCAAATTAGATAAAACTTTGGTTAATATGAATCATAAAAAATGATGGAATAAACATGACTTACAATGAGACCCACGTGTCGGTAAGGCCCAGATTAAAAGGGCGAGAATACTGGGGCCAACTGATCATATTAATAAAATCTAGGGATTATTTTGGAGGGGTTTTTTGAGATAGTCTCTCACTATATAGACCCCCGGCAGGCCTGGAATTCATTTTGTAGACCAGACTGGCCTCAAACTTGCAGTGATATTCCTGCCTCTGTCTCCCAAGTGCTGGGATTACAAATGTGAGCTGCCACCCCTGGCTACTTCTTTTGCATGCTAGAGATGTAGCCAAGAGCCCTGCCCATGCAAGGGAAGAACATACTATGTAACCACGCCCCCTTCCAGGTAGCCTTATTTAGGAAACTGCCTACTCCTTTACTCACAGCTCCACAAGAGGGATTTATCAGCAGGTTTGTGTGTTTTTCTACATCGATCACCTTCTGCAATTGTCACTTGACATAAAGCTAGTTAACTTTGGGCTCCTACGTGACAGGTTAATAGGATACTCCTCTCTGTAATATTCCAGAGTCAGCTAAGCTACTTGAGGACCTTAAACCTGAAGAACACTACGCTGGTTATTTCTCGTCTACCTTGCTATGGAATTCTGACCATCTAGTTTGCCATTGTTGGTGCTTTCGCCTGCTTCATGGGGTCTTTCACATGTAGTGTCATACAACCTCACAAAGCCTGGATGAATGCTCTCTAGTGAGAAGAGTGCCTATAGCCATTGAATGCCCACGATTCTGTTTCTTCTGGGCCGAGCTCATCTGTGTTCTGTGATTGGGATCAGAGGTGGGTAGCTCTCCGTGATTAGATTACTTTAAAATTACAGCTGCTTCCTGGAGTGAACAGCTGTACTGTGTTTCGTGCCATATATGGGTGATGTATTTTCTTGTAACCCTTAAACACACAAACTGTATCGGTACTTAACCTCTCCCCGGACCACTGGAGTTACTCTCAGAGATTCCAGAAAGACATTTCAGTGGTGCTGTCTCGGAAATTCTGGGGTTATTTTATACTCTCATTTGTATTATGAAATAACTGAATTCCTTCCTCATAAGAGGTGAAAACATATCATACAGACGTCACGCTTGCTAGAAGATGTTCTCTGAAGGGTATCATTTGAGTAATAGTCATGTGTTCTTCTTTTTATTCAGAACCTTAGCATAAATCATGCTTTTGTTGTGTGGTCTGCATTGTTCTCTAGTCAGGAGAGATCTTAGGCGTTTTCTTAAGATCCACTTCCACGGGGGCTGGAGAGATGGCTCAGTGGTTAAGAGTACTGGCTGCTCTTCCAGAGGTCCTGAGTTCAATTCCCAGCAATCACATGGTGGCTCACAACAATCTGTAATGGGATTGGTTGCCCTCTTCTGGTGTGTCTGACTGGCCCGTCCAGTAGGTCCAGTTATTCAGGGTTCCGAAGGGGCACTACCTAAGGGTCAAAGGGGGGAGAGAAAGAAGGAAGCCAGGCAAGGGGGGTTCAATTGTCGAGGCTTCGTTTAATGTTCCAGGGTACACAGGTTTTAAGCTCTCAGAGGAAGAGCTCCTCTCAGGGCAAGAACAAAGGAGGGAGGGGTAATCTTGGCAGTTTCAGCAGGGAGAGATAAGGGTCCTCCAGTGGAGACTTCTGATGTTTGCATTGTCTGGAGCATCCCGCAGTTATCTCAGGACTTCCACCTCTGATCACAGGGAGAGGCTCTTCTTTGTTTTACTCAGGACCTTTGCCCTGTCAGCCCTCCGAGCTGCTAGTGAGGGTCTCTAATGGCTTCCCACATCTGACAGCTACAGTGTACTCATATATATAAAATACATAAATTCAAAAGATATATAAATAGCATATATATGTGTGTATATAATACACACACACACACACACACACACACACACACACACACACACATATATATATATATATATATATATATATATATATATATATATATATATACACATACACACACACACATATATATAACGTAACAATCCACGTAACAATCTCTCATCTTAGTTACTGTTGAACTCTAGGAGTTTATCATTGTCCTAAAGGCCATCATAGTGTCTGTTCACTTTTACAAGCATTAGCTCAATCAACAAATGTCGCTGAACACCTAGTGTAGAGGCGAGCCTGTTGAGTACTTAGCAATTAATAGGACAGCTCCCCCTTATCTCAGAAGAGCTTACTGGCTCTTAATCTCAACAGTGAAAAGCTTAAGAAACCCTGGTCTATTGGATGCCTTACAGATACCATCATGTGCAATACAGACATATACAAAAACAAAATAAACAGTTCATTTTCATCTACTTGCTGTTGCTACTCATAAGTTGATTAGTCGCATCTGGTTTTATAAATCACTCTGAGAGAATGCCTCTGTCTTCCTCACCAGGCTATTAGTCACCATTGGACTTTAACACTGTCCCCTAAATATTTCAGTTCAATCACTTATATTAGCGTAGACACCGTTTAGTTCCCAATGACCTCCTAAAGAGATTCCCTGACTTGAGTCTTATGACCACTTCAAGCTCATCCTCCTTAAAGCAAGCATCTTTCTAGATGCTCAATGCATCCAATCACATTTATCCTGCTGCCTGTTGTCAAAGACAGACTCTGTCACTATATGGTAAATCATGGTAGGCAGCCAATGGATGTCAGTGGTATAGCCACTGACAGGGGTTGGCCTAGATATGTACTCGGGCTGCTGCCTGTGGCAGCTAGCAGTTAGAAAAGAGAAGGAGGGAGAATCAAATACTTACACACACACACACACACACACACACCACAGTTGGTGGATGGAGCAATCTCCAACATACATCCACACAAGCTTTAAGTGTATACATACATACAGATTTGATGGATGGAACAGAGTTCCAACACATTCCCACACAAACTTCACACACATATATACGTACATATACATACATATATATATATACATATATATATATATACACACACATATACATACATGCATATATACACATAGTTTGTGGGTAGAAGAAATAAGGTTCCAACAACTTTATTCTTTCTCCCATGGCTTATATATCTCAGCGAACTCTTTCAAGCAGTATAAAATTACAATGTGATTACTTTATAGTTTTCTTCTAGTGAATGACTATGAAAAATCAGTATGTTCCCCAATAACTTCACAAGAAATAACATTACATAGTACAGGTAAAGAAAACAAATTATGGGGCTGGAGAGATGGTTCAGCAGTTAAGAGCACTGACCGCTCTTCCAGAGGACCTGAGTTCAATTTCCAGCAACTACCTGGTGGCTCACAACCATCTGTAATGGGATCAGATGCCCTCTTCTGGTGTGTCTGAAAATAGCTACAGTGTACTTACAAGAAAGAAAGAAAGAAAGAAAGAAAGAAAGAAAGAAAGAAAGAAAGAAAGAAAGAAAGAAAGCTAAAAAAAGAAAGTAAATTATTCCCAAGAATTCACAAACATTTGTAACTAAGCAACTTATTATAGATTAACAAGTTGTGAGCAAGCACAGTAGTTTTCTCAGCCAGTTTCTCTTACTGGCAGGCAACAATTTGCAGTTACCAAAAAAAAAAAAAAAAGATTGTTTATTTATTTTTAAAAGTAATCTTATAAGAATCACAAATCTAAACTTTTATATAGAAATCAGTCACATTTACTTTAAATCCTCAGAATGCACATATACTCATCAGCAATTCTTATTAAATCATACCAGGAAGCCGAGAGAAAAAAAAAAAAAAACGGGCGTAAGTCACTAATGGTCACCAGTCCAGCCTCAGTGAGAGTCGCAGCAGCCAGTGCTGCCGTTGTTCTTGTTCCCTGACCATAAAATGTCCCTCGCTTAACTAATGAGATGTCCCTTTCTGAACTTCAAATTGTTCACTAAGATTTTCTACATCAGAGCCAGTAGCAAAAACATCTTAACCAAGCTTCACTAACAATTTTGTTTTTCCAAATGTTTTCTAAGGGTGGCGGTCATTATAGCTGACAATCTACTTCTCTAAGTTTTTTAGGGTGGTTACCACACCATTAATCTGCTCCAGCAGCAATGTCTGATAAAGATCAAGCACTATTATCGTGCCTGAGATATCACCCCGAGTGCTCTTAGATTAAGAAGGAACTGAAGGCAGCAGGCTGAGTGGAACTCCTTAACACTGTGAAGTCCTCAGGACACGTGGTCCCCAGAGTAGTGCCACACCCAGGCACACCCATCGTGGCTGTGCTAACCCGTGGGCTGCATCCCTTAAAGCTGTCGGTCCTCCCTCCAGCATGGCCCTCGCCAGCCTGCAAAATCCAGTGAACTTCTCCAGTCTCGATTATCATACTTGTGGTGTGTTGCCACAACCTTTCCTAATCTTCTAAAGACAGGAAAAACAAAAGACTTGTTTCCTGCTGAAACTGTCCTCATGAAAACAAGGAAACAACCCAGCCAAGCCAACCAACAAACAGAATTTCAGCCCAGCATGTGCACACTTCCTTGTGAACTTCCTTGTGAATTTTACCCATGTCATTTCAGGTATAAAACCCTACTTCAAAAATTGAAGTGAACCAGAAATATGCTTTCTCTGGGTGTGGTGGTGCACACATTTAGTTCCAGCACTTGGGAGGCAGAGGCAGGTAGATCTCTGCGAGTTCAAGGCCATCCTGGTAGCCTGATCAACAAAGCAAGTTGTAGGACAGCCATGGCTATTACACAGAGAAATCTTGTCTTGAAAATCAGTGTGTGTGTGTGTGTGTGTGTGTGTGTGTGTGTGTGTGTGTGTTATGGTTAAATGCTGGGGGAGCCTTGGTAGTCCTTAGTTTTATGAGTCTAGGCTCCTTCCCTCAGGTTTTGGGGTTCTCCTCTCAGTTTCTGTATCTTGTTAGTCGATATCTCTGTCATTTTGCTTTTAGAAAGCCACACTAGAGACCAAAAGTTCTGTTGTGGCTTCTATGGCTTCCCCACATCACAGAATTCTTCCCTGCCCTCGGGTGTTTAGACACTACTCAAGGAATTCCTTTTCTGTTTAATCTTGTTAATAATTCACCCCAGAAGTACTTCCTACTTCACACAATTTAGTCATAAATTGCTACAGGTTTTTTTTTTTTTAAACTGGTTTAGGTTTTTAATTGGTTCAATAACAGGAATGCCAAAGTCTCTTGATTCCTCTGCTTGAGACAAGGTGAAAAACAGAACTCCTAAATCTAGCAGCTTGTTTTTACACTCATGAGGTGTTTTTATTATTTTTAAAATACGGTCTCTCTACGTAGCCCAGGCTAGCCCCAAATTTGTTATACACTTGGCTCTGCCTCCTGAGAGATGGGATTACAAGTGAGAGCCTTGGTTTAGAGAATTTTAGTCAGTAGTAAGCATGAGGCAGCGCTCTGTTTAACCTCTTTACTTGTAAATAAAATTACTTTCCCCACTGTTTGGCCCTGACGCTTTCCTTAATTTTTGTTTGTTTTGTTCTGGCTCTGTACCTCCAAGCTCTGCCAATGGCAGCTTGGCATCCATGCGAAGCGGCCCTCCCTCAGTTACTCACTCCACAGGTCTACTTCCCCGCCCCGCCCCTCCCTGCTTCAACCTGCAGCGGATCCCAATCCTCTTTCCTCCCTGCCGCCACCCTGTGACACGCCTTTTTCTTTTCTGCTCGTGGTCCAACGACAAACTCAACCCGGCTCCACCCACTTTTCGCTTCATCCCCGCCCTGAAACATTTTTTTTTTCCCCCTTGCCGCTGCGCTTCGCGTGACTACTTTTGACCTCCTTGCTAACCGTAGGACAGTCAGCCGCCGCTTCCGTCGCGGTAGTCATCACCTTTACTGTGCGCCGGAAGGAGGCTCTTAGAGCGCTTTTGGAATTATGGCGGCGGTGGATATCCGAGGTAGTTAATGTTATGCTCCCTTGACCCGATTGTGGTTTACTGGGGGTTTATGGGTTGCCGAAGCACGTCACACTCTTTTGTGAGGTCTCTCAAGTTCTTCTGAGTGGCTCCTGGACAGCCTAAGGCTCTAATTTAACGAAAAGGGGTCGGGCTTTTCCGTGTTCTGACGAGTCTCTTTGAAAGGGTAGAAGCGGAAAAATTAGAAACAGTTTGGAGTTTTCTCTCGCAGTGCTGGGCGTTATATCGGGGCGAAGGGATGGTTTTTCGGAAGAGAGGAGTGGGATGAAATAAGGACTGATCTCACTGACGGAAATCCCTCCGTCTTCATATTACTGTTTTAATTTTTAGTCTATAATACCTTTCACTTATTCATTCAGTGATTATCTTCGGCAGGCTGAGCAGTAGAGGTATTTTCATTGAGTAAAAATAAATAAATAAATGCGGACGCAACTCTTAATTGCTTCTTGGTCAAGTAGCATGTTTGGTTTGTTCGTGTATATTTCATTTTTCCTCTTGACGATTTCATACGTGTATATAATGTATTGCTTATTACTCAGATTTGCTAGTGTAATTGTAATGTTTCTGGTGTTTAGAGGAATGGCAGAGAAGCTGGAGGGAGGAAATGTGGAAGTGAGAAGATCTGGGAAGATAAATGAGACAATTGTAGTCTAGGGTACGGTTCATTTCCTCTAAGACAAGAAAGCCACTGCAGAGTTTTGATCGTCAGGGATGGCATGTTTTGATTGTGTTTGTGTGTGTTTATGCATTTATTTATTAGATCATTTTAGCTGCTGAGAATAGTGTAAAAGACAAGGGTAGAATTAAAAACAACAACAACAAAACGAAAACCAAACCAAACCAGGACTTTTCTGGAATGGACAGAAATTTGAGGTAACTTGGAAGGGTGATAACAGCATTAGTGAGAAGGTTAAATCTGCTTGAGTTTTGGTGTATTCTATTTATGAAGTGATCACAACTCACCTTGAAGTGGGGCGAATAATTTGTTTTTCAGACTTTTCATTTCAGTTTTTGTAGATGAATGTTCTTGGATATAGGAGGCTGTTTAAATTGATTAAGATCTGTGAATAATAGAGTAAGTCATACTTGCCTTGACTTTCAGTCATGAATTGGAAGTATTTAGTGATTGTTATGCCCATCCCTGATGAATAAAAACTCGAAATTTAATGGGAGCACATTATCTGTGTTTCTGGGTATGGTATAAAAATTAGTAATATTAAATTTTCCATGAGAACAGAGGAAATGCCACCATTACTACTCTAACAGTTATTGAGTTACAGTGTGCCAAGCATTTTACATAATATTATATGTATAATTATAGATCTTACCTACCTACCAATAGTTAGTTAATGGGCATGATATGATTATGCCTGGTAATGATAGAAAGATAAAACATTTCTAAGGAAAAAGTTAGTATCCTAAAGCAGCTAAAAGAAATGTACATTTTATGGTAAATAAAATTCTTAGTAGGAGTAGGAAATTTAAAATCATAGTTGTGGTTTTCCCTGTGTTACTTTTCATTAGTAAAGATGTCGTTTTCTAAGAATGTTATTTCCTGGTTTTGTATATTGTGACTTAATTCTCATATATTTATGGATATGTGTACACACACACACACACACACACACACACACACACACGCATATATGAATGGTTGGTATAGATTATTTTTGTTAATAAACTTCATTTGTTTCTTCTTTCAAAACACACAAAACATGATTTTTTTTTTTTTTTTTTGGATTTAGGTTTTTCGAGACAGGCTCCCTTTCTGTGTAGCCCTGGCTGTCCTGGAACTCACTCTGTAGACCAGGCTGGCCTCGAACTCAGAAATCTGCCTCTGTCTCCCAAGTACTGGGATTAAAGGCGTGTGCTACCACTGCCCAGCAAAACATGATTTTTTAAAAACATTTTTTACATGTAACAACTTTTTTTCATTTGATTCGTTTTTCATGGGATTGCTTGTCACCTTGACCTAGCTGGGACTTCTTCAGAAATGGTAAAAGTAGCTGTATAGAAGAGCTGAAGTTTTTCATCCAGCATTATATGTTAGGATATTGATTACTTAACTGTAATGATGTTTAGTATGCACTGATTTGAAACATCATCATAGCCAGTGCTCAATTAAACTCATCATAGGAAACTAATTCACCGTATCTTTTAAGACAGGATCACATGTAGTCCAAGCTGGCCTCAATCTTTTTATCCTCCTGTCCCAGCCTTCCAGAATACTATGACCTGTAGATCTTCATCACTGTTCCTGGATCTACCATATCTTTTTAAAATTTGAGGTTTAATTCTCCTCAGAATCTGAAGCAGTATGGCTGTAATAAGTGTGTTTTACCATCCGCCCCTTAACTTTTACAGCACTACATTACAACTTCTCATCTGTAATGAAAGGCTCCCTAATAGTCCCAGCCCACCAGTGGAAGGACCTGTAAAGTGGTTGTAGCTATGTTTGAATTTAATTTAATTTTATTTTATTTTATTTTATTTTATTTTATTTTATTTTTTGGTTTTTTGGATTTGGGTTTTTTGTGACAAGGTTTCTCTGTATAGCCCTGGCTGTCCTGGAACTCACTCTGTAGACCAGGCTGGCCTCGAACTCAGAAATCCACCTGCCTCTGCCTCCCAGAGTGCTGGGATTACAGGCGTGCGCCACCACAGCCCAGCTTTGAAATTTTTTTGAGTCAGTTTTTAACAGAAGAAGTCAGGATTTCTAGGATTTTTTTTTTTTTTTTTTTTTTTTGAGACAGGGTTTTCTCTGTAGCCCTAGCTGTCCTAGAACTTGCTTTGTAGACCAGTCTGGCCTGGAATTCAGTGATTCATCTACCTCTGTATCCCAGTGCTGGGACTAAAGGTGTGCACCACCACCACCTATCTCTTTTTATACCTTTGTAAATGAATTTTGTATGCTAGGAAATATTTGATTTTTAAATTTAATTTAATTTTTTTACTTATTCATTTTATATCTCACTCACTACCCCCTCCACCAACACCCCTTCCCCCATTCTCTGCCACTTCTCTAAGAAGGTAGGGGCCACCCTGAGTATCTCCCTGGACGTAGTTTATACTTCTTTTCTTCATGGTGAGTCTTTCTTCTTTAACACAGTGCAAAATCCACCACTTGCCCCAGGAAAAATAATTTCCATTTCCCCTTTAAAGTATTTTGTTTCCCCCCTTTGTGCCTTTAAATTTATCCCTAACTTTACTTTCTTTTTCATATCTGACTTCTATTAGACTGTCAGAGTACATAGGGCAGAATAAGTCATTCTTTAATTCAGAGCACATAATAGGTATTTGTTAAATTAGATTATCTTTTCTAATTCTTTTATTTTTTCTTATAGATAATCTGCTGGGAATCTCTTGGGTTGACAGCTCTTGGATCCCCATTTTGAACAGTGGTAGTGTCCTGGATTACTTTTCAGAAAGAAGCAATCCTTTTTATGACAGGACATGTAATAATGAAGTGGTCAAAATGCAGAGGCTGACATTAGAGCACTTGAAGTAAGTTGTTTTAGAGATTTTGCAATGAATAGTCATTTTGGCTTGTGCATGGTGCCTGGTAACAGGCACAGTAGAACCTTTGGAAGGAAAACAAAGTTTTAGGCTGAGGAGATAACTTGGTGGGTAAAAGTTCCTGTGCACATGCTTGATAATCTGATGGTGAGAGGAGAGAATTCGCTCTCGAAAGTTGTGTTCTCGGAGACTTGGTGGGGATACATGTAGCCTCAACCCTACACAAAGAATTATAGGCAGCTGAGTATAGCTGGATTGGGAAGAGGTCTCCCAGCAAAGCATAAAGTAGCTGGTTGTCTAGTGCCAAACAGTCAGCCCTGAAAACACACACACAAGTAACGTCATATAAAAGTGTATAATATGTAGTATATATAAGTATATAATATACTATAATACATATATATAGGTATATGATATGTATAAATAGAAGTACATATAAGTACGTAATAACTGTTGATGAAAAGGGGGCTGTGAATTGAAGGAGAGTGGGAAGGTGTAGGTGGGAGACTTGGAGGAAAGGGAAGGAGAAGTGTTTTCATTAAATTGCAGTCTCAAAAATAAACAACAAAAGATTGTCCTCTGACCCTACACACACATACACACACATGTAAACATATATCATTTAAAATAATAAAACATTTTGTTTGGGTTTGTACAAATTTGACATACATTTGTAACTTGAATTTCTTCACAATGTCTGTCTAAGGTAGGACTGAAGCTGCTGCTCAATAAATAAGTTAATCACTGGGACCGTTTTCAATTATGATTATTCTCTCTTTAAATCTAATATTATTAATATAGTCTACTGTACCATAAGCCCTTCTTTGACAAATGAAAAATTTTTATCCAAACATGAACAGGATCCTTTAGATAGAGGATGTTCCATTTGCACAAGTTTCTGAAATAAATCATGTAAATATTGGGCATGGGGAAGGGTTTATAAAGTTTAGTTCCTCTTTCTCTCAGGCCTGTGGAGCAGCCAAGATAGGCCATGGTCTCCGTACTGCCCAGAAGCTCCGCAGTCACTGACAGGACCATAAGTGGCATGATACACAGTACAAGAAAGCCCACTTGGGCACAGCCCTGAAGGCCAATCCGTTTGGGAGTGCCTCTCATGCAAAGGGAAAAAGAAGGTCATGCTGTAGGTGATGTTCCTGGAGTCTGCTTTAAGGTTGTTAAAGGAGCCAGCGTGTCTCTTTTGGCTCTCTACAAAGGCAAAAAGGAAAGACCAAGATCATAAAATGTGATAATGGAAACTAATAATTTTCATATTCTGAAAAAAAAGTTCCTATGTTTTAAATAGCTTTTACTATGAGGTAAATGTAGCCAATAAAGGTAACTTACTGTAGTTTTAAATATAATCTTAATGAAACTAAATCTATAAATATAGATTTAATTATAATCTCATGAAACTAAATTTATGTGGTTTTATATTGTTTTAAGGCCACATTTTAATTTGTATATCACCTGTATAGGAAAATGGGTAGTTTTATTTGATTGCTAACTTTAAATATTGATCATTAGCAATTTTAGCCGTCCTTTTACAATACTGTTACAATTTATCTGGTAATTTAAGTGTCCTACAGAGAGTTTGGAATCATTTGAGATCTCTGTATGTTTCTTGCAGTCAGATGGTTGGAATTGAATACATCCTTCTACATGCTCAAGAGCCCATTCTTTTCATCATACGAAAGCAACAGCGGCAGTCCCCTGCTCAAGGTAAAATGTACAAAACACCATAATTTATTTACTTTCTGACCTGTGCTTTATTTTGTTTTTAAATAAGGGATTTATTTTTGGTATACCATTTTGCAAATGACTTATATATTATATTTTTGTTTGTTTTTGTTTTTCATTTGCATTGAGTTCTGTGTATGTAGGTCCTATAAACTACATACATGTCTAATACCTGTTAGGAGTGTATTCACCAGGCTCAGCATCCATTGTGCTCATGACCAGAATTCATTAAGGCTACCCAGGAAGGATATATGCAAAAAGACATTGTAGGAATCTACATCTTCTGAGCATACAGACCAAGTATGCGTTCTGTTCAGCTCTTCAGCATAGGATAAAACTATGCATACACAGACACATACACGGACACAGACACACACGCACAAAACCATATTTATTTATTTCTCTCCAGAAAGTCATTTGAAACTCTCAGCCTGAGATTTGCTTTTTGTTTTTTTGTCTTTGTTTTGTTTTGTTTTTGTTTGTTTGTTTGTTTGTTTGTTTTTTAAAGCACTGGTCATATAGGCATGGCATTTTCTGCCCACTAGATTCGCATATTCCCAGTAGCAAATTGGGCATCCACCATATTCTTTTTTTTTTTTTAACATTTACTATTTATTATTATGGGTAATTTTTACAAAGAAAACACATTGGAGCTGCTCCACTGGAGTACAGTATTGTCCTCTTGATCGAGTATAGTCAGACACGACCATCAGTTGCTGGGAAACAGAGATTACTTTGGCCCTGTACTCACATTTTTTTTTTTTTTTAATGTGAGTACATCCACCATATTCTTATTTTACATTGGCTGGGCAGGCAGGTATAGCTACACTGAAGAAGTATATCAAAAACTCTTGTAGCACTAGAGCACAGTTGTTGAGTCCTTGGACCCTGAGTCTCTTGAGAACCTCAGTCTCTGAGTTGATAACTTTATAAAATACATGACCTATATAGTTTTATTAAATTCATAGAGGATAGACTAAATATCCTCAAATGGCACATCCAATCAGTAAAACCTTCGTTTATTACCAAATGAATATTAACATAAGAAACAATAATAAGGAATATATGAATCCAGATCTGGTTTTGAATGAGAGAGCTACAGCTTATATTTTAGTGAACACCAGCCTTGAAAACACCTTGAGATCAAGCCAAGACTTTGCAGTCTCACTGAAGAGATGATTCAAAGTAGAAACGCTGGATGGTATTGCCAAGATACATCTCCCAAGTATATGGTCTACATCAAGATACTTGGGGGCATCTTTTAGCCTGGTTTGGTATCAGAGAATAACTTGTCAAAGAAGTTACAGTTTAGAATCCAAATCTTGTTTCAGAATGAAAGGTTTAGAGTCTCTACAGAGAAAAAAGAACCTTAGGTAATAAGCAGGGTCACTTGGGAATATTCAGGATATAGAAATGGCATGAGATGGCTTCGGGCTCAGGCCTGGGACTCAGAGGTAACTATAGTGTTCCAGATATCATCACTCTAGTTGGCTGACAGCGATACACAGCATACACAGAACACTGAAGTGTGCCATGTGTACCTACACATGTACCTAGTAGAACCTCATTTTAACAAGATTAAGGTGCATATTGAGCTGATTAAACTTGATTGAGATGTGCCTGTGGTTTGAAAAGCACTGCAAGAGGTTAAGACTTGAGGAACTCTTCAGGCTATATAGACAGAATGGCAGAGAAGTACTCAAGTGTTAGGTACTCAAGTGTTAACAACTCTAGGTAACACTATAAATGAACAGTGTGGCTGGTTTCCTATATTGCTTGCTTATAAAGAGAGAAATTGCCAGATCTTCCCTTAAAGTTGCATTCAGGGAAGTGTCAAAGTTTGATTGTTCGCCTTTTGAAAAATGATCTTTTTAGCAGTTTGTGTTCAAGGTGTGCTCATAAGCATTATTTTCCTTGCTTCTTTAGTTATTCCACTGGCTGATTACTATATCATCGCTGGAGTCATCTATCAGGCACCAGACTTGGGATCAGTTATAAACTCCAGAGTGGTATGTGTCTTCGCCTGCCTGCCTGCTTTCTTTCCCTCCCTCCCTCCCTTCTGTCTTTGACATAGAAGCCTTGGACTCACCACGTGTCAGAAGCTGGCCTTGAACCCCTGATCCTCCTGCTTCCATCTTCTCAGTGCTGAGATGGCAGATGCATGCTAGCATACATAGCTTTTTTTCACATTTTTACATTTTTCATCTTTGAACATTAAAGCAGGCTTCTAATTGAGATCCCCTGTTCTGAGAATCAAGTAGAAGGTCTTCCACTTTGTGTCAGCTGGTATAAAATGCGGACTGTTGGAGGGTTGTGAGCATTGTTTCTGTTGATCAAGTCAGTGCTAATATATTGAGACTGCCTGAAGAGCTATAGTCTACATTAGTAACTTGCATAAAACACTTAGAAAAAGAACTGCACCTGTACTATCTTGTTGTCCATTTTATTCCCTAAATAATACATTGTAATAGCTATTTATATAGTATTTATATTATGTTATGTTTTGCCTTATATGTAATCTAGAGATGATTTAAAAATTAATAGAATTTATAGGTTACACTGAAATGCTAATTATTTTATATAAGGCATGCGAATATGAAACTAATCCATTGCAGATACTGAAGGGTGACTACAACTGTCAAATGGTAATCTAGATTCTGAAAACAGGAAATTATGGTATTTGCATAGGTAATATTTTGTATTTGCTGAGGTCACTTTAGTTGACCTCATGAGAGGTTTTGAATGTGTTGGTTTTTGTTTTGTTTTACAAGCTTACTGCAGTGCATGGAATTCAGTCAGCTTTTGATGAAGCTATGTCATACTGTCGATACCATCCTTCCAAAGGGTATTGGTGGCACTTTAAAGATCACGAAGAGCAAGGTAAGTAGAGTGCCCAGGCCCTCCCAAAACAGTGTGGTTCTGTGAGGATGAAGCTCAAGGGCTTGTGACATTACCCGGCCATCTTTCCCCTCTCCCTCCCTCTCTTTCCTCTCCTCTCTCCCATCCGCCCTGTGTGTGTGTGTGTGTGTGTGTGTGTGTGTGCGCGCGCGCGCGCGCGCGCGCGCACGCCACAGCACATTTGTGGATGTCAGAGGATAACTGCAGTTGATTCTTCCATCTACCTTAAATGTGTGTTCTGGAGATTGAGCTCAGGTATCGAGGCTTGCATAGCCAGTATCTTTGTCCACTGTACCAGGTCACTTTCTGATTCTCTGATATTACCACCTGTCATGATACTGGGTCCTTTAGTTTCCATGGCTGGTAATCTATGGCTGTTCTTTTAGTTTTACCAAAAACCTATCTCCAGAAATGTGTCTATATCAGTGTATTTTCTTTTTGGAGAATAATGAAGTGTGGGAAAGATGGCCTTTATGTAGAATTCAGAGCCATTCAGTGGCCTTTCAGATATGATTATTTGATTCTTACTATTGAGTGCAGGCAATGGTTTAATGTAGGAAAGTGGGGGCTGGAGAGATGCCTCAGAGGTTAAGAACACTGACTGCTCTTCCAGAGGTCCTGAGTTCAATTCCAGCAACCACATGGTGGCTCACAACCATCTGTAATGGGATCTGATGGCTTCTTCTGGTGTGTCTGAAGACAGCTACAGTGTACTCATAAAAATAAAATAAATCTTTGAAAAAGAAAAAAAAAAAGAAAAAGGGAAGTGGGCCTTAGCGGAGTGATGCTGACCAGGGCAGTTACTCCACCTTGTGATGCCTGTCCTCCTGAGCAAATCACATATGTGAGCAACTTCAGAATTTCTTTTTTTGTGGTCCTTTAAAATCTTTCCTTCATGATCTGTTTTGCAATTTTCCCCCTTGATAGAGTGGTTAACTTTTTTCTCAGAATGAGAATGAGTAAATCAATGTGCTTTAGAAAATGTCTCTAGTGGAGCTCAGGCTGGCCTTGATCCCACAATGCCCTGCCCTCATCCTCCCATGTGCTAAATGAACAGAGAAATGCAACACCATTCCTGGCTAATTGCAGACTTTAGAGTTTGTGTGGTCCAGGCAGGTTAATCTGATCTTGCTATATGGCCAAGGATGACCTTGATCTCCTGATTCTCTTGCCTGGTTTAATTACTGTCTTTATAATTGAAAATAATGACTAGTTTGCAAAACCTGTCTTTTCTATGTGTGCTTAGTAGATTCTGTGGAAAAGGACCATTGAATTGTACTTAAAATACTCAAAAATAATTTCAAGCCAATAATACGGATTGATTTAGGTAATTATGAGAAATGTTAGTCTAAGAACTGTTTGTTTATCAGTGCTACACACTGAAATTGAACTATCAGCTTTTGAAATGTTTGCAAAGGAGAGCTAGGAACTTCTTTTATGCATTTACTATGTTTTATTTGAAGAGTTGTCCTAATAAAGTTAACATTAAAAATAATGATTTGAGTATGTCCAGGCTGTTGATTTGCATTTTCTATTTTAATAGATAAAGTCAAACCTAAAGCCAAAAGGAAAGAAGAACCAAGCTCTATTTTTCAAAGACAGCGTGTGGATGCTTTACTCATAGACCTCAGACAAAAATTTCCACCCAGATTTGTTCAGGTAACAAGAATGTGTTGTGAATTTTCATTTGAAATTTTTTAACACATTTTTAATTGGAAAGAATTTTAGGTATGACTTAAAAATACTACTTTTCCTTATTAGCTAAAAATCTACTTTTGAATGAGAAAAGAGGTTCTTAAAAGACTTAGTGGAGGTAATGAATACAGGAAATGGATTCAGCATTGTTTGATGCCCATATGGAATCTGTGTGAACATTGAAGTCTGTGTTAGGATAACATTCTTATCATAAGGTTGCTGAGAGCATACTAGGTTATTAGAAACCTAGACTATGAAGCTCATGCTTTCTACTCTGCCTGCTGCATTCCAAACCTGATACTTAAGTTATGTAGGTTCTTAAGTGGCTAATGGGTTAAGACTTTACCAAAAGGAATAGAAAGAGGTAGAGGGCGTGGCCTGCTCAAGAAAGGAAGCAGAGGTAGAAATAGCAGTCTCTTGTAACAATTCTATTCTAAGTTCCCTTTAGGCATCCAATGAATAATAAAGGACACAAAATTGTTTGCTTATGGACCATCAAAGTACTTGCAATTCACTAATGTTATTACCGAGGTGGCTCAGGTAGGAGTGGTAGGGGTGGAAAATCTCCACTACAAAATAAAGAACCTTCATTTCAACAAAAGAAAAAGAAATTAACAAGTAAATAAAATGATACACACAGACTGAATAAACCTGCAGGTGGCAGCATGAATCTTCCCAAGACTTCTGAAGCCAAGCTGGATGGGGAAAGATTACAATCTGAATTGAAAACTGAAGGTTACTTTGTTTAAACTTTGGTATCAGAAGAAAGGGTAAAAGAAAACTATTCAGTTTCCTGTAATTACAAGAGACCATCTTGTCAGAGTTTGCCTTGCTTCAAGGTAATAATGCTAATACAAAAGTTGATAAGGCAATCAGGATTAAAGAAAGCATCCCAGCGAGTAGGCAAATAGACGGGGCCATATTCCTGGAAAAAAAAAACAAAAACAAGGGCTGGCTCCACGTTGTATATGGCTTTGCATAAATGACAGCTGTGCAAAGATAAACCACTACCTTAGAACTTGGGAGGTACTAGTCACAATTTTTGCAAGCCAGCGTATCATTTTGTGGGGATGCTAGAGAGTCATCAAATAAAAGAGTTGAATTTAAAATAATAAAAAATAAAAAGCGTTACAGGTTTGTAATGCCACCTGGTGGTTTAGGAGGAGACCAGCAGCAGCGGTCGACCTACCTGCCATTCTGCCAACATAGGCTTTCCAAGTGAGTCTGGTGAGAGATGGAGCGTGTGGCCACATTAGTGTTCTGGTTAGTGTGGTCATTTTAACCCTTTACAGACACGTGCACTCTCATAGGCATGTTTATTATTGTTAAGAGAGATCTGAGGATTTTTAAAGTACTTTTAAGCTAATTTTTTTTTTAACACCATTAAATGACATTAGAACAGGCCTCTCCCCTGTCTGACTGTAAAATAGCAAGGGATGTTACTATAATGGTCATGTGGTAGTGAAGAAAGCATGTGACACAGGTTGGAACATAGCCTCAGAAAGCCAGCGTAGAGAAATGTCATGAACTGTTCCTGGAGGGGTGAGCAAGGGGAAAGGAGTTAGAGCTGTGTGCTTGGGAACTGCTCTGGGCTGTTTGAGATGAGCTTGGTCAGCCGTTCAGTGGGTATACCATCTCTGCTGTGTAGACCAAGAGAATAACGTCTAGCTCTGTGCTGTCTGGCACTTTAACCACTAGACATGTGACTCTTGAGCATGGTGAATGTAGCTCATTCAGGTTGAGTTGTGACCTAAGTGTACCATACATACTCGATCTTAACATTTGCACAGGGGTTGAAGTGATGCTCCCTTGTTAAAGACTCACTGCTGCTCTTTCACATTACCCAAGTTTGGTTCCCAGTGCTCATAACTGCCTACAGCTCCAGTTCCAGGGGTTCAGATGCTATCATGTGGCCTCCATGAGTACCCACCCACATGTGTGGTTTGAACATGTACACATATACATAAATAAAAGTAAATCTTAAAACAAAAACATTAATTAAGGCGAGAGAGATGACTTACCAGTTAAGAGCACTGGTTGCTCTAACAAAGCGCCTGGGATTGATTCCTAGCAACCACGTGGGAGCTCACAAACATTCAGTACCCTCTTCTGGCTTCTGCAAGTAGCATACATGCATGTGGTGCACAGACATACATGTAAACAAAACATACACATAAATTTAAGAAAAAAAACCTTATACCAAAAAAGTAAGATGATTTTTAAAATATTAATTATAAGTTTTTTTTTATGAAATATTTGCTGGGCGGTGGTGGCGCACGCCTTTAATCCCAGCACTTGGGAGGCAGAGGTAGGCAGATTTCTGAGTTCAAGGCCAGCCTGGTCTACAGAGTTGGTTCCAGGATAACCAGGGCTATACAGAGAAACCCTGTCTTAAAAAAAAAAAAAAAAAAAAAAAAAAAAAAAAAAAAGATTTATTTACTGTGTATGATTCTATCTGCTTATATGTCTGTGTACTGCATGTATGCATGATGCCCTTGGAGGGCAGAAAAGGACATTGGATGTCTTGGAACAGACCATTGTAAGCTACTGTGTGGGGGCTGGGAATGAAACCAGGTGGCTCAGAGCTGCTGAGCCATCTAGTGAGAGGGGCTAACTGTAGAAGCTTAAAGACAGCCTAAACTTTTTTTTTAAGGTCTATTTTATGTGAGTACACTGTTGCTGTCTTCAGACACACCCATTCATTCGGATCCCATTACAGATCATAGTGAGCCACCATGTGGCTGAAAGCTTTACCTTTTAGAAAGTTATGACAATTAAAAAGCTAGAGTAGAGGGAATCATTTAAGCAGAGCCCATGACTCCAGTGCTCATCTTTTGTATCGTCTACCTTCCCTCCCCATTGTGTGATCAAGCCGACTCTACCCTTCATGTCATTGTGAGGGTTTTCTTTGAAAGGTAGCAACACACACATTTGGGTTTTAAACCCAGTGTTTGTTTTTAGCTGTTCAAGGGCCAAAAGTGAAATAGTGAAGAGATTACATGTAGCTCTGTAATAGATGCAGGAAAAGATGACTTTTCTGGAGCTGCCAGGATTTTTCCTTCTCAGGCTTAGAGAAGCAAATGCTACCCAGAGTTCCCTAGCCAGTTGGAGCTCAGGGGATACTCCTGCTTATACATGGTATTGAACAGTTGGGCTTCTGTGCCTAAGTATGTTTCTTCTCTAGTGATGCACAGGAGAATATTTAAGAAGTCTTCTTGTATCTTTAAAGCCTCTTCCATGTTTTACTTCTTGTTACTGCTGGATATTACATAGATACTACTGTGAGAATGGGGAGTTATGTCTTTATGTTTGTTTGTTTGTTTGTTTGTTTGTTTTTTGGTTTGTTTTTTTGAGACAGGGTTTCTCTGTGTAGCCCTGGCTGTCCTGGAACTCACTCTGTAGACCAGACTGGCCTCGAACTCAATCCGCCTGCCTCTGCCTCCCAAGTGCTGGGATTACAGGTGTGCGCCACCACTGCCCGGCTTGAGTTATGTCTTTATGAAGAAGTTCTTTTGAGTGGCTTTGGTTTTCAGCTGGAAACTGCTGGGATACTGTAGGATGTGACTCCAGGCGGGTTTCCCTTGACCTGTGTGATTCAGCTTGACTAAAGGCATTCCTGCTCTGTTTGCACATCTCCCAGCACATTCTGCGGTTGGTCAGCAGTGTCCACTGGGAAAGACTAGTCAGTGTGGGATGGTTCGGAAGGTGGCCGTTCAGGTACTGGTTCAGAGCTGCAAGTACAAAAATCTCAAAATTTTCATTCCTTTCAATTTTACTCTGTATGTTTCTTCTTCTATTAAATATTTGCTCCTCCAATCTTAGATATATTTAAGTCTTGATATGTTCATGATATGCAGCTGTGTTGTGGGTTGTCTGTAACCACCCTCATATTTGGTAATTTGTTATAAAGATTTGTATGTAGTTGTTTTATCCATAGAGATTTATTTCTGTGGGATATAGTAACATATAGCCAAATGCTGGAGAGACAACTCAATGGTTAAGAGCAGTAGCTGTTCTCACAGAGTCCCCAGGTTGGATTCCTAGTACCCACATGGCAGCTTGCAGCTGTCTGTAACTCTAGTTTCACGGACTCCAATGACCTCTTTTGGCCTCTGTAGGTCATATAGAGTATGTATGCATATACATACAGTGTATGTATACATATGTATACATATACATACCTAGTATAGACATATATACAGGCAAAACACTCCTATACATAAAAACCAAAAGACTGTGTAGTCAGACTGTATGGGGAAAAAACAATAGAACTGGAGGAGTCTGTGGTTTGTATACAGTACAGGTTTCTTTGTCCTTTTCTCTTTCTTATACAGGCTAGAGAGTATACATTTTTACCTCAACAATAAAAACAGCAATATGTGAATATTTCTGCCTTGGAAACTTGTTAGAAACTCAGAACCAGGTTTTTTTATTTTATCATATATTGATGCCTCTCTCACATACTTAAGAAAGGCCCGGAGTCCCTGAAGGAACGCAGATCTTTGGCATAAACCATATTATTTGTGCAGCATAGAGACAGTGAACCAGTGTTCTCAGGTCCAGAATGGTGGGAACCCCCATAATTCAAGTTCGTATATACCAGCCAAGGGCCAGCCTTGGAAATAGGCCCTTTTATTGTTTTTAATGTTTTTCAGTGTTGGGGGTTAAACTCATGGCCTTGGAGGAGGTATATCTTCAACAACCCCCTTTTATTCCATAAATAAATAAATAAATAAACAAATAAATAAATAACATGATAACATTAACTTATTGTAACTTACTGGTGGGGTGGTTCTCTGGGAACAGGACATATGGATGTTACAGGGTAACTTATAGTTATAGGCCCTCTTTTTCTCTTTTCTTCTTTCCTCTCTTTTCTTTTTTCTCTCCTCTCTCCTCGCCCCCCCCCCCCCTCTCTCTTTTGGTAACAGGGTCTCACTAAGTTGCCTGAGCTGGCCTTGAAGCTCAAGTAGCATAAGTAGGTTATGAGAACATGTGCTCCTCCTTCCTCAGCCTTGTGAGTATCTGGGATCACAGCTCCTCATCACCACAACCACTGCAAGAAGCTTTTCTAAGGGGGGCAATGTCAGGCCTACCATGGTTAACGTTCTCTGCATGGTGAATAATAAGTCCTGTTTGGTCTGGTTAAGTGTAAATGTTCACAGTCCTTGCAGTTCGAGGATGCAAGTTGATAGTTGACAATATGAATGTGGAGCAGGTGATTCCAGAGAAATGTGTGGTCTCTTATAAAGCGGGTATGTAAGAAGGCTTGAGGGGATCATCTCTGTTCAGAAAGACATTTAGAAAACACATGACAGTGGGGAGAAAGGTGGCTCTGTGCTTAAGAGCCACTGGCTGCTTTTACAGAGGACCTTGGTTCAATCCCCACACTCACCCTGTGGTTCAGAACAGTCTGTAACTCTAGTTCCAGGGGATATGAGCCCCTCTGTTGGCTCTGTTGGGCAGCATGCATGCGTGTTGTAACAGACATACAAGCCAACAAAACACTGCACATAAAAAATTGAATAAAATTTTTATGTGTACATAAAAAAGTTTAAATAAATATGTAATTGTAGTGCAAGGTAAAGAGATTACCTTTTCTTCTGAGATAACAGATGTGCATGGATACTTGTATGTTTGTTTACAGACGTCTGTCAAGGTAGGTCAGAAAGTATGGTGGATGTGGTATTAGTGCCCGTTTTGTCAGTGTGTCTTACTTTAGCATGCAGTGTCACTGTTGAGAGTAAGAAGTTGGCTGTGAGCCTCAAGAGAGAAGAAGGTGTTTTGGAGGATTTAATATGAGTACTAGGACAGAAAAATAAAGTCTATCAAATAAACAAGGACCATGCGCGTCAACTTGTAGTTTCTGGGAATCAAACTCAGGTAGGTGGGGGCCGGTAGCCAGGCTTTGGTGGCAAGTGCCTTTATCTGCTGGTCTAACTTCCAGCCCCTGAAGTTTTATTTTTAATACTATACCTCTTATCATTTTTTTAAAATTAATTTTTAATTGTTTATGGTGTGTCTGTGTATATGTGTGTGCATGCGAATGCAGTGCTCTCCTCAGGGGCCAAAAGCGGGCGCCTGATCCTGGAGCTGGTGGTCCAGGGGGTTGTAAGCTGCCCAGTGTGGGTGTCCCAAACCAAATTCATCTTCTGCAAGAGCAGTACATGGTCCTAATCCACTGAACCAGCTGGGCTGAAGAGGTGGTGCAGCAAGTAAGAGCAAGTACAAGCAGCACTTGCTGCTTTTTAGAGGATCTGGGTTTTGTTTCCAGCTCACAGCCTTCTGGAACTCTAGTTTCAAGGGATTTGACTTCTTCTGGTTTCCATGGGCACCAGGCATGCACATGGTACACAGCCGTACATGCAGACAAAATACCCATACAGATAAAAATAAATCTTTAGGCGGAAAACATTTTATTTTCTTAGTTCCCGTTCCTGCTATATTTAAAATCAAAGGGGTTATCTATGGAACTTGCTGAGCAGGCCAGGCTGGCCTCAAAAGTCACAGAGGCCTCTGCCTCTGCCTCCCAAGTGCTATGATTAAACCAATCCTGGGGTCATTCTCCTTTCTTATAGTTCATATCCTCTAAGCAGGTAAGTATCAGAAGGTTTGGACACTCAGTTATTTCTTCTCTTTAGATTCTATGTGGCTACTTTTATTGTCGCCTGTGTATGTGTAGGGGGTGACACAGGTTTTTAGATAAACAGTGTTTTTATGGCTGACTTCTGGTTTTAGATTCATATCTTTCT
Source organism: Apodemus sylvaticus (assembly GCF_947179515.1). NCBI lineage: Eukaryota > Metazoa > Chordata > Mammalia > Rodentia > Muridae > Apodemus > Apodemus sylvaticus. The sequence goes on from NC_067477.1 coordinate 40,741,120, forward strand.
GAAATGAAGTGTAAGAAGTAGAAACTGAGAAACTTTTATGGTGCTTGAAAGGTAATTGTCATTTATAATGCAGTTGCATACGTGTGCTATTTAAGACTATTAAGCCCAGAAGAAACTTTATTAACTTGACTTTTCCCTCTTCTCCCCATTTCCTGTTTTTCAAATCCTAGCAAAAGTCTGGAGAAAAGCCTGTCCCAGGTACGCTTCATCTGCTGTTCTTATTAAACTTAAGTAAGATCAAGCAGCTGGTGTAATATCCTGACAGCAATGGCACGAGATGAGATGAGCTGCGGCCATTTCGTCCTGTTAGGCGGTCTCAGTATAGTTTGTCACTCCTAACCTTTGACTTCTGTAGAATTGCAAGCAGCTAGTGGTTTTATGGTAGTGATAAAAGCATTTATAGGTGGAGTTTGGGTGGAGAGTCTGGGAAGAACAAGGAAGCCAAAGTGACATGATGTTAGGTGCCACCACTGTGAACAGGTGTTGGTTGAGCTGCCTGTGATGTTGCCAGTTTTCGTGACTTGTCCACACATGAAGTCTTGTTTTAGTACAAGCATGTGTTTGCCTAGCATTATAAATTTCCTTGATTTTTTTTTTTTAGGTTTATAAGTGAATTTTAAAATATGTTTGCCTGGGGAAACAACTTCATTAGCAATTAAAAATGAATTTGAAAGAATAAACCTTTAATGTTAACCAGTGTTTAAAATTGTCTTTCTTCTACCTTCATTTGTCATGACAAAATACCTTCTTTTGACATCTAGTGGATCAGGCAAAGAAAGAGGCAGAGCCTCTGCCAGAAACTGTAAAATCCGAGGAGAAGGAGAGCTCGAAGACCGTTCAGCAGACTGTGAGCACTAAAGGTCCCCCTGAGAAACGAATGAGACTTCAGTGAGTGCTGGACAGAAAGAAGCTGGCCAGCTCCTTGTCAGTCACTATACCTCAGCCCGTCAGAGGCTCCCGAGCCTGGAAACACTATCGCAGCCCACCATTGTACGGAATGCACTTGTTCTTTACAAAAGGACATTCTCCCTACCATGCTTTCTATGTGAATATTTCTTAAGTATCTTTTGTAATCTTTCCTCTACTGGACTTGGGCAGTGCACCTAACTCACAGATATGCCAGTGTATATCTTTAAAACAATAAAGTTATTTGTATATATTATTCATCATGCCTTTTCCTTGTCTCTGAGAAATGTTAATGGAATAACTAAGCATGTCTTGTACTATTTTGCTATTCCTCTATATTACAATAATGCATTTATTGAATAATTGAAAGGTAAAGGAAAATTCACTTGTTCATATAATTATCATGCTATAGATTCTTGTCTTGTTAGTCTATTGTGAGCACTTGTCAGTGTTTGCATGTGTGGAATATAATTCCTGAGATCTTTAGCTCAGGTTCTTAACTACTTTCTGAGCTATTTTGGAATTTTCTCCATTTGCTATATTTTAGACAGGGCTATATTGACTGTGTTTGTATATAGTGCCATGTGCATGGTCCATAGGGTTGAGTCACTTCAGTCTCCGCATCCTCATATTATCAGAGTGTTTTTCTCCAATGGTGTTGACTCAAATTCATCATATAAGTGTACAATGAGAAATACTGTATTGTATGTTGGTGTATGCATGTGTGCACATTTGTGTACATAAGTGCGCCCATGTGGTCTTCTCTATCGCTCTTCGTCATTCCCTTGAGGTAAGGTCTCTTGCTGAACTGGAAGCTTGCTGGCTGTTTTGGCTAGACTGGCTGACCCTCAGCTCCGGGAACTACCCCTCTCCCACAGTGCTGGTGTTACAGGCATGCATGTCCAGCTTACCTGATTTAAGTGCATTCTGGGGCTTTGAACTCAGGCCTTCATGCTTGCTAAGCAAGTACTCTTATTCACAGAGCTATCCTTCTAGCCCTTTTAAGTTATATTAGGAGATTTTGTAAAGAATTCTTGTTATTCCATAAACATGTAGCCATTAGTGAGCCTCAAATGGTAGTTCTTACATGTGTTGCTGGGATAGTAACCTAAGTGATATTGTAATTCTGTTCTTTTGTTTTGTTTTTCTTTTTTTAATTTATTGATATATTTATTTACATTTCAAATGATTTCCCCTTTTCTGGACCCCCACTCCCCGAAAGTCCCATCAGTCCCCTTCCCTCCCCCTGTTTTCCCACCCATTCCTTCCCACTTCCCTGTTCTGATTTTGCCCTATACTGCTTCACTGAGTCTTTCCAGAACAAGGGGCCACTCCTCCGTTCTTCTTGTACCTCTTTTGATGTGTGGATTATGTTTTGGGTATTCCAGTTTTCTAGGTTAATATCCACTTATTAGTGAGTGCATACCATGATTCATTTTTTGAGTCTGGGTTACCTCACTTAGTATGATGTTCTCCAGCTCCATCCATTTGCCTAAGAATTTCATGAATTGTTTCTAATGGCTGAATAGTACTCCATTGTGTAGATATACCACATTTTTTGCATCCACTCTTCTGTTGAGGGATACCTGGGTTCTTTCCAACTTCTGGCAATTATAAATAGGGCTGCTATGAACATAGTGGAACATGTATCCTTATTACATGCTGGGGAATCTTTTGGGTATATATATGCCCAGGAGTGGTATAGCAGGATCTTCTGGAAGTGAGGTGCCCAGTTTTCGGAGGAATTGCCAGACTGATTTCCAGAGTGGTTGTACCAATTTGCAACCCCACCAGCAGTGGAGGAGTGTTCTTCTTTCTCCACATCCTGGCCAACACCTGCTGTCTCCTGAATTTTTAATCCTAGCCATTCTGACTGGTGTAAGGTGAAATCTCAGGGTTGTTTTGATTTGCATTTCCCTAATGACTAATGAAGTTGAGCATTTTTTAAGATGTTTCTCCGCCATCCGAAGTTCTTCAGGTGAGAATTCTTTGTTTAACTCTGTACCCCATTTAGGCAGAGGCAGGTGGATTTCTGAGTTCAAGGCCAGCCTGGTCTACAGAGTGAGTTCCAGGACAGCCAGGGTTATACAGAGGAAAAAAAAAAAAACCTGTCTCGGAAAAAAACAAAACAAAACAAAAACAAAACTAAATTCTGTTCTTTTTTAGTTGGCTTTCTGCTATAAGTAGCCTCTTCATCTCTATGCTGTTTGTATCATTGGGGAGTTCTTGGAGCCCATATTTACATTGCTGTTGAAGTCAGTTTAGCCACTGGCAGCCAATATCTGAAATGTTTTTCTGCGTACTCATTCTTTGCTGTTTAGCACAGTAAGATGTTTATTTTAGATTTATCCTGACCCTGAGAACAGCCATCTCTCTAAGTGTATGTGTGTGTGTATGTACATATATATATATATATATATATATATATATATATATATATATATATATATATATACTCTCTGTATGTGTGTGTGTGTGTGTGTGTGTGTGTATATAAATGTTCCATTTTGAAAATAACATTTGGAAACCATGATGTTTGTTTATTGCTATTGGGGTGTCACTGCTTTTGGGTCTCAATTGACAGGTGACATACATGACACATACACATATATGAAACACTTTATGCACATTTCCACATATATCTGTCTATTCAGTGTAGATTAAAAGCTCTCATCAAGCTGGGTGGTGATGGCCCACACCTTTAATCCTAGCACTTGGGAGGCAGAGGCAGGCGGATTTCTGAGTTCGAGGCTGGCCTGGTCTACAGAGTGAGTTCCCGGACAGCCAGGACTATACAGAGAAATGTGTCTCAAAACAAAACAAACAAGCAAAAAAAAAAATCCCCCCCCCCAAAAAAAACCAAAACAAAACCAAAATAAAAGCTCCCATCAGTTCATACTGATAGCTCTCAGTTTTAGTACCTGCCTCAAGCAGTACTTTGTTCTCTTTCCATATTGGTTGGTTGGGTTTTGTTTTGTTTTTTGGTTTTTGGTTTTTTTTTTGGGGGGGGGGGGTTAGCTTTTGGTTTTGGTTTTGAAACAATGCCTCATGTATCACATACTGGCTTCAAACTAGGTCAAGGTGACACTGAGGCTAAAACAAGTCCAGAAGGCCAGAAGTTCTTGATCTGTTCTGACAACTGATGGGACTGTTTTAAGGTCATCAACATGTTTAAAACAACTCAGACTTGCATTATGTTTGTATTAGAATCACTGCTGGAAGGAACCAGGTCTTCTATCCATCAAGATTCATTCATAAAAGAGAAATTACACCAAGAGAAAGTACTGAAGGAAGGAGTTGAAAAGGTGTGGAAGCTAAACAACACTGAAGTACATCGTGGTAGCATTTTCCAGAGGAGCTGTCTGCTGCAGAAAAGGGGAGTGGTTGGGCTGTGGTAAGCTAGACCCCTTTCTTACAAGTCTTGCTTTGGGACCTGGAGTTGTGAAGGGCAGAGCATCGTTTGGGTGGTTCTCATTGTTTAGGAATTGAGGCTAGGATTGTAGAGCTGATTGGCCTCTTAGACAACCCTGGTACCTTAGGGGCTCTGGAGAAGGTCCACTGAAAGCCTTGATGGATGGGTCTCAGGATGCTCCCCACTTGGGTCTGGCATCAAGGTTGCTTGAGGGTAGTGAGACATCTGAGAAAGGGGCATTCTCATACCGGTGTTTGACCAGGGACTAGGGGGTGGCCTTCTTCTGTCACTTGTCTAAGGAGTAAAACTGTCAGCACCATGTATCTGTCTCCACCTTATTCTTCCTTCTGCCAGTCCCTATTCTGGTAGATCCTCTACAACTAGCCAGATCATTTACTATTTCCCACAAGTCTGTACATATTGTCCTTGGACCATATTCCTTTCTCTACAAAATGGTTGTCCATGCATATGGCCTGACATTCATATGCATGAAGCTCAGCCCATTATGAGTATTTTCTCTTACATTTCTATTCTATATTTCTACTTCTCTATCCAGGTCCACTACTGAGAAAGGCAATGTAAGCAAGCCTTAGGGTATTTCTGACGTGTTTACACATAAAATGCTGATCCTTACATAATCCCAGGTTAGATTTTAAAAAATACTTCAACTAGTAAATAGGATTGTTCCTAAAGCAAGAAACATGAACTGAGGGAGAATGCCCAATGCCATAGAACTGGGGTGTTTGCTTAAATACTTTGTTTTGATATTGATCCTGTTTACAGTTGAGCCTATATTTGCCACTTCTTATCAACTATTGCAGACTCAAATCTGAGGGCTTGGAATTAATGAAATCTAGCTTGTGGTTGACAAGTCTGGCTTCATGCCACTTGGGTACTTTGTATGATAATGTAGTCACTTGATGTCTATATAATCAGATAGCCAATTTGTATAACACCCGCTTTTTAAAAAGATGTATTATATCTTGCCTTTAATTTTTCTATCAAGAATATACCTCTTATAGAACCGCAGAGATATACACTGTGGTCCTCAACACAAATTGTTGAGCATCCTTTTCTACCTTCAGCATCACTCACCCTCTGAGTTCCTATGTCTTAGCAAGACTTCCAATGTCATTACTGTCTCTTGCATTTCTGTGTTGATTAATATGATCTCATCAATTGCTAGATTAAAGGTGTATGGGATATCTAGACAGTCTATATTATGGCAAAGGGTAGGGGAATCATCAGGACTTTGGGTCCCTGAGATCTGTAGCCCACACATACTAGACTATAGCTGAGACTACATTTGTCACCTGGCCTTCATGTGCTTCTATCCTAATAGAAAGGCCACTTTGACTTCTTGATCAGCAATATCAACTTAATCTGGTGTCCAAATGTAATAGGAATGTGTGAATAGCCCCTTTTCCCTGCATAGTTATCAGGGTAAGTAGCTCAAGTAAAGAGCCTGTTTGTATTTGTCGTGGTGATGCAGGATCATTTTTCCTAGGGCTCTGATTACTTCTTCACACAGTAGATTTCATATCTCAAACAAGTTCAGTTCTAAAATTGGGCACATGTATTAGCCTTTTAGGAAAACCTTCTATTTCTCAGCCATCTGTAATTTATTCTTTTGACTATTGAACAGACATGAAACAATGATCCTTGGCACCCCATTTATTTCACCCCTAAGGATTCCAAAGTCCTTCTATTAACCTGGTTTTAACTCGCAGCTGCCCTTGGCAGTCTAGTGATAGCTGTGCTCTCATGCCCCACCCCAGGGATGGTTAAGCATTTGTTGCTTTTTAGCCTCTATGCATCAGATTCAAATTATCACCACTGCTTTTGTGAGACAGGTTTCCCAGCATCCTCTTCTGCCCTCAGCCCTGGTTTTTGGGGTCAACACTGGATCTTTTAGCACTCCTGCTGTCAGCCCTCCCCCTACACTGGTAATGCTATGTTCTTTGGACATTACCAGAGAACATTTAGTATACATCTTTATCATGTATAATAAATTTATTTCAGCATATCTATTTTTATTACTTTATTTACTTTACATCCCAATCAAAGCTCCCCCTCCTCCTTCTCCTCCCAGTTCCTCCCTCTTCCCTTCCCTCCCCTCATGCCACCCTCCCTTTCTCCTCGAGAAGAGGATTTAAAACTCCATGGCATATCAAACTGCAGTATATCGTCTACTGAGGAATAGGATTGTTAGGGTAAGGGATCCAAAGACAGGCAGCAGAATCAGCCCCTGTTCAATTTTTATGGAACCCATTTATCATCTTAAGGAAGTTCTTTTTTATTTATGTCTTGTTAAATTTATTTTTGTGTGTACATGCTCATGTGTGTATATGTATGTACTGGTGTACATGCTCACGTATATGTGTGTATTTATTGGTGTACATCCTCACACATGTGTATATATATATGTATGTGTATGTATTAGTATACATGCTCACGTGTGTATGTATTGGTGTACATGCAGGTCCTAGAGGTCAATATCAGGTATTTTCTATTACACTCTGTTTTGATTTCTAAACACTTATTTTATATGTAGGGGTGTTTTGCCTGTATGTATGTCTGTACATCACATGCATATATGATGCCCATGAAGACCGAAAGAGGGCATTGAATCTTCTATAACTGGAGTTACTTATAGTTATGAGCTGTCATGTTGGTGCCGGGAATCAAACCTGTCTCTTCTGGAAGAGTAACCAGTGTTTTTAACAGCTGAGCCACCACTCTAGCCCATATACCTAGTTTTAGGAAGCAATCTCTCACTAAACCTAAAACTCACCAATTGAGAGGGACTAGCTAGCCAGTAAGCTCCAACTAGCACTCATTTCTCCCTCTCCCACCCCTCCAGTGCTGAGGTAACAAGCCTGTGATTTTACATGGGCATTGGGTATCAAACCCTGGTCCTCATGCTTGTACGGCATGAGTGTATATGCCCTTTACCAACTGAGCCCTGTCTCTAGGCCTTTTATATGTCTTTTAAAACTAGGAAGGAGTCCTGATCTTAAAACTTTCTTGAGACAGGATCTCAATGTATAGTGAAGACCAACCTTGAACGTCCTATGTGGCCTAGGTTAAGGTTTGTGATCCTCCAGTCTCAGCCACCCAAGTGTTAGTTCTGTCTAGATGGCTGAAACAGTTCCAGAGGTTTCCAAGGAAACCAGAATGAGGACTAGAGTCTTTTCCTGAGAAGAAATAGAGAATTGATTTATAATGATTCTAATTTATGGTTATCTCGTGGGTTATGGGTCTGCTACTTATCAGTGGGAAGTTTTCACGAATAAGAATCTCTTATGAAAGAAAACCATCCCAGAATTAGAGGTATTAAACATTTAAACCAATCTTATAGATTACACACCATACCAAATATTCTGTCAATATTTCTTGACTAATTATTTTGAATATGCTTTTTCTTAAAACAAGTCTAAGAGGCAAATGCGGTTAGTGGGAGGGCAGCCCAACTTCAGTCACAGTGTTCTGAAACAGAGTTGTACAGGAAGAGTGAGGCCAGAAGAAGATGGTCTAGAGTTGGGTGTTCCTTATACTCTTGACTTTTAAAATAATTTTATGGTTTTTTGTTGTTGTTGCTGACACTGTTGACCAAACCCAGAACATTGGTCTTGCTAGGCAAATACTTTGCCATTGAGCTAAATCTCTAGAGTTGCTATTTATATAGAAGCGAAAGATCCTTGTTGCTAAGCAGCTAAATCTAGAATTTAGCCATGAGCTAGACAAAGGGGGTAAGGGAGGGGCTTGATTTCTTTGTTCTGTATATCTCCAACTGCAAACTTCTGTTTACGGATAAGGATCCATGCAAACCTGACAAAAGGGGCCAACTGACAAAAGGACAACTATTTTCTGCTGCTATGTCCTTCATCCAGTTTGACTCTCTGTGTAAGTTCTTATCTAGAACGGTCTATTGGGTAATGTGAAAATTCTTAATTTTTGCTTTTCTCTCCTTTTAAATATGAGTTTCCTAATTATAGATAGGATGTAGAGGGTGGGATGATTGTAGTTTGCCTGGAACTAAGAACGTAGCTGGAATGGAGGACTCTAGGGTTTAAAACCAGGATAGTTCTGAGCAAATCTAGGTGAATTGGTTGACTATCCTAATTGCCAGTTAAAGAGCAGGCAACATAGAAGATGAAGATATAGTAGAAGTAATGAAAATTGATAGATCGAGTCCTGAGGTAGGTCAGAAATGCAACATGGAACAGCTACTACCTGAATTGAGATGAAGGGCTAGTGAGATGGTTGAGCAGACAAAGGCACTTGGACACAAGCCTGACAACCACAGATAGCTCCCAGATCACATGGAAAGGGGGACGGAGATAATCCACTCCATGAAGCTGCCTTCTGACCTCCATATTCCTGCTGGGTTCACAGACTCCCATAATAATAAAGTTAAAAATTAATCTAGGGGTGACTCACTTCTCCCCTGACACTGCTATGGAGAGGTAGGAAAGAGGTGAGTACTATGTGGGTTCCAATAGGCTTATAAAATGAACATCCTGAAAGCCATTTCTCCTTGATTTTTTTTTTTTAACTTAAGAATCACACACTCAGCTTGCCTACGCCTATTTGACACAGGATGTGTGAAAATCAATAGGGACCTTTCAGGGATGCCCTCTGGGAGTTCTATTTTCTTTTTTAAAAAAATGTACATCATGACCCATTAAAATGTCACAACTCTCCCAGGTATGTCATCAGGCTTTCCTACCGGTGCCCATCTGAAGTTAGCTAGAACATGGCAGGCTGGGATGCTAGAGAAAGGCGAAGCATATACCTGCCTCGAGGAATTTGGAATAGTGGAAAAGTTACACAACAAGTGAAGGAAGATGCTTCTAACAATGTTGAGAAATATAGACAGCTGTGACTGAACTTTCATAGTACAGTGATATCCGAGGCTATACTGCAGGGAGTCTTCTGTAGTGGGATTTGAACTTATTTTCTTCTTGCTGCCTGTTCTAAAGCCAAGCTCCAGGAGAAGGATTGGTGGGATGTAGGTTCAGGTTGCTCCTCAACTTTTCCATAGCATTTTGTCTTTGGTTTTCTCTTCCAACTCTACGTGTTCTCATCCCACTCTCATCAACAACTCCCACTCGATAAAAAGGGGGTATCTGGTAAGAGAAATAAAGAAAATGAATCCAGAAGTGATGATTGGATGTTAATCCAGAGAGCTTCTGAGCTTGTGAGTTTTATAAAGTCTTGGTATTTGGGGGGGGGTTTTGTTTGTTTTTTTAATGTCAGAGCTGGTGTGCATGTCTTTAATTTCAGCACTCAGGAGGCAGAGACATATTCCTGAGTTCGAGGCCAGTCTGGTCTATAGCATAAGTCTGAGAACAGCCAGAATTAGACAGAGAAACCCTGTCTCAAAACAACAAAAATTTGTAGTTGTCTTGTGTGCTGCTTGTGTGTCTTGTTGAGTAACTCTCCAACCTTTCAAAGATCCTAGTCAAATGAATGCAGCATCTTTTAGGAACATCAATAGTAAGTGCACTTTCAGGCCAAGACGAAGCAGTGTTTATGTACCAAACATAGAGCAGACGAAACCTGAAATATTTTGCACTTAGACAAAGTGTACTTGGTTAATGATTTAATTTTACTGTGATATCAATGAGATGAGAACGGATTATCTCCATATGCACTACATGAAAACGACTTAGGACTTTAAGGAGGTGTGAATATAGTATCTAGGAAAATGAAACTAAACAAGGCATCAGTGAATTTGGATATATGTTGAATAAATGTCTCTATTCCTTGTTCTTGGGCAGCCAGGATATTACAGTTCAGATTTTACATTTCTTTTTAAAACTTTTGATAATCATGTTGTTTGGGGGTTATTTTTATGATAGATCCAATGAAATAATAATGAATTTGACAGGATCTATGTAGTCTCCCCCTATGTTATGTATTTAAAATGAGTATATTAGTTACATTTCTGGCACTATAACATAATACCCAAATAATAAAACTTACATGGAGAAAAGGGTTATTTTAGGTCAGTGTTTTCTAGGCTCTAGTTCATGATCAGGTGAGCAGTCTCTGACAGTCAGCCCAGATGAGAATGATAAGAAATGAAAAGCAGAACCAATCCATAGTCATCACAAGCAGGGGAGTGGATGCTGAGAGGAAGAAGACAAGCCAGGGTTCCAATGAGCCAGAGACCTCCCTCTTGGTACCCCCTTCAGGAGGTTCACAGTGTCTCCCAATGCCACATCCACATAATCAGGACTTTAGACCCAAACTTATGGACATGTTCAATGTAGAAACTGTAGAGGTAGGACATGAAAGACTTTGATATGTAGCAGTCGGAGTACTGGAAATGGCAGCCTAGGCTCAAATGCAACAGGGGACAAAGCCAAAGACTGAGAGAAAGCACATTAAACGAAAGGGGAAGGGAGAACTCAGGGTCGTCCTGAGCGTGAGGGGTGGGTATCAGAGTCAGAGGAGGGGAGAGTTGGAGGGATTTGAAATGCAAATTCTTTAGGATATGAGAAGTGTGTGTGTCTCTCTGTGTGTGTGTATGTGTGTGTGTGTGTGTGAGAGAGAGAGAGAGAGAGAGAGAGAGAGAGACAGACACACAGACACACAGACACAGGCAGAGGGATTATAGCTATGACTTGAGTAATTGAAAGCTCTTTTGGTTTGGGGATATTTTGATGAGGTTAACTATAAATCTCTAAATTATAAGGGTAAAATTTTTGGTGAGAAATAACTTTATCTGTCTGGAGCTCATGTCTTTGAACTTTGTGCAAGAGTGATGAGAAATGTCAAAATTAGTGCAGTCAGATGTAGAATGAATGTTCTGGTATTGACTGTGGACTGGAAACCGGGAGCCTTGACTCAGAACCATATGGTTGTGAAGCTTCTGAGGATAGAGTCAGATGCACAGGAACTCATGTAGCAGTGACGTCTTTTAAAGTTCAAGTTGAATTATGCAGGTGGAGGGGCTTCCTTAAAGGTGAGAACGGAATATGTTTCTCTGTCTCTCTCCTTCTCCCCAACCCCCTTCAGTCCTCCCTACCTCCTTTTCTCCTTCCCTTTTTCCTTTCCTTATTTTCTTTCTCTGTCATCAAAAGGAAACATAAAAGAATGTATGGGGGTTCAAGGAAAAATTAAATCAGGATGCTTTCATTAAGTAGGATGGATCTGGAATTCAGGAGGGGATTGTTATTTGGTTAGGCATTTTTATTTCCCACATCTCCTTAGGCAAGGCTCATCACATCAGCATGATTAAAAATACAATAAAAAGCTGGGCATACTAGTGCAAACCTGTAACCCCATCACTCGGGAGGCTAGTAGAGGCTGCTAGGTGAATTTAACCTGGGCTACATAGAAAATTTGAGGCCACCTTTGGTTATGTAACAAGCATGTGTATCAAAAACCCCAGACCAAAATGCTATGAGGAACTATATCCTGGGGCTGGGGAGATGGCTTGGTCAGTTAAGTGCTTGCCACTCAAGCATAGTCTTCTAGCTTTATTATTCCCTCACTACCCATGTGAAATCCAGGCATGGTGGCATGTACATGTAATTTCAGTGCGAAGGAGGAAAAGACAGGCAAGGACTTGCTGATTAGCCAATCTAGAAGAATCAGTGAGCTCCAGATTTTCAAAGAGTAAAACCCTATCAGAGAAATTCCTGGGCATATATCCAGAGGATTCTTCAGCATGCAATAAGGACACATGTTCCACTATGTTCATAGCAGCCCTATTTGTAGTAGCCAGAAGCTGGAAAGAACCCAGGTGTCCCTCAACAGAGGAATGGATACAAAAAATGTGGTATATTTACACAATGGAGTACTATTCGGCGATTAGAAACAATGAATTCATGAAATCCTTAGACAAATGGATGGAGCTGGAGAACATCATACTAACTGAGGTAACCCAGTCTCAAAATATCAATCATGGTATGCACTCACTGTTAAGTGGATATTAGCCTAGAAACTTTGAATATCCAAGAAATAATCCACAAATTAAATGATGTCCAAAAAGAATGGAGAAGTGGCCCCTGGACTCAGTGCAAGAGTATAGGGGAATTCCAGAACAGGGAAATGGGAAGGGGTGGATGGGGGAACAGGGGGACAGAAGAGGGCTTATGGGACTTGCGGGGAGTGGGGACCCAGAAAAGGGGAAAATCATTTGAAATGTAAATAAAAATATATCAATAAAAAAATTTTGATGAGGAAACAATAAAAACTTTTTTACCCAGTGTAAAAAAAAAAAAAAAGAATAAAAAAGAAAACATCTGTCTTAGGGGTCCCATTGCTGCAAATGGACACCATGACCAAGGCAACTCTTATAAAAGACACCATTTGATTGGGGCTGGCTTATAGTTTCAGAGATTCAGTCTATTATCATTATGACAGGAATCATGGTGTTGGAGAAGGAGCTGAGCGTTCTACATCTTGATCTGAAGGCAGCGGAAGGGTCAACGTTCTACAGGTAGCCAGGAGATTCTCTTCTGCACTGGGCAGAGCCAGAGCATAGGAGGAGACCTCCAAAGTCCACCCCCATAGTAACACACTTCTTCAACAAGGCCACACCTCCTAACAGTGCCACTCCCTATGGGACAAGCATATTCAAACCACAATACCTAACATAGATATGATATGCATCTGCTTGTACACATGAAAACACAGACAGGCAGGCATGTATGCACACACACACACACACACAATTATATCCTTATAAGGAACTTCTGTTGGTTCATTTATCAAAACTAGAGGTGAAATAAAAGTTTTTATCTCGAATCATGTTTAAGATGAAGTGCCTAGTTTAAGAAAGCAGACACAAAATTATAAATACAAAAGTAAGGATGAAAGTGAACACTTATTTAGTACAGATTATAAATCTGAAAAGTCAACAGCACTGTAAGAACCAGGGAGTTTGATCCTCCTCAGTGTTTATATTGATCAGACACACCTTTACAATATGTATTCTCTCATGTCTATTTACTTGTTTTAGATAGGATCTCACGGTGTCACCTAGACTGGCTTCCAACTTACAAATGTCCCTCCTTAGGCTCCATCTACAAGTGTTGGAACTATTAATAGGTTTAATTATTGATTCTCTAGTCTTTCTTTATGAAAATTACTTCATTGTACTTTCTAGTGGGGGAGCTAAAAGTCATTATCTCATTCTACTATGGTAAATATTTATTCTGTGTTCCTGATAGTTTAGAAAAAACTCTTCTCAGGAACATATTGATGCTGAGATAAAAGTATATATAATATATATATTATATATACATATATATTATCCATATATATTGTCAAATTTCAAAAAACCCTTTTATTTGCTTCTGAGGTGTATTTGGTGACGTAAGTGCATTTTGGCTCCCCTTTGAGGGTCCTTCTGGAGGTCTGCAAGGAGAATCCCTGAAGCATGAACTCTGTTAGCCTCAGATAAGTCTGGATTTTTATCAGTGGACATTATAAACATGTTTCCTCTTGTTTTCACATAGGCTTGGTTGTGTTAGTCTTGGTTGTGTTAGTCTCGGTTGTGTTAGTTGAAGCTCTGATGCAATCTTGAAACTCTTTTCTCAGACTAAGAAGAAAAAAAAAATCACTTTAATTTATTCAAGATAAAACCCTGCATATAATCCTAGAGACCTTACAAAGCTTGTGTTCTTATTATAAACTTTGTTACTGAATTGATGCTATATATTAATCTCTATGTTTTGGTTTCCCCCTAACATCTGGCATCTTATTCTGTGTTTTGGATTCTCTAAATATATAAATCCTTTTTTAATGAATAAGAAATGGATGTGTTGCCAGTGAGACCATATGTCAGATGCAGAAGTTTTCCATTTTCAAAACCATATCTTTTGAAAAAATTGGGATTCTTCCATAGCAGTCCTAAAATACCATATAGCTAGTGCTTGGGGATTTAAACTGTGTATTTTCTTATATTTCTTCAGAAGACATTTTCTTTTGACATTGCTATTTTCTATAGGTAACTAATGAGAACATGTTCCTGCCATACCCTTAGAGTTTTATAAATTTTCCCTCTTCTGAAATTATTATTAAAGTTTAATTCATTTTAAGTAACATTCATTTATAATCTAAGGTGTTCCACCAAATCTGTGGTGGTTCCCCCTACTTTTCCACAATCCATAGAAATATACTAGGTATTATAGGGGACGTTAAGATGAAAGTTTGAAACCCTGTAGGTAAGGACTGTGCAATGCTATACACATATATGTTCATATATATATATATGTATATATGTTATATGTGTGTATATATATATATATATATATACACACACACACACACACATACATATGTATGTATACATCCATTTCTCCCAGGGGAATTAATGGAGGAGACAGCACATAAAGAACAATCCATGTAAATCCTAAGACTGATACAAATGTATATACAGATTGTTGTGACTATTTTTCATGTCTTCAATTTTAACTGTCATTGGGACACTATCAATAATTATGCAGACACTCAAATGTAGATTAATATTATGCTAGAAAAATCAAGATATAGTCACACTCTACTCCTAAGTTTCCTTTAATTCCCTTTATTCTGAATGTTCTCATTACCACCAGTAAGGATTAAGCTATTTGTGTAAGTACTTATCTTTGACAGTTCCCAACATATGGCCAATACTATCTTGTCTACCCTCACCCCAGAACTCTTCATCCCATTCATTGAAACCAAATCCCAAACCATCACGTTGATGTGTCAGTCAGTCTGTATTTTCTCACTTGACTTCCTCACCTTATCCGAGCTCTATCTTGTTTTTCACTTTTAGCACCACAACTTTGATGCTCCAACTCTGCCAGGACGCAATATTGACATGGCCGCACTATTACCTGGCTTGCTCCAGGGGAAGAGGAGTGTCACGCAGAACAGGAGTGTCTCATCCCCTGTCTTTTCCAGTTCTGGATGGCTGGCTTCATAATGTTAGGTGCAGATGCTGGAGCACTCATGAAAATCACTCTTTTGCTGCTCTGGCTTAAGGTGCTTCCATCCCCTGTTGACCTCTCACAGACTGGGTCCACTCAATACCTCAGTTCTCCAGAAGTGGTCATCCCTCTGAAGGTAACCAGCATGGCCAGGGGTGCAAAGAATTCAGAGTGGCTTTCCTACAGCCTTGTGTTTGGGGGCCGCAGACATGTTGTCCATATGCAAGTCAAGAAGCTGTTGGTTTCTCCTCACTTCCCTGTGCTCACCTACACAGAGGAACACACACCTGTCAGTGATTACCCCTTTGTCCCTAGTGACTGTTACTATCATGGTTATGTAGAGGGAGCCCCTGAGTCTTTAGTTGCGTTCAGTGCCTGCAGTGGGGGCTTTCAGGGAGTGTTACAAATGAATGGCTTCTCTTATGAAATTGAACCTCTCAAGCACTCTAGCACATTTGAACACCTAATCTATACATTAAATAATAACAAGACACAGTTTCCACCTGTGATATGTAGTTTAACAGAGAAGAGACCACCGTACCGACCCTTTGGACTTGAAGAGACTGAGAAGTCAGCTATGAAGCAAACTTATGGAAAACTGTGGCCTCACACATGGTATCTAGAGCTGGCTGTAGTGGTAGACTATGATTTCTTCACTAACTCTCAGCAAAACTTGTCAAAGGTGCGAGGAGAAGTGGTTCTGGTCGTTAACATGGTAGATTCCATGTACAAGCAGCTGGATACTTATGTGACTTTGGTTGGCATTGAGATTTGGAACCGAGGAAATGTTCTCCCAATGGAAGACATAGAACAGGTCTTAGAAGATTTTTCTAATTGGAAGCAAATCAGTCTTTCTCAGGTACATCATGATGCAGCCCATATTTTCATTAGAAGCTCACTTATAAATGTACTTGGTATAGCCTACGTTGCAGGAATATGTCGTCCTCCTCTTGATTGTGGAGTTGAAAATTTCCAGGGGGACTCCTGGTCTCTTTTTGCCAATACGGTGGCCCATGAGTTAGGTCATACTTTTGGAATGAAGCATGATGAAGAGTCCTGTTCTTGTGGGGAAATGGGTTGTGTCATGAGTACTTTCAGAGTGCCAGCAGAGAGATTCACCAATTGCAGCTATAGCAATTTTATGCATACCACTTTAAACCAAGGAACTTGTTTGTACAATCATCCAAGACCAGGGACAGGCTTTCTGGTGAAGCGCTGTGGGAATGGAATAGTTGAAAGTGAAGAAGAGTGTGACTGTGGATCTGTACGGGAATGTGAACAAGATCCCTGTTGTTTTTTAAACTGTACACTGAGGCCTGGGGCTGCTTGTGCTTTTGGGCTCTGTTGCAAAGACTGCAAATTCATGCTATCAGGGGAACTCTGTAGACCAAAGATCAATGAATGTGACCTTCCAGAATGGTGCAATGGAACATCTCCCCAGTGCCCAGAAGATGGATATGTACAGGATGGGGTCCCCTGTGGTGCCAGTGCCTACTGCTATCAGAAGCAGTGTAATAACCATGACCAACAGTGCAGGGAGATTTTTGGCAAAGGTGCAAGAAGCGCATCTCATAATTGCTATAAAGAAATCAACTCACAAGGAAACAGGTTTGGCCATTGTGGCACAAATGGCACAGTATTCCTAAAATGTAGAATGCCAGATGTGTTTTGTGGTAAAGTCCAGTGTGAAAATGTGGAAGACATTCACCACCCCCAGGCTCATTATGTTTTGCAGAACATTTATGCCAATGGTATCACCTGCTGGAGTACTGGTCATTGTTTGGGGATGGGTGTACCTGATGTTGGTGAAGTGAAAGATGGCACCACCTGTGGAATAGGAAAGATCTGCATACACAAGAAGTGTGTCAGTCTGTCTGTCCTTTCAAATGCTTGCCTTCCTGAGACTTGTAATAGGAAGGGGATCTGTAATAACAAGCATCACTGTCACTGTGACGATGGATGGTCCCTTCCTTTCTGCCTGCACAGAGGGGATGGAGGTAGTGTTGACAGTGGTCCAACACCTCCAACGAGAAGAGTCACTGTCTCTGTCTTGTCAATAACCACGACTGTTTTATCTGTTCTAACTTGTCTGTTCATAGTTGGGCTTTATAGAATATATTGTAAAATACCTTCTGGACCCAAAGAGACTAAGACTTCTTCACCAGGTTAAGAAGACATATAGCTTAATAGCCCATGCATTAAGTTTGACAACAACAATATTATTGTATGTATGAATCTGGGCAAATTTATGAGAGTTTATAGAAAGATGAAAGTAACCTCCCCTTCATCTGTATCAGAAATATTGTCATCAGGCACAGGTAATTTTTAATTACCTGTTCTTGGCTGTTGCTTATTCTCTTAAGCAGAAAATAAAATTTAACTGAGAAATGATATCTGTGCCACCCAACTGCTTGAATTTATTTAGTAAACAAAAGTGAGAAGCTGATTTCTGTTTATTGTTGTTCCTTTAATTAAACACTGATGACCATGTTTCCCACATGTCTGATGGCCTACTTTGTCTATTTTCTTTGCCATTATCTGACAGTTTAGGAATGCTCTTGGAGTCTTTTCGAGAGCCTATATAAATCCCATGTAACAGGATTGTTTTTATATGTTTTATTCATTATCTTTTCTGGCACACTGCCTAATTCAAACACACATTTTAATGAAGCGGTACATTAATTGCATAAAATACTAACAGGAAAGAAAGGATGCCTATTTATTTAGCTTGGAGATGTCACTCTCCCCTCTTTTCCGAATACTACTACTAGAGTTTTTGTTCAAACTTCAATTGTCAATACGCACATTCATTTAAAATGCTGTAGCATATACTAGAGGTACCTGGCTGGTGTTTTGCGCCCATCTTGTCCCATCCTTAGTCGATTCTTAGAATTTTAAAGAGCCCATCTCTTGAAAACAAAGGTCTTATCTGATACCCATCATATCTCAAGATAGCATCTGAATAACATTGAGTCGCCTGACCTTTCTGATGTCCAATGCACTATGCTGGCTTCCTACTGTGGTACTATTATTTTCAGTGTACATTTGGCTGTGCCATCCTTGCACAGCTGTCCACATGTGGAGCTGGCACTCCAAAATATTTAGTAGCTTATGCTTTGCCTTCACCCTTGGAAACTCCATTCTATTCTCCAAGGTGATTCAGTCTTTGGAAAATAATTGCCAAAGTGCTCAATATTTCATGTGTGCTTCCTCATTACTTTATGGTGATGTCTTAGTAGTTTTCTGCATCCCAGTAGAAGATGAGGACCAGGGCCGATCATGTACCATCCAGAAAGGTGTATTATTGAAACCACAGAAACCGAAAAGTGAAGCAAAAGTATAATCTGGTTAACCTTGGCTACTGATGATACATGAGACAAAGACTTTGTTGCTTCAAGTGCATGATTTCATGTGGAAACCAAAGGTGGACACTCTCATTTGTTGATTTTCCAAAAAGTATTTATTGTATAAGTATTTAAAATCAATTAAGATGTATTAATCTAATGCTATTTTATAATTGTTGACTTTTGTTTGTATGCTTGATAGTACTTTGAAATAATCAATGGATTCAGTTGACCATGGGCTTATCACACAAAAAGAAAAAAAATCCAAAACACAAAACATGATTCAAGTGTTAAGAATTCAAGATATAAGCTGGGCGGTAGTGGCGCACGCCTGTAATCCCAGCACTCTGGGAGGCAGAGGCAGGCAAATTTCTGAGTTCAAGGCCAGTCTGGTCTACAGAGTGAGTTCCAGGACAGCCAGGGCTATACAGAGAAACCCTGTCATGAAAAACAACAACAACAAGAAACCCCCCCAAGAATTCAAGATATAACCCTGAGATGTGAATGTTCAGTGAAGGACTGGGAAAAGGAAGGGCAAAGTATAGAAACCCATAAAAACGAAAAAGAATTAATGAGTGGTTCCTGAGATTATACTGGCTTCTGCTCTTTTGAATATTCTGAGTTTATCTTGCTATAAGGAATAAGATAGTTATCCAGTCATATACTTTTTCAAATGGTAGCCATTTGCCATCATATAACTTATTTTAAAAAGCAATTTTAAGGCACACATCTTTGATCCCAGCACTCAGGAGGCAGAAGTGGGCAGATCTCTGTGAGTTTGAGGCCAGCCTGGTCTACAGAGAAAGGCACTATTTTTTGTTCTACAGGTAAATGGAAACTGTCAGTTTAAAGAGTTAGTTTGCTGGATTCTTGGTGAAGTTAGGTAGACTCAGTCTGTTTGAGAAGCACAAAGGAAGTAGTAGTCATGGCCTCACTCCTAGGATGGATTTGTCCAATACCTGTGGCTTTCCTCAGCAGGCTGTCTCACACCCCCAGCATCTCTAAAATCTTAGGATCTCCATCACAGTTTCAGTTCACTCTTACAGATTTACACACACCATTCTCAGAGGGTCACTTGACCCTGCTACACATTGGTCTCTGAGATGTGCCTGTAAAATCTGAGTGTGGGCCAGCAAGATAACTGAGCTCATACCACCAAGTCTGACAACCTGTTTAGGGCCCAGGACCTACACAAGGAAAAAGGAGGATGGGCATGACCTCAGACTTCTACATGAGTGCCGCGGCCCATGTGTGTGCAGACATATGCTACTTGTGTGCATACTATTAATGTAATTTTTAAATTAAAGAAAAAAAAATCTAGGTCAAAGCCTCTATGACATCTACAACTATAGTATTCTGTGTGCATGAGAAACTAGCATCTTAGGATGACACTGTGACCTGTTGCCAACTCAAGAGTAGCTTCTTAAGCTTTTAAGCTTTCTAAAACCATGGTTGGGGTGACCTCTAAGTAGGCAGGTGATCACAGTGAATGGACCCTGAGGAAATGACTTCCTTGGTCCGTATGAGTAGGGTTTCCCAGAACTGTCTTAAGAAAAATTCTTAAAGATGATGATATCAGCTAGGTGAAGACTAGTTGGGAAGGGTATATGGGAGGCATTAGAAGGAGGAAAGTAAAGAAGAAATATAACCTAAAATGGAGCGGGGAGGGAGGAGGGAAAGAGAGTCTTTTAATTGGTTTATACCATTCAGAACTTAGGATGAGTTAAGTCCACACAGCTCCTGAGGTGCCTTTAAGGAATTTTTTTCCCCAGGTGCAAAGCACTTGACATCTTTTTAATGATGCTATTCTCTTCATAAATCGGGTCTTCCTCAGCCTGTGAATTTTTCTTATATTTCCATGCTTTCTTTTCTGCTCTCTCGTAACCTTCAGTGGAAACATGACTGAAAGTTGGTGGCAATATCCTCCAGACTAAAAGCTGGAGTGCCTTGACACTTCCTCCAAAGTCATTAGTGAGTTGTCAGCTAGGGGACAAGTGCAGAGCATGACACATGTACTAAAATAGGACAACATGATACCTTCTTTCAACATAAAGATTGTAGAATTCATATTTCACATCTCTTCTCACCACACTGTGTATTGACACTGTCATACCTTGCTTTACCCAGTGCTGAAGAGAAAATGGATTAAAGATACTAAAACCAATGCTATTTCTAATAACCACTCAAAAGTCATGTAATATCAAATGATGCCCAAGAAGAAGGAAAGAGAGGCCCCTGGTCCTGGAAGGGCTCGATTCAGCAGTGTAGGAGAATACCAGGACAGGGAAGCGGGAAGGGGTTGATTGGGGAACAGGGGGAGGGGAGAGGGCTGATGGGACTTTCAGGGAGGGGCGAACCAGGAACGGGGAAATCATTTGAAATGTAAATAAAGAATATATCTAATTAAAAAAAGAGTCACGCCAAAGAATTCTGTCTTCTTTCAAGCTGTGAGTCATTTATGCTTTGGATGTGGTTTATTTCCAAAGGTTTGTGTGTTGGAGGCTTGGTCTTTGGTGTGTTCCTAGTACTGCTGAGGTGGTCCAGCCACTAAGAGGTAGAGCTAAGAGAAAATTACTTAAGTCATTGATAGTGTTACCCTTACTCAGAATTAACATAGTTTTCTTGGGACCATGGTTAGAGGGTTGATAAGACATTAAAGTGAGCCAAGCAGTGGTGATGCATTCCTTTAATCCCTGCACTTGGGAGGCAGAGGCAGGTGGATCTCTCTGAGTTTGAGGCCAGCTTGGTCTACAGAGGGAGTTCCAGGGCAGGCAAGTCAGTGCTTTGGGTTTTAGTGCAGGGATGAGGCTTCCAGGTCAGTTCCAGTTTGACTCCTTCATGTTCTGTGTCCAAAGCATGTGGTATCTTCAGCAACAGAGCCTTGCCTTCAAATCCAAGGAAGGAATCTGTTATCCTGCCCAGCTGAGATGCCTCTGAGACATAGCAGTTTTCCCCAGAGATGAGGCCACTAGTTGGCTATTCAATAGCAGTGATCTGCTCGGCAAGACAGGCTGATTAGACCTAAGATCCACTTAACTGGAGGGAATTCAAGTCTGGTATTATAAATCTAGCCAACTACCCATGGATGGTGAGACCAATTTTCTAAACCAGTATAATTTCCAACTACATTCTAAACACATATCTTTAGACACACAGGTAAGTGTAGTTCTCCCCCATCATCACAGAAGTTTCTTACAGCAGATGGAAAGTTACAACTGGTCAAAATGCAGAAAATAACTAACCATGAGGTGTCCATACCAATTAACACGTCTACAAGCGTAATACAAGCCTGATACCTAAGGTTCAGGGAACATTGTGGAAGAAGGAGCAGAGAGATTGTAAGACCCAGAGGACCAGATAGTGTCCTCTAGACATGAGAGGGAAGTTATATCCATGAAATCTCAAAAACATAGTTGTCCAAACAATATCTGAACAATGGCAATGCCAGCTGACATGCCAATGTTTTTTGGGGAAATCTCACAAGGCTCTGTTTCTAGATGAAGAACTACAGTTAGTAACTACTAAGAGAGAAAATCAGTTTTCCCCAGAGATGAGGCCACTAGTTGGATATTCAATACCAAGGGGTCAGCCTTTAAAAACATGTATATACATGTAACACTAAGAGTGTTAGGATTCTTTTTTTTTGATATTTTTTTTATTCGATATATTTTTTATTTACATTTCAAATGATTTCCCCTTTTCTAGCCCCCCACTCCCCGAAAGTCACATAAGCCCCCTTTTCTCCCCCTGTCCTCCCACCCACCCCTTCCCACTTCCACGTTCTGGTTTTGCCCTATACTTCTTCACTGAGTCTTTCTAGAACAAGGGGCCACTCCTCCTTTCTTCTTGTACCTCATTTGATGTATGGATTATGTTTGGGGTATTCCAGTTTTCTAGGTTAATACCACTTATTAGTGAGTGCATACCATGAGTCACCAAAATTTTGAGTCTGGGTTACCTCACTTAGTATGATGTTTTCTAGCTCCATCCATTTGCCTAAGAATTTCATGAATTCATTGTTTCTAATGGCTGAATAGTACTCCATTGTGTAGATATACCACATTTTTTGCATCCACTCTTCTGTTGAGGGATACCTGGGTTCTTTCCAGCATCTGGCAATTATAAATAGGGCTGCTATGAACATAGTAGAGCATGTATCCTTATTACATGGTGGGGAATCCTCTGGGTATATGCCCAGGAGTGGTATAGCAGGATCTTCTGGGAGTGAGGTGCCCAGTTTTCGGAGGAATTGCCAGACTGATTTCCAGAGTGGTTGTACCAATTTGCAACCCCACCAGCAGTGGAGGAGTGTTCCTCTTTCTCCACATCCTCTCCAACACCTGCTGTCTCCTGAATTTTTAATCTTAGCCATTCTGACTGGTGTAAGGTGAAATCTCAGGGTTGTTTTGATTTGCATTTCCCTAATGACTAATGAAGTTGAGCATTTTTTAAGATGCTTCTCCGCCATCCGAAGTTCTTCAGGTGAGAATTCTTTGTTTAACTCTGTACCCCTGCCCTCCAGTGGTGCAGAAATAGCCCTAGAGCCTCTCAGGAGGCTGAAACACCAGCCAGAGACAAGACCAATTAGCTCCAGAGAACAAGATGGCAAAGGGCAAACGCAGGAACGCTACTAACAGAAATCTAGGCAATATGGCAGCATCTGAACCAAACTCTCCAACATCAGCAAGTCCTGGTTATGCCAACACACCAGAGAAACAAGATTTGGATTTAAAATCACTGTTCATGATGCTGCTAGAAGAACACAAAAAGGACATGAATGAATCTCTTAAAGAAATGCAGAGGAACATGAATAAGCTAGAAACCCGTATAATGGAGTGTTAGGATTCTAAGCTCCACCCCACAGCTACTTGGCATCAGCCAGGTATGCCCCTCCCCACCGTTACCTGGCAACAGTCAGGTAGGCCTGGCCCACTATAAAAGGGGATACTAGGCTCCTCCTCTCTCTCTTATTCTCTCTCTCTCTCTCTCTCTCTCTCTCTCTCTCTCTCTCTCTCTCTCTCTCAGCTTCTCTCTTGCCCTCTTGGGTTCTTATCTCTCCTCCTCCCCTCTCTCCAAGTGGTCTTGGCCGGCTTCTGCTTCTCTACTCTCTCCTTCTCTCTGCCTCTACTACCCTCTTAACTCCCTTCCCCATGGCCTGAATAAACTCTATTCTATACTATACTATTGTGTGTCTGGTCCCTCAGGGGGAAGGGGTGCCTCAGTATGGGCCCACTGAGGCACTCCCTTCCCCCAACACCACCGTAGAACATTTTCTCTTGCCTATTTCTTTTTTTATGATCACAACAAAGAGGACTCAACAAGCTGTATTTACATATTTATATGCATGTAAAACACTACTCTATCTCAGGGGCTAGAAAACTAACAAGGAAATCTTGTTTCTGTGATGTAACACTGAAAGTCACTAAAATAATGTGATATTCATAATAAAATGTTCTCATCTGAAACAAATAAGGCATAATTTCAAAGGAAAATATGTTAGGCCAAAAGAAGCAGTTTTAAAAAGAACCTAAAAGATGATTTGAAGCCCCAAATACATACAGGCATTAATCAGGCTGAGAGTCTTTTCGTGTAAACACAAGCCATTCATTCTCTCTAGAAGAGGAAAGAATGCATATGCAGAGAGTAGAATTAGCAGCTCAGAGGCTGTAGAAGCCAGAGACTCACATTTTGCAAGCAGGTGTAGTTTTAAATCAAAGAATCTGTGTTATGCTCAGCTGGCTTTTGGTATGGCCCAGTGCCTTTAAATACACTGCTAAAGGTCACTGGCTCTGAGGTCCCTTCTGCTTTAGCACAGTTGTTTCTATTGGGACCTTCTATGCTAGTTATCTTGTGGTAATTCCCCCACTGTATGATGAACCTAACTTGGTTTATTCGATTCATAAGTGGGTTATTCAGATTTCTGAGGCTGTAACAAGATACAGGAGAAAAACAACTTGAAAAGATTGTTTTGTTGTTGTTGTTTATCCATACTGTTTATTGACTGTTCATTGTGGAAAACAGATGTATACCAAGTACTCAGGGTGGACCAGAGATTAAATACCTTTTGCAGGGAGGAATGTCTGGGAAGGGAAGCTTATTACCTAAATCCTCAGGGCCTCTAGGTACCTCATTAGCATGGAGAACTCAGTCTGGGCTTCATGACTGAAGTGGGGAGTGTGGAATCATGGTGTTCTGGTCTAGGAATCTAATAGGGAGCAGGGAGGCACCTACTGTCCATCTCAGGTGGGTACATGAGGACTCAGACCCCCTCCCTCTACCTCACCACATCTCCTGGCATGGTCTACTATCCCACAATCCTCTACCCTAGCCCCATATTTCCATTCATTCTCCTGACTCTCTTGGATTCTCTCATGTCTCCCTCTATATGTAATCCTGCCTGCTTTCCCCTCCCTCTTCCCTCTCCTACGATTATTTTGTTCTTCTTTCTAAGTGGGATTGTAGCACCCTTACTTGGGCCTTCCTTCTTGTTATACTTCATATGGGTCTGTGAGTTGTATCATGGGTATTCTGCAGAATGGGTATCAGAAAGTCAGGTCCCAATCAAAATGGGTAAGCTTTTCACAGATGCCAAGATTTCTACTTTCCAAGACTCTAGCAACAGTGAGAGAAGACAATGGCTGATGAGGACTCTTGGGAAATAGCATCTTCTGAACATGACAGAACTCTTGCAATCACTAACTCACAGCAGCTCTGTTTGCCTATACCAGATTTGCACAGACCCAGTCAGTATTCCAGCATAACGTGTGTGTATGTGTGTGCGCGTGCTGGGTAGCAAGGCCAACATCTAGCTTAAAACTATTGTCAATTAATGATGGGTAAGGGAGAGGGAGTTTTTTTCAAAATGTTGCCATTCACAGGTTGCCCCATTTCCCCAAACATTGTTGTCTATCAGAAGGAAGAGTTGTGTTCACCACACCCTTTCATTCTAACAAGTCATTGTACTCTAGAAGGTGTGGTGATGAAAGACACTTGCCTTCTTGTTCACTCCCACAGCTGGGTGGTAAAATGTCTCCATAGAAACAGTATTGTTAGAACAGGAGGAGTGCTTCAGAGCTTTGCACAACAGCCCTTCTTTTTAACAGTAAGTAGCAGTCCTAGTTTTTAGTTTCCACATGAAAGTGTCGTTTTTTTTTTTTCCAAAATACTTCAGCTTGTCTATGCTCCAGACTAGTTTATCTTCTGTTTATGTTGTTTCTTTTGTTGTTCTCATTTTGTTTATATTTCTTCTTTAATTTGTGTATTGCTTTGTTCTGTCTTTACTTTTGCTCTGAGTTAGGATCTCAAGTAGCCACGAATGACTTAAACTCTGAACTCCTGATGATACTGCCTCCATCTTCCAAGCTCTAGGATTACATATAGGTGCCTACATATATATTGTTGTTACTAATCAATTGATTGAATGTTGGTTGTTACTAATCAGATGGTTGAAAAATATGTTATATGTTGGTTGTTACTCATTATTTGATTGAAAAATATCAATTCCATCAAATTCCTGAAAGTTTCTCTTCGTTATCATCTCCCCAATTCTGCAGAAAAATGAATGGGTATAATTACAGATTAAATAACCTGAAACATTTAAAAGACTATTTGTATCATCAAGGATAAATTATTAGCAATTATTAACAATTTAGAGAGAAAAGTACTTCATGGTGGCTGGGGCAATGTGAGCGGAAAAGCAGCTGAGTTCCCAATATTGCCTTCAAGGGTACATCCTCAGTAAATTAACTTCTTTCCATGTAGTCTCACTTTCCAAGGATTCTGTAGCACCACAGGCTGGCAATCAAGCCTTTAGCATATGCCATCTGATATATTTAAGATCCAAACCATAATATTTTGTGCCTGGATCTCAAAGGGTTATTTTAATTTCAGAATTCGAATTGCATTTAGTTTGTCTCCAAGAGTCCACGAACTCATATAACTCTTCCAATATTCCTGAAAAATCCAAATTCAAAGCCTTCCTTCAGACTCAAAGCAATGTCACCTTTGAACCTCTGTTCAAACAAACAAGTAAGCAAACATACAAATGAATGAATAAATAAGGTGCATGGTACAAGACACAGTGGCACAGGGTAAACAGCCTCATGGCAGATTAACTGGTGGGCACAGAGACATAGGTTCAGACTGAAGCAAAGCTAAACCAAACCCAACATATCAAACAGTAAATGTTGGCTTTACACATACAGCATTCCGGGCATGAACTACCAAGGGCTTGGGCAACCTCTTCCCGTGTCTCTGCTCAGTGTAGCCCATGTGACTGCTCATCAGTCTCATAAGAACAATTGTAGTCAAAGAAATCTTAAAATAATGTGTGACAATGTCCTACCACAAAAGCCAGAGCCTCTGTATTTCTTCATCTCTAAGGCCCCACTGCCACTACACTGAACTCCTACTTTGGTAGTTCCTCAATCCATAGCCAAACTGCTACAGTACCTTGCATTTGGGAACAAGCCAACTACCAAACACTCCACGTCCTTCTTTATGGGAGAAAAGGGCTATAAGGAACAGTTTGTGTTTCAGAAACATGACACTGACATGACTTGGTATGGGCCAAGATTGCTCATGCTGGACTTCAAGAGGTTCCAAATGAGCACAAAATAGCTCATACCCAGGCCTTGAGGTGGGAGGCAAGGGTCTTTTCATCTGTTAGACATATGTCTGTCTGTAAGCAAGTGTGTCTGGCTCCATGTAGCCTGTGTGCTTCTCTGCATAAGTACCTATGACTGTGTGCAGCCTGGGTGCTTGCTCTCTGCCTAGTGGCCTGTGTGCTTGAAAGGAAAGTTTGTCTCCTATGTTTGAAGTTCCTTAAACTCTCTTTAAGTTCCTGGCCTTCAGTGAATTTCCTCCTTTTCTGGCACCAGAGTTCATACTTTATAGGCCTCATAAAAACTTACAGTGCTTTGAACCTGGATCCTCTGAATCTGGGCTCAGCAGAACACCCACAGCCTTGACACCTGGGCCCACATGGCATCCTATCCTCCTGTGAAGGATCAAGTGTTTCTGCCCAAAGAGAAAGCCAAGGATAAGCCATTGGGCCACTGACATACAAAGTAGCCTCAAGGTCTGCTCAGGGGTAGCCAAATCTCAGTTTTCAGACCAGTACCACAACACTACCACTGCTGTCTGGAAGAAAATGGCACTGTAAATCCTAGGCACACAAACTGCAAAGTTCATATAGTCAATCCTAAACCCCCAGTGTCTCAACATACTTGGCAATGTGGCTTTTAAACAGAAAGTTTGATAGGTTCTCTAAGCCCCACTACAACATGATTGCTATGCTTTTAAGAAGAGGGCATGTGGACATGCATACAACATGTAAAGAACATATAACTGAAGATGTGGGGAAAAGATGGTGGCTAGCAATCTGAGGAGCAAGGCCTCAGAAGAATCCCCCCTTTCCAGCATGTTACCTTGGATTTCAATCCCAAGAACTGCCAACAAAATAGCTGCAATAGCTCTTTGTATCTGTTCTTTGTGCTGTGCTGTGCTGTGTGTGTGTGTGTGTGTGTGTGTTTCAGATCTCTTTTAGTTATGGCATTGTTCCATTATATTATACCTCCATCTAGTCCTCTCCCTCCCCTACAGCTATCCCTTGTCATGCACTGTACAGGAGGACATTGTAGCAGACCAACACTGCCCCCTATTCATTCTTCTCTCTTTCTTTTTTCTCCTTCAGCCCCCTTTTCCTTTTTTTTTTCTTATATCCATTCCTCTCACTGTTACATCTCCCAAAGCCTAGAGGATGATTTGGTTTAAGATCTCTGAGTATAATCCTTTATCACTTCTTTTTAGTTGACTGCCAATCAAAGCTCTTACATACTGACCTTATTTTTTCCTTTGCCTTAATTCTTCCTACTCCTACATGTCTCTTTCCACTACTTCACATCTAACAATCTAATACTTATTACTATTATCACCATTAGTATTTACCTCTCTTTTTGTCTTTTCCTTTGTATTCATTCTGACACGTTAGTATTTAGAGTACCACAGGGGTTCCTTTGCTCAGTAAACAAATTGGTCTGCGTTGTAGTCACCTACTATTCCATTATCAGCATGGGTTAACTGCTAGAGAGTGACAGTTCCTGCATATAGGCACAACCTACAGAGACAGATTGGAAATAAAGCCTGGGCCTGACCACCACTCTCACAGGCAAAAACATCACTATATATAACTTTACTACAACCTAGTCTCTTCTGGACACCACAAATCCAGTCACTAAAAGAAGACAGGTACCCTGAATTAGAAAAATCATAAATAAACAATTTAACCCTAGATAGGCAGATTCTAGAGCAAACCCACAAATAACATGAAAAACCAAGGCAACTCATCTACTTTAAAAAATTTCAATCCCATACTAGTGACCCACAATCAGAATGACTTAGAGGAAATTTCAGATGTGGGATTCAAAAGAATGATTTTAAATATAGTAAAACAAACAAAAGAATACTCTAATGTTTCTTGAGAACACAAACAGTTGAATGTGATATGGAAATGGAGTTGAATAAAGAGGTAGAAATACTGAAGAAAACACAAACTGAAATGATGTTGGAAATGAGAAACACAAAGCTTAAGTTAAAAGCCTGGCCAATCGAATCAATAATGCTGAAGATAGACTGGGTATAAAGGCACAACAGTAATTAGGTCATTTATTCAGTGAAGGCCAGTGAGCTTCTTTAATGTTTGAACAAAACATGCAAGAACTCTGTGACACTGAAAAAGTAAACTCCACATCTTACAGGAATATGCTCCATGCAAAACCATATAAAGTAT
Source organism: Apodemus sylvaticus (assembly GCF_947179515.1). NCBI lineage: Eukaryota > Metazoa > Chordata > Mammalia > Rodentia > Muridae > Apodemus > Apodemus sylvaticus. Next base: position 40,770,508 of record NC_067477.1, read on the forward strand.
TAATGAAATCACTAGTACAGTTTCTCAAATAGGCAAATAGAAGGTCATCCAGACACAAAAGGTACACAGAATATCAGACAGAATGAGAAAAAGACTCCCTGTGTTGTATTATAGTCAAAATATTAAATGTACAGAACAAATTATGTGATTGAAAACTTCAAAAGAGAAGGGCCAAGTCAATACAAAGACAGACCCATTCAGATAACCGTGGACTTCTCAGTCTAAACCATGAAAGCAAGAAGAGCAGTGTCTTTCAGATTCTAAGAAAAAATAAACAACAAAGCAATTAGCAGCACAGCTAGTTAATATACCAAGCAAAATTATTTTAATTGATGGAAAAAAGGAAAAACACAGGCTAAAGGAATTTGTGCCCACCAAGGCAGCACTACCAAGGATCCTAGAAGGAATACTTCTGTCTGAAGAGAAAAATGAACACACCAAAGAGATCAGGATGGGGAAAAAAAATCAATGATGCTATGACACTCATTAAATAAAAATTCAAGAAACTCCCCCAGACACTCCAAAACAGCAGGAGTATAATGGTTTGGTTTTAATGTCAACTTGCTACACATTAGATCATCTATGTATGATGCCTCAATTGAAGAATTCTCTTAACTATATTAATTGACATGGGTAGATCTATTTCAAATATGGGTGTAACTTTTGGTGCTATCCAAGATAAAGGGGCAAGGGCAAAAGGAAAATTATTCACTTTTTATTCATCTGGTCTTCCCTCTTCCCACCAAATTAATTTATCTTGTTGCTGCTGATTCCTTTGCTGATACTAGAATCAACATATCCAGGCTTTCATCAATGACTGAGGACCAAGTAACTCTTCAGTAGACCCCCATATTTTTAGTACCAGGTTCAGGGTTGAGGCACCCAACCCCATGGCCTGAGTACTAGACTTTCAGCCTCTTAGCTGGGATTTGGCTGTCATTATTATTTCAAAGTAAGCTTATTTAATACATTCACACGCACATATATTCTATTGATTCCATTCCTCTAGACATCCCTGATTAATACAAATTGTGGTGCCAGGAATGGTTCTAGTGAAACACAGAATTCTATCACTGAAATTCTCTAGTGGGCTTGGTGGTATCTGGAGCTGTCTCTCCAACTGGATATAGCCCATAACTTAGACTCCTCTGGTAGCACAGAGAACATTGAAAATCTATGGTATGAACTACTTGAACTGTACAAGACAAATGGAATTGGTACCTGTAGTGGTTTAAATGAAAACTGTTCTCCATAGGTTCAGATGTTTGCAGCTTTGGACCCCAAAAGGTGGAGATGTTCTGGGTACTGGTACAGCCTTACTGGGAGGAAGTACGCCGCTGAGGAGCAGGCTTTGAGGGCTTATAATCCTGCCCCACTTTCAGCTTGCTCTCTTTGATTCATGTTTTGAGGAAGAATGTGATCGTTCTGCTTTCTCCACTTCTGCTGCCACACCTGCTACTTGCTGCTTCTGTGCTGTGGATGTATTCCTCTGGAGTCACAATCTTAAAATAAACCCCTCCTTCCATTAGTCACTTTTGATCAACGTGTTTCATCACACCAACAGAAAAGTAACTAATCCATTTTCTAAGCTATAAAGGTGGGTGTGTACATCAGCAGTCCACCATCAAATGAAACTGACTGATTATGTGTGGCTAAGGCTGAGCAGGTCCTGAAGGCACAAACAAGTTATATCAAGAATTGCCTTAATACCTATAAATCTAACTCATGTCACACAGCTTTATGTAACCAAGTGTCCATCTATAGACATATGTGGTATGCCCTGTGTCAATTGGGTGAGAAGAGTTGATTGACTAGGGCCTACATCACAGATGCTTCTGCAAATTATGCAGGCACTACCCAGAAAAAGACAGCAGTAGCATTACAGATGCTTTATGTGACAACCATAGAGACTGATGGTGAAGGAAAATCTTCACAGTAGGCATATGTTCATGCAGTGCACATGGTTGCACACTTTGCTTGGAAGGAGAAATGATCAGCTGAGTGATCATATACTGATTCTTAGGCTATAGCTAGTGGTTTGTCTGGGCTGTATGGGAATTGGAAGGAGCATGATTGCAAAATTGGTAGGAAAGACATTTGAGGAAGAGGTATGTAGATATCTCTAAATGTACAAAGGACATTTATTCATGTAAATGTTCTCAAAATGTGACTGTAGAAGAGGAAGAGGGAATTGGAGAGATAACTCAGCAGTTAGGAGCCACATTTGTTCTTATGGAGGACATGTGGCCAATTCTTTCTTTCTTTCTTATTTATTTATTTATTTATTTATTTATTTATTTATTTATTTATTTATTTATTATTTTATGCATACATATGCTACACTGTATGTATTATTATTTTATGAATACACTGTAGCTGTCTTCAGACATACCAGAAGAGAGCATCAGATCCTATTACAGATTGTTGTAAGCCACCATGTGGTTGCTGGGAATTGAACTCAGAACCTCTGGAAGAATAGTCAGTACTCTTAACTGCTGAGCCATCTCTCTAGCCCAGGTGGCCAATTTTTAAGTACCCACATGGTGGCTCACAACCATCTGCATCTCCAGTTCTAGGGACTTCAATGCCTTTTGACCCTAATAGGCACACATATGGTACATAGACATATGTAGAACATAAAATAGTTCTAAAATTTTTGTTTTTAAAAAAGAAGAGGCAGAGTAATCAAGTAGATAAAATGACCCATTCTATGGATAGCCAGCCAGCCTCTTTCTCAGACTATCCTAAAATTCACTTATGTAGACCAGGCTGGCCTTCACATGCCTAATGGGCCCATGAACAATGTAGTCATGGTAACAGACATGGGGGTTACACATGAACTTGACATGTACTTCCACCTACTAAGGCTGACTTAGTTATAGCTTCTGCTAAGTTCCAGATCTGCCAAGAGCAAAGACCAGTACTGAGCCCTCAATATGACAACCTGGTGGCAGGCTGACTAGATTGGACCACTTTCATCATGGAGGATACAGTGCCTTCTTAGGTGTGATTCAGCTGCTTGTTACTCTTTAAAAGTAAACTGAGTTCATAAATTCTCATATATACATACTCATCTTATTGGTTTTGTTACTCTAGAGAACATGGTTAATACATGAAACAATATTTACCTTTCAACAATAACAATATCAATAGACATGAACTAGCAAACTGGATTAGAAAACCGAATATTTCTTTTTGCTCCATCCAATAAGTACACCTTAGGGTAAAAATATACAAAACTATGTATTCCAAGAAAATGGAACTATTTAACAAACGGGTGCAATTCAATTATCTCATAAAATGCCATATCTTCATTGGCAAGATGGCTCAGTGGATAAAAGCACTTGCTGCCAAGCTTGAAGACCTTAGTTCAATTCCCAGGACACATATACTGGAAGGAAAATGGCAATTCCCACTACTTATCCTTTGACTTCCATACATGTACAAGTGCCCACACACAAATGTCATGTAATTGCAAGTCATATGCACACAAAATAAGTAAACAAAAATATAATAAAATTTAAAAGACAGTAAGACAAAAGCAAAATAGGCTTCAAATTAATTCATTTTGTTTTGTTTTATTTATTTTTTTCAACCGATTCTCAAAGCAGTAGACAAAAATAATGACCAGGACAAAAACTAATAAAAAATCAAAATAAAAAGAATCAATGAGACAAAGAAGTGATTTGTTGAAAGCATAAATTTAACAAAACTTTGATCCACATTAACCAAATGAGAAAGGAGACTCAAATTAATAAAATAAGACACAAGAGAAGGGAGACATTACATCAGACACTAAGAAAATTCAGAGAACCATGAGGGCCTATTTTAAAATTTTGTATACCATTAAATTGGAAAACTTAACAGCTTAATAAAGCTAAACCAAAATGAAATAAATCATTTAAATGGATCTACAACATCCAATGTGATAGAGGCAGTAATTAAAAAAAAAGTCCTCTAACTAAAACAAAAAAGAACACCTAGGTTCTGATAGATTCAATTCAGAATTCTACCAGACAGCCAAAGAAGGACTAATATCAATATTACTCAAATTATTCTGAAAAGCAGAAATAGAAGAAACACTTCCAAATTCTTTTATATCCAAAAGGTAAATATTCAGGAAGAAGGAGGAAGAGGAGAAGGAGAAAAGTCCAAGAGGATAATAGGCCAATCTTCTTGATGAAAATAGATACAAAAATTCCCAGTAAAATGCTTGTAAAATGTTTTCAACACTGTAGCAAAAGATTGGTCTTGATGACCAAGTTGGCTTCTTTCCAGGGATACAGGGATTCTACGGTATATACAAATCAATAAATGTAATTCATAATTATATGTTCATTTCAAATGATGTAGAAAAGGATTTTGACAAAATCCAACATATATTTGTGCTAAAGATCTTAGAGAGCCAAGCATGGTGACAGATGCCTTTAATCACAACACTTAGGAACCAAAGGCAGGTTGATTTCTGTGAGTTACAGAACTTTCTGGTATACATATCAAGTTCCAGGCCATCCAGAGCTTCATAGTAAGACACTGTCTAATTAATCAAAATGATGAAAGACCCAAATTAACAGAATCAGAAATGAACAAGTAAATATTACAATAAATACAAACAATTCAAAATTTACAACAGAATACTTTAAAACCTGGATTTCATTAACTTGGAAAATCGAAAAGAAATAGATTTCTAGATTCACCTAAACCATAATGCTAAACCGTGAAGAGGTCAACAATCTAATTAGACTTACAACAAAGGAAGAGATTGAAGCAGTAGTAAAAGATCTTCTGACTAACGAAAGCCCGGGCCCAGTTGGATTCATAGAAGAACTATAAAGGCTTTCAAAAAATATCTATAACCATATATTCTTCATTTATTTCAGCTTTCCTAGTCACATCTGTGAAGTCGGCACAACTCTAATGCCAAACCCACTAAAGACATAAATGAACAAACAACAAAAACCTCCAGGCAATTAATATCTCTGACAATGCAGAGATAGTTTAATATATATAAGTCATTAAATGTAACAAGTTGTATAAACTGACTTAAAGACAAAAGTTTCACAATCATCTAAATAGATACAGAAAAAGCCTTTGACAAAATCCAACATCCCTTCACGATAGAAGGCAGAAAGTAGGACTGGAAGAAGCATATTTCAATCTAACAAAGACTACATGTTACAAACACAGTGAATAATATCCTAAATGAAGAAAAACTTGAAGCAACTCTATTAAAATCAGCAACAAGAAAGGGCTGCCCACTATCATTTCTTTCCAATCTAGTACTTGAAGCCCTAGCAATTGCAATAAGACAAGAGAAGGAAAATTAAAGGGATATAAATAGAAAAAGAAGTCAAATTCCCATTTTCAGATGAGATATCATACATGAGATCCCATCAGAAAACTTCTAAAGCTTATCAATAAGTTCTGCAAGGTGGTTGAATACAAAATCAATTTACAAAAATAAGTAGTTTTTCTACATACTAAAAAGAAAGATACTGAGAAAGAGATCATGCATTTCACTCCCATTATAAGACTCTCCAAAACAAAAAAAAAAAATCTATGTGAAGATATCCACTTAGACCAGCACTATTTATTGAAGATGCCTTCTTTTTTGCATTGCATGGTTTTTCCATCTTTGTCAAAAACCAAGTGTCCGTAGGTGCATGGGTTTATTTCAGTGTCTTATTCAATTTCATTGATCAACCTGTCTATTTCTATACCAATACCATGCAGTTTATATTAGTATTGCTCTGTAGTACAACTTGAGGGCAGAGGTGGTGTTAACTCTGGAAGTTCTTTTATTGTTTAGGATTGTTTTTGCTATCCTGGGTTTTTTGTTTTTCCATCTGAAGTTAAGAATTGCTCTGTCAAGGTCTGTAAAAAGAAATGTGTTGTGGTAAATCTCCAACCCCAATAAGTCTGTGCAAAGAAGATACAAATTAGTTATAACATTTTTAAACTGCAGGTCTAGATTGGGCAAATATATCACTAGACTACTCTATTCTCTAGCTATGAGACCCCTTGCTACTTGTGGCTGCTCCAGGCCATGTGATTCTCCTTTCTTCATCTTCCTGTCGCCTCTTCTTCCTCCATCTTCCTCTCTCTCCTTCATCTCATCTCCTCTTCCTCCCTCTCTGAAACTTGCAGCTCCACCTTTCCCTTCCATTGCCCTCTCACAGGCTCCAGCCTTTATTTGACCAGTTAAAATGGGGAGAAGGATCACATGAAATCACCTGAGTACTTGATCCACTCTTTGTCAGGGCAGCCCTTCTTGAGGAAGCAGAAATAGCATCAAAATACAAACAGCACTAGTGCAATCTACATTTCCCCTTTTTGTCCAATTAAAAGGCTCTTCCCCCCCCTCAGATATAAATTGAACGCAAGTATTACTGTTATGTAATTTATAAAGTATATGATTCACTTAACACCCGGTCCATCAATTTTGTCAGTTTAGATGAATCACTATACCATATGTCCTAACTTAAAAGGCTTACAATTTTACCCGGTTATATTATATTATAATATTCCAGTTTTAGTTTGTATACCATCTGAAAACCATCCTCTCAAATCTGTATCATCTCTCTCAATTCTAAACAGTTTGGGTTGGTTATGAGGCTATAACTGGTCCTCAACCCCATCAGAAATCCAGGAACAACTTAAATATTACCTGAAAATATAGGGAGCACAAAACATATTTTCCAAAATCAACCAATTTATAGACTCAGCTGACTACCTAGACAGTCCCTCATTCCTCAAAATGCTGAAGCATAAGTTTTCAGCGTTCTGGCCCAGGATCATCTGACAGACCTTTGTAATACAAAATTTTGAAAGACTGTTTACCCTGTCTTGGCAGAGCTGTCAGTCGACTATTCCACATAGTGTGTCCTTTCCTTGGACAATATTTTTGTCTGGAAATGAGTTGAGGCAATTCTTGCCTAGTGGCTGTCTTGCCACAACTCGAGCAACTCTATTGATGTTCAATTTCTTCTTTGAATCCCAAAAAGGGGTTTTGTCAGGAGCAGACATGCCTCTAGTCAAATGATCTTTAATAAAGAAAAGGCCATAAGTGTTGTATTCTGTGGACTTCTGACACCTTTGAAGACTAGCTATCTACTCAAATCATTTCTGAACTGTTAAGCCTTGACTATGCTCAGCCATTTCTAATTAAAATTCTCAAAAACACCCTTTTATAATTAACTCAGAACCATGAGTTTGCTATCTGGCCCTTAACTCGTATTGCTTAATCATCTAAGAACAGTTTGTAATAGCAGTTATAGGAAGACTGGGTCTAAGCTTTGTATTCTTAGATGTACTGTATAGGCACAATGCCTATCTAAGAGTAACAATATTAATCCCAATTTTTATATCAATATAAGAAAGTCATACCAATGAAAACTTTAGACAAGTATTAAAATAAGTTCTGTACCAATGTAAGAAATTACAACTTCAACTTTGCATCAATTATAAATATTTCTACCAGTGTAAGATATGGCTATGCAATGTTTTGTTTAAGAGTAAATTTGATGAACTATCCCTATTTGTCTATTCCTTTAAATTCTATATTACTATGTCTCCCCTTTTCTCTTCAACTCTCCTCTCTTTTACCTAAGAAGGAAGGATAGAGAAGAGAAAATGAAAGGCAGAAATACCTGACTCTCAGCTCTCTGGTTTCCTCCCTGTCCAAAGCTACAACATTTGTAAAGTATTCCTTAGAATGACAACATACCTATAATTTATAAAATAACCAGAACCATCCACTCCAACATAAGGGACTGGGGCAATGATCTTCTTTTGTCTGTTTCTAGATAAATTGGGGCAAAGAATTCCCTTCTGGGGCCCCAAAGGGAAATAGGGAAATTGGTTTTGACAAAGTAGAGCTAGCTGGCATCATTTGCCTTTCAGTCACTATGTAGTGAGAAAGTTCATTGTTTAGCTGACATCTTGACTATGACAATCTGAAAGGCTGCATAGGTGAACTAGCCTTTTATGGAAAAGTTTTGGAAGTAAGTCTTTTAAAAAAGCAGCTTGTGTTAAAATTTTTATGGGAACTGCATTGAAGTTGTAAACTGCTTTTGGTGAGATGTCCATTTTCACTGTTAATACTAATGATCCATGAACATGGGAAATCTTTCCATTTTCTGATATCTTCCTCAATTTCTTTCTTCAGGACTTGAAGTTCTTATCATATAGGTCTTTGAGGTCTTCTCTGTGGTAGTTTGAATATTTCTTGGCCCAGGGTCAGGCTCTTTTAGGAGGTGTGGCCTTGTTAGAGGAAGTGTGTCATTGTAGGGGTGGGCAATGAGACCATCCTAACCACATTGGAGCCAGTCTTTTCCTACTGGCCTTCAGATGAAGATGTAGAACTCTCAGCTCCTGCATCATACCTGCCTGGACACTGCCATGCTCAGGCCTTGATAATAATGGACTGAACCTCTGAACCTGTAAGCCAGCCCCAATTAAATGCTGTCCTTATAAGAGTTGCCTTGGTCATAGTGTGTGTTCACAGCAGTAAAAACCAACTAAGACAATATCATTCATTAGATGCTGAAAAAGCCTTTGACAAAAATCCAACACCTGTTAATGTTCAAAGTTAGAGAGATCAGGGATACAAGGCACATAACTAAACATTATCAAAGCAATATACAGCAAGCCAATAGCTAGCATCAAACTAAATGGAGAGAAATTTAAAGCAGTTCCACTAAAATCAGGCAAGGCTGCCCACTCTTTCCCTATCTATTCAATATAGTACTTGAAGTTCTAACCAAAGCAATAAGACAATTGAAAGAGATCAAGGGAGTACAAATTGGAAAGGAAGAAGTATTGATTGCTATATGCAGATAATATAATAGTATACATAAGTGACCCTAAAAATTATACCAGAGAACTCTTAGAGCTGATAAACACCTTTAGCAAAGTGGTTGAATACAAAATTAACACAAAGAAATCAGTAGCCTTCCTTTATACAAATGATAAACAAGACAGAGAAAGAAATTATGGAAACGACACCCTTGTGTAATTCTAATCAAACAAGTTGGCTGGGCAGTGGTGGCACACTCCTTTAATCCCAGCACTTGGGAGGCAGAGGCAGGTGGATTTCTGAGTTTGAGGCCAGCCTGGTCTACAGAGTGAGTTCCAGGATGGCTGGGGTTATACAGAGAAACCCTGTCTCAAAAAACCAAAAAGAGAGAGAGAGAGAGAGAGAGAGAGAGAGAGAAGAAAAGAAAAATTACATTTCTACATCAGAATGTTTTTGTCATTTTAATTTTTGTATTGTGTGAGTAAGGGGATGGAGAAGGGAATCTGAGGGTTCAGGATTGAGTGCAGAGAGGGGTAGGAGAGATGGCCAGATGGTCATGGGAATCAATGGAAATCTGCAACTGATGGGGTTGAGGAGGTGGCATCTTTTGGACATGCCAGAGACCTGGGATAGAGACATGTCTAAGAATCAATGGGGGTGACCTTATCTGTGACTCACAACATTTGATATATGGAATCTGAAGAGGCCACCTCCAGGCAAGAACCCCAGTGGAGTGACAGGGACACCAACCCAGCCACAAAACCTTTGACCCAAAATTTATCCTGCCTACAAGAAGTGCAGAGACTAAGGGAATGACCAAGCAATAACTGGCCCAACTAGAGACCCATCCCATGGGCAAGCATAACCCTGTAATGATACTCTGTCATGCTTGCAAACAGGAGTCTAGCATGGCTGTCCTCTAAGAGGATCCACCCAGTAGCTAACTCAGATAGATGCAGAGACCCTTGGCCAAATAGTGGATAGAGCTTGAGGACTCTTATGGAAGAGTTGAGGGAAGGATTGTGGGCTCCAAAGGAGATAGAACTCTATAGGAAGACCAACAGAGTCAACTAACTGAACCACCAGCCAAAGAGCATACATGGGCTAGACCTACATCCCCTTGCACATATGGAGCAGATGTGCAGCTTGGTCTTCAACTGGAGTGGGAGCTATCCCAAAAGCTGTTGCCTGTCTGCAGGGTATGGTCTTTAAGCTGGGCTGTCTTGTCTGGCCTCAGTGGGAGAGGATGCATGTAGTCCTGCAGAGATTTGATGTGCCTGGGTAGGGGGATAACCAGAGAGGCCTCCACCCTCTCAGAGGAGAAGGGGAGGGGGCATGGGAGAAGGATTATGGGAGGGAGTGACAAGAAGTGGGGGCAGTGATCAGGCAGTGATGTAAAGTGAATAAATAAAAGTAAAAAAAAAAATCTAACTGAGGAGGTAGAAGACCTGTAAAGCTAAATTTCTTTAGGAATTTAGTTTTAATTTCTGAAGGAAGTTAAATTTCTTTCAGAAATTTAATTAAATCCTAAATTTCTGAAGGAAGGGATTCAGGAAGACACTAGAAAATAGAAAAACTATCCATACTCATGAATTGGTAGAATTAATATTGTGAAAATGACAGTTTTACCAAAAGCAATGTACAGATTCAGTGCAATCCCAGACTATCAAAGACACCCCCCCCTAATAGTGACATACTTTTTGATCAACAAGGCCACACCTCCAAATACTGCCACTCCCTAGGCCAAACATATTTGAACTATCACAGATGAGGATTAGAAAACAAGGCACTCAAAAGATAGTAAGGGAGAGCAGAGAGCATGGATATGTGTTCATTGCCTTTTTGTTTTGTTTTGTTTTGTTTTTTGAGACAGGGTTTCTCTGTGTAGCCTGGCTGTCCTGGAACTCACTCTGTAGACCAGGCTGGCCTCAAACTCAGAAAACCACCTGCTTCTGCCTCCCAAGTGCTGGGATTAAAGGTGTGCACCACCACTGCCCAGCGTGTTCATTGCTTTTTACAGTAGTTATCTATGAGGTTTACATGGAGTTTGAAGTCACTGTCTTACTTGTAGATGATTATGGAGGGGCACCTGACAGGTACCGTTGACAGAGTAGAGGTGTAGTTCTACAAATAAAGGAAGGTAGGATATGATAGATTTGGTTTAAGATTCTCAGGCAATTTCTAGAGAAAGGAATGAAACTCCTGCTCACTCAGATCCATACACACTGACGTTTTAAGCTTAGGGCATTGCCAATTTTACATATATCTATGCAGGGAAGTAATATTAACTCTATGTCAGAAGCCTTTACAGCAAATGTTATTCATTGTGCTAGAATCCTTGCTCAGTTAGCAAGAGATCTCAATCAGACCTAGAGATGACAGGGCCCTTCTCTTCTCGTGTCTCGTAGGTTCCCTGCCTTCCTGTCCTGTTTCATTTCTACAGAATCCACCTCTGACTTGTTTTTAATAAACAGGAGTTGCTGGCTTGGTTTTTAACTGTAAGTTTGAATACTGTAGTCTGATTATGTACACTTCGATTCTCTTAACACCACAGGAGTCCCTTGAATCACCCTACACGTTTATGGTTACCTTCCTCGTCCTTACAGCCTTTGCATTTTTGATCCCTGGAAGTTTCTTCACCTTTGTTTGGAATGTCCTATCTTAAAAGTCAAGACGGCTGGAAAGTCACATCTTAAGTCCTGCAATCATTTTGTCAAAAGAAGGACATTTCACCTTCTCTTGTTTGGAGAATTTTTCTTGAACAAGCCTATGTTTATTTCTCTTTATCTTTGTACACATTTCTTAAGTTATATAGGCCTGTTATTAATGCAAGCCAGGGACATATACATCTTTTTTAGAAGTTAAGTAAGAGTCTTGTCAGCAATAAGTCAGGAAATCTTGTGCATAAGGTCCTGGAAAACAAAGCTCTTGGATGTAAATATCAGGGAAATCCTCATTTCCTGTCCTGTGTGTCAGCCCAGGTGCCTGGCTTTAAGTAGTGGAGAATACTTGCTTGAAGAGGAGGAGGAGGAAGAGAGAGGGAGAGAGAGGGGGAGGAGGGAGGAGGAGGGGAGAGAGAGAGAAAGAGAAAGAGAGGCTTCATTTTTTCATTTGGATACATTTTATTAATTAACACAATGGACTGCTAAGGAAGGAATGCTAAGCAGTGTTGCCAAGTTTTCTTTTCTTTTTTTAAATTTAATTTCTTTTTTTTAATTTGATGTATTCTTTATTTACATTTCAAATGATTTCCCCTTTTCTGGGTCACCAGTCCCATAAGCCCTCTTCCCTCCCCCTGTTCCTCCATCTACTCCTTCCCACTTCCCTGTTCTGGAATTCCCCTATACTGTTGCACGGAGTCTTTCCAGAAGCAGGGGCCACTCCTCCGTTCTTTTTGGACATCATTTAATGTGTGGATTATGTCTTGGGTATTCCGTTTCTAGGTTAATATCCACTTATTAGTGAGTGCATACCATGATTGATCTTTTGAGACTGGGTTACCTCACTTAGTATGGTGTTCTCCAGCTCCATCCATTTGTCTAAGAATTTCATGAATTCATTGTTTCTAATTGCTGAATAGTACTCCATTGTGTAAATATACCACATTTTTGTATCCATTCCTCCATTGAGGGATACCTGGGTTCTTTCCAGCTTCTGGCTACTACAAATAGGGCTGCTATGAACATAGTGGAGCATGTGTCCTTACTGCATGCTGAAGAATCCTCTGGGTATATGCCCAGGAGTGGTATAGCAGGGTCCTTCGGAAGTGTCATGCCCTGTTTTCTGAGGAACCTCCAGACTGATTTCCAAGGTGGTTGCACCATCTTACAATCTCACCAGCAGTGGAGGAGTGTTCCTCTTTCTACACATCCTTGCCAGCACCTGCTGTCTCCTGAGTTTTTGATCTTAGCCATTCTGACTGGTGTGAGGTGAAATCTCGGGGTTGTTTTGATTCGCATTTCCCTAATGATTAATGATGTTGAACATTTCTTAAGGTGTTTCTCACCCATCCGAAGTTCTTCATGTGAAAATTCTTTGTTTAGCTTCATACCCCACTTTTTAATGGGGTTATTTGGTTCTCTGGGTTCTACCTTCTTGAGTTCTTTGTATATATTAGATATTAGCCCTCTGTCAGATTTAGGGTTGTGAAGATCCTTTCCCAATCTGTTGGTTGACTTTTTGTCCTTTTGACAGTGTCCTTTGCCTTACAGAAACTTTGTAGTTTTATGAGGTCCCATAAATTTGTCAATTATTGATCTTAGAGCATAAGCTATTGGTGTTCTATTCAGGAACTTTCCCCCTGTGCCCATGTCCTCAAGGGTCTTCCCCAGTGTCTTTTCTATTAGTTTCAGTGTGTCTGGTTTTATGTGGAGGTCCTTGATCCATTTGGACTTGAGCTTAGTACAAGGAGATAAGAATGGATGGATTCGGCATTCTTCTGCATGCTGACCTCCGGTTGAACCAGCACCATTTGTTGAAAAGACTATCTTTTTTCCACTGGATGCTTTCAGCTCCTTTGTCGAAGATCAAGTGACCATAGGTGTATGGGTTCATTTCTGGGTCTTCAATCCTATTCCATTGATCCACTTGCCTGACATTGTACCAATACCATGCAGTTTTTATCACTATTGCTCTGTAATAATGTATGAGGTCTGGGATACTGAATCTCCCTGAAGTTACCGATCAGGAAAACAGAAATTAAACAGGGACACAGTAAAACTAATTGAAGCTTTAGACCAATTGGATTTGACAGATATTTATAGAACATTTCACCCTAAAGCAAAAGAATATAACTTTTTCTCAGCACCTCATGGTACCTTCTCCAAAATTGACCATATAATTGGTCACAAGAAAGACCTCAACAAATACAAGAAGATCGAACTAATCCCATGCCTCCTATCAGATCACTATGGTGTAAGAGTGGTTTTCAATAGCAAGAATAGTTTTAGCTATCCTGTGTTTTTTGTTATTTTAGATGAATTTGAGAATTGCTCTTCCTAGCTCTATGAAGAACTGGGTTGGGATTTTGATGGGGATTGCATTGAATCTGTAGATTGTCTTTGGCAAGATGGCCATTTTAACTATATTAATCCTGCTAATCCACAAGCATGGAAGATTTTTCCATTTTCTGAGATCTTTGATTTCCTTCTTCAGAGATCTGAAGTTCTTGTCATATAGGTCTTTCACTTGTTTGGTTAGAGTCACCCCAAGATACTTTATGCTGTTTGTGGCTATTGTGAAGGGTGTCATTTCCCTAATTTCTTTCTCAGTCTGTTTATCCTTTGAGTATATAAAGGCTACTGATTTGCTTGAGTTGATTTTGTAGCCAGCCACTTTGCTGAAGTTGTTTATCAGCTGTAGGAGTTCTCTAGTAGAGTTTTTGGGGTGACTTAAGTATACTATCATATCATCTGCAAATAGTGATAGTTTGACTTCTTCCTTTCTAATTTGTATTCCTTTGAACTCCTTATGTTGTCTAATTGCTCTAGCTAGGACCTCAAGAACTATATTGAAAAGATATGGAGAGAGGGAGCAGCCTTGTTTAGTCCCTGATTTTAGTGGGATTGCTTCAAGTTTCTCTCCATTTAGTTTGATGTTGGCTACTGGTTTGGTGTATATTGCTTTTACTATGTTTAGATATGGGCCTTGAATTCCTGTCCTTTCCAAGACATTTATCATGGAAGGATGCTGAATTTTGTCAAATGCTTTTTCAGCATCTAATGAAATGACCATGTGGTTTTTTTTCTTTGAGTTTGTTTATGTAGTGGATAGCATTTATGGATTTCCTTATATTGAACCATCCCTGCATCCCTGGGATGAAGCCGACTTGATCCTGATGGATGATCATTTTGATGTGTTCTTGGATTCGGTGGGCAGAATTTTATTGAGTATTTTTGCATCGATATTCATAAAGGGAAATTGGCCTGAAGTTCTCTTTCTTAGTTGGATCTTTGTGGGGTTTTTGGTATCAGCATAATTGTGGCTTCATAGAAGGAGCTGGGTAGTGTGCTGTCTGTTTCTATTTGGTGGAATAGTTTGAAGAGTATTGGTGTTAAGTCTTCTTTGAAGGTCCGATAGAATTCTGCACTGAAACCATTTGATCCTGTGCTTTTTTTGGTCGGAAGGCTATCTATGACTCCTTCTATTTCTTTAGGGGTTATGGGTCTATTTAGATGATCTATTTGATCCTGGTTTAATTTTGGTATTTGGTATCTGTATAAGAAATTGTCCATTTCCTCCAGATTCTCCAGTTGTGTTGAATATAGGCTTTTGTAGTAGGATCTGATGATTTTTTTAATTTCCTCAGTTTCTGTTGTAATATCTCCCTTTTCATTTCTAATTTTGTTAATTTGGATACTTTCTCTGTGCCCTTTGGTTAGTCTGGTTAAGGGTTTACCTATCTTGTTGATTTTTTTCAAAGAACCAGCTCCTGGTTTTATTGATTCTTTGTATGGTTCTCTTGGATTCTACTTGATTGATTTCAGCCCTGAGTTTGATGATTTCCTGTCTTCTCCTCCTCCTGGGTGAATTAGCTTCTTTTTATTCCAGGGCTTTCAGTTGTTCCATTAATCTTCTAGTGTATGCTCTCTTGAATTTCTTTTTGGAGGCACTCAAAGCTATGAGTTTTCCTCTTAGCACTGCTTTCATTGTGTCCCATAGATTTGTGAAGGTTGTGCCTTCATTTTGGTTAAATTCTAAAAAATCTTTGATTTCTTTCTTTATTTCTTCCTTGACCAAGGTATCATTGAGTAGAGTATTGCTCAATTTCCATGTGTATGTGGGCTTTCTGTTGTTTTTATTGTTATTAAAGACCACTTTTACTCCATAGTGATCTGATAGGAGGCATGGGATTATTTCAATCTTCTTATATTTGTTGAGGTCTGTCTTGTGACCAACTATATGATCGATTTTGGAGAAGGTACCATGAGCTGCTGAGAAAAAGGTATATTCTTTTGTTTTGGGATGAAAAGTTCTATATATATCTGTTAAATCCAATTGGTCCAAAGCTCTAATTAGTTTCACTGTCTCCCTGTTTAGTTTCTGTTTTCCTGATCTGTCCATTGATGAGAGTGGAGTGTTGAAGTCACCCACAATTATTGTGTTAGGTGCAATGTGGGCTTTGAGCTTTAGTAAAGTTTCTTTTATGAATGAGGGTGCCCTTGTATTTGGAGCATAGATGTTCAGGATTGAAAGTTCTTCTTGTTGGATTTTTCCTTTGACCAGCAAGAAGTGACCTTCCATGTCTCTTTTGATGATATTAGGTTGAAAGTCAATTTTATCTGATATTAGAAAGGCAACTCCGGCTTGTTTCCTGAGACCATTTGCTTGTAGAATTGTCTTCCAGCCTTTTACTCTAAGGTAGTTTTTGTCTTTGACACTGAGGTGTATTTCCTGTATGCAGCAAAATGTAGGGTCCTGTTTCCTTATCCAGTCTGTTAGTCTATGTCTTTTTATTAGGGAATTGAGTCCATTGATGTTAAGAGATATTAAGTAGTAGTGGTTATTGCTTCGTATAATTTTTGATGTTAATTTTATACTTGTGTGGCTATCTTCTTTTGGGTTTGATGAAAGAAGCTTAATATCCTGCTTTTTCCAGGGTATAGTTTCCCCCATTGTAATGGTGTTTTCCCCCTATTATCCTTTGTAGGGCTGGATTTGTGGAAAGATACTGTGTAAATTTGGTTTTGTCATGGAATATCTTGGTTTCTCCATCTATAGTGATTGAGAGTTTCGCTGGGTATAGTAGTCTCAGCTGGCATTTGTGTTCTCTTAGAGTCTGCATGAGATCTGCCCAGGATCTTCTAGCTTTCATGGTCTCTGGTGAGAAGTCTGGTGTAATTCTGATAGGTCTTCCTTTATATGTTACTTGCCCCTTTTCTCTTACTGCCCTAAGTATTCTCTCTTTGTTTAGAACATTTGGGGTTTTGCTTATTATGTGACAGGAGGTAGTTCTGTTCTGGCCCAGTCTGTTTGGAGTTCTGTAGGCTTCTTGTATATTCATGTGCATCTCTCTCTTTAGGTTATGGCAGTTTTCTTCCATAATTTTGTTGAAGATATTTGCTGGCTCTTTCAGTTGTAAATCTTCCCTCTCATCAATGCCTATAGTCCTTAGATTTGGCTTTCTCATTGTGTCCTGGATTTCCTGCATGTTTTGGGTTACAAGCTTTTTGCATTTTGCATTTTCTTTAACTGTTGAGTCCATGGTTTCTATGGTATCTTCGGCATCTGAGATTCTTTCTTCTGTCTCTTGTATTCTTTGTTGATATTTGCATCTATGGTCCCTGATTTCTTCCCAAGGTTTTCTGTCTCCAAAGTTGTCTCCCTTTGTGCTTTCTTAGTTGTTTCTTCTTCTGTTTTTAGGTCCTGGAAGTTTTTGCTCAGTTCTGTCATTTGCTTGTTTTTGTTTTCCTCTAATTCTTTGAGATATTTTTGTCTTTCCTCTTTCATGACTTCTGCCTGTTGATCAAAGTTCTCCTGTATTTCTTTAAGTGATTTTTGCATTTCCTCCTTATTGACTACAAACTTCTGACCCATATTGTCCTGCATTTCTTTAAGTGATTTTTGTGTTTCCCTTGTAAGGGCTTCTATCTTTTGATCATTTTTCTCCTGAATTTCTTTAAGAGATTTATTTATGTCCTTCATATGTTCCTCTAACAGCATCCTTACCAGTGCTTTTAAATGCAAATCTTGTTTTTCTGGTGTGTTGGGGTATCCAGGACTTGCTATTGTTGGAGAATTGGATTTAGATGCTGCCATAATTCCTTGGTTTCTGTTAGTAACATTCCTAAGTTTGCCTTTAGCCATCTAGTTTTCACTGGTGTTAGATGGTTTTATTGTCACTGGCTGGTGCTTCAACCTACTGTGGACCTTTAAGGCTATTTCTGCGGCAGTGGATGACTGGGTTTCCTCTGGCACAGATTACTGATATGCTGCTTTCTTCTTTTGTGCCTTTGGAGCCTTGCTCAGTCTTGCCTCAAGAAATGTTATACTTGGGTTGTCAAGGTGAACCAGGTGTTCTCAGACTGCTTTGTTATGGAGCAAAGATGGTGTGTGTTTTGTCACTCCCTCTGTTGATTCTCAGGTAGGACACAGGCCCCAAGACCAACAGGCTTGCAGATAAACCACCTATGTTCTCAGGTCCTGGGCGCAGGCAGACCCCTGGAGATTTACACCCCCAGAGATATTAAGCTCAGGATAATACAGTACCTAGTGATGTTTTTCTGCCCTGGCAGGCCATGAAGATGGCCAAGGGGAGTAGCTCCCTCTGCTGCTCTCAGTGCAGTACACAGGCCCCACGACCTGCCAGCTGGGAGATGAACCACCTGTGTGCTCAGGTCCTGGGCGTAGGCAGACCTCTGGCGGTTTGTACCCCCAGAGATCTTAAGCTCCGGGTGATACAGTACCTAGTGAAGCTTTTCTGCCCTGGCAGGCAGTGAATATGGCCGCGGGGATTCTCTCCCTCTGCTGCTCTCTAGGCAGGACACATGCCCCACGCCCGGAGGTCTGGCAGATCAACCGCCAAGTTTTCTTACATGGGGCATCACATTGGATTGTGTCTATATTATACAAAAGGTTACAATTTCCCACCCAAGTATGCAGTCTCATTTGTAAGTAGTTTGCCTGCGGTGCCTTTCCTAGAGTGGCTTGAAGCTCATAAAAGACCTCTCTCTCTCTCTCTCTCTCTCTCTCTGTCTCTCTCTCTCATATATATGGAGAGAGAGAGAGAGATCCATATATATCTACATATATATGTAGATATTTTGAGATTTTTATTTAAGATGTCAACAATATCAATCTATGTATGCCTCATACCATTATTACCCTCTCTCCGTGATCTCCTTCCCACATGCTCTTCCAATGTAACCGAGCATCATACCTCTCTTTACTCATGGCACCTCAGGATCTGCTTGGAGAACATTGCGAGGTACCGGAAAAAACGCTGGTGGGCTCAGAGAACCACTACTCCCAGCATCCTCCACGTTCCCAGTGCCCGCGGTTTCCTTTTCCGGTCTGGCAGCAGAGGAAACTGTAAAAGCTATGCTGGGAAGGCGGCGCGGAGCTTGATTCACCTTCACCGGCGTCGGGCACCCGCTGACCCCGGGTTTCCTACCGGAGAGCAGTCAGATATGAACGGACGGGTGGATTATTTAGTCACGGAGGAAGAGATCAACCTGACGAGAGGACCCTCGGGTAGGCGCGGGACGTGGAGGGAGTAATTGCTGCGCTCCTTGCTTTGGCGGAGCCGGGTTTACCTGGCTGGAGAGCAGGCAGGCCCAGACCGAACCGCATCCCAGAACGCTGTCGGGCAAGGAGCAAAGAGTCCATTGGCATCCTTTGTTAGCTAGATAACGGACTCAAGGACTCTGCTCCATAACCCAGTCGGGTTACCGCAGGCACTTATGGCTAGGAAGGGTTTCTTGCTGTTGGTGGCAATAGAAAAGGCTAGGAAAAAGCCCGCTGTTTAGCTAGCGTGTGGGAGACGCCGTATCCGTTATTCAGTTGCTTGCCCCATCCTTGTTTCTTTGAGGACCCGTTCAGGCAAAAAACAGGAGCTGCGAACGGAGGTTTTCTGAATGCGGAACAGTTTCTCTGGTGTTAGGGTCCCTGCCTGCATTTTTTGGGGGGAATTAATTTACAGTATCAACTGGAACGCTAAAGCGGGAGGAGACCTTTAACAGAAGTTTTCAGACCTGGCGCCACCCCAGAATTACTTTACTTGGGCCTTTTCGTTTTTTACTTTTTAGCAAAATATTAAACATGAAAATGCTGTTTTCTAATCCCGTCTTTAGGGATTTGGATTCAGTATGGATTAAACAATTCTTTAAACAAACACTTCACGTGATTCTGACAGGAAAATTCCCATTTAGCTTTTTGCTGTGTGGACTTCCTCGCGGATGCTCATGGCTGGACTGGCCTCTTGACATTACTACATCGTGCTGCTGCCTTCCTTGGATTTTGCAATTTTCTTTATGGCCGTAACATTTTAGGTTTAGGGTCCACCACTTGGGGCCAAGGTTTTTTTGTTTTGTTTTAGTTTGCTTGGTTTTTTTTTTTTTTTTTTTTGGTTTTTTTTGTTTGTTTGTTTTTTACTCTAACATCTTAAAGTTTTTTGTTGTTTTGTCTTGTTAAGGTTTTTTGTTGTTGTTTTGTCTTGTTTTAATGTATTGGCAGAATAACTTAACTAATGGATGCTTGTAGTTGTCTTTTCTGTAACATGGAGACAGTTAGGAAATGAAGTATTTAACTTATAGTGTTAGGATTAAGTCAGTTACTCCCTGGAAAATATTTAGGACCGTGTCTTGACATATGGTAAGCAGTGTGTTTATTTGCTACTATTGTCATTAGTGAGTGAATGGCTAGACTGACTCCAGTAAGTTAAATACTGTATTCCAAGAATTGAATAAATCATTGGTTACTGGGAATTTCTATTCTGATGGCCACAACTTAGAATAGTCTGTTAACTTTTTTCTTATCTATATAAGTTTGCAATAGCTTAATCACTGCTGACTATTCTGTATAAAGCACAGCTTTCAGAACTAGTCATATTTTTTGCCTTCCTGTTATGAGAAAATTGGAGGTTGATTGTATTTATGGGGATAATTCACTGCTAATCTTTGTGGTTTATGCAGAAGCTTTGTTCTGGGTAGTTCTTTGATGGGGTGAGGATGACAACTTGACAGAAGCTAGAGTTGTCTGGGAAGAAGAACCTTAGATGAGAAAATGCCTCCATCAGATTGCCTGTAGGCACACCTGTCGGGCATTTCTTCAGTTGTTTGAAATGGGAGAGGGCAGCTCCCTGCAGGCAGTGCTATCAGGGGGCAGGTGGGTAATCCTGGATTGTAGAAAACAGGCTGAGCAAGTCTTTAGGAGCAAGCCAGCAAGCAGTGCTGTTTTGGTTCCTGACTCTAGGCCTGTCTTGATGTCTCTTCACAGTGGACTGTTTAAGTTTAAATAACTCCTTTCATTCCTTCATGCTTCTGTCATGGTGTTTTTTTCACAGCCAATAGAAACGTAAGCTGAGCTCAGAAACTTTTGCTCAAGGCTTTTCCGTATGCCCAAGTTTCTTGAATCTAATTTTCTTATTTTATACAATTCTTCCCTCAATATTTATTGACCTTTGAGGTTAACATAGTAGAAAGGGATTTTTTTAAAAAGATCTATTTATTATTATATGTAAGTGCACTGTAGCTGTCTTCAGACACTCCAGAAGAGGGCGTCAGATCTTGTTACAGATGGTTGTGAGCCACCATGTGGTTGCTGGGATTTGAACTCAAGACCTCTGGAAGAGCAGTCATGGGTTTTTTTTTTTACATTGTTTGTCTATGTGTTTTTATTTGTTTGTTTGTTGAGGGAGGGGCCTGTAGAGGTCAGAAGACAACTTTTAGGAGTCAGTTTTCTCCTCCATCATGTAGGTCCCAAGGATTGAACTCAGGTTATCAGACTTGATGGCAAATACTTCTGCCTGCTGAGCTATCTCACCCAGCAGTCTCAGATCTGTAAATAAAAGTCTATATTTTTTCATGAGTGTGTTTTTTAAAATCTTTTTCCTCTTAGGATCAATGAGATACACATTTCTGATTCCTTTTGCAAATATGTAAAGGCATCTAGTTCTCTAACCTAAATAACCTACCATGACACTACTTTTTATGATGTTTGGGCTTTTCTTCCCGCCACATAGCAAGAACCCAATATACTTTGCTATAGAGTGTCTTAGCTGTGGTATCACAGTATTACCAGAGTCTCTTAACTGTGATATCACAGTATTACCAGGTCTCCTGACAAGAGCAGACTTCTGATATTATTCTTGCTTTAAGCATAAAATTTAACATAATATCATTGTTTGAACTTTTGGGCATTTTAATAGGCATTGTCTAATTTCTAAGCATTGAACTTACAGATCTAAAGTTTCTAGTCTTAGTATTTTCCTTTAAACAGAGTCAGGAAAGGCTTCAAGAGACTAAATAAGAAATATATCTAGTTAACATTTTTACACAAAAGGGTTTATTTTTGTATTGTATAGTTAATTGTTTTTTTAAAAAGTTCCATTGAGTGGTTTCTGGAATTTTTATAAGTATTTTTAAGTATTAGTCATTGTTATCAGTCAGGAAAGTCAATAGAATGAATATCTGTGTTAGTAGGGAATTTGTTACATTAGCTAAGAGGCTGAGAACTTGGAAGCTGCTGAATCCACGAGGCTGGCTGCTTATCAGACCCAACCTGGTGCTGACAATCTGGAGGACGCCTGGAGAGCCATTAGCTGTTAGTCCATATTGGAATCCCAGTGATGAAGGGTTCTGATAGCAGGGCAGAAATGTAGCAACAGCAGGAGCAGCAGCAATAGGATATACACTCATACACTCACTAGCAGAGTGATTAAAGTCACCAGAGAAGTGTGAAAGAAATACGGCTTTAAAAACCAAGCTTTTTCCCTTGGACTGTCTATCTGGTTGACACTGGAAGGTTCTGCCTACAATTTAGGGTGAGTCTTTCCTCTTCAGATAACCTCATCAAGAAAATCCTTTATATTTTGTTCATGGCTAATCTCTTAGTTGATTCTAGATCCAGTCAAATTGAAAACTAAGATTAATCATTATGGTGATGTAAAACATTTAACTTGCTAGGAAAAAGTAATTACAAATTTAGTATTAAATTTGGTAGAAAAAAAAAATAATCATTGGAAGTTTGTTGGTTCAGTAAAAGGTTCCAAGTTCCCGCTTAATCACTTCCTCGAGCCGATCCCTAGTCTGTGGCACCGTTGCTCTTAGAGTCTTCATGAAGGCATCATGACGATACATGAAGGGAGTAAGTCAGTAATTACCACTAAAAACTTCTAGGTAATTTTGATGAAGTCATAGGAGTCTTTCTTTCTACAGGAGAAATATAAGAAGCCTCTGATTCTAAGTATGCAATTCTATTTGCAGGCAGCACTATCTGGTTTAACTGGGTGAATGTGTGTGTAATTACTATTTGTGCCAGTATAGTATCAGACAAGAGTCTTGGATATTTATAGTTTTGTAAGGCAAATGAACCTATTGAAAACAAATCCACCATCATAGGAGAATAACAGCAATGAAAAGCGCCTTGGGGTGAGAAGGGAGGGCTGTGTAGCTGGGCCCATGCCCTCACCATTGTAAGGAAAACCTTGGTGGTCTTTGATTTCAGAAGACTGTTTTGCTTTTGTTCTTTGCTCATTCCTCATGTTATTTTAAGTAATTTCTGCCATTAAAAAAGATTTAAAAAAATTATCTGTATGAGTGTTTTGCCTGCATTTGTATGTGTAACATGTGTGCCTGGTATTTACAGAAGCCAGAAGACTGCTAAGGACCCCGGAGCTGGAATTATAGGTGGCTGTGAGCCATAAGATGGGTAATGGGAAATGAACTGGGTAATGGGAAATGAACTGGGTAATGGGAAATAAACCTGGTCCTGTGCAAGGGCAGCTAATGCCCTTAACTGCTGAACTATCTCTGGTCCCCAAGTTTTTGAGTTTTTGATTAGCTGGTAATCTAAGTGTTTGTCAAAGGCAGTAGTCATAATTTCAAATGCTTTCAAAGTTTGAATGATTCATCTTTATATCTTTTAGAACAAGTTCAGTTTGATTGTACTTTTTTTCCCATATCAGATTTAGAGATCTGGAAGTGATATATATATATATACATATATATATATATTCATATTTTGTTTAGGCTAAATGAGCCTCTGATTATAGTCACTTAGGCTTATTTAGTTCTTCTAGAACCCCTAAGTAGTAGGCGTTTAATCCACACTATTAGATTGGG
Organism: Apodemus sylvaticus; assembly: GCF_947179515.1. Taxonomy (NCBI): domain Eukaryota; kingdom Metazoa; phylum Chordata; class Mammalia; order Rodentia; family Muridae; genus Apodemus; species Apodemus sylvaticus. Next base: position 40,794,085 of record NC_067477.1, read on the forward strand.
AAGTTGTCTGAGGGAGATTAAAGACTGGTCCAAGAACTACGGGCAGTTAAGAGTCAGAAGATTCTACTCTAGGTCTGTTGATTCTACTATACTGGATGTTTCCTCCCACCACAATACCTAAGAGTTTGATTGTTAAACTTTTCCTTAGCTTTCTTTTCTGTTTTTGTTGTTATAGCATACCTTATTCCCTAGAAGGTTTCAATGCATCTAAAAAGATATAAAAATAGGCTAGTGAGATGGCTCAGCAGCTAAGAGCACTGACTGCTCTTCCAGAGGTCCTGAGTTCAATTCCCAGCAACCTCACGGTAGCTTACAACCATCTGTAATGAGATCCAGTGCCTTCTTCTGGGGTGTCTGAAGAGATCAACAGTGTACTTACATTTATACAATAAGTAAATCTTTAAAAAAATGCTTAAAAAAAAAAGATGTAAAAACTCGACTGTGGAAAGTTTTTAGGTAGGCACATCAAGATGAAACCAGAAACGGCACATTCGGTAGGAGCATTTATAAGTCTTCAGTCATGTGCTTCCCATTTAACAACTGACTGCAATTGCTGCTAACGGTTCTCTGACTTACTCCTTCCTGTACCTATTAAATAGACTGGAGACTATAGTGCTCTGTCTTTACTCTGTTTTCTCTGACTACAGGAAATCCAGCTCTTTATTGAATTTACAGTACAAAAGAGACATGTATTCATATGCAAAGGGTTAAATCTTATTACATAGGTTCTTGTGGTTAAGGATTGTGAGTGTGGGGCTGGAGAGATGGCTCAGCGGGTAAGAACACTAACTGCTCTTCCAAAGGTCCTGAGTTCAAATCCCAGCAACCACATGGTGGCTCACAACCATCCATAATGAAATCAGATGCCCTCTTCTGGTCTATCTGAAGGCAGCTACAGTGTAATTACATATAACAATAAATAAATAAATCTTTAAAAAAAAAAAAAAGGATTGTGAGTGTATACATGTAGCAGGAGGGAAAAGGAAGAGCATGCTAGTCTGACCCAGAATTGGTTGTTTTTCTCATTACTGCAACAAAGTAACTGACAAAAACAATTTAGGGAAGGTTTATAGTTTGAGGGCAATCTCTTATCATGGCAGGAAAGACCCCACAATGGGACAGTGAGGGCCTGGGGCTGGTCACACTGCCCTCTACAGTTAAGATGTTGGTGCTCCACTCATTTTTTCCCTTTTTCTTCAGTCTAGGTCCCAGACCATAGAATGCCTCCATTCAGGATAAGTCTTCCTTTCTGTTAAGGTTTCCAAGAACAGTCTCATAAATATGGCCAGAAGTTTGCTTCCTAGGTGATTTAAAATAAAGATAAACCATCCCAGACTCCATCCTGGAAAAGGTCAAAGGATAGAGGTAAGGGGCCTTTCTGATAAGCTTAAAGAGGCTTTATTGAAAGGACAGGTTTTAGTGCAGGATCAGGGGTAAAGATAGCCTTAGCTGTAATAATAATAAGAATATTAGAGAAAAATGTATTTTTAGATCCGTGAATAAACCAGTCTGGGTATAGGAGAAGTTTTGTTTAGGAGATTCAAGAGAGAAATTGCCAAAGTAAGCAGAGATTGAATTTTGGAGACTATTCAGTATAAATGTGAAATGGGGCTGGAGAGATGGCTCAGCCATTAAGAGTACCAACTGCTCTTCCGAAGGTTGGGAGTTCAAATCCCAGCAACCACATGGTGGCTCACAACCATCCGTAACAAGATCTGACACTCTCTTGTGGTGTGTCTGAAGACAGCTACAGTGTACTTACATATAATAAATAATTTTCTTTTTAAAGGATAATTGTAAAATCAATCTTTCTTTAAGATTCCATCTTAATACCTCCTCTTCCTATTCATTGGCTAAAAGTCAGCCTAGGAACCCTCTCCTTTGAAGTCTTCTTTACCCAATCTAGAAGCCACCTTATTATCAATATTGTATAAGATTGCCTTTCATGTATTGCTAAAACCCTCTGTCCAGTAAAGAACAGGTAGAATAGTTCTTGTGGGCCAGTAGACTGTGCCACAAGACAGAAAAACTTTTAAGTTCAAGCAGGTTAAGAGACCTGAGCAACTCTCATAATTGAAAATGGTGGGCATTTAAATTTGCTCCTGACCAGGTTCCTGTCCTTGAGCTCATGACCATGACACTCTACTAAGAAGGCCATGACAACTGGTCACATAGCATAGAAACCCAGAGTTCTCCATGCTAATGAGGTATCTAGATTTAGCCGTAAGTTCCCCTTCCCAGGCATTCCTTCCTGCAAAAGGTATTTAATTGGGTTAGAGAGGTGGCTCAGCTGTTAAGAGCACTGACTGCTCTTCTGAAGGTCCCGAGTTCAATCCCAGCAACCACTGGGTGGCTCACAACCATCCATAATGAGATCTGATGCCCTCTTCTGGGGTGTCTGAAGACAGCTACAGTGTACTTACATATAATAATAAATCTTGGGGCCTGTTCATCAGGGAACCTTCATCATACCACAGAAGGCCCCTCCCCACTCCTGGCACTCACCCTGAGCTAAGCTGGATTCCCACCCCCTCATCCCCTCATCTCAGGTCTGTGCCTCCCCTCCCCCCCCCCACTCCTTCCCAGCTTTTCGTGGTTCCCAGTGGCAACATCTGGGTGCACAGGAGTTTGAGAACCACAGCCTCTGCCCCAGTCCCTGCTTTTTCTCACCTAGAGAAACATGGGCTGGGACCTGATTTTGGGCTGCATTTTGCCTTCCTTGAGCAGCATGTGGGCATCGCTAGAACCCGCTAGCCCAGCAGCTAGAAAGGAACATAGCTTAGAGCCCCTGTGTTTTGCCTCCCCAAGTGGCACATAAGTGACTTTTAAGACACCCCAGCAGCAAAGTGAAACACAGACAAACGAGGAAACCTTGGATTCTATTGTCACACAGCTTTCTGGGACAGATTTGGGATTTGGACTTTGTAACATTAAAATCTAAACTAAATACTGTAGGTTTCGTCATTATTATTTGCTGTTTTACTTGTGTCTTGTCTTTATACTTCACTCTGAAACTTTCTTTTTTTTTTTTTTTTTTAAAGAACATATATTACACTGGGCATGGTAGTGTATTTCTCCGCACTTGGGAGCAGGCAGGCAGATTTCTGTGAGTTCAAATTCGGCTTGGTCTTTATAGTGAATTTCAGCCTAGTCAGGGCAATGTAATGAGATCTTGCCTAAACAGTACAATTATTTGAAAACTAACATGTATTTAATTTCTTTTTTCCCTAGTGCTTTCTTTAGTTCATTATACAAAGTGGTCACCAAACTGATTGATATAGAATACTATAATGGGATGCTTTTAGTAATGTGTGCTATTTCAGCTTTCAAAGCCATAAACCACAGTCCTCACTAGTTATAATCTAAGAAAAATTGAAAGTTTGGACTTATGTTGTTGTTTTAAGACTAGGAAACAGTTAGGATGTTTTATACAAAGGAGGAAATAACTAGAGAGCCCTGCAAAAAAGAAAAAATATATAGTTATGTCCTTTGAAGTCATGTTAAGGATCAATTTTAATAAATCTTGAGAAAAAATGTTAAAGTATATTGGCATTATCTGGAATAAATTGAAAAGCAAGTCAGTTGATGCTAAACTATAGAAACATTTTACTAAACAGAAAAGTTTCCAGTGATTATATTTCATTAAATGCAATATCAAAGTGAAGATACCCAAAATATGCTTAGATGATAGGATCAGGATTGTTGGTTTTACAGAATTAAAAAAAATAAAGATAAACCATATTCATTATGTATCTACATTATAATTAGAAATTACAGATACTATAATAAAGAGCAAGAAGTCATCTCTGGTTCTAATAGTTTTTGCAGCACTAAAGGAGACTGTTAACTTTCTATAACTGTGACAAAAATTCCTGATATAATTTACATGGAAGGAAGGTTCATTTTGGTTCATGGTTTTAGAGGTTTCAGTCTTGGTCTGTTGGCTCTGTTGCTTTTAATCTAATAGTAATTAAGTATGTAAGAAAGTTGTTCATTTCACTGAAGCTAAGATGCAGAAAAAGGAGTCCACATATCTCCTTGAAAGGATATTCCCCTTCAGTGACATAACTAGGTTGCACCTCTCTACCACTTCCCATTAATGGGCCACAGTCTGGAAACTAAGTAAGTAATATTTGAGTACTTGGAGAGAAACATACTTAGCGCAGGACAGAGAGTAACGGTGAGCATGTGATAAAAGTAGCCTTTACCGTACAAGGGAAAAAACAATAATGTAAAATCCAAGTTTTCCCTCCCTGTCCCAGGCTCCCGAAATAACAACTCTGAGACTCAAAATATACTTACTAACACCTTGGTCATAGCTTTGGCTGTTCCCCAACTAGCTTACAAGTTAATCATCCCATTATTCGATCATAAGTTCTGCCATGTAGTTGGCTTACCTCTGCTCAGTTCCCTGCTTCTGTCCTCCTCCCTGTTCCAGGACTAAATCCACTGCTTCTGGCTTTGTCCTAGAATTTCATCTCCCTACCCATGTCTCACCTCCTATTTCCTGCCTAAGACTATAGGCCAGTCAGCATTTTATTGTCAGGTGCTGCATCCATAGAAGACACAAGAGATTTTTCTCTCCACAGTAAACTATAAAATGCCTGTAGCAGCAGGTGTTTTGGAAATGAGTTGGATAATGTCATTCTCCCCTTGTATCACAAACTATGGTTTCATGCCTATTACATATAAAGTTTATTCTATGTTGAGTAAGAAACAGTAGAAAAATTGAAAAGAAGGCAGTTATACAATTAAAAAAAGGCCATGATTTTGAGAGGTAATAATGGGTGTTAGAGGGAGAAAGAGAAAAGGGGGTGTGATTATATTTTAATTTCAAAAATAATTTAAAAAGTGAAAAAAGGCAGTAATAGTGAGAAGGGTCCAGATTGTAATATAAAGCAAAACTAAAGAGATTACATCATTTCATTGTGGAAAATAAGAGAGCCAGGGGAAGCATGATCTAATAGCTGAAAGGCACACACATACTCAGTTTCTGGGCAGCTGCTTAGTACATGTTTACTTAGCTATTTGGAAGGCAGGTTTTCAGAGCCATGACAAGCTCTATTGCTTGTGTGGGAAGACAGCACCTTGAGATGCCTTTGCTAGGTGTACACTCTGTCAGCCCATCAGATGAGATCTGGGATCAGCAAGTTGTGTGTAATGCTTTTTAATAGTTGCATCATCTTTCTGTTCTCTGAGGTTAAAGGTTTTCTTTATTTTTTAGTGGATTCATTACTGTCATAATAAGTAACAAACAGAGACATTTTACACTGGGAACAGAGAATTTCTCTGAAGAATGTAATTAGGCTTGGATGCCTTAATTAAGTTAACCTCCTGAGTTGTTCATTTGAAGTACCAATTTATTCTGTTCAATCATATATATTTATTTATTGAGCAACTACTGTGGGGACAGGTTTCTGAACTAGTCATAGAGAATTGAGTTTCAATATAAATTCACCAAATAGAAGACTATGGTGTTTAAGAATTACAATGGGCCCTTCAGTATTCTTACTTATGTGTTCTATTGTCAATCTTAACAGTAATATCTCTATATTAATCTCTACTATAATTTTGCCCCCAACAAAGTTTTCTTGCTCCTTTAGGGGAAAAAAAGAGTCAGAATGAGTGAACACAGATCCTTACTTTTTTATATAATAATATGACTGTGCAAGTCATTTCCCTGTTTGTATGCCTGTTTCTTTACAGAAACAGAAATAAAAGTATTGGTTACAGAAATAAAAGTATTAGAACTTACTGATACACTTGTGAAGATGATATACTTTTATTTGTTTTATACCTTTATAGTGTTAATTCTGCGCCAGGTACTTCTAAGCTCTTTAAGGTGACCTTACTGTATGGAATAGACATTAGTGGGGCAATAGATGCTGCCATGTACCCCAAGAAACGAGTCCTCAAGCACTGGAAACAGAGAAGGGGAGTAGTAGTCAGAAGATCTTGAGAGGTTCCATGGATGTGACTTCCCTGGCATAATTAGAAGATGCAATCACACAGCAGACTTATTGGTTCTCTGGCTCTGTGTCCCTTCTTTTGAAATGTTCACTGAGCCTTAGTTATAAGGGTTGGTTGCAGATATATCAATAAGGGCTAGGCATAGCCCCTATTTTTCTCTGCATTTAAAGTGACAACTCCAATGTGGATTGGAGAAATCTCATGGAACTCTACCCTTACCTGAAGAGCTACAGGCAATTTGATAAGTACTGAGAGGGGAGATTAGTCTGTCTCAGGGATGAGCTTCTTGATTGGTTATCCCATACCAAGTGGTGAGCCCTAGGCATTGTACATGCAGACAACACCGAATGGACTCAGCAAGTTGTATTGGTTAGTTTATATGTATATGTAATAACAGTGGTTAAAGAAGAGGAGGTCACATGGATTTCAGAGGGAGTGAGGTAGAGAGCACATGGGATGGGTATAAGGAAGGAAAGGGAGGAAGAAATTATGTGGTTATGGTTTAATAAAATAAAAATATTCACCCATTAAATATTGAGCAATATTTTATGTTTGGTAAGAAGGTTAAATGAGACAGTATGCATATGGAATGTAAAGCATATTATTTAGCACATATTAAGCAGTCAATAAATATAAGCTGTTAATTGCTATTGCTCTTAATGGTAACCTGGATTCAGATGCAGAGTCAGGAGGCATCTAGAAGAAGGTATGTCTTGTTTAGCTTTACAAGACTCTTTACTTGGGCATACTTTATCTCTCTCTACCCCCCCCCCCCCCCCCCGTAGTGATGTTCTTCTTTTTTAGAGTCTTATTTATTTTTCTGTGTACAGGTATTTGCCCGCATGTTTGTATGTGCACCATATGGATGCCTGATGCCCTTGGAGGCCAGAAGAGGGAGTCATTTTCCCTTAAACTATATCATTCATATATATGATTTGTAATAACATTTTATGTTGTTTTATATTTATATTTTATATTTTACATGTGTGCTCATGTCAGATAAAGACTAAACAACTCATTTTAATTTTGCCTTGTCTTAAAATTTATTAGCACATTAAAACTAGAATTCACAATGCAATGTTTCTTCATTTTTTTGATGAAAACCAGTTGAGTCTCACTTTTATTCTTTTTCTCTTTGCCTTTAACCTATCTGAGACCTTATGTCCTGAAACTGAATTAAGTACACCCTTCAGCTTCAGAGGATACTGATGTTGTCAGTATGTCCTTTTCTGGTGTTATTCTTCCACTCTATGTAAATGACACAGTATTCTCTCATAGGTATTTACTACAATGTATCTTTACACATCCTTAAAAATGCATGCCTTTTTGTATATAAAATTTTGTCTGTGTATGTGTTCTTATTTATCAGAAAAGTTTTGTACTATGAATAACATTTCAGAATTCTCCCCATGTTACTTTGTACTTTGCTTATTAAATGATTCTAATTCTTAACTTTTAATCTGTTCTCTAACCTAGATAACTCTCACTTCCACACTAGTACATTGTGTGTTGCACTGAATATATTCTTGTATTATTTTTTTATAGATGGGATAATCACAATTGCCCCAGTTAGGATGCTTTTGAAATTAAAAAGTGAATCTTAAAATACTAGGGTGTAGGTGTATACCAAGATTCCCAACACATCAGAATATGTGCCTACTCTGCTTACAAAAGATTTGGTATGTTCAGCTTTTAGCTGATACAGACTAGGTAATTTATTAATCTATCCTCTTTAGTTTTCAACTGATACCTGTTCTAGTTGATTGGTATATGTGTTGGAAAATTACTGTAGATTTAAATATTACTCAGTTTATCTTTTAAGTTTATCTTATTTTTTGTGTATGAGTGTTTTGTCTGAATGTACATCATATGCTAGCCTGGTGCCTTCAGAGATCAGAATAAGGATTCTGGAACTGGAGTTATGAATCAAACCCAGGTTCACTGGAAAAGTAGTCAGTCCTGTCCATTTAACTCAGAGCCATCTCTCCAGCTATCTAAGTTAAACTAGTTCTGAAGAGGATTTCTAGGAAATCAATGATAATCATACTTAATTTCAGAGAATTTGAGTTGTAATTAAGTCTTTTGTATTTGTAGGTAGGTAGATTTGTTTAACTCCTTTTTTTCTCATTTTTAAAAGAATTTTTACGATTACATCATATATTTCTCCTTGCCCCATCGGACTCTTAATTGGAAATTTAACAGTCACTAGTTTATTGACAGAAACTTCTAGTGTCTTACCCCTATGTTTTACAAAGAAATTTTTTCAGATTTTGTTACAGGAGTCTAACAGTTACCTTTGAGAGAGAGAGGGGGTAGAATTTGTAATCCTTATTTTCCAGAAAAGAAAGGTGATCATCAGATTTCCAAACTGATTCGCTTCATTCCTCATCTGGTAAGTTGCGGAGTTGAACTTAAAACTAATCTGACTTATGAAATATCAGAACGAGACAGGGAAAAGAATATGTTTGTTGGTGCTTAAAGTCAGAGCTGAACAGTTTAGTACATGTTAGCTTTATGTCTTCATCAGGACATAACAGTTGCCTGGCTACTAGTAAATGGTCAGCGATTTTCTTTTTGAACAAATGGATTAGGAATTATGTATCTATATAGAGGGTTAAGATTTTATCTGTTTGTTTATTGGTAGTGCTGGGTGTCATTGCCCAGCATGTTAGCTAGGTAAATGCTATATTGCTGAGCTAATTCTCCAGCCCCAAGTACGAACTGTAATGTCATTACTCACTGCTGTGGTAACTGTCATTCACTCTAGTAAAGTTTTAAGGTATAGATAAGTTCATTTTGTAAATATGGTTGAAGGGCTTCAGTTAATCTAAGAGTTCTTGTTTCAAGTGGTTTGGTTCACTGACAGCAGAAATACCAATGCGTTAAATAAATGTACTTCTATGATGTGGTATTAGGGATGAATAATAGACTGTACTTTCAAATAATAGATCTCAGGTTTCTTGTACAACTTTTTAAATGCTGTTCTAGAGCTTTCAATACCTGTAACAAAGTCCCTCTTGTAATCACTGTTTCATTTGGCTCCTTAACATGTAATTCCTCATTCCCAGTCTCTTCAAAGACAGCAGCTATTTCATGAGAGACTCAAACCATAGCGAAGATGCTAAATTTCACTGCAAGAGTTTTTTCTGGTTTATCTCAGCATTGAGAGAAACTGATTGGCCTCAGCCCCCTTGTTCAAATCTGCCACTATTTTTAAGTCTAAATTTTCAGAGCCTTCCATGATCTGGTCTCTGCTACTTTACCAGCCCCTTTACACTTAAACTACAATCATGTATAATTTAAATTTAGAGAGTTATAAAAAATGAATAAATAATTTAGAGTTCATGTTTTTTCTACCCTACCCTTCAGGGTTATGAAAATAGCCTTCTAGAAGTAATTTTTTTCTGTTGTGTATGATAAATCCCCAAACAAACAAACAAACAAACACAAAGCTAATTTGGTGGCAAAGACTCATGTACAAGGTATGCTATTTAAATCACAAACTTGCTGATGTTTCCTCTTTGGTTCTGCTTCTCATTACATTGTGGATTGATTTGGTAGGCTGTGTTAGTACTTAGCTTTATTCTACCCTTCAGAGAACTTTAGAGAAAGCTCACATATTAGTGATATGTTTCTACTCAGATCATTAAGGGAGCCATGACTGGCTTTCCTTTTCTGTTGCACCAACACATTGTTTTTTTAAATTGTTCTCAATTGTTTTAAATTGTTTTAAATCCTTCTCTTTGTACTGTGTCCCTAAATTATGCCCATAGTTACATAAAGAAGAGATTACTTTTTTCTTTCTTTTTTCTCTTTCCCTTTCTCTCTCACCCTTTTCCTCTTTTTCTTTACATAAGTTTAAAAACATTTCTTCAAGAAAGTCAAATGATATTTGTAGACAAAATACTTGCCACAACTTAGTGGTTAGATCATGAAAATAAAATTTTAATTAGTTAGCCAGCTAATTTGTTTGCTTGCTATATTTTATTATAATAAGTGCACTTAGATATACCACAGTAACCAATTTGAAAGTATACCTTATTATACTTATTAATATAACTGGGTAGACACAGTCTTCTTGTACAGCAGATTTCTAGAACCTTTCTCCTGTAACTGAAATTTGTTACTCATGTCAACTAATGAAACTCATAGAAACTAAGAATAGAATGGAGGGTCCCAGGGACTAGGAGGAGGGGAGTACTCAGCTGCTAATCAGTAGTTAGTTTTCTACAGTGAGTAAACTTGGCCATTACTGTGTGTAGGTATGGGTTCAGTTAGTTGTACTTGACATAAAAAGAGGAGAGTGAGTTTGGTGACTTGGTTCTCCTGTAAAGTAGCAGCTGCTTTTCTAGTTCTGAGGTTTCCTCTAACAACCACATCACTACTACCCTCCTACCCGAGGATAAAATAGAAACACTGCCATATACATATGGTCCCAATATTAACAGAAAAACACGTGGGGAGGCTTCAGTTAGGAATCTCTTTCCCACTAAATTGATAACATGTTATTTGATAGTTTAAAACAAAGCTGCATTTTGGGAATACCAGGATTTGGGTCCTCTGAATGTCACCAACAGGATCAAAATCAAGTGTAGGCAGAAGCACTTATATCAAGACTCATCAATACTATTACCCAGGTTTTATACACACACACACACACACACACACACACACACATACATACAGTCATTTTGATCATAGTTGTGATCACAATACCTGCCTGGTTCAAATCAACAATCTAGGTACTTTTGGCCTTTATTCATAATGACTTACTGACTTTGCCCATGACTGAGTTTTAGCTTACCTCACAGTCTGAATTATCAGTCTCTCCTCCCCACTAGACCATTTTCTTCTCCTTTCTTCTCCTCTAATCTTTCTTTCTTCTTCATCCCTCTCTCCTTCATTCCTCCATGATTTTCTCAGGGCTGGGCTTCAACATCGTCGGAGGGACAGATCAACAGTATGTCTCCAACGACAGTGGCATCTACGTCAGCCGCATCAAAGAGGATGGGGCTGCGGCCCGGGATGGGCGGCTCCAGGAGGGTGATAAGATCCTCTCGGTGAGAAATGGCTTCGGCTCCCTTTGCTATACTTTGCTCCCTAGACCACATCTGACCCTTTCCTTGGCTTGCCTTTTTGGAAATGAAAATATTTAGAGTGTATCATTGAATAGAAAAAGCATTGATCAGTCTTCCAACTTTACCACTGGGCTGGGAGGATAGTATTATTTTTGCTTGATAGATAAGGCAAACTTAACATAAAATGTGAAGTTACTTGCCTTAGTTCAAAAAAACACAAAGCAGGTAGAAATGAAGGGCTGGTTTAGAGGAAAGAGATTTAAGATCCACACTTTTCAACTTTCTCTTAATAACTTTATCACTTCTCTTTTGTTGACTAAAACACTGAATTATGCCTTTTCTTGGGAGCCCTTAATAATGGTCTTAACTTTAAAAAGCAAGGTAAGGATTAAGTTTCTGCTTTAAATTCAGGGTTCTTCTTTACCCATTAGTAAGATGAAAAAATGAAGTGCAGTTTGGATATCTGTCAATTGGACTCTCATTTCATCCTGTTAATCTTTCTTATTATATACTAATCATGAATCTTATTTTTATATACTCAAAGATAGGAATTAATATTTTATTAGCTTTCCATAGCTCAGTACAATGTTCAACATAGGCTTAACAAATGAGCAAATCAGAAAATTAATTTAAAAAAGAAAGGTTGACTAACAAATACAGTCATATGGGCTCATAAGCCCTTTACATTTTTATTATTTTAAGTGGTGTGTGTGTGTGTGTGTGTGTGTGTGTGTGTGTGTGTGTATTTATAGGGTGAAATGTACACATGAATGCTGGTGCCCTGAAAGCCAGAGGCATGGGATCCTCCTGGAGCAAGAGTTATAGGAGATTGTGAGCTGCCTTATATGATTGCTGGAAACTGAACGGAGGTCCTCAGGAAGAATGGTATATGCTTTTAACAGCTGAGCCATTTCTTCAGTCCCAGACCCTTAGTCTTAGAATCAATTGAATAAAAATAAAGTAAATAAAAATCCAGGCATAATAAGACTTTTAAAATTCTTATGTGTGTCTATATTTTTTTATTTTTGTTCTACCTCACTGGCTACAGTGTCATTAATTATACCATCAGTTTTGGGCATTGGGAATGGTTAGACCCTGCTATAGAATCTTAAAAATCAATTTTTTATGCTGCTGTAGTTCAGCTTATTTGTATGAAAATAACACACACGTTGGTATAAAGAATGGGAAAGTACTGAGATTGTGAATGGTTATCTAGGGTTTCTAGTGAATTAGACCTGCTTCTAAGGGCTGTGCTCAAATTAAAAGAAATCTGAAGAAGGATGGGACTTTTCACTACAGAAGTGCTTCCTGTTTCCACCTGTGTTGTGGATTGTGGCCCATGGTCTAAGAAGAAACAATTATTTCCTACTTTGTCTTATGAACTGAATAGGGCAAGAGGCCAAACTGGTAAAAGGCCCAGTGAATGAAGAATAGAACAAGACAAGATTTGATTAAGAGTTAAGGATTATGTCAGATACTTGATTTAGAATTTCTGCAAAATAGGACTATCTCTTTTAAAGATTTTAAGTTTTGTTTTGTATTTTCTCTTTTGAGTTGCCTCTCAGAGTTCAATTGATAACTGATAAAAGTCATAGAGTTTAGTTGATTAGATAAATGTCGTATGTGTGAAGTCTCCTGGTCCTCTTAGATATCAGCTTATTGGATAGTTCTCTGCCCTCCAAGCCATTTGATAGCAGTATGTGAAGGCAGAGATACAAATGAAAGAAAAGAATGTCTCCCTTTTTTTCATTTGACATTCTATTTGAGAGATCCTTAGGAAGATAGAGCACCAGGCATGTACACAAACCTGTACAGTCCCTGGTACTCAGGAGGTAGAAGTGGGACATTTGAGTTCAAGTCTATTGTGAATTAGTTAGCAAGGTCTTACTTCAAAAGAGATACACATAAATGAAGACAAGTAGCTATGAAGCTACACAAGTTAATTCAAGAATTGTAAGAGTGTGTCCAGGGTATAAGTATCCTACCATGGATACTGTTGTCTTAATTCCTCTCACTGTTGGCTATGTTTCTGCCCACTGAGCTTTTTCTAGTCCGTCTATAAGATATGGAAATGTGGCAATGCCTTTGATATGAAAACGCTAATGCAGAATTTAGGAGTAGGCATTTTCTATCACTCTTATAAGAAAGACATTGTAAAACTACAAACCAACTTTGCAATAGGACAGAAAGAAAAAATTGTGAGTGGGTTGTTAAAGTAAAAGTGTAAGGTATCATCGTATTTCGGAGCACTAGCACCTATACTTTTGAGTAAAGAAAGACTCAAAAAAATTGGGTTTAGTATAGGGCTTAAGAGACAGCTATATTGTTAGAAAAGCTTTAATTAAAGGTGGATTATCTAAAAAAGAATTACGAACAGTTTTTAAGCACAAAACCACAACCTTCAATGTAATGCTGTTTAATATTAGGGTAATTAGTAAAATTAATACTATATTGTCTTCCTAATAGGTAAATGAATAAGTAAAATTACTCTATAAAGTAAGTTATATAGTAAATAACTACCAAGATGATATACATGGTTTTAGAAAAAAAAAAACTGAAATTAGCCTTTCTATCAAGGATAGAATTAATGGCATAAGTCAGAATTTAAGAGATTTTATTAGATATATGCTAAGACAAGGAACTCTGTGTGGTCCATTTTCTCTAGAGATACAAAATTACTGGGAGGTCCCAAGAGTTGAGAAAGGACTGGAGATTAGTGGTGGGTGGGTGGTAAGAGAGAAGTGTTAGTGAAGAGGAAAGTAGATATCTAAAACCAATAGCTCATCTAGCTTGAAAACTTATAGCACAGAGTACTTTACTTCAAGATAGAAGACATAGAAGAAATATTACAAAGACATAAGATATTAAGTGTTCCACACATATAAGACATATTACAGAGAATGACAGATTTTTTGTTCTACTCACTTAAGGAAAGGGTATGTGAGCAAAAGAGAGGGATGAATACCAAGGTTTAGAAAGGTAGATATATGGGAGAATAAAGAATCCAGAAGAGGAAAGAAAAATCATTTGCCTTTTTCTAGGGGAGGTTAGTTGAAATGGAATAAGAATTTACTACAGGGTTTAGGGAGATGGTTCAGTGATTAAGGGGTTCCCAGCTCCATATTGGGTAGTTCACTTCTACCTGTAAGAACTCTAGCTACAGGGAGCCTGGTGTCCTCCTCTGGACACACACACACAGGCACTCACTTTGAAAACTAACAAACAATAAAGAAAGACTAAGTGAAAGGAAAAGAAAACTCATTGGCATAGTTGTTGCCTCAGCAGCTATGGCAGCCCCTTTCTCTCTGAAGTGAACGCTGGAGGCCCTCACTTTTAAATGGTTCTGTGTGTCTAACTTGCTTCATCCCGAGTTACTTAAGCTTTCATTTATTATTGGCTAGGAAGTATAGAATGTTACTAACATTAGCTTATTTTGTTTAGTTAGTTTGCAGTCCTAGGAATTGGATAGAGGGCCTTTTCATGCTAGGTAAGTGTTTTGCCACATCTACTTAGCCCTTTCAGTGTATTTTTAATGGGTTTTCCTGTTTGTGTATAGAATATGACCTTAGGGAAAGTTGTAATTTTCCCTAAGATATTAGACTAAAAAATGAAAACGTGTTCCTTCTTTAGCGTACATACATTTTAGATAATGAATAAAGTTGTTGAGGATAAATTTTTTGTGAGTTATTAGTAATAACTATTACTATTAGTAATAGTAATTTACTATTTTCATCATTCCTAAATATTGTCCATATATTGTCTTGATTTCAAGTTCTGGTATGGAAAAACTGTGTGATATATTGTATATTTTTTTCTTTTCTCATCAGAAGTGGAATTTAATTTTTTATGGCCACTGCATATGATTTATACCAAAAGATAATAAAGAAAAAATGTAACTGAGCAATTAAAACAGTTTTTATTTTAGTAATCATTCACATTGTGGTTGGAGCAGAAGCAGGTGTATATGATGAAGAGTAGATTTGAAGCTGCATGAGAACCATCCATTCCTTACCCACTGTTTATTTTGTGTGCATTGCTAAGAATAGTTTGCTTTTGGAAGCCAGGAGAATATTCTTTATGGTAAAGGAAAGGTAAAGGTAAATTCTCAAGGAATAGCTAGTCAAGAATAGTCACTCCTCAGTGAACTTGTTATGAAGTTTGTGGTGATGTAGCTGCTGCTTCATGCTGCATACTAGAACCCCTATAGAGCCACAGTGAGTTCAGATTGGCCCATTCCAGCTGCATTTCTTTCTTTCTTTCTCTTTCTTTCTTTCTTTCTTTCTTTCTTTCTTTCTTTCTTTCTTTCTTTCTTTCTTTCTTTCTTCCTTCCTTCCTTCCTTCCTTCCTTCCTTCCTTCCTTCCTTCCTTCCTTCCTTCCTTCCTTCCTTCCTTCCTTCCTTCCTTCCTTTCTTTCTTTCTTTCTTTCTTTCTTTCTTTCTTTCTTTCTTTCTTTCTTTCTTTCTTCTTCTGTATTAATAATTTAAAAATTATTTTATTTTTATTTACTTTTTTAGTATACTTTTTTGTTTGCGTGATTATAAAATTATATATACAATTCCTTGCTAATTGAGTTATCTAGTTTTTTTCCTGAGTGGCTTTAGTAATTTCAAGGAACTTTTCTTCTGAGTTGCCACGTTTATCAATATGTTGCTATTCATAATGGCTTCTTTTTTTTTTTTTATTAGATATTTGCTTTATTTACATTTCAAATGGTATCCCCTTTCCTCATTACCCCTCCAAAAACCCCCTATCCCATCCCCCTCCCCAAGCCAGCTGCATTTCATAGTGCAAGCACATTTCTTAATTGGATGAAAAAGAGTTCGTTAATCACAAATGGAAGGAAGCTAATGAGAGATTAAACAGAAGATTCACTGGAGAACTTTTCACACTAGTATAATAAGTCAAGAGCATACACTTTCCTTGTTTCCAGTTTCATTTAAGGTGGGATTGGGAAGAAACTGTGTAAAATAAATCAGAAAAGGCAACCACCATAATCCAGCTAAGTATCCACAACCTAAAATGGCAACCATAGGAGATAAAAAAGCATATAGTCATGGTGTTAGATTGCAGAACAGATCTTACATGTGCAGTTTAACTGATTACAGAGTATTTAAAAATATACATATGAATAAAGGGGTAAGAGAGTCATTAAGAGGGAAGTTAGAATTTTCTGCTTTTCTGGGAAGTTATAAAGAGACTTGGATATACTGAAGTGGATATTACCAGAAATATAAGCATCCAGCGGGACATTGACAAATCCCAGAGCATAGTAGAGCTATTTTGGAGAATATGGTGGAAATGGTGAAAGATGCCCACGGGAGAGAGTTGGACAGAAAAGATAACATAAAAAACATATACTTACCTATAAAGAGAGAGAATGTCAGAGAAGTCAAGAAAAAAAATAACTAGGAGCCAAGTCTTTATCATCCAACATAGATGCTGATTACAAAAGGAGGTGGTCTCCTGGTTAGGAGAAAACAGTGAAATCTGTATGTTTGAAGTTTCATTTAACCTTCAGGAGAACATGTTTCACTTTATATCTGAAGGAAAAAAAATATTGAAAGGATGCTGAGATAGTAGACACAGTGCATGCAATTTGTTTTGTTTTTGTTTTTAGTGTATATGGAGTTTTGCCTGTGTATGGATGTATGTGTATCGTGTGTTTGGACTTGGTGCCTGTGAGAGGCAAAATGAGCACATCTTAACCCCTGGAACTGGCGTTTCAGATGGTTGTAAGCTGCCATGGTGCTGGGAACTGAACCCAGGTCCTCTAGAAGAGAAGCCAGTGTACTCTTGGCCAGACAGCCATGTTGCCAGCTCCATAAGTAGGTCCTTCAACAATTTTGTAGGGGAAGAAAGAGAAAAGCCATGTACGTACATTTTTTCTATGTAGAGAACAAAGGCTTTACTTGAGAAGGACTATCAAAAGATTCTAATCAAGAGAAGAAAGTGACTGAGTTCTGAAAATACATAGTGTATGGGTTATTCTTGACAAATAGAAATAGATTTAAGTAGGGATTGGGGAAAAGGAGCAGTGACAGAGACCTTCACATTGGAGGGAGAAGATCAGAAGGGAAGAGTGAGCATGAGATGAGACAGAAGAATCTGTTGAGGTGAATCAGGTTAGGATAACAAACAAGGTATGTAACAGATACTAATGAATATTTAGTAGTGAGTTTGCTTGATAAATAGAAGGGTTTTAAGGATAAGCTGTGGCAGCTAACTTGGATCTCTGTACAGAATGTAATCAAGCTTTTCTCCAGGGTTATTCAACTCAACAGTGGCAAGGAAAGTAGTGTAATGTGCCCCTGGACTAGGTGTCAGGTACTGGGACAAATGATTACAAAAATTTACAAAGTGCTTTGTTGAAATTACAGCCAAAATCCTAGATGAGTAAAATGCAATATGAAGATGTTAAAAGCACAGATGATAAAGAGAAAATCTAATGAAGGACTGAAAAGTGTGAAGGGCAGAAGTTGTGAATAGTTTTTTTAGAGTTGGCTATATGTCTGGTATGTCTAAATGTTAATGCCTGAGTTTAATCTCGGTTGGTAACTAGAAAAACAAGATTTGGATTTAAAATTGATGGCCATGATGCTGTTAGAGGAACACAAAAAGGACATAAATGAATCTCTTAAAGAAATACAGGTGAACATGAATAAATTAGAAGTCCTTACAATGGAAATGCAAAAATCACTTAAAGAAATTCAGGAGAATATGGGTCAACAGATAGAAGCCAATAAAGAGGAAACACAAAAATCACTTAAAGAAATGCAGGAAAAATTGAGTCAACAGGCAGAACTCTTGAAAGAGGAAACACAAAAATCTCTTAAAGAATTACAGGAAAACACAAACAAACAAGTGAAGGAACTGAGCAAAAGCATCCAGGATCTAAAAACAGAAGTAGAAACAACTAAGAAATCACAAAGGGAGACAACCTTGGAGATAGAAAACCTTAAGAAAAAATCAGGGGCCATAGATGCAAATATCAACAACAGAATACAAGAGACAGAAGAAAGAATCTCAGATGCTGAAGATACTATAGAAACCATTGACTCAACAGTCAAAGAAAATGCAAAATGCAAAAAGCTTGTAACCCAAAACATCCAGGAAATCCAGGATACAATGAGAAGACCAAACCTAAGGATTATAGGTATAAATGAGAGTGAAGATTTACAACTTAAAGGGCCAGCAAATATCTTCAACAAAGTTATGGAAGAAAACTTCCCTAACCTAAAGAGAGAGAGATGCCCATGAATATACAAGAAGCCTACAGAACTCCAAACAGACTGGACCAGAACAGAACTACCTCCTGTCACATAATAATCAAAACCCCAAATGTACTAAACAGAGAAAGAATATTAAAGGCAGTAAGAGAAAAAGGGCAAGTAACATATAAAGGAAGACCTATCAGAATTATACCAGACTTCTCACCAGAGACCATGAAAGCTAGAAGATCCTGGGCAGATCTCATGCAGATTCTAAGAGAACACAAATGTCAGCCAAGACTACCCAGCAAAACTCTTCAATCACCATAGATGGAGAAACCAAAATATTCCATGACAAAACCAAGTTTACACAATATCTTTCCACAAACCCAGCCCTACAAAGGATAATAGGTGGAAAATGCCAATACAAGGAGGGAAACTACACCCTGTAAAAAGCAAGATAGTAACCTTCTTTCATCAAACCCAAAAGAAGATAACCACTCAAATATAAAAATAACATCAAAAATGACAGGAAGTAATAGTCATTATTCCTTAATATTTCTAACATCAATAGACTCATCAATCCCCTAATAAAAAGATACAGACTAACAGACTGGGTAAGGAAACAGGACCCTACATTTTGCTGCATACAGGAAACACACCTCAGTGTCAAAGACAAAAACTACCTTAGAGTAAAAGGCTGGAAGACAATTCTACAAGCAAATGGTCTCAGGAAACAAGCCAGAGTAGCCAGTCCTAATATCAGATAAAATTGACTTTCAACCTAAAGTCATCAAAAGAGACAGGGAAGGACACTTCTTGCTGGTCAAAGGAAAAATCCACCAAGAAGAACTCTAAATTCTGAACATCTATGTGCCAAATGCAAGGGAACCCTTATTCGTAAAAGAAACTTTACTAAAACTCAAAGCACACATTGCACCTAACACAATAATTGTGGGTGACTTCAACACTCCACTCTCCTCAATGGACCGATCAGGAAAACAGAAACTAAACAGGGGCACAGTGAAACTAATTGAAGCTTTGGACCAATTGGATTTAATATATATTAATATTTATATATTAATATAAAACATTTCATCCTAAAGCAAAAGAATATACCTTTTTCTCAGCACCTCATGGTATGTTCTCCAAAATCGACCATGTAATTGGTCACAAGACAGACCTCAACAAATATAAGAAGATCAGACTAATCCCATGCCTCCTATCAGATCACTGTGGAGTAAGAGTGGTTTTCAATAGCAACAAAAACGACAGAAAGCCTACATACACATGAAGGCTGAACAATACTCAATGATACCTTGGCCAAAGAAGAAATAAAGACTTTTTAGACTTTAATGAAAATGAAGGCACAACATACCCAAATCTAGAGACACAATGAAAGCAGTGCTAAGAGGAAAACTCATAGCCCTGAGTGCCTCCAAAAAGAAACTGGAGAGAGTGTACACTAGCAGCGTAACAGCACACCTGACAGCTCTGGAACAAAACGAAGCTATTTCACCCTGGAGGAGTAGAAGACAGGAAATCATCAAAGTCAGGGCTGAAAGCAATCAAGTGGAAACAAAGAGAACCATACAAAGAATCAACAAAACCAGGAGCTGGTCCTTTGAGAAAATCAATAAGATAGCTTAACCCTTAGCCAGATTAACTAAAGAGCACAGATACAGTATCCAAATTAACAAAATTAGAAATGAAAAGGGAGATAGATAAACCCTTAGCCAGATTAACTAAAGAGCACAGACATAGTATCCAAATTAACAAAATTAGAAATGAAAAGGGAGATATAACAGCAGAAACTGAGGAAATTCAAAAAATCATCAGATCCTACTACAAAAGCCTGTACTCAACACAGCTGGATAATATGGAAGAAATGGACAATTTCCTAGACAGATACCAAATACAAAAATTAAATCAGGATCAATTGGATCATCTAAACAATAACCCCTAAAGAAATAGAAGGGGTCATAGAAATTCTTCTAACCAAAAAAAAAAAAAAAAAAAAAAAAAAAATCAAAGGACCATATAGATGGTTTTAGTGCAGAGTTCTATCAGACCTTCAAAGAAGCCCTAATACCAATACTCTTCAAACTATTCCACAAAATAGAAGGGACAATTACGCTGATACCAAAACCACACAAATCCAACAAAGAGAACTTTAGATCAATTTCCCTTATGAACATCGATGCAAAAATACTCAATAAAATTCTTGCCAACCAAATCCAAGAACACATCAAAACGATCATTCACCAGTGATCAAGTAGGTTTCATCATAGGGAATTCAGGGATGGTTCAATATATGGAAATCCATCAATGCAATCCACTACATAAACAAACTCAAAGAAAAAACCCACATGGTCATTTCATTAGATGCTGAAAAAGCATTTGACAAAATTCAGCATCCTTTCATGCTAAAAGTCTTAGAAATAACAGGAATTCAAGGCCCATACCTAAACATAGTAAAAGCAATATACAGCAAACCATTAGCCAACATCAAACTAAATGGAGAGAAACTTGAAACAATCCCACTAAAATCAGGGACTAGACAAGGCTACCCTCTCTTTCCATATATATTCAATATAGTACTTGAAGTTCTAGCTAGTGCAATTAGACAACAAAAGGAGATCAAAGGGATACAAATTGGAAAGGAAGAAGTCAATCACTATTTGCAGTATGATATGATAGTACTGAAGTGACTCCAAAAACTTCACCAGAGAACCCCTACAGCTGATAAACAACTTCAGCAAAGTGGCGGGATATAAAATTAACTCAAATCAGTAGCCTTCTTATACTCAAAGGATTATCAGGCTGAGAAAGAAATTAGGGAAACGACACCCTTCACAATAGTCACAAACAATATAAAGTATCTTGGTGTGACGCTAACCAAACAAGTGAAAGATCTGTATGACAAGAACTTCAGGTCTCTGAAGAAAGAAATTGAAGAAGACCTCAGAAGATGGAAAAATCTCCCATGTTCATGGATTGGCAGGATTAATACAATGAAAATGGCCGTCTTGCCAAAAGCAATCTATAGATTCAATGCAATCCCCATCAAATCCCAACTCAGTTCTTCATAGAGTTAGAGCAATTCTCAAATTCATCTGGAATAACAAAAAACCCAGGATAGCTAAAACTGTTCTCAACAGTAAAAGAACTTCTGGAGGAATCAGTATCTTGGACCTCAAGCAATACTACAGAGCAATAATGTTAAAAACTGCATGGTATTGGTACAGTGACAGGCAGGTGTATCAATGGAATAGATTTGAAGACCCAGAAATAAACCCACACACCTATAGTCACTTGATCTTCGACAAAGGAGCTGAAAATATCCAGTGGAAAAAAGATAGCCTTTTCAACAAATGTTACTGGTTCAATTGGAGATCAGCATGCAGAAGAATGCAAATTGATCCATTCTTATCTCCTAGTACTAAGCTCAACTCCAAGTGGATCAAGGACCTCCACATAAAGCCAGACATACTGAAACTAATAGAAAAGAAACTGGGGAATACCCTTGAGGACATGGACACAGGGGGAAAGTTCCTGAAGAAAACACAAATAGCTTATGCTCTAAGATCAAGAATTGACAAATGGGACCTCATAAAATTACAAAGTTTCTGTAAGCCAAAGGATACCATCAAAAGGACAAAACTGGAACCAACAAATTGGGGAAAGATCTTCAGCGACCCTGCATCTGACAGTGGGCTAATATCCAATATATACAAAGAACTCAAGAAGTTAGACCCCAGAAAACCAAGTCACCCTATTAAAAATGGGGTACAAAGCTAAACAAAGAATTTTCACCTGAAAAACTTCGGACGGCTGAGAAGCAACTTAAAATGTTCAACATCATTAGTCATTAGGGAAATGCAAATCAAAACAACCCTGAGATTTCACCTGACAGCAGTCAGAATGGCTAAGATTAAAAACTCAGGAGACAGTAGGTGCTGGTGAGGATGTGGAGAAAGAGGAACACTCTTCCACTGCTGGTGGGATTGCAAGCTGGTAGAACCTCCTTGAAATCAGTCTGGCTGTTCCACAGAAAACTGGCCATAACACTTCTGGAGGACCCTGCTATACCACTCCTGGGCATATACCCAGAGGATTCCCCAGCATGTAATAAGGATACATGCTCCACTATATTCATAGCAGCCCTATTTACAATAGCCAGAAGCTGGAAAGAACCCAGATGTTCCTCAACAGAGGAATGGATACGAAAAATATGGTATATATCCATAATGGAGTACTATTCAGCCATTAGAAACAATGAATTCATGAAATTCTTAAACAAATGAATGGATCTGGAGAACATTATCCTAAGTGAGCTAACCCAGTCTCAAAAGAACACTCATAGTATTCACTCGCTGATAAGCGGATATTAGCCTAGAAGCTTGGAATACACAAGAGACAATTCACATGTCAAATGATGCCCAAGAAGAACAAAGGGGTGGCCCCTGGTCCTGGAAAGGCTCAGTGCAGCAGTGTAGGGGAATACCAGGACAGGGAAGTGGGAAGGGGTGGATGGGGGAACAGGGGGAGGGAAGAGGGCTTATGGGACTTTCGGGGAGGGGGGGATCCAGGAAAGGGAAAATCATTTGAAATGTAAATAAAGAATATATTAAATAAAAAAAGAAAGAAAATATCCAGTCTGTAAAATGAAAATATTGGTAGTTTCACATCTCAAAGATACTAGCAGGACTCATGAAGAGAAGGAACAAGAAAAATATGTTAGAGAAAGAAGATGTTAGGTCTGGATGGGGATATTGGTTGAAGACAGCAGATGCCGAGGTGGATTTCTGTAGGGTGTTGACTGTTTTCTGTGTTCTCACTATGGCTGTCAAGCCTGCCTCTTACAACACGTTCTCCTGGTGACTACTCGGTCTCACTGAATGGGAAATTTCCATAGCTGCTGTGTTTCTTAAGGTCCTTGTACACTTTGCTATTCAATAACTTAGGTCTGATCAAGACCCTGTACATAAGCTGCTTCTCCCCACTGGACTTGTCCTGGGCTCCCAACAAATGAGAACTCTGTGTAGACTTGATCTGTCTCAGTATCCTCTTGAGCCACCCAGCCTGTCTAAAACTTAGCCTAAAACTGATGAGCACAGTGAGAAGAATACAAATTTATACAGCTTCAGCCTCAGCCAAACAAAGGGGCAGTTGGCAAGTCAGGGTGGGAAAAGAGAAACATTCAATGAACAGTGAAATGGAAGAGTTCTTTGAGCTTCATTCCATTATTTAAAATCTCGAACTCATGTTTCTATACTCAGGAGGCAGTGTGTCAGATACTTTATTAACAAAGTTAGTATAAAAATAATGCAGTCTACTTCATAGGATAATTGCAGGATTAAATTTGATAATCTATATAAACACAAACTTACTAAATACAGTAAATATTTCATCTACTAATGCTATTAATAGTGACAGTGACACCTGTAAATCTATATGTCTTGCACAAGGTGGGATGGGATGAGTTACTGAGTGTGCTGTAAATAACACTTGTGACTCCTAACAACAGAAAGAGCACTGGTGCTTCACATTTGTCACCTCTGTGTAGTAGGAATCCCTCCATTCAAGTGATTTGTAAAGGTTTGTATCTTCACAAAAATAGATTTTTAGTAAATTTGAGGACAGGAATTTATATGGAACCAATGGAAGTTGTTGACAATAAAGCAAATCTACTAGAATGGGCTAGAGAATTATGTTTCCAGGGCCGAAGCTAGAAATGATTAGGACTAGGACTATAAAGAATAAGGGGATAACCTAGAAGATGATGCCATAGAGGGCATAGAGATAGATACTCACAGAGATCTTCAGGGACAGCAACCAGAACCAGAACAGGATAAGCTCAGAAGTTAAGAAAGAGGAGAAACAAATCTATTAAAACCTGGATTCACTTTAGATGGTTTGTGGATCCTCGGTTGTTGGAAAACCTTACTTTGAAAATGAAGAAACTTCCTCCTGCATGCTCAGTAATTTAGCCCATATTCCTAGACTTTGAAATTTGACCTGAAAGAGTATGATTTTATTTTTAAGGGATTGGTTCACTGCATGAAAGTACATTGTTCACTTAAGAGACTTAGTCTCATGTCTTTCTAACTCTCTCTCTTTCTATTGACAGGTAAATGGCCAAGACCTGAAGAACCTGCTGCACCAAGATGCTGTAGACCTCTTCCGTAACGCAGGATATGCTGTGTCTCTGAGAGTACAGCACAGGGTAGGTATCACTTACATCTGGGTCTGGGGCAGTAGGCTGTTACACTGTTCTTGTGAATAAACTTGTAATCTTCAAAATCTGTTTTACTTTATCTTTTGTTATGACTGCCTAGCATAGGCAGGAGTTCTTCAGCATTTCTGCCTACCAGTAAAAGAAGTGTGTAACCCAGGTACTGCCTTCAGTGGATTAAAGCTTGATTAAGTGAAAATGAAAAGAAAGTAGAATTACTTGGTAAGAGTCCAAGTGAATGTATGGAGGCTGAAGAAGATTGAAAGGAGCTAGTAAAAAAAAAGCTGGAGAAAGCAGAAGTTAGTTTGAACTACCTGGTGAGACTCTAAAATTAAACTCAAACTATAAAAAAGAAAAAGAAAAAGAAAAAAAAAACCCAAAACATAAAATGATATCCAAGAAAACAACCAGAGTTGCAAACAGAATGTGAGTGTGTTGAACTCAAAGGCAAGTAGATAAAAGACAGTACAGCATCTGCTCAGCATCTGATTTTGCAGTGGTTCTCCTCTGGTTCTAAAGCATGGAGAATTTATGTGGGCATATAGTTCAGATATGATAGGGGTTCCTTTTGAAGATACACATTCACTTTAGAAACACCCACAAATAACTTAGAATGCAACAAGCAGTATTAGTCCAAAACTTCATCTAACCCTAAAAACCCATGTCTTTCAGGACTTGTCACTTAATAAGTGGGTTGTCTTAGTCAGGGTTTCTATTCCTGCACAAACATCATGACCAAGAAGCAAGTTGGGGAGGAAAGGGTTTATTCAGCTTACACTTCTGCATTGCTCTTCATCACAAAAGGAAGTCAGGACTGGCACTCAAGCAGGTTAGGAAGCAGGAGCTGATGCAGAGGCCATGGAGAAATGTTCTTTCCTGGCTTGCTTCCCCTGGCTTGCTCAGTCTGCGCTCTTATAGAACCCAAGAATACAGCCCAGAGATGGTACCACCCACAAGGGGCCCTCCCCCTTGATCACTAATTGAGAAAATGCCCCACAGCTGGATCTCATGGAGGCACTTCCCCAACTGAAACTCCTTTCTCTGTGATAACTCCAGCTCGTGTCAAGTTGACACACAAAACCAGCCAGTACAGTGGTATAACAGTAGTTATAGAAGACAGTTTGTGCAATTGCTTCTCAATAGAAGGGACTAGGGTTTCAGGGCAGGATGTAATGAGGTTAAATCTAACTGGAAGAAGGTATTGTAGTTATTTCAAGTTAACCCCCCAAAATTGATCTAAGAGGGAACACCCTATAAAACAGGGTTGGAATGAAGAAAGACAGTGCAGATATAAAAGGAAATACTTGGGGGATAAAAATTGAGAATGATTAGGATGTAGTTTATTTCTCTCTTAAGTCTTTAATGTCTATTCCACGTATATTTCACCTTTATCTGTATCTAACATTGCAAATGTGGGCATGGAGGACGAGACTCCATCTTAGGAGCAAAAGGCTAACTTAGAAGCTTTCTAAGTAATGACATTGTAACTGTGTTGACAGAGTTTGGATCTGTTCTTACTGTATTAAAATGAGTGGTTTTCTTTTTAAGTAAATGTTTCTAGAAAGAAGGTTTCCTTCCTCTTTTTTTTTTTCTGCTCTGCAATATCAGGCTTCCTGAAGGATCATAACTTTCATCTCACCCCTTCATTTCATGTTAGAAAGTATATATAACAAGGTAGAGATATTATAGAAACAGAAATTACCTACTCTACTCTGTGCGGTCCCATTAAGCCAGTAAACAAAAGTTAAATGCTTCCCATCAGAACATTTGTGAGAGTAATGCATCAGCTAGGACAGTAGTCTGTCCCTTTGTTAGGAATATGTGGGTTTATAGGTGTGGGTGGTATAGATTACATCTCCAGGTAGTTGTCAACTTGGGTCTGTTGGTTGTGGCATACACAGTAGTCAGAGAGTTAATATTTGTCCTTCTCTTTCAGTTACCAGTGCAGAATGGACCCATAGTACATCGAGGAGAAGGAGAGCCAAGTGGAGTTCCTGTAGCTATGGTGCTGCTACCAGTGTTTGCCCTTACCATGGTAGCAGTCTGGGCCTTCGTGAGATACCGAAAGCAGCTTTGAAATGCTTGTGCCTTCCAGTGTGTCCAGTGAACTATAGCTCTCTCACTCACTGTCTCTGACATCCCCCCATATTCTTTCTTCTCCACATAGCCAACACATAATTTACAGTGACTGCTTATCACCTAAAACCTTGCTATTCAAAATCTCCAAGACTTAAAATTCTAATGGAAGAGCAAAAGGAATATTTGGAGAAAAGCTGTGGGTGGGGGAAAGCCTTGCTTAGAATAAATGAGAAGTTACATATTTTACTAGAACTGCCAATAAAAATTCAGCTATCATCCAAAGAGGAAAAGCTCAGTCTTCCCATCTCCACGGATGACACCTTTTGCTTAGCTGGCGTGCTTTGCAGGCTAGCTGTGCTATGTGAAAGGAGGAGCTGATTTTTTTTTTAAATCCTTTTTCTTGGGAAGTATTTGTGGCCTTTAATTTTTAACTATCTACCTAGATACCTATATTAGACATAGGTGAATGAAGTTTTTTCTTTCTTTTTTTTTTTTTACTTAAAAAAGAAAATACATATATACAGTAACACACACAGTAGCATAAAATTGATGCCTTATGGAGAATTAAAGAGGTAAGGAAACTACTGGTTCTTGGGTTTCTAATGGACAACTTTTGGGAACTAGAGGATCATATTCCTTCATATACAATCAAGACTCATATTGAAAAATGAGTTCTGGATTGTAAAGAGAACTTACCTTTTCCACTTGTCATAAGTCTTTGTCCACAAGTTACAAGCATACACAGTGCTAAGGGCTGATTGTAACTGAAACACTTTAAGAAATAATAGCAGAGCATGTCTGATGGGGATGGGAGAGCTAGCTTTAAACGAGCATGCTCAGTCAGCAGCATTAAGAAAGTAATGACTGAAGCAAGTAGTTAAAAATTGTAGAACAACTAGTGTTACTCAGTAGCTACTGAGTGGGAAATTGTAGTAAGGCAGCTCTACTCAAGTCAGTTTGTTCAAAAGACTTTGGGGTGTAAAGATGAGTCCTACCAGTCTCTGAACTCCCTTAGTTGCTATTTTTACAGTACTGTTAAAGGACGTATTGGCATGGCCATGGGAAGCAGAAGGGCCAAATAAAGCAACAAGACAACTTTTCGAAAAAAGATCATGCCCCAAGGTGGCACTTGACCTCTCAAAGATGCTCAACAATGTTCAGTTTGAGTATCAGGCAAAACCTAAGGGAACTGCCTTCCTGGCAGGATGGACCTAGAACCAGCCTACTTCTGACTGAGTTAAGATGAGAAGGCCTGAATTGGGGTGGGTTTTTGTGTATTTCCCCCAAAGCTATAAACACTAATTTTGGTTTTAATAAGGTTAATGGACCATTTTTCAGAAAAGGGAAGGAATATATTTTGTTTGTTTATAGAGGATGCAAGGAAATTTGGTGAGCATTTCTAAGGAAAGCCTGAGTACACAGTGTGGATGACCAGACGCCAGAGGACAGCAGGGACGTGGGCGAGGAGGGAGCTGTCCTGTTTATGTAGCATCTGAGCCGGTTTTACAGTACTGAGGATAGTTGAACCAAGACTATTTTTTTTTTCACTTTAAGAAAATAATTTCCATCTTTTCAATTGGCCAAACTATTATTTTGACATAAAATTATGAAGAGTTTTCCTGACTAGCAGTCACTTAACAGATGTTGATTGCACATTAGTTTTGTCAAGACACCTTTGTAAGAAAGGGAAATGCACATACTTCATCCAGAAGGACCTTGTGGTTACAGTTAGGAAGAAAACCTTTAAAATGGAATTAGCTATGTAAGTGTAAGTTGTTTATATTACAGACAGCAAAAGAAAATAGCTCCTGAGATCAGGGCACTGAAGATTTCATAGAGGAGGGAATCATTAGGTGCTAATCATCTAGTAAGAGCATGAGTAAATAGGGGAAAAGTTAAAAGAGTCTTATCAATTGAGTAATAAATGCAACCAGTAAGAAAAATGTTGCCATGCAAAACAGCACAATGCAGCAACGTAGAAGATAAGCAGATAACCAGCAAGTATTATAAGCAATTCAGAAAAGGAAAGCCATCGTGTAGTGGCATCAGAGGAGAGTAGAAAGTCTTGAACAGTCCAATGAGACTTTGCCTGTGGGCAAACTCTTGATACAGGGAGACATTTGCTTTAAACAATCTTCACTTAACAAAGCCATTCAGTACTTTTTGAAAATGACTTAATAAGTGGAGTCATTGTAAGTTCCACAGAAAGCAAGACGTATTCCAGCTCTTGTCTGGAGCAGCAGCACTCAGGAGGCCCAGTGTCTGCTACCCTTCTTGTATCTGATGGCATGGCTAACAGCTCTGCCGTGGGCCTGCTTACCTCTAGTATTCACCTCAGGGCTTGGAAACTTATTTGAAAGACCTTCAGACATGCAAAGTAAAACAAATGGCAAGGAGGATAAAACACTGTTGTGTGTTGCATTGATATAAATCAAAAATATCATTGGTAGAAGTTTTACTTTGGTTGATAAGGATTCTGGTAACATTTGGGTCTCCTTAGGAAAGAAACAACACTTGACCAAAACATTTAAGTTTTAGGCAAATACTTTAATATTTCACTCTTAGTTGTATGAAAACTAAAATTATCATAGATGAGATGTTGAGAATCTATATAGATTATTCAAATTTTATGTTCCTTATAGACTGACTCAAATATTCCTACCACCTTAAAGATTATATATGATGAACCTGCCACATAAATTATAATGTTTAATGTTTTGAAAATTGATTATAAATATTTTTAAGTCCCCATAACGTATTTCTTGTATTTGTCATTGTGAATTATATGTAATTCTAATAGATACTGTTTGCCTCAGTCATTTTTGTTTCCTTTTCCTATAGTTTTCTGTGTGGATGATTTCATGCAATTAATTGGACCATCTAGCCACAGGCAACAAATAGAAATATTATTTGTAATTACAGTCTATGCCAGGGACTTTGTTAAACTGATTAGTAACACTGTGAAGTACCCTGAGATTTAAGTATTGCTGTAAAGAGACTGAAGATGAGAGAAGAAAGTATTTTCCTAGGATTATATAGTTGGTAAAAGAGAATCATGATTTAATCATAGGACTATGGATGACAGTATCAATAATATTCCTCACTGCTAGCAGTCCTCATATGAGGTCTCTGGATAAAAGCAACGTATTACCTGCAAACGCTTGGGTTTCGTCCCATGCTTATGGAGTGGGATGATTGTGTGGCAGCCAGCAACTCTGTCCTTCTAGGTAACTGGCTAATTCTGAACCTTGAGATTCACCACTATCAGGAACTCTCTCTGCCTACAGTCACTTGGACAGCTGGCTGGGCAACCCACATTAAGTAAAAACATGTGGGACTAGAATTCAGTCAACAATAAAATGTTTCATCAGGTGGCTAAAATGTACAGACTCTTGGAAATGTTCCATGGCATTTCAATAGCCAGAATTAAAAACTTGGCCATGTCCAGAGCCCTGAGCATCCTCCCCCTTGCACTCCCATACAGAGGCAGAGTAAGAAATGGAACATTGTTTTACTCCTAGGTGCTCAGGACAGACCGATCAACCTCCAGTAACATATGTGGTTAGTAAGTGCTTCAGCTTGTACAGCCATTAATAACCAAGTCATAGGGTGGTGAATCTAAAATACTCTTGGATATAAATTGTATGAGAATTGAAAAAAATGAGGGTCAGAAAGGTGAGCTAACTTCAACTTAGATGCCCTATCCCCTTATTTTGGTCTCAAATTTGTTTTAGTGTATCCACAACATGAAAACATAAAAAAACTATATTTTAAAAATCAGTTTACTTTCATCTTTTCTCTTTAGGCTTTCAATAAAGACCAGAAGGAATGATAGACAGCTAGAGAGGATTGTGTAGGCATCCAGATTAGAACGGGAGAAACCATCGAACAAATTGAGAAACCTAATCAGGTGTTGTTTTAATTCCATTAGTTTTAAGTTAGATACAAGCTGTTTGTAGTATTTTGGATTTTATTGTGCAAATAAACAATTTAAATATATTTAGAGGCTAAGTATGATGGGACATGTCTTTGATCCCAGCATTAGGATGCAGATCTCTGTGAGTAGGAAGCCAGTGCTGGATATCCCCCACCTTCTCCTCTCTCTTCCCCGCCTACTTCCTCTGTGTGTGTGTGTGTGTGTGTGTGTGTGTGTGTGTGTGTGTGTTCAATAAGGATTTTATTCTACCCACTTTCAGTGGAATGTGTCTTTGTATAGATAATGATTTTTTTCCTTATTTAGCATATAACTATCAATACTAGTACAGAAATACAAAATAAAATTTAGTCACTAAGTTGAAAGAGTTTAGCATTTGAGAGTGGGTGATCTTTAATGTATCTTTTTTAGCATCACTGAATAAGTACAGGGTTTGAGTTGTTAAGCTCTCTGCCTCTCCCAGGAGTTTTAAGGTCGGCTGTCTCCTAGGTAAGCCTTATTTGCTGTTCCTTTTAACTGCAGAATTTTATTGAGACCAGCCCTCACCTATATAGTTATAATTTTTTTAAAAAGACAATATTTTAAAGAATTTTGCCCAGTGGGAATGAGATTCTGAATTGCCATTAACTTGTGTTGATTTCTATATAAAGAATTCAAAGCAAGTGACTATTTACCTGATGCACTTAATAATACAAAATTTGACGGAAGAAAGCACTATTGATGAAAAATCTAGCTCTATTAAATAGTAATGCTTCCCCTCATTGTTTCATTATTACAAGGGAGAAAGGGAAGGGAGGGGGACTAATAAAGGTTTTCAGTGCAGTTTTGTTATTTGTCAGTAGAATAATTTGCAAAAGAACTTCGTAGTATATTGAATAGTCACAGGAAGATGGGATGATCCTTTTCAGTGTTGGCAGATTTGCAAATGAAGACACAGCATTGAATTCTGTTGCAGTTGTAATGCTGTGTTTCCAATTCTGTTTGCTATTACTGGATACGTGTACATCTTCCAGGCTTTTCAGTTCTTGGAAAATTTTTTCAAGCACCTTATGTTGTTTCCTTTCTGCTCTGATTTTTTTCTTTCAGTTTTTAAAATCTATTGGAATATTAAACATGATAGAAGTAGAAAAATATCTCTTATGAAGTCCTCTATGAAAGGAAATTGTGACAAGTTCCTGATTAGACAGAAACCGTTCCATCTCCAAGGGAGAATATGCAGCCTAAATGTGACTTCATAGAATGATTTGGGTAGTTTTCCTTCTGTTTCTATTTTGTGGAATAGTTTGAAGAGTATTGGTGTTATGGTTTCTTTGAAGATCTGATAGAATTCTACACGAAACCCATCTGGTTCTGGGCTTTTTTTGGTTGGGAGACTTTTAATGACTGCTCTGTTTCTTTAGGGGTTATGGGACTGTTTAGATGGTTTATCTGATAGTATTTGGTTTCTGTGTAGAAATTGTCCATTTTATCCAGATTTCCCAGTTTTGTTGAATATAGGCTTTTGTAGTAGACTGATTGTTTTGAATTTCCTCAGTTTCTGTTGTTATATCTCCCTTTTCATTTCTGATTTTGTTAATTTGGATATTGTCTCTGTGCCATCTGGTTAGTCTGGCAAAGGGTATATCTATCTTGTTGATTTTCTCAAAGAAACAGCTCCTGGTTTTGTTGATTTTTTTTTTTTTTTTGTATAGTTCTTTTTGTTTCTATGTGGTTCATTCCAGCCGAGTTTATTTCCTACCATCTACGTGTATTCCTATGGTGTACTTGTGTCTTTGTGTTCTAGAGCTTTCAAGTGTGCTGTCAAGCTGGTAGTGTATACTCTCTCCAATTTCTTTTTGGAGACACATAGAGCTTTGAGTTTTCCTCTTAGCACTGCTTTCATTGTGTCCCATAAGTTTGGGTATGTTGTGCCTTCATTTTCATTAAATTCTAAAACGTTTTTAATTTCTTTTTTTTATTTCTTCCCTGGCCAAGTTATCATTGAGTATAGAGTTGTTCAGTTTCCATGAGTATGTGGGATTTCTGGTTTTTTTTTTTTAGTTTTTTTTTTTTTATGTTGTTGTTATTGAAGACCAGCTTAAGTGAATGGTGATCTGATAGGAGGCATGGGGTTATTTCAATATTATTGTCTTGGCTGAGGCTTGTTTTGTGTCAAATTATATGGTCAATTTTGGAGAAGGTACCATGAGGTGCTGAGAAGAAGGTATATTCTTTTATTTTAGGATGAAATGTTCTATAAATACCTGTTAAATCCATTTGGTCCATAACTTGCTAGTTTCACCATGTCTCTGTTTAGTTTGTGATTCCATGATCTGTCCATTGATGAGAGTGGGGTATTAAGGTCTCCTACTATTATTGTGTGAGGTGCAATGTGTGCTTTGAGCTTTAGTATAGTTTCTTTTATGAATGTGGGTGTCCTTGCATTTGGAACATAGATGTTCAGAATTGAGAGTTCTTCTTGGTCAATTTTTTCTTTGATGAGTATAAAGTGTCCTTCCTTATCCTTTTTGATGACTTTTAGGTGACAGTTAATTTTATTCAATATTAGAATGGCTACTCCAGCTTGTTTCTTGGGACCATTTGCTTGGAAAATTGTTTTCCAGCCTTTTACTCAGAGGTAGTGTCTGCCTTTGTCACTGAGGTGCGTTTCCTGTATCCAGCAAAATGCTGGGTCCTGTTTACAAACCCAGTCTGGTTGTCTATGTCTTTTTATTAGGGAATTTAGTCCATTGATGTTAAGTGATATTAAGCAATAGTGATTGTTGCTTCCTGTTATTTTTGATGTTATTTTTATGATTGTATGGCTATCTTCTTTTGGGTTTGTTGAAAGAAGGTTAGTTTCTTGCTTTTTCTAGGGTGTAGTTTCCCTCTTTGTGTTTGAGTTTTCCATCTATTATCCTTTGTAGGACTGGATTTGTGGAAAGATATTGTGTGAATTTGGTTTTGCCATGGAATATCTTGGTTTCTCCATTTATGGTAATTGAGAGCTTTGCTGGGTATAGTAGCTTGGTCTGGCATTTGTGTTCTCTTAGGGTGTTTATAAATCTGCTCAGGATCTTCTAGCTTTCATAGTCTCTGGTGAGAAATCTGGTGTAATCTGATAGGTCTGCCTTTATATGTTACTTGACCTTTTTTCCTTACTGCTTTTAATATTTGTTTTGTGCATTTGGTGTTTTGATTATTATGTGATGGGACGAATTTCTTTTCTGGTCTAATCTATTTGGAGTTCTCTAGGCTTCTTGTATGTTTATGGGCCTCTCTTTAGGCTAGGGAAGTTTTCTTCTATAATTTTGTTGAAAATATTTACTGAACCTTTAAGTTGGGAATCTTCACTCTCTTCTGTACCTTTTATCCTAGGTTTGGTCTTCTCATTGTGTCTTGGATTTCCTGGATGTTTTGGGATAGGAGGTTTTTGCATTTTGCATTTTCTTTGACTGTTGTGTCAATGTTTTCTATGGTGTCTTCTGCTCCTGATATTTTCTCTCCTCTTTCTTGTATTCTATTGATGTTTGCATCTTTGACTTTCCTAGGTTTTCTTTCTCTAGGGTTGTCTCCCTTTGTGATTTATTGTTTCTATTTCCATTTATAGATTCTGGATGGTTTTGTTCAATTCCTTCACCGTTTGGTTTTGTTTTTCTGTATTTTTAAAGGGATTTTTGTGTTTTCTCTTTAAAGGCTTCTAGCTGTTTACCTGTCTTCTACTGTATCTTTAAGGGAGTTATGTCCTTCTTAAAGTCCTCTACCATTATCATGAGATGTGACTTTAAGTCAGAGTCTTGTTTTCTGGTGTGTTGGGGTATCCAGGGTTCACTGAGGTGGTAGAACTGGATTCTGATGACGCCAAGTAGCCTTGGTTTCTGTTGCTTATGTTCTTGCCCTTGCCTTTCACCATCTGGTGTTAGCTGTGTTTTTTTTTTTTTTTTTTTTTTTTTTTCTGTCTCTGACTGTGGCTTGTCCTTCCTGAAAGCCTATGTGTCAGTACTCCTGGGAGACCAGTTCTCTTCTGGAGGAATTTGGGTATGGAGAGCTGTGGCACAGGATCGGCTCCAGGTGCAGACGGAAACCGGAAGGACTCTGTTCCTTGGTTCCTGTGTCCCGATGGCTCTGGACTGGTCCCTTTTGGTCCAGAAATTTGAACAAAAGTGGTGGTCTTACTTGTGTTCACTGGTGTGTCAGCACTCGTAGGAGACCAGCTCTCTCCTGATGTTATTTGGGTATGGAGCACTGTGGCACAGGATCACCTCCTGGCATACAGGGAAACTGCAAGTATCCTGTCTCAGGCTGCTCCTCGACTCCTGTGGCCTGAGGACTCCACAAGGGTCCCTCTTTGTTTCTTTTGTCCTCTTGAATCCTTGTATGTAAACAGCAGCTGTTTTACAGGTTAGATGCCTGAGAGCTACTTGGATATCAAGTAGACATACATCACATTAACTAGGAATTATCCCCATTTCATCAGCGATCCTGTTTCAAGTTCACTGTTTGATACCAGTGTGTTTAGGTTTGCTTCTTGAACTATGACATTCAATAAAGACCTGTTGAACTTGTTGAACATTTACAGTTTTGTATTTTTTTTCTTTTGAAGACTATTAAATATTTCCTTATTTTTCTGTCATCTTCTTGAACAAATTCCTCTGATGGGACAACAGGAAGGGAAAAGAAACCTAAATTTGAGGCTTAATTACAGAAGAGGCTAATACTAGGACTCAGCACTGTGATAGGATTGTCTAACAATTACTGAGTGCTGACGAGTGTTCTTGCTACTGTCCCAAGCCCTTAACATTTCATTTTAGGCTCACAAAACTCTTTGAGAAGCTGTTATGTCCATTTTATGATGACATGAATAAGGCATAGACAGGTTAAGAAACTTGCCCAGGTCATACAGTTACTAAATGTCAGCTAAAGTTTAAAGCCAGGCAGTCTGGCTTCAAGAACCTTCATCATAACCAGAACATTCTACTACTGGCTCTTCTTTCTAGGTACTATATACTGTGTTCTACTGCACTTTCCCAGTATTAAACTCTGAAAACTACAATGCACTTTGAATAGTTCCATTTTTATAGGTGAAATAACTCAATGGTTAAAGATGATAAACTTGTTCCACATGCATAACTGTTTTGTTACCAGACCTGGTAGTTTTCTTCAGACTCAGAAATCATAGTAAATGACTAGGGCTGGTAAGATGCCCTTCAGGTAAAGGCACCTTCTGCCAAGCTTGAGGACCAGAGTGATTCCTGGAATCCACATGATGGAAGACATCTGACTTCCTCAACTTGTTCCCTGACCATCACTCCAGGACAAAAACTCCTATCAAACACATCAGCAAAACCCAAAGGGAAACACACACACACACACACACACACCTACTCTCGCTAGCGTACACGAGACACAGATTTTTAAAATGTTTTAGGCAGATATGGCTCTATTCCAATAAATTTTTACAGTCCTGCATTACTTAATAGTGATACAGTGTACTGCCAATCCTGTGACAATGATGTTCTCCGGTTTAATTCATGTAGCATGCTATTAAACCTTCATATATCTAAACATAGTAAATATTTAGTAAAAATATTAGTCTATGGGAACTTTCAGCTATTAAAAATTTTCAAGAACCCCGGTCTTATATGCAGTCCATAGGTGGCTAAAATACTGTATGTTCCATTACTAGTTACCAAAACAAAAATGCCAAACCTGTCCATGTTAGGCTCTTGGTCACTCACATTACTAAAAATTGTAGGTTAGGTTCATCTGAAGTAATAAAAATGGAAGAAATTCTCCAAATGTTGATCAATTTGAGTCCTAAATAGAAAACCATGACATTTAAAGAATGGCTCTAAAATATGTGTTATCTGTCTGTATTCAGAGACGAGTCAGTAGGGAATGTTCTTGCTGTTGCAAGCATGAAAGCTTAAGTTTGGTTACCCATTAACCACATAAAAGTTGACCATGACAGTACTCCTCTATAACAGTAGTGGGATGAGGAGACAGGTTTTATAGGATTGTTTGGCTTCTGGTCAGCCAGTCTAGCCAAAATGGAAATGGTTCAAAAGAGAGATTGCTACAAAACATAAGGCAGAGAGAGAAGAAGACAACCAGTGTTGACTATGGCCTTTACACAAGCATGTAACATGGAGAAGGGACACACATACACATCAATCTCCAAGAAATAGGAGCCAGAAAAAATGTCCTATAAAAATACCCCTTGTTTTTTATGTGAAAGTGAATTGAACAATGACTATTGCCAGAAATGAATGTGAGCATCTATCACCACTAGAATTCCATCCTTAAGATTCAAGCATTCATCTGAAAATATTAAACTGTGTTAGGCATTTATTTTATAGATTGGCCCTTGACAATTGAAAGGTTGGGTAGAGCTTTGCTCTACTTGATAAATCTAGTGGTAGAGGGAAAATTGTATCAGTTACTTGTTGGTGTGACAAAATTAAAAACAAAACAAAAAATGAAAACAAAACAAGGGATAAATCTGTCTCAGTTTGACTAAGCAATCCTACCATGGCAGGCAAGATATGCAGCAGGGGCTTGAGGAGGCAGCCTACTGCACTGGATTTGCCACCAGGAAGCAGACTGATGAATATTGGTACTCTCCCTTCTATTCTTCACCCATGGTGTGGTGCTGCCCACACTTAAAATGGATCTTCTCACATCATTTAACCTAATTTAGAAACTCCCTTACAGAGTTGCCAAAAGATTTCTTTCCCATAAATGTAACCATTAAGATTAGCTCATCTGTCCTCTGAGAGGCCCAACCCACCAACCACAGAGGCAGATACCCACAGCCAAACAGTGCATGCAGCTTGGGGACTCTGAAGAATAGGAGAAAGGATTGCAGCCCCTAACCCTAAAGGAATAGGAACTCCACAGGTAGACCAACAAAATCAACTAACCTGGACTCTTGGGGCTCTCAACGACTGAACCACCAGCCCAAAAAAAAAAAAAAAAAAAAAAAAAAACATACGCTGGAACTAGACCTCTTCATACCTATGTAACATATGTGCAACTTGTTCTTTCCCAAAAAACTGGAGCAGGGGCTATCTCAAAAGCTGTTGCCTTTATGTAGGGTATGTTTTTCTGTTCTTTTAGCTGGGTTGCCTTGTCTGGTCTCAGTGGGAGAGGAAGCACCAAGTCTCCCAGAGACTTAATGTGCCAGGGTGGGTGGATACTGGATGGGGGAGCGCTCACCCTCTCAGAGGAGAGGGGATGGATGGGGGAAGGACTGAGAGGGGGTGACCAGGAGAAGGCTAGTGATATGACCTCATTTATCCTATAGCTCACACCCCACAGAAAATAAGATGATACTGGAAACACCCTAGGGAGTTCTTGTGATCGTTTTTATCAGAGAATGTGCGTAAAGCAGGGAGAATTTTCTAGTTTTGTGCCAACAACCTAATTGTAAGTGGTTTTAGCTAAATACTACTGAACTGGAGTAATTCTACTCTCAACCATTCCACTTATATTCAGAAGTTGTATCAAATGGTGAGAAGAACCAAAAGATTTCTTTTTGACATGTGAGGGATTATAGGAGGAGGTTATGGTTTCCAGGTTTTAGAAATGTATAAGAAAAGTTTGAAGGAAAAATGTTTTCAGGGAAAGAAGATAGATCAGGGGTTTTTCAGTGTTGTCCCTAGAATCTCAGTTTCAGTATGACCTGGAAGCTTGTTAGGAAATGTATTTTAGGTCCCTTCCTTCACCTGCGCAATCAGAAACTGGTGATAGGGCCTAGAATAGATTTTTAGTATGCTCTAGAGAATTCTCAGACACATTGATGTTTGACAGTCAGTAGTATAGAACAGCAAGATGACTTGGGGTAAGTCTAACAACTTGAATGTTAAAGGACACACACACACACACACACACACCACTGAGACAGAAGTATTAATGTAGAAAAAAAATGTCTTACTTTATATTACTGTGACAAAATATCATGATCCAAATAATATATAAAACAAAGTTTAATGGCAGCACACAAGCATATATAACACTGGAGCAGTAGCAGAGAACTTACCTTTGATCCACAGCACAAGATATATCTGGGGAGGGGAGTGGGAGAGGGAGGAGGAGAGAGGGAGTAGAGGAGAAAGATGGAGGGGGGGAGAGGAAGGGAGAGGCTGAGAATGGCATGGGGTTTTGAAAACTCAAAACCCACTCCTAGTGACACACCTCCCCTGACAAGGCCATACCTTCTATTCCTCCCCAAACAGTTCTACCAATTGGGAACCACACATTCAAACATTTGAACCTATGGAGTTTTTCTCATTCAAGGACATAAGGCTCTAACATAATGTTTACCCCAAGGACTAAAGACTAACTTAAGGTTTACAAGACCAAAAAAATAATAATAATAAAAATAAAAAAAGTTTGAGAGTTGGAGTGGATCCATGAAATGTCTATAGAAGCCATTATCAATTAGATAATAGTCAATTCTACAGGAAGGAATATCTGTACTACTTGACAGAGTATGACCTTGGAAAATCCTGTTACCCTTCATGAATGTGGATATATACTTATATGAAAAGGATAACATATTATTGATTATAGCATTCTCTAGAATATATTTGTATGATTAATCCCATTATAAATTACTAGCTGGGTGCAGCACTTTGGTGGAATATGACTCAGAGAGATGAACTTTTATGTAATGAGGTCAGAAAATGCCAAGAGTTTTGGAGCCAGGCCCCTTAATTTCTAACATCTGTTGAAGTGAGAAACAACACACTCAAGTAATATAAACATTGGATAAGTTTTGAAATGTCATAGGAAAAGAATAAGATGAAAGTCGATGCTGTGTAAGTGCTATACACGTCCCACTATTTTAATAAATCTTGTAGCCCCTTAAGGTTTCATTTTCGTACAGAGAAGATTTTTCAAAACAACAGAAAGATGTCAATCCCAGGCAAGGTATAATGGCATACACCTGTAATCCTAGTGCTCCAGAAGCAGGAGGACCAACATAGTCGACCCAAAACGATAAATACCAGCTTTGAAGGAGATAACCTTCATCATTTATAGCACTCCTGTTATCATAAACCTATCCCTTCAGTCCTGAATTCTGATCCAGAAGATTTTTCAGTATATCTATAAAATTTTCTTCTAGTACTTCCAATTGAATTGTTTGATCTCTCAATTTAAAAATGCTAACCCTTCTACTACTACATTCACACATTTGCAGGTCTCTATTTTACAGTCAAATGAAGAAACAGAGGAGGGAAGGGATTGACTTTACTTTAGGAAAGGTTCTGGATGCATCAAAGTTTCCTTTGGTTTAATACAAATTATGTCTTTCCCCCAATATTAAAATTCAAACTCTGAAATAATGTTGCTATCCTACTGTTTTCTTGTTTGTATCTTAGTAACAGTAGTAATGCTTTTAAACACTAACACAATATACACTGTGGTAAGTCAACGGCTACTGGAACTCTGAAGAGGGAATAATTTATGTTGCCTATAGAGTACAGTGGACTTGAAGTACTATGGATGTGTGTAAATTCATGGCATATTCAGTAAGGAATATTGTGTCGTCCAGGATAGAGTATGGAATGAAAAGAGGCAAAGCCAACCAACCAACCAACCAACCAACCAGCCAACCAACCATCCATCCAACCAACCATCCAACAAGCCAACCACCACAACAAAACATCACCAGATTGATGTCTTCTAACGAATAGTTTTAAAGCTTGCTATGAAAATTAGAGACAGGGAAGGCAAAGCCAAGGGGATCTTTTCATTATGTCTAAACCTGTCTTCCAGTGCTGTGTAAGATTAATTTAAGATCAATCACTCTTCTCTTTGCCTTTATGCCCTCTTTCCCCAGACATAGATGTTAGCCTAAGCTTAAGGAGATATGTAGCTTCCCCTGTAGAGAAAACTTGTGAGGCTACTCCAGAAGCATTTCAGTGGCATCAGAGAGGCAGAGACAGATGCCAAGGTTTTCACTGGCTCTAGAAAATGACAAGCTATCATACTATCTAGTTTGTGTCCCTATTAAATGGCCTGTTTCTTCTTTTTTGTTTCTGTGTTCTTTGAGTCATTCAGAGGCACACAAACAAGTTGTAGTTTCATAGTCGATGAAAAACAGCCATTCATTAAGTATATAGGACTTCATGAAATTCATAAGCAAATGGATGGTAGTTAGAAAATATCATCCTGAGTGAGGTAACCCAGTCACAAAAGAACACACATGGTATGTACTCACTGATAAGTGGATATTAGGAAATAGGTTTGGAATATCCATGATCCGACTTACAGACCATATGAAGTTCAAGAAGAAGGAAGACCAAAGTGTGGAGGCTTCAGTCCTACTTAGAAGAGAGAACAAAATAATCATGGGAGGTAGAGGGTCATAAGGACTTGGGAAGAATAAAGGAGGGGCAGGGAAGAGGGGGGCAGGATAAGGTGGGAGGAGACTGGGGAGATGTACAGAGTCAGGATCAGGGAACTGAACAGAGGTGTGTAGCAATGGGGGATGGAGAACTGGGGGATAGCCAACAGAAAGTCCCAGATACCAGGAAAGCAAGAGGCTCCCAGGACACAACAGGGATGACATTAGCTGAAATACCCAACAAAGGGGAGGGAGAACCTGTAGAGACCATATCCAGAGGTTAGACATGGCCAGAGGTTAGACATGGCCCCGGTTGAGGGATGGGGCCACCCACCTTTCTCAAAAAATTTAACCCAGAATTGCTCCTGTCTAAGGGAAATAGAGGGACAAAGAGTGGAGTACAGACTGAAGGAAAGGCCATCAGAGACTGCCCCACCTGGGGATCCATCCCATATGCAGACACCAAACCTATTGTTGATCAATACCTATGCAGCCATCACTATCACTTTTGCTGATGCCAAGAAGTGCTTGGTAACAGGAGCCTAATGTAGCTGTCCCCTGAGAGGCACTGCCAGAGCCTTACCAATACAGATGTGGATGCTTGCAGCCAACCATTGCACTGAACACGGGACCCCAATGGAGGAGTTAGGGGAAGGACTGAAGAAACTGAAGGGGTTTGCAACCCCATAGGAAAAACAATATCAACCAACCAGAGGTCTCAGTGACAAAACCACCAATCAAAGAGAATGCATGGAGGGACCCATGGCTCCAGCTACATCTGTAGCAGAGGATGGCCTTGTCGGGCATCAATGGGAGGAGAGGCCCTTGGTTTGATGCCCCAGTGTAGGGGCATGATAGGGTGGTGAGTTGGGAGTGGGTTGGTGAGCACCCTAAAAGAAGTAGGGGGAGAGGGTGGGTAGAACGTTTGAGGAGGGGAAACCGGGAAGCGGGATAACATTTGAAATGTAAATAAGTAAAATAACCAATAAAAAAATTTAAAAAGTTTAGTTAGAACTGGTGAGCCACGACTTAAAAAGTCTTCATTAACCTGGTGCTACTTGTGCATTAGGTTTAGAACCAACCCCGCCCTTTAGCTGAGTTTATTGAGCCATAAGCTGCCAGTCAAGAGCCAGATTTTCCAAAATTAAAAACCAAATTGCACCCGGAGTACCGTGTGTCCCGGAACCAAAGTTCAGTGGCCTGGACTTCCGGGGGAGGGAGGAAGCGGGAGTATGTTAAGACTAATCATTAACGTTTGACTGGCAGAGGCCTATCGGGTGAGGACCTAGCAGACAAAGCCCGCTCTGAGTTTACAACTTCGCCTGAGAGGTGTCCCGGGCCGCGCTAGGGTAGCAGCTTCTGCCATGATTGCGCCCGCTCTGTTGCGCGCTCTGCGGAAGAACAAGACCCTTCGTTACGGAGTTCCCATGTTGGTGAGCGGCTGCGGCTGAGCGGAACGGGGCTGGGCCCCCGGAAGGGGCGGGTTCTCCTTGGCTGAGTGGCATCTTGGTCCTGTCTTCCGGATACTGCTGCCTGGGGGTCTGTGCTAGGAAGGGAATGGGAGCGACCGGAGGTTTTTGAGGATTTTGTTTTTGTGTTTCATAGTTCACGTTCAAAAGTGTATCTCGGGTTCCGCCGTTTCCTTTCCCTTCGTGAACGCGCGTGTTGTTACTATCTCCGTTTTACAGTAGCTTTTCCGGGTTAGACGTTGAGATTTTGCAAGAAGACTAATCAAATGTTGAGCCCCAATAATTATGTTCATTTGTTCTTTGATCATTGAAAAGTTTATTTGCTTTAGCATACTCCGATATTATATTAAGGAAAATAAACAGAGATTTTTAAAAATACAAGACATTTTACTTGGTGTAGTTCTTAGCACATGTGAAGTTCCCGACTTTTGTATTTAAACACTGCTAAAAGAAAGGTTGATTTTAGAAAAGTAAGACTTTTTTTTTCTTCAGTCGTCTTTGATGTATCTGGATTTTGTTTTGATAATTAGGGAACTCTGCAATCTGCTTTAAGAGTTTTTGGGTAAGCATTCGTTTTTTTATAAGATGACAGCAATTCATGTAGATAAGGCATGTATAAATTTTGTTTTCTACAAGTTCCGCTGCCGTTCAAAAACACGGATTTTAGCTACTGACTTGCAATTACCATCTATCACTATGGGAACCAATTTGATTTTCTTTCAAAATCATAAAAGTCAAGATGTTATGGGAAAAAAAAATCCCAGGGTGAGGCTTTCTATTCAGTACCCTGCCCTATTTTCAGAGCTAACCAGCAAGAAAGAGACTCCTTCACAGATGGAAATTCCTTTCTTGGCCAGTTTTTAAATGGTCATATCAGTCTTATGAAGGCATACTCTGGGGCTCTATGTAGACAAAACTCTTATTCCTGATTTGTTCTACAAGTTAAGCAAAGAGCACTTTCTATGCCCAATTTGAGAAACCTTCCTTTGAGTTCTAGGGTTCTCCTTTTCTGTTTTATAACACAGTCCCCTGTGTAAGGAAGCCTCCAGTCATGTAACAAGAGCAAATTCTTTAGATGAAGTTATTCATTATAACCTTTTTACCTTGTAGATGTATAGCTAGTCATTCATTTCTGTTTGCTTCATGCACACACATTGTGTTTATGCAAAAGCATTCTTTTTAATTAAAATTAATATGTATTTTGAGAATTTCATAGATAAGCACTGTGTTTACATCCTTTTCATCTCTACCTCTCCCTCCAACTTTTCCTGATTCCTTTCTCCCTTTCAATTTCATCACTTTTTCTTTATTATTGTTGCATGTTAAATATATATACATAACATAATTACATATTATATGTGTGTGTAAAAGCAGCCATTTTGATTTAGTCTTTTTTGATTTTTTGTTTTTTCCCCGGAGACAGGGTTTCTCTGTGTAGCCCTGGCTGGCGTGGAACTTACTCTGTAGACCAGGCTGGTCTTGAACTCAGAAATTTGCCTGCCTCTGCCTCCCAAGTGCTGGGATTACAGGCGTGCACCACCACCGCCCAGCTTTGATTTAATCTTATGTATCCCAAATGGCATTTTTTTAAAAAGTAGCTAAGAATATTTTATGTGTTAAATATAAATTTTTATTGTGGCTGCTATTTACCTAGAATTCATGGGG
This sequence comes from Apodemus sylvaticus, assembly GCF_947179515.1. Taxonomy (NCBI): domain Eukaryota; kingdom Metazoa; phylum Chordata; class Mammalia; order Rodentia; family Muridae; genus Apodemus; species Apodemus sylvaticus. Next base: position 40,838,059 of record NC_067477.1, read on the forward strand.
GTTAATGAAGGCCCCTAAAACCTGAGAGGTGAATCTTTAGATTGTAAGAGAGAAAATGGGAGGAGAGAATGTTCTTGAATAGCTTTTGCCCCGTTTTTCTGTATGCAGAAACCCTTTCAGAGAGCAGAGCAGTTCCTCTAATAGAGCCACTGATCTAGTGAACAGAGACTCTAAATCTGATGCTGTTTTTGGGTGATTTTTTTTGTTTTGTTTTGCTTTTCGCCCTTCAACCTGTGTACATGTGCACATATGCGCATATGTACAGACATGAGTCACGGATGCTTTCCCCCTTTGTGCCCTCCTGAGTTTATTTAGTTTTTTTTTTTCGTTTTCTTTTTGTCAGAAGTTTTAAAGTTACAACAGTGAAGTTTTGTTGCTTTTACGAATCTCAGATCTTAAATGTATCTTTTATGTTTTTATACATAACTTATTTAATTATTTAAGCAGTGATACGGAGATCAAGCTTTTTTGCCGCTAAGGGCGTAGCTTACTCATCTCTGATGTGAGAACTGTAGCCAGCTTACTATTTGGTAAAATAGCAGTAGCAGTTTGGAAGCTCTCTGAAAGGGTTTCTGCATACAGAAAATTGGGCATATGCTGCAAGACTCTTTTATAATTTGTTAAGAAAATAAAAGGCAGTGTTTACAAATGTATAATTTTGCAAAGTCATAAAGTTGAAAGGAATTCTACACAGACAAGGCCAAAGTTTTATTCCTAAGTCTACCCCATGTAGTATTAAAAACTCAAGGGATGAGAGAGGTGGTTCCCTGATTAAGAGTTCTTGCTGCTCTTTCAGAGAAGTAGAGTTTCCCAGCAGCTGTATCTGGCTGCTCATGACTGCCTATAACTCCAGGTACAATGTATCTGATGCCCTCTTCTGACCTCCATAGTCACCTGCATATACTGGCCCATTGATAGACACATACATGCACACATACACATATGCATGCATGCATGGATGGATGAATGCACAAATACTAAAATAAATCTTAAAAAGATAAAAACTTCAAGCAAAACAAATTTTACCAATTCTGTGTGACCAAAGAAGGCTCATGAATCAAACAGCACTCAGAACTCAAAGAGATTGAAAGAATTCTGTCCTGGTACATCAGCAGTAAATATTTATAGACAAAAAAAATCTACAAAAATAACTTAATTGGATAGAGTTAGACATTTGTGATTTTCTGACTTGGTCTGATCAGTTAGTTGACCAATGAGATTTCTGTTTGTTTACCTTCTAAGGTTATATAAATCTCTAAAGGGATTTAAGTATAGAGATGGGTTCACTCCAAACTACTTAACAGCAGGCTACTATAACTTAGTTGGGTGTGCTCTTTTTTCCTCTTGAGTTTGGAAACAGGGGAATCAGAAGTTCAAGGTGATTCTCAGCCACATACCAAATTCAAGGTCATTTTGGTTAATGAGACTCTGTGCCTTAGTTGGTTTCTATTGCTGTGAAGAGACATCATGGCCATGGCAACTCTGACAAAGGAAAACATTTAATTGGGGCCGGTTTACAGTTTCAGAGGTTCAGTTGCTTTCATGTCGAGGAGCACAGTGGCATGCAGGTGGACATGTTGCTGGGAAAATAATTGGAGAATTTGACATCTAGACCTGCAGGTAGCAGGAAGAGAGAGCTATCTAGGCTCTGACACCTCAAAGGTTACCCCCAGTGATATCCTTTCTCCATCATGGCCACACCTCCTAAGCCTTTCAAACAGTGGGACTTCCTGATAACTAAGCATTCAAATGCATGAGCCTATGGGGGCCAATCTTCAAAGCAACACATTCTGTCACAGAAAAAAGTAAACAAGAAAAGTCAAATACATATATAGTATTGATTTATAGCATTGGTTACAATCTTATAATTTTTCCAGGATAGTATAGTGGCCTCCCTTACTGACATTTCACTTGCTCTAACTTGTCTGTTGTTATTAAAAAAAAAAAAAAAAAGGAAAGAGAAAAATCCCATGGAAAGTTCCAGATGTAAGTAATTCATAAGCTTTAAATGGCATTTACTGTAATATATTACCATTGTTGTGCTTTATTATGAGTTATTGTTGCTAATCTTATTGTGCCTATTTTGAAAATTAAACTTTGTTATTTGTATTTATGTATAGAAAGAAAACAGTGTATTTAGGGTTTAATATTTGTTCAGGTTTCAGGTGTCACTGGAATGCTTTTGACGATGACCCCCATCTGCTTCTAAAAAAACGAGTAATAATTTTCTAGGAAAACTAATCTGTAGGTTGTTTATCATCTGTCTAAGGCATTGTTTAACTGAATGTAGCTAGTCAGAGTTGTCCTTCTAGTTTATGTAGCTGTTTCCTTCCTTTGTTTCAGTTGCTGGTTGTTGGAGGTTCTTTTGGTCTTCGTGAATTTTCACAAATCCGATATGATGCTGTGACAGTTAAGGTAAGAACTGTAATTGGTGTTTGACTTGGGTAGGAGAATTACATGCTCAGTTCACTTAGCAATTTTAATGTCTCGTCTTGCAAACTCAATAGCTGGTCTTTGCACCTCTTCTAGTTTAAAGTATCACTAATTTGAGACCATGGAAGTGAGTCATGTCAAGCATCTGGGAAAAGTTCTCAGTATCAACTTGTAATATTGCTTCTCTCCCCAAATATTCTCAGATGCAGCTGTTTTTGGATTCTTAAGGAACTAAAGAACATGGATCATTTGTTTTCCTCTCTAATTATGAATTAGCTATCTGTCATAATGCCAGTGATGTGATAAGTACACTGCCATTTCTCATTAGTAACTGATACCAAAAGAAAAGATTTTATTATAAATGAAGATACCTATCTTTTTATAGCATCTGTATTATCGTAGGAGTACGGAGTACACTAGGACCTCCGTTTCACAGGCCTGGAAACAAAGGTCCAGAAAGTTATACTCTCCTGCATTCAGTCATGTGGGGATGCCAGGACAGAGGTAGGATTTTTATCCTCTGCCATTGTACATTCACTCTCAAATTTGTGTTGTCTGTTACATAAGATGTCTGGCTCATTAATTGAGAAACGTGTTGTAATTTGGTAAGAGGGAGCACATACCTGATATTTGAAGGCTTTTCTAAGTAATATATAACGTACCATTATATGCCAGTTCAAGCATTGTTCACTGTGGTAATGGACCTTCCATTGCTGTATCCCACCAAGTACTATGACTAAGTATGCAGTTTAAGTATATGTGAATAGGACAGTTTTTGACTTGCCTATCTATTGTGCTTTATAACAAGAGAGTACCAGCTTAATATTTAATGTAAATATTGTGACCCTATTTTCAAGATCAGATAATTAAAATAAGAATAATCATAATAGTAGTGCTGATATGATCCAGACATCACCAGAAAAGAAAGCTAAATGTAGTGGCTATTCCTGGTTGTCAACTTGACTATATTTGGAATGAACTACAATCTAGAATTGGAAGGCTCACCTATGAGCCTAATCTGGAGGCTCAGAGCTATAAGTTTCTGACCTGGATCTTGGCATGGAGATCTTGGAGCATAGTAGCTATGAATTCCAGAAGATTAAGTCAAGGAGATCTCCGAGTTTAAGATCATCTGGGATTAAAGGCATGGAGGCACATGCCTTTAATCTGGGCTACACCCTCTGCTGGAGACCTATAGCCTTTAATCTGGGCTACACCCTCTGCTGGAGATCTATATAAGGACATTAGAAGAAGGAAGATTGACTCACTCTTCCTTGCCTGCTTGCCTCGTGGGACTGAGCAACTGCTAGATCCTTGGACTTCCATCCACAGCTGCTGCTGCCCATTTTTGGGGAGTTGGACTATAGACTGTAAGTCATCGACAAATTCCCTAACTATATAGAGACTGCCCATACATTCTGTGACTCTAGAGAACCCAAACTAATACAGAAGTTGGTACCGGGAGTGGTTCTAGAGGAGCAGAAGTATAAGGATGAAGGTTTAAAATTTTGGAGTTGGTTGGTTGACCCACTAGTACCTTCAACTAATGAAACCTCTCCAGATTCTCTCCCTCCTGGGAGCTTGGAGAATATTGAAGACCCGTGGATGAAACTATATCTCAAGCTTAAAGAAGCTAAAGCCTTTGATTATCTTGATGAATTATGTGATTCAGTGGTATACAATACTTTCTCCAAGTTGGGGAAAAAATCGGAAAATGATTTTGCTGGCTGGTTGCTCTTAGCATCTTGGGAAAAAACAATGAAGGAAAGGAAGGAGTTGTGTGATAAAATCTGAAGAGTTCCAGACTCAAGTAAATAATCTAAAAGTTGCTAAGTGTGCCCCTGAAGAGAATCTACTCTCTAGCAGCCATAGAGCTCAAGTAGCAGAAAATCAAACTGAAGCCCTCATTATAAGGTTGGCTGAATTACAGCGAAAATTTAAGTCTCAACCTCAGAGGGTGTCAGCAGTTAAAGTAAGGGCATTAATTGTAAAGAATGGGATCCTATAACTTGGGATGGGGATGTGGGGGAAGACCCTGTTGAAATTGAGAATTTTGAATCTTCAGATTTTCAAGGCTTTGCTCCACCTGAAGAAGTAGTATGCTTAGCCCCACCCCTTAAAATAATGCCTTTTCCACTTGAGGAAATTAATCCCTCAGAGTCTGATAAACCAGCAGTGACTTTTGTTGACAATACTGATGTTTCTCAGGGCCCACCAATGGTTTCTTCTAGACCTATAACCAGATTCAAGGCATAGCAGGCTCCTAGAGGGGAGGTAGAAAGTGTATTCCATGAGGAAACTATACTAATAAGGAGCTTAATGAGTTTGCTAATTCATTCAAGCAGAAGTCTGGGGAATATGCATGGGAATGGATTTTAAGGGTGTGGGATAATGGTGGAAGGAACATAAAACTAGAGCAGGCTGAGTTTATTGGCATGGGCCCTCTGAGTGGAGATTCTAGGTTTACTATGGAAGCTTGCACAGTTAAAAAAGGTGTCAAAAGTTTGTTTGATTGGTTGGCTGAAGTATTTATCAAAAGATGGCCTACTGAAAAGGAGTTGGAGATGCCTGATATCCCTTGGCTTAGTGTTGATGAAAGGATTTTAAGGCTTAGGGAAATTGCAATGCTAGAGTGGATACATTGTGTAAAATCTAATCCTCCACAATGGGAAGATCCGGAAGATATGCCCTTCACCAGTCCTATAAGACGCAAACTGGTGAGAGGGGCACCAGCACATTTAAAGAGTTTTGTTCTTGTCCTTTTCCTTGTGCCAGACCTTAGAGTTGGAGATGCTGCTGCTCAATTAGATGAATTAAATTCAATGGGTTTAATTGGGCCCCGAGTTAACAAGGGCCAGGTGGCAGCATTGAATCGCCAGAGACAAGGTGATCATAGTTATTATAATGGACAGGGTAGACAAAACAACGTTTATAATGACATGTTGCCGCCCGTGGCCACATGCGAACCGGATCCCTGGAAGAGAATTCTGGGGGTAACGGGAAGGGGACGAAAGAGAAATGAGTCAAGAGGACAGTTGCCCATAGAGACTGACTTTACTATCATTTAGCCAATATTTATAGTCTTTGAAAAAACCACCCTGCCCCCCAAATGGCCGCGAATTCCTTGGATCTTCTTCTCGGCGGGTTGCCTGCTTCTAGTCACACAGTTTTCTGCTGGTTTCCAGGTGAACCTGCTGCCTCGGAACAAGGGCTGGAGATAACGCCAGGGGAAGAGTGGGGGTTGCCAGCCAGGAGGGTCACAGCTAAATGCTGTGGGGGGAAGGGACAATGACATACCCCATAATGGGCAGAGAGGTGGAATTTATAATGGTATGACTTGTTTGGACCTTTGGTGCTGGCTAATCAATCATGGTGTTTCCAGGGATGAAATACATAGGAAACCTACTGCATATCTGTTTGATCTGTATAAGCAGAAAAAATCCTCAAACAAATGATAGAAAGGCTGCATTGGATCGTGGCAAAGGGCAATCTTGGCCAGTGAATCAATTTCCAGACTTGAGCCAGTTTACAGATCCAGAACCCCTTGAATGAAGGGGTGGCCGGGTTCCCCTGAGGAAGGATCTTGATAAGACACCTAAAAGTTTTGCTGTTAGCCTTTCTCCAATTCTTCCCCAGAGGGACCTATGGCCTTTTACAAGGGTAACTGTACACTGGGGGAAGGGAAATAATCAGACTTTCTGGGGGCCTATTGGATACTGGTTCTGAACTGGCACTGATCTCAGGAGATCCCAAGAAACATTGTAGCCCTCCAGTTAAAGTAGGGGCTTATGAAGGACAGGTGATTAATGGAGTTTTGACTGTTGTGCGACTCACAGTAAGTCCAGTGAGTCCCCAAACATATCCTGTGGTCATTTCCCCAGTTCCAGAATGTATAATTGGGATAGATATACTCAGAAATTGGCAGAATTCTCACATTGGTTCTCTGACCTATGGAATGAGGGCTGTTATGGTTGGAAAGGCAAAATGGAAGCCTTTAGAGTTGCCTCTGCCAAAGAAAATAGTGAATCAAAAACAATATCGTATTCCTGGAGGAATTGCAAAAATTACTGCCACAATCAAGGACTTGAAAGATGCAGGGGTGGTGGTTTCCACCACATCTCCCTTTAACTCTCCCATCTGGCCAGTGCAGAAGACAGATGGATCATGGAGGATGACTGTTGACTATTGAAAATGAAATCAGGTAGTAACTCCAATTGTAGCTGCTGTACCGGATGTAGTTTCGTTACTTGAGCAAAGTAACATATCTCCTGGAACCTGGTATGCAGCTATTGACCTGGCAAATGCCTTCTTCTCAGTACCTCTCCGTAAGGACCACCAGAAGCAATTTGCTTTCAGTTGACAAGGCCAGCAGTATGCCTTTACAGTTTTGCCTCAAGGATATATTAACTCTCCTGCCCTGTGTCATAACTTAGTTAGAAGGGACCTTGATCATTTGTCTCTTCCACAAAATATCACATTGGTGCATATATTGATGATATTATGCTGATTGGACCAAGTGAGCAGGAAGTAGCAACCACTTTGGATTCATTGGTAACACAAATGCGTATCAGAGGATGGGAAATAAATCCGACCAAGATTCAAGGACCATCAACTTCAGTGAAATTCTTAGGAGTACAGTGGTGTGGGGCATGCAGAGATATTCCTTCTAAGGTGAAAGATAAGTTATTGCACCTGGCCCCTCTCACCACCAAGAAAGAAGCACAACATTTAGTGGGTCTATTTGGATTCTGGAGACAGCACATTCCTCACTTGGGTGTGTTATTCAGGCCTATTTACCGAGTGACTTGGAAAGCTGCTACATTTGTGTGGGGCCCAGAACTGGAGAAAGCTCTTCAACAGGTCCAGGCTGCTGTGCAGGCTGCACTACCACTTGGACCATATGATCCAGCAGACCCAATGGTACTTGAGGTGTCAGTGGCAGATAGAGATGCTGTTTGGAGCCTCTGGCAGGCCCCTGTAGGTGAATCACAGAAGGGACCTTTGGGATTTTGGAGCAAAGCTCTACCGTCATCTGCAGACAACTACTCTCTTTGAAAAACAGCTCTTTGCCTGCTATTGGGCCCTAGTGGAAACTGAACGTTTGACAATAGGACACCAAGTTACTATGCGACCTGAACTGCCCATCATGAGCTGGGTGTTATCAGACCCTGCAAGTCATAAAGTAGGGCGTGCACAACAGCAGTCTATTATCAAATGAAAGTGGTATATACGTGATCGGGCCAGAGCAGGTCCTGAAGGCACAAGCAAGTTACATGAAGAAGTTGCTCAGATGCCTATGGTTTCTACTCTTATTACAATGCCATCTGCTCCCAAGCATGCGCCTATAGCCTCATGGGGTGTTCCCTATGGCCAGTTGACTGAAGAAGAGAAGACTAGGACCTGGTTTACTGATGGCTCTGCATGTTATGCAGGCACCACCCAGAAGTGAACAGCTGCAGCATTACAACCCCTTTCTGGGACAACCCTGAAAGATACAGGTGAAGGAAAATCTTCACAGTGGGCAGAACTTCGGGCAGTGAACATGGTATTACAGTTTGTTTGGAAGAAGAAATGGCCAGATGTACGATTGTTCACTGACTCATGGGCTGTAGTCAATGGATTGGCTGGATGGTCAGGGACGTGGAAAGATCACAATTGGAAAATTGGTGAGAAAGACATCTGGGGAAGAAGTATGTGGATAGATCTCTCCAAATGGGCAAAGGATGTGAAGATATTTGTGTTCCATGTAAATGCTCACCAAAAGGTGACTTCAGCTGAGGAGGAGTTCAGTAATCAAGTGGATAAGATGACCTGTTCTGTGGACAGTCAGCTTCTTTCCCCAGCCATCCCAGTTATTGCCCAGTGGGCACATGAACAAAGTGACCATGGTGGCCGAGACGGAGGTTATGCTTGGGTTCAGCAACATGGACTTCCACTCACCAAGGCTGACCTGGCTACAGCTGCTGCTGATGCCAGATCTGCCAACAGCAGAAACCAACACTGAGCCCTGGATATGGTACCATTCCTCGAGGTGACCAGCCAGCAACCTGGTGGCAGGTTGACTATATTGGACCACTTCCCCCTGTGGAAAGGACAATGTTTTGTTCTTACTGGAGTAGATACTTATTCTGGTTATGGATTTCCTTTCCTGCACGTAATGCTTCTGCCAAGACCACCATCTGTGGACTCACAGAATGCCTTATCTATCATCATGGTATTCCACACAGTATTGCTTCTGACCAAGGAACTCATTTCACAGTCAGAGAAGTGTGATAGTGGGCCCACGATTATGGAATTCACTGGTCTTACCATGTTCCCCATCATCCTGAAGCAGCTGGTCTGATAGAAAGATGGAATGGCCTTTTGAAGACATTGTTACAGACCAATTAGGTAGCAACAGCATGGAGGGCTGGGGCAGAGTTCTTCAGAAGGCAGTATATGCTTTGAATCAGCGTTCAATATATGGTACAGTTTTTCCCATAGCCAGGATCCATGGGTCCAGGAACCCAGGGGTGGAAAAGGGAATAGTTCCGCTCACTATCACTCCTAGTGACCCTCTAGGAAAATTTTTGCTTCCTGTTCCCACAACTTTAGGTTCTGCTGGCCTAGAAGTTTTGGTTCCAGAGCGGGGAGTGCTCCTACCAGAAGCCACAATAAACATTCCATTGAACTGGAAGCTCAGATTTACTCCTGGCCATTTTGGGCTTCTAATGCCCTTAAACCAACAGGCTAAGAAAGGAATAACAGTGTTAGGAGGGGTGATAGATCCAGATTACCATGGGGAAATTGGATTGCCTCTCCACAGTGGAGGTAAGCAGGATTATGTCTGGAGTGCAGGAGATCCCCTAGTGCGTCTTTTAGTGCTACCATGTCCTGTGATTAAAGTCAATGGGAAACTACAACAGCCTAATCCAAGCAGGATGACAAAGGACACAGACCCATCAGGAATGAAGGTATGGGTCAATCCTCCAGGAAAAGAGCCAAGACCTGCTGAGGTGCTTGCTGAAGGTAAAGGAAATACAGAATGGGTAGCAGAGGATACCAGCTAAGGCCACGTAACTAGTTGCAACGAGGATTATAAGTAATATGAATGCTTCTATCTTATTTTGTTAAAGATACATTTATCTTTCTTCCAATTCTTTTAACATCAATTGGTATTGAGACACTAAAAGAATGTTCCCAAGGGATATTGCCCTTTTGTAAATTTACAGATGCATTTGTGATTGTATGAGGAATAGTTATATCATGTTAGGCATATTCATGAACTTGTTATTGTTTCATGTTGACATGAGCTATTATTTGTGTCAAGTTGACAAGGGGTGGATTGTAGTGGCTATTCCTGGTTGTCAACTTGACTATATCTGGAATGAACTACAATCTAGAATTGGAAGGCTCACCTATGAGCCTAATCTGAAGGCTCAGAGCTATAAGTTTCTGACCTGGATCTTGGCATGGAGATCTTGAAGCATAGTGGCTATGAATTCCAAAAGATTAAGGCAAGTGGCTATGAATTCCAGAAGATTAAGACAAGGAGATCATAGCACATGACCAATAGCACTGATTAATTCTGGAAGCTCAGGTACATATGTGTTGGGACTTTAGATCTATTTGTCATAAATTTATCCTTTTTTTGATTTGTTATATTTGTCTCTATCATCCATCATTCTAGTGGAATTCTGGGATTAAACCCCTGGCTCATCAGTTTGTTCATAGGCTCTGATAAATCACTCATACTCAGTGAGTCTATGTACGTGACTTGTTTATTTCACCAGTTACACTTTTTTTTTTTTTGTCACATACAGGTAATAGGCATGAGTTTCAATGTCTATGGAACCCTAAATTTCTAACTATTTGATCTATGGAAAAGGTTCTTTTATTTTTAAGTGCATTTTATAGTAATATTTAAAATTTTTCTGTACTATAAAATCTACATTGGCAGTGGGTGAATAATGTTGCTTAATACCAACTCATGTGTCTTTCACAAGTTATTCAACTTCCTGTGTCCTGCTTTCTATACATGTAGGAATGATGATGAAATTTATGTTTACCTTATAGGTTTTGTGAGCATTAAACTGTATATGTACATGTCAAGAGCCTAGTAGACAATTCTTCAGTATATATCAGTGGCTGGAGTTATGTATTAGTTATCCTTATGCATTAATTATAACAGTTGATATTAGAGATTTTGACATATGCTTTAATTTGGTTAAACTTTCTTATCCATTTTTTCCTATGACTTTGTTGGTTTGTTTGTCCTTTGCTGGCTAGGACTCATTATGAGAGCAGGCTGACCTCAGATGCATAGAGATCTTTTATTTCTGCTTTCTTTGTGCTGGGATTAAAGGCATGTGCCACCAGGTTCAGCTCTCCTATTATGTTTTTTATTTGAGATTATATAATCTCTCTTTTTTTTATTGCTTATTTTATTTACATTTCAAATATTGTCCCCCTTCCTGCTCACCCCTCTGCAAATCCCCCAACCTCTAGAGGGTTCTCCCTACCTATCTACCCACTCCTGCCTTACTTCTCCAGCATCCCTCTGCGCTGGGGCATCAAGCCTTCACAGGACCCAGGGCCTCCCCTCCCATTCCAGATAAGGCCAGCCTCTGCTAGATAAGCAGCTAGAGCCATGGGCCCACTCATGTGTACTCTTTGATTGGTGGCTTAGTCCCTGGGAGCTTTGGGGCAGGTGGTCCAGTTAGTTGGTATTGTTGCTCTTCTTATGGGGCTGAAAACCCCTTCAGCGCCTTCAGTCCTTCCCCTGACTCTTTTATCGAGGTCCCCAGGCTCAGTTTGATGATCAGCTGTGAGTATCTGCATCTATATTCGTCAGGTGCTAGCAGAGCCTCTCAGAGGACAGTTATACCAGGCTTCTGTCAGCAAGCACTTCTTGGCATCAACAATAATGTCAGGGTTTGGTGTCTGTAGATGGCATGGATCCCTAGGTGGGGCAGTCTTTGGATGGCCTTTCCTTCAGTCTCTGCTCTCCTATGACTTTTAAAAGTAAACAATGAAAAAAATTAAAGTGAAAAATGAATATAAAAGAATTAAATGATAAAAGTTCTTTTTTTTCTTTTCTACAGATTGACCCTGAATTGGAGAAAAAATTGAAAGTGAATAAAATGACTTTAGAGTCAGAGTATGAGGTATAGTATGTTAATATTCTATGTTTTGTAACATTCCCATTGTTTATGACTGGTTCCATTTCTCAAGATAAATTAATAGTGAAGAAAAAATAAATTTAATCTGAATTTGTGGTATTTGGTAAATTATCTTAAATTTGGAACCAGAAGTGCTGGGAAGTTTTTCTGGTAAGCTTCACCAGTATAGCATTTTATATCCGTAAGCTTTTTGTTGTTTGTTTTCTTTGTTAAAGGAGAATCTGGGGACAAGCTCTGTTGCTTCCTGTGTCCAGTAACTCAGTAACTCAGTAGGCCTCATTTTTTAAATGCACCCCCAACATACCACACACACGCACACGCACACACACACGAGGGTGTTGCCAGGGTTTGGTTTTATATTTGAGGTGGTGAGTCAGAAAGTTTTGTTCTTGAGTGTCTTAACTGGGTGTCAAAGTAGCAAGAGAATCCTGACGAGAGGGGTATACTTGGCAGGGTTGGAGACCAGTTCTTAATGTAGTTCCTCACTATGTCCTGTGCTCTTCAATAAGTCCTATAGCACTGGTTATTAGACAGTGAGGCTTGAGTCTTGCCTAACATGTGTATACAGCCTGATATGCAGCCAAACACACATTTTGTAGATTTTCTACAAAGAGTCTTTCCTGTAAATAGTCCCCAAACACAATATGTTTTATCTCTGTCCATGATTCTGTCTTGTCAACTTTGTCTCATATCTTAAGAATTATTTTAGATTCTAATAAATTCTATACCTTAACATATCTGGATAATAGTGATTACTTTTGCCAGGAATGGTGGCACATGTTTGCTACGCCATTATATAGGAAAGCCAAGTGCCCCAGAGAGTGGCACTATTAGGATGTGTAGCCTTCAAATTGTTGTTGGAGTTTGTGTGGCCTTGTTGGAGAAGGAGTGTCACTTTGGGTGTGGGCTTTAAGACACTCATTGTAGCTTCCTGGAAGTCAGTCTTCTCCTAGTAGCCTTCAGATGAAGATGTAGAACTTTCAGCTTTTCCTGCACCATGCCTGCCAGGACACTGCTATACTCCTGCCTTGATAATAATGAGCCTCTGAACCTGTAAGCCAGCCCCAATTAAATGTTGACCTTATAAGAGTTGCTTTGGTCATGGCATCTGTTCACAGCAGTAAAACCCTAACTAAGACACCAAGGTACTAGGATTGCTGGTTGTTCAAAGCCAACTTAGACTACATAGTGAGTTCAAGGATAGCCTGGGCTATATAGACTCTGCCTCAAAAAACAAAGAAACAAACTTAAAGGCCTTTTAGTTCCTTTAAATAAGTAGCTCTCAACCTGTAGGTTGTGACCTCTTAAAGATCACTGGAAATATCAGATATTTACATTACTATTCATAACAGTACCAAAATTACAGTTGGGAAGTAACAACAAAAGTAATTTTATGATTGAGGAATCTCCACAGCATGAGAGATTATAATAAAGGTTTGCAGTATCCGGAATGTTGAGAACTGCTGCTTTAGATAATTTCATAGCCATACTTGGAAATATTTATGCTAAATTAATAACACTTTGTACATTCATATATATTTAACATACACTCTGAAGTTTTTAAGAAGAACATTTTCACATCCTGCTTCCTTGTCCTTTGTTGAAATCTTGGACTGTCTGCTAGAGGAAATGAGCACTGACTAAGCAGTCGGTGCTCTGGAGGGCTTATCTGGGAATAGATTTTTCTGTGTAGTTCTTTTAGGAATCATAAAAGTTAAGAGATGAATATAGAATATTTTGTCTTGGCTTTTAGCAATCACTTATAAGAGAGAGAATGCCAAGGTGGCCTGTGCTACTTGATAAAGATTGTATGGTTCTTCAGTAAAAGGGTTAATACTTTGTATCTAAACATCAAGGAAAACTTATGCCACTTTCCCCGTTTTTGGATATAAATTACCTGTTGATCTCATAACATGTTTTCTTCCCTCAGTTATTTCAGAACAGAAGCAGGTATGTAAAAGTGGCTATTGGAGAGGATAAAAGAGCTCTTCTGTCCACCACTTAGCCTCCTCCCTGTGCTTGAGACATTTAAGACTAAGAGAAACTGTGGTGCATCAGAGTGTAGTTGAATGGTTCTGCCTAGGATAAATACTTCTCCTCAGGTTACCTAAGGAAAATGAATTCATTATGAAGCCCAGTGTCATTTCCCCTGTTGCAGAACAAGGCGCTTTGGTCATCTTCCATGTGAAGATGCCAAGGTCTACACCCTAGTTCATCTCTCTTCTGCTGTGACCCACACCAGCCTTTCAGCTGTTGCTACACTAGAACAGCTTCACATTTACTCCCAGAGACTGTTTCCCCAGTCTCTTTCCTTTCTTTGTGCTCTTAGAAACAAAGGGTAAACTCCTTCTGCCACTATGAGATTATTATCGGGAAAGGTAGATAGATGTAATGTCTCTCTGTAGCAAGTAAGTAAAGTTCTAAACACAGGAAGTCTTTGAGTTTGGCTTGGAGTTGGTCTGTTTGCTGAACCTGTTCTTGAGCCTGTTGTGTTTTCCTTGACTTGCTCACCACTTAGTGATAATGTCAGTCAAAGCCTTGGGCTTTTGAACTAATATGTTTAACTTTGTGGCTCTGTAGAAAATAAAGGACTCCACTTTTGAAAACTGGAAGAATATTCGAGGTCCAAGGCCTTGGGAAGATCCTCAACTCCTCCAAGGACGAAACCCAGAAACTCTTAAGCCTAAGACAACCTGACTGCTCAGTTTTTGTTTTGGTTTGGTTTTTCAGTGAAAATGTTCTCACCTCCATCTGTAGGAAGAAGATTCCAGACCTGTGGAAACCTGGATGCGAATAATATGATAGCAGAAAATTTTGATTAAACAGTCAAATATAAGTCTGTATGCTTTTTTGTCTACTTCCAACTTTTAAAAGTCCCACGGCCTTTAAAATTTCCAACACTTTAAATGCCTAGTTTTTTTTTTAATAATACCTAATCTCTTTCAAATTACAAAGGCTCTTTAAATCCCCAGATTTCTCTGAAATACCCAATGTCTCTCTAACTGTGGGCTCCTGAAAGTGTTGAACACACACACACACACACACACACACACACACACACACTCCTAGCAATGTATAAAAAAAAAGTTACTACTGCTTCCATAATATGCCATGGATTCTACTTTCCTATCCTCCTATCTACTTGCCACTCATACTCTTTTTTCAGCTAGTAGAACATTTTTGCTATTTCAGTTTGGTTTCTGATGAAAATCATAGGCGTAGATATAGATTTTATCATAAAGTTGTGACATTATGTTAAGCCTATAAATAAGTGTTCATAATCTAGGACTTGTCTTGTGTTTTATTCCTAATACTTTATAAACCAGCCTCTGAAACCTGTTCATATGCAATGCATGAGGGTAAGAAGATGTGACATTTGGTTGAGGTTATCAAATGGCATAGTCTATGAGTTAGTTCTAGTTTGTTTGTTAGATTTCCTGTAATCTGATCCTTAAACAGATCAGATTACCATTAAAAATGGTAGGAAAGGTAAGAGTTTTGTTTTTAAAACCAATAACTCATTTTCTTTTTTTACTTCTGTTTAGGCAGTCTCAATTTTCTACCTTGTGTAATCTTAATGCTGAATTCTAAATACCTGAAGTTTTAGCTGAAATATTCCCACTATAACTGTTCCAAATGATAAAAACACTCCACTTTTTCCTCAGTCAATTTTAATTAATTTCAACACATTAGTTTTAGTAATCTTAGAATATTACTTAATGGATAATTACAAACTGACTTCAAAGTTAGTGTCTTAGTTACATTTCTGTTGCTGTGATAAAACACTGACCAAAAGCAACTTGTAAAATAAAGGGTTAATTTTGTTTATACTCTTAGTCAGGGGAAGAACTCAAGTCAGGGACTGATGTAGAGGCCACGCAGGAGCATGGCTTTCTGGCTTGCTCCCCATTTCCTACTCAGTTTCCTTTCTTATACAACCCAGGATCACTTGGGATAGCACCATCTACAATGGGCAGTTCTCCCACCATCAATGATCATTCAAGGAAATTACCTGTAGGCTTGCCTACAAGCCAGTCATATAGAGATATTTTCTGGATTATAATTCCTTCTTCTCAGATGACCCTAGTTTGTATCTAGTTGATATGAAAACCAGCCATAGTTATTTACCCCTTGTCAATCTGACACACCAACACAGCACTTCCTAAGCCACAATTCTTCTTGTTTGTTCATGGTGTCATGCTTATAGTAATATGACAGTGTAAAACATTCCAACTTTTAAAAGTCCCACAGTCTTTAAAATTTTCAATACTTTAAATGTCCAGTTTTTTTTATAATACCTAATCTCTTTCAAATTACAAAGGCTCTTTAAAACCCCAGATTTCTCTGAAATACCTAATGTCTCTCTAACTGTGGGCTCCTGAAAGACGAAACAAGAACAAAACTAAAGACAAAGAAATTAAAGACATTTTTACCCTGAGGGAGAAGAATTGAGCATGCACAGTCACAAATAAAATCAAAATCTAAATTCAACAGTGACCCTTTCATGGTCCTCTAGGCCCCAAAGGGTGTAGACAGCTAGCTTCACTTCGTTGGAGCTGCCAGCTGCAAACACATGAAGTTTACCTCCCAGGCCGGTGCCTACTCCACAGTTATTATCCTTGGCTGTTCTCTTGGTACTACTATCTCTAAAATGCTAGGGTCTCCTACTGTACTTCTGTCAGCTTCTGGGCTATCGTCAAGATCCCTGACCCTGCCACATAGTGCCAAGCCTTGATTTCTCTCCATGACTTCTTCAATCCTGGGCCATCTACTGCAACTGAGTCTGCACCTTTACTAATGGCCTCTCCCTGCCTCCCTTGAGGGACTCTCTCAAGCCTCAGCTATGTTCCATGATCCCTTCAAATCTTTAAAACCAGTATTACCTGGGTGATTGTTACACTACCAAGTTCACTTTCCAGCATGAGATGAAGCCTCACCTCCTTCTGGACCATGACTTCTATGTGCTGACTGAGAGGAAACATTTTTCAGAAGATTTTGCTCCAATAAAGTTGATTTTCCATTTTTCCCCAACAAAATATTTTTATTGATTGTTTGGGAATTTTGCATAATGCACCCTACTCAACATATGCTTCCTAGTCCTCCCAGGTCTGTCCCCAACCTTTGTGACCTCCTCCCCAGTGCCCCCCCCCAAAGGAGAAAGAAGGAAAAAAACTACAGGTCCATTTTATGTTGACTGTGTACTTACCAGAGGATAGTTAACATTCTTCCTCTCCGCCCCCCCCCCCCCAATAGCCAGCTCCTTAAAACTAAGACCTTCTCTATATTCACTCCTGCCAGAAGCTATCAGTTTTGGAGAGCTACACTTCAGCATTCTTACCTAAAGTTTAAAAGAGTTCTCTTTGATGGCCTCTTTTTTTTTCTATATGTATTTTTTTATTTCATTCGATATATTTTTTATTTACATTTCAAATGATTCCTATTTTCTGGTCCCCCACTCCCCGAAAGTCACATAAGCCCCCTTCCCTTCCCCTATTCTCCCACCCACCCCTTCCCAGTTCCATGTTCTGGTTTTACCTTATACTGCTACACTGAGTCTTTCCAGAACAAGGGGCCACTCCTCTGTTCTTCTTGCACCTCATTTGATGTGTGGATTATGTTTTGGGTATTCCAGTTTTCCAGGCTAATATCCACTTATTAGTGAGTGCATACCATGATAGATCTTTTGAGACTGGGTTACCTCACTTAGTATGATGTTCTCCAGCTCCATCCATTTGCCTAAGAATTTCATGAATTCATTGTTTCTAATTGTGTATATATACCACATTTTTTGCATCCATTCTTCTGTTGAGGGATACCTGGGTTCTTTCCAGCTTCTGGCTATTATAAATAGGGGTGCTATGAACATAGTGGAGCATAGATCCTTATTATATGCTGGGGAATCCTCTGGGTATATGCCCAGGAGTGGTATAGTAGGATCTTTCGGAAGTGATGTGCCCAGTTTTCTGAGGATCCACCAGACTGATTTCCAGAGTGGTTGTACCAATTTGCAACCCCACCAGCAGTGGAGGAGTGTTCCTCTTTCTCCACATCCTCGCTAACACCTGCTATCTCCTGAGTTTTTAATCTTAGCCATTCTGACTGGTGTAAGGTGAAATCTCAGGGTTGTTTTGATTTGCATTTCCCTGATGACTAATGAAGTTGAGCATTTTTTAAGATGTTTCTCTGCCATCCGAAGTTCTTCAGGTGAGAATTCTTTGTTTAACTCAGTACCCCATTTTTTAATAGGGTTATTTGGTTTTCTGGGGTCTAACTTCTTGAGTTCTTTGTATGTTCTTTCTGTGTTGTTTATCAAGACCCTGTGTTGTCTGTCTAGTCTATGTATCGTCTGTCCGGTCTCTGTGATCAATCATTTGGGATAGCACTTTTGAAGTTGATTTGCATGTATATTTTGGGGAAATTAGTAATTGAGACAGTCTGTGAGAGTCTGTGAAAGACTGAGCTATTTGCTTTGTAAAGACATGCATGTGTCAGCTGATAAGAGGTTTTCCCTGATCAGATCTAATTTTTATAAGTTTTGTTGATAACCATATTTTTTCATTCCCTATAGATACACAAACATAACCATGTCCCCATCTTAAAACTATTGCAGGTTTCAACTCTATTGTTTGGCTTAGTTCCTCAGTGTTGTTGTTGCTGTTGTTTTGTTTTGTTTTGTTTTTGATAACCCAGTATCTCTCAGCTGCTGTTGTTCCTTTTTTTCACTAACATTAAGAAAATTTAGAGTTCTTTTGTGATTGGGTTACCTCATCCAGGATGATATTTTCTAGTTCCATCCATTTGCCTAAGAATTTCATCAGCTCATTGTTTTTAATAGCTGAGTAGTATTCCATTGTATAAATGTACCACATTTTCTATATCCATTCCTCTGTTGAGGGACATCTGGGTTCTTTCTACCTTCTGGCTATTATAAATAAGACTGCTATGAACATAGTAGAGCATGCGTCCTTATTACATGTTGGAGTGTCTTTTGGGTATATGCCCAGGAGCGTTATAGCAGTCCTACAGTAGTACTATGCCCAATTTTCTGAGGAACTACCAAACTGATTTCCAGAGTGGTTGTACCAGCTTTCATTCACAGAACACACATGATATGCATTCACTGATAAGTGGATATTAGCCCAGAAGCTTGGAATACCCAGGACACTATTCACAGACCAAATGAAGCTCAAAAAGAAGGAAGAACAAAGTATGGATACTCTGGCCCTTCTTAGAAGGGAGGTCCTTCTTAGAACAAAATATCCACAGGGGGAGATATTGAGACAAAGTGTAAATCAGAGACTGAAGGTTTCCTCCATCCAAAGATTGCAACACATGGGGATCCATCCCATGTACAGTTACCAAACCCAGACACTATTGTGGATGCCAAAAGTGCTTGCTGACAGGAGCCTGATATAGCTGTCTCCTGAGAGGCTTTGTCAGTGCATGACAAATACAGAGGGGGACACTGTCAGCCAACCATTGAACTGAGCACAGGGTCCGCAATGGAGGAGCTAGAGAAAGGACCCAAGGAGCTGAAGGGGTTTGCAGTCCCATAGGAGGAACAACAATATGAACTACCCAGTACCTCCAGAATTCCCAGGGACTAAACCACCAACCAAAGAGTACATATGGAGGGACCCATGGCTCCAACTACATATGTAACAGAGGATGGCCTTGTTGGACTCAAAGGAAAGAGATGTCCTTTGTCTTGAGAAGACTCAATACCCCAATATAGGGGAATGCCAGGACAGGGAAGCGGGAGTGGGTAGATGGGTAGCAGGGGAAGGGGGAATGAGTTAGGGGTTTTTTAAGGGGGAGACCAGGAAAGGGGAAAACATTTGAAATGTAAACAAAGAATATACCTAATTTTAAAAAAAGAAAAAAAAAGGAAGAAAATTTAGAGTTAGCAAAGCATTATTTGTCTGTCCCTGGGGATTTTTCCTCTTCCTTTTTGTTTAATAAGCATCTCTTTTAAGGTAAGACTGGTTCTTTCTATAACTGCTTGTCCTGTGGTATTATGTTATATTCCAGTAATCTGATTTATATTGTAATATACAAAGAATTGCTTCATCTTATTGTATACATAAGGTGGAGCATTGTCAGATTTAATTCATGCAGGTATCCCCATAATTGCCATTATTTCCAGTAAACGGGTAATTACACAGTCAGACTTTTCAGAACTTAGAGCAGTTGTCCATTGAAACCCTAAGTATGTGTCAATGGTATTGTGTATATACCATTGTTTTACAAATTCTGTAAAATGAAAACCATCCATCCGCCAAATGTCATTTTTTTTTGGTATCCCCTTGGGTTATTATCAGCAGGTAATACAGTTTGGTTGTATAGAGAACATGTAGGAAATTTCTATTATTTTTGGCTTGTTGTGAAGTGATGGACATTTTTTCAAACCTCTTTTTAAAACCTTTTTAAAATTAATATGTTTTTTTCATGAAAATTAGAGGCTTTTAACATATTTTTTTAGATTAATTATTGGTCAATTTTTGAGCTAATGGACTGGGCAAATCTGTATGAGACCAAATATGAGTAATATATAATAGATAGTTTTTACTTCTGATGGCTTCTGTAATTGTATAAATAACAAAGTTATTTTTGAGTTATCAGGTACAAATTTATTAATCTCTATATGAAAAACAACTCTTTTTGCATATAAAGAATTAGTAATTATGTCAAGAGATTCAGGATAAATTAATAATGCCATAAGGGTTGCATACAATTTTGATTTTTGAATTTTTGGCTTTTGCTCACAGGAGTCCAGGATGGAGATGTCTCAGTAGCTAGTGGTAGCTCTTTGTAAGAAAAGTTGTTCCCATTTCTCCTAACCTTAGGCCTGGACAACGACTGTATAGATTTCATTTGTGCATAAATGCTTTTCAGTTGGCCTTGGTGTGCAAACTTATTCTATTATATCTGACTTTCCTACTCTCTTCTCCTGTTCTGGTGAATCCTGTGAAACTAGATGTTCCTCAGTGTAATGATCCTTAAACAATCAAAAATTGAAATATAGTGGCGCAGCACAGTCCTAATGGTCCAAGTAAATGCTGGGTGCTCTCATCTTGGTGTTTACCATAAGACAATGTAATTGCTGTTTAGAGTATGGTTGAATAATAGTATCAGGTTCTTTACCAAAAACCTTTGTGCCCTCCTCACATCCCAATTGAATGAGGTAATAAGCAGATTCATAGTAAGGTGTCAGTACCTTAGCTAGGGAGGCAGGAAAATAGAACCAAAAAAGTGGCCCCTCCTGCCAAAACACGGCAGAGTCAAATTATAATTTATACAAGAAATATTCTGACTTTTTGTTGTTGTTGTTGTTTTTCAAGACAGGGTTTCTCTGTGTAGCTCCAGCTGTCCTGGAACTTACTTTGTAGACCAGGCTGGCCTTGAACTCAGAAATCCGCCTGCCTCTGCCTCCCAAGTGCTGGGATTAAAGGCATGCGCCACCACTGCCTGGCCAATATTCTGACTTTCAATTGCCTTGTCAACTATAGCTAAAGCCTTTAAGCCTCTGTGATAAGTTTTCTAAAGGATTTAGGATCGGGATCTCCTCATAAAATATTAAATAATGGTTTTAATTCTCATGTAGATAATCTCAAATAGGGTCGCAGACAATGTCACCTAGTAGTTTCTGAAAGTCATTCAAAGTATTGAGGAAGTCTTTTCTGATAGAAATCTTTTGAGCTTTAATCATCTTTGGAAATAACTGAAAACGTAAGTATCAATAAGGTTCCTTTTGTTGAACTTTTTCAGGAGCAACCTGAAGATCATGAATGTGCAATGAATCTTTAAGAGCACCACCCTTTCTCCTTGTGAATCATCCAGTAATATAGCATCCATGTAACGAATTATATATAAATCTACAAAAGCTGCTCATAGAGTTTTTTGTTTTTTGGGTTTTTTTGGTTTTTTTGGATTTGTTTTTTCTCTCTCTCTCTCTCTCTCTCTCTCTCTCTTCGAGACAGGGTTTCTCTGTATAGCCCTGGCTGTCCTGGAGCTCACTCTGTAGACCAGGCTGGCCTCGAACTCAGAAATCCACCTGCCTCTGCCTCTGCGTCCCAGAGTGCTGGGATTACAGGCGTGCGCCACCATCGCCCAGCTTTGTTTTTTTTTTTTTTTTTGAAAAGATTTATTTATTTATTTTATGTATATGAGTACACTGTCACTGTCTTCAGACACACCAGAAGAGGGTGTCAGATCCCATTACAGATGGTTGTGAGCCATTATGTGGTGCTGGGATTTGAACTCAGAACCTCTAGAAGAGCAGTCAGTGTTCTTAACCACTGAGCCATCTCTCCGGCCCGCTCATAGAGTTTTTAAGGCTTGAGCAACAAACATAAAGTAGAGCTATTAGCTGTACCTTGAGGGGACACTTTCCATTGAAAATGTTCCATGGGATCTTTAAAATTCACAGAGGGAACACTAAAAGCAAATCACTTGCAGTCTTGAAGTTCTAGCTTTATGGTAAAGAAGCAATCTTTTAAATCAATAATTATCTTGAAAATGTTTGTGGAAATGGCAAC
This sequence comes from Apodemus sylvaticus, assembly GCF_947179515.1. Classification (NCBI taxonomy): domain Eukaryota; kingdom Metazoa; phylum Chordata; class Mammalia; order Rodentia; family Muridae; genus Apodemus; species Apodemus sylvaticus. The sequence continues at coordinate 40,860,191 of NC_067477.1, forward strand.
AGGGAAGGCAGTCCTGGTTGCAAAGCTCCCACAAGCTGCGTAGTCTCATTAGCCTTTCTAAGATCTTGCAAAAGCCTCCCCTTGCCAGAATTTTTCTTAATAACAAAAATAGGGGTATTTCAAGGGGGAATGGATTCTTCTATGTGACCTGATTTCAGCTATTCCTGTACTAGCTGCTGTGCTGCTAATTTTTTTCTTGTGTAAGTGGTCATTGATCAACCTACACTGGATCATCATTTTTCTAAATAATTTTATCAGCATGGGGTACAGACTTGTCAATGACCCCTAAGAAAAATGCCACAGCCCTTGTTTTGAATGATTGTCCTGTACAGATATAGGTTGATTTATCCTTGAGCTTTTGTGCCCTTATCCTTGCCCTGGTAGGTATTGTCGTTTTAGCATTTGTTGAGTAATTAACTCATTAGGACTACACATTAATGTCCCCATTTGTGATAAAAACATCTCCCCTCCCCAAATGTATAGGTAACCCTTAGATAATATTGGGTCTAAAATGTCCTTTATTACCTTATTTATCTTCTCAAGTTAATAAATTGGAACTCTGTTTAGGGCTCTGACTCTGTCTTATGCCTTTCTTATGCTGAGCTTCTGTATATTGCTTTGGCCAAGATAAAGCCCATTGTTCCTTTGCAATAATAGATACATCTGCTCCAGTGTCTTTATCAGTTTCTGAAAACTCTTCCCATTTACTTTAAGGGTTAGTTCAGGCCTATGTTGCTGGATTGCCTGAACCCAAAATGTGTCAGATGAGCCAAAATCCCCATTCCCTCTCTATTATGATTCTTGTTCTGGGTGACAGGTAAAGGCAGCAAAACTAATTGAGCTGTCCTGCTTGTATGACATCAGTTTCTTGAGGGGAGTACACCATAATCTCAATTTCTCCATGTAATCATTATCTATAACTACTGGTGAGATATGCAGTCCTTTCATTATAGAACTATTTCTTCCCAGCAATAGCTCCATTAATCCTGAGGACAATGAGCCAAAGATACCTGTGGGAAGAGCTTGCACTCCCAGTTTAGGAGTCAATGCTGTGTAGGTAGTGGGACTGAGGTCCAGCCTGGCACTTCCTGGTGTTGCTCTGATAAGTTGTAAAACAAAGTGCTTGCTCTGGGCCTGTGGGATAAACTTGAGCACCCCATAAACTTGTTTGCTTTGTCTCATGGCCTGGGGCTGGCCCCTGTATTCATTTCCCAACCTATCAGGTATCAGGATTGTCTTCTATATCTGTCTTGGACCTACATTACTTTGTTTTTGTTTGTTTGTTTGTTTGTTTTGTTTTGCTTTCGAAACAGGGTTTCTCTGTGTAGCTCAGGCTGTCCTGGAACTCACTCTGTAGACCAGGCTGGCCTCGAACTCAGAAATCCGCCTGCCTCTGCCTCCCAGAGTGCTGGGATTAAAGGCGTGCGCCACCACCGCCCGGATGGACCTACATTCATTAACCCAATGCTTTCACTTTCGGCATCTAAGGCAAAGTCCTGGATCTCATCTTTCTTCATTAACTCTTTTTCCTTCTCTGTCATGGGCAGTCTCTTACCTGATGCCCTAATTGTCCACATCCCAAACATCCTCATGCATCCTAACTATTTCTTTCTCCTTGAGGCTGAACAAACAAAGCCTGCACTGTTTTTCCCTGCCTAGCAGCAGCTATAGCCAAACCCTGCACATATCAAGGTCCCATGTCTGCACAAATCTTGATATATAAAGTCAAGTCTGCCTTCTTCTTATAGGGGCTTAAAGCAGCTTGACATGTGGAGTTAGCATTTTCATATGCCAGTTGCTTCACAAAAGGTATGCCATTATTAGAATCCCCTCCAAACAATCTCCCTGTGACTTTCAAAAGTTGATCAGCAAAGTCTTGGAAAGGCTTATCAGGTCCCTGCCTAATATTTAAAATACTCTGTGTTAAATCTCTTTTTGGGGACCGACTTGCTCAAACTCTTTTTTGCTGCAAGAGCTACTTGTGCCTACAGTCCTGAATGATATCTTGTCTGCTCATCTACTGACTCACATGGACCTTCTCCCCCTAACATGTTAATATCCTATTTCAGATTTCCTGCCTAAGCATTCATTTCTGCAGTCTTTTTTGCAGCATCAAAAGATTCTGATCTCCATACCAAATACCCCCCACTTCTCAAGCAGCCTTTTCCCATCAACTTCTAATCATGAGGCATCAGATTAAATTTTGCAAATCCATCAGTCAATCAATCAATCAATCAATCAATCAGTGCCACAATAAAAGGAGTGTTAGGGCTGTACTGAGTACAAGCAATTTTTAATCTCCTTCAATTGTTTCCATTCTATGGGTGTATACTGCCTTTATCTTTGCCCATTTTGGTCTAAAATCTTCACAACAGGAAAACAACTCTTAGGAACATCAACTTATTCTCCTTTTTCTACTTCTCTATGTAATGTCTCTTCTATGGGACACCGAAGTTTCTTGGCAGACACTGAGAGGGACTCTGAAGAGACTTCTTCCCCTTTTAGACTAATGGAGCATAACTACTGCAAATCCTCAATCACGTTTAAACATTGCTTTATCCCATCCTTTGCCTATACTGGAAAAGCAATAAGTGGTGGCCAATCTGGATTATGATATTTATCAGCTTCCTCCTCTGATTCTTCCTCATCCCCTGGGTCTAACTTGTCATCTCCTTCTTCATGTGGGAATTCTGCCAGAGAAGGGGAAGGAGGCACAGTGGCAGCTGCTGATAGTTGCTTCCCAGTGCCCTGCTTTTTAAACTTCCCCAATTCCTCTTCAGCTTGTCTTATTGATTCTTTCATTTTTTGATATTCATGGCAAGGGCCTAAAGCATCTCTGATTAAAGCCCACCAAAAAATAAAATAAAATAAAATAAAAAAATTTAAAAAAAAAAAAAGATCTACTGAGACCTTCCCAGGTCTGTGAACAGTGTAATGGTCTGTTAAGCATTTTCTGATTTTTTTCCACAAGTTTGCATATGTACTGTTCCTTGCTCCAGGAACCAAGCATAAACTTTCTCAATAACTTTTTAAAATCTAATCAACCGTTGAAAACTCACCTTGGACCCTCGTGTCTTTAACTTGCTTTTAAGCATATGAACAAACAACAGCCTACTGCTAGTCTGTCCCATGGCACAGCTCACTTACTTTCAGTTTCTTTGTTTTATCGAGCAAGCACTCTTTCTTAGATGCATCCCTCACTGAATTCCAAATATATTAGCATGTGTTATGGTGCTAAAAACTGATGGTAATTGATTTTTCTGCTTGCATTTATTTTTTGCTGTTAGTATGAAACTGCTAAGCACTAAAAAGGACATATGCCATTGATGCAGGTAGAAGCATACAAGGTTTTGTGTTTTGGCATCTGGAATTGTACAGTGGCTCTGAACCTTGCTCTGTAACTATGTACGAGTGTTTGAGGACTATATTCAGTATCCTTAGATTAAATGTACTTTGTCCACATGTTCCAAAACTCAAGACAGTGAATCAGAAAATGATGGAACATTCTAGGGACTAAATATACTTCTAGGATCTCCGACCTTCTCATTCTCATTCCTGGATTGTGCTAAATATGGTCTATTCTATGTTCTCTGTTACGCTAGCTGGGGTTGGAACATGGCTCCCTCATTCAATTACATATTTACCAGCTTTCTGTTTTTGATGTTGTACTTCACTGCCTAAGCTTGGCTGTCTTAGGACTTGCTCTGTAGGTCAGGCTGGCCTTGAACTCAGAGAACCATCTATCTAGTTTGTTTAATTTTAGTCTTAACTTTTTAGGTGTAGTCTAAGGAGGAAGAGAAAATGTAGAAAACTGAAGTTCTCTTGAAGAGAAGAGGATATAAGAGAGTTTTGGAGGTATACTGCAGAGTAAGATATGGGTTATATTTAGACCCCATGATTTTGTAAGCTATAGGAAGAGTTTCATCAGGGGAAGAGACAAAATGGGCAGTTCAGACAAGCTTTGAGTTGCCAGAGCTCTGGTGTCAGCAGCAGGTGCAGGAAGGTTCCTAGAGCTTTAAGGCTGGTACAACTTTGTCTCTGTCTCTGTCTGTCTGTCTATCTGTCTGTCTATCTGTCTGTGTGTAAGAGAGAGAGAGAGAAACGGAGAGAGAGACAGAGAGAAAAAGGGAGGGAGGGAGAGGGAGAGAGAGAGAAACAGAGAGAGAGAGAGAAAAAGGGAGGGAGGGAGGGAGAGAGAGAGAGAGAGAGAGAGAGAGAGAGAGAGAGAGAGAGAGAGAGAGAGAGAGAGAGAGAGAGAGATTTGGGTGGTGGCAGGACTGGCCGAGTGGACAGGCTCAGAGCATTGCAGTCATAGTGTTTCTTTGGATCTATGGCAGAGGTTTTGAATATACTGTAGGAAAACAAAAAGTACAAGGGAGTGGCCAAGAAAGAAGCAGATGGGACAGGTGGAGGCACAAGACAAGTTGGCTCAGCTAACCCATGGAGGCTCTTCTTTTTCCTGTCCTGCATGTTTCTTCCTTTAGTCCATGGCAGCATCTTCCCCCTCCTTCCCTCCTCATGGCCATCTGTCTCCAAGCCTGCAAAACCTCAGTCCCACCTGTTTCTCTTCTACCCAGCTATTGGCTATTGGCATCTTCATTTAGCAATCGTGATTAACTGAGAGCAGGGCACAGAGGTTATATACAGACTCCAGGTATTGGGGGCCTGCACTTAGCATTGCAATATACAGCAAGAGACAAAGCCTCAACACATGGATGCTTGTAAGGAAGCACACACACACACACACACAGACACACAGAGACAAACACAGGCACACACATATACACATGCAGACACACACATATACAGAAACAAACAGACACATATACACACAGAGAGACACACAGAGAGATGCACACACACACAGAGGAACATTGGCAGTCTCTCACACACACACACATAAATAAAAAGTGTAATTTTAAGAATGCTTTGAGGGCTGGTGATATGGCTTAGCTGTTAAGAGCACTGTCTGCTCTTCCAAAGGTCCTGAGTTCAAATCCTAGCAACCACATGGTGGCTTACAACCATCTATAATGAAATCTGACAGCCTCTTCTGGTGTGTCTGAAGACAATTACAGTGTACTTAAACATAATAAATAAATAAATCTTAAAAAAAAAAAAGCCCGGTGGTGGTGGCACATGCCTGTAATCCCAACACTCTGGGAGGCAGAGGCAGGTGGATTTCTGAGTTCGAGGTCAGCCTAATCTACAGAGTACGTTCCAGGACAGCCAGGGCAATACAGAGAAACCCTGTCTCCAAAAAAACAAAAGAAAAAAAATGCTTTGAAAACAAATGTAAGGAATTAACAACAAAGAAAAATCATCATATGAATTTACTTTTTTTTGTGTAATCATGAGGGTTGTGAACAGGATGGGTGAGGACCAGATGACAGCTATGTAGGAATTCCAGGCTTCCCAAAGAATATTCTTATTGTTAATCTGCATCTGTGGAAGTAGGAGGTAAATAGAATTTTTATTAGCAATTTTCTAGTTGTATTTGAAAGTCATTTACTCAGTGAGACACTTGGCAGTCACTATGGAACCCTCTTTGAAAGTAGTAGACTTAAGTTCAGTGACTAACAGTAGGAAAAGTCATAGTATTTTCCCATAGTGCACTTGGAGGGTCCTGCTCTTCCTTAGTAGGGAATGCTAAGTCCAGATAAGAAGAGGATTATAGATTCGGTCCTGAATAAGTTTATTTGTTCCTATAACCGTAGAAATGCTGAGATTCATTGAGAATGACTGAGTTTTAGATAGATGTTGTTCTATTATCAGTTCCTCCATAGAATCACCTTTCTCTAAACTTTATCACAACCTGCTTTTCCTCCCTGGTTATTCTCTGTTACCCTGCTTCCATCCCTTTCGCCAATACTTCTTTTGAGCATCAGTTACTGAGAGACCCCAACTCAATGTTTTTAGACCCCTAAACAACTAGCCCAGCACAGAGTAACTTGTTTTTCTGCTTTCAGCTTGAGAAAGATAGCCCACCCTGTTCTAGTTCCAATATCTAACTATACAATGCCTCAATGACATTTGCTCCAGATAATCGCTAACCTTCCTTAAGGCATAAACTATTGCCTGACTTCCTCATTCTATACTTCCCCATTCCATGCATAATTTGTCCTCCAACCCTTGCCTTGTGAATTGTGTCTTCTACCCCTTGTCTTGTGATTTTTCCCCTTTAAATATCCTTGACTTCAGTTGCACGGGGTCCCACAGTCCTCTACCCCTGTGTGGTTTACGGCTGTGGACCCCAGAGCTCTGGAATAAAAGAAATCCTCATGTTATTGCATCAAGACCGTTTCCCGCGAATAATATGGGTGTCGCCTTCTGAGGCGTGGGGCGCTGGGGCACCCTCAGTTTTTAGGGGTTTCACGTTACCACTTCCCCAAGGAAACTTGTAGCATGAGTGGTGACCTCTAACTTTGGTAACCCTGGGGCTACAAGCTGAAGGATTGGCTCTTACATCGTGATCACTTGGGCCATCTCTAGAACTTGGACTCTTCCTAGCTTCACAGTCGCCATGGTTCACTCTCAGAGAGCAACTTGAGCTGCCTAGGATCAGATTGATACTTGAAATCAAAAACCTGAGTGGATGCAAATGTCCAGGAAACATCCACTGTATGATGAAATCCAAAGGTACACAGTGTCCACAGCTCAGTTTGTCCTTCCAAGTTGGAGTTGAAGGATTCGGACACCTTGAGAGATGACTACAAGACTTCCACTATCAATAGGAATAGGTGAGGTAATTTAAAGAATCCTCTGGAAAAACTAGAGAATCCCAGGCCAAGTTCATCTTAAAAACTTGTATGGAAGCTGCAATGAGATAAGGGCATTATCTACTTGGGAACAGAGTAAAAAAGACATCTGGGGAATTAAGTGTGGAATGCAGTGTTTGTTTTCTCTGGGACCTTTTCCAGCTCTAAGAGCTGTGTATGAGTTCCTGAATACAGGAGAGGCCATAACAGCATTATTATTCATGGGTAGAAGATTGAAAGCCCAGGATATCAAGAGGATAACCTTAGCTTTTAATTGAAGGCTGGAGAACAGCTCACTTATTCAAGTACACTCATATGCTACACAATGACCTTTCAGCCAAAGGTATGCTACAGGTATGATTGCTGTGCTGTACACCTAAAAAATTCTTTCCACTTGAGGAAATCATGGTTGCTCTAATACACTGTACAACTTTACTCGCTTGTGGTATGCTGATTTGTGCAAACCTGCAATGCCAATGACAGAAATTACAGCTATATGATTACACATTATTGTACATTGCTGCGACCTTCCTGGTTGGGGTTGGAGCCCTGACTGGGTGGTAGTAAGGTCATGGAGAAAAAGATAAAAACTGTCACATGAACAGAATAGCTGGGTCAGGTGGTCTGTGCTACCCTGATGGAGCCACACCTTCCATTGTGAACCACTTGGAACCTCAGCTTGCATCAGTACTGTTTTATTATGTCGGGCATGGCTTGGGTGTGGAGATGGGGGCAGGAGTTACTAATCTTGGCAGGAGGTCTCTGTAGGCAAGTAGTCTCAGGCCTTAAACATTCAGGAGCAAGGAGCTGCAGTTGCTAGTTTTGGCACCAGTCTGATGAATTCTTACTAAGCACTAGTACTTGGGTCAGTATAAACCAGGTATGGGGGCATGCGTTTGCTTCAGCACTGTGGTGGCTGAGGGGGTATGATGGGGAGAAGTTTGAGAGTAGCCTGGGATGTGTGATGAGTTCAGGCTAGTCTGGGGAACATAGTTTAGGGTCCAAGCATCTGCCCTCCCAATGGCTGCCCCTCAGGATTACTCATCTGAATCATTTTGTACTGATGCTGTTGGAAGAGCAGAGATTCTTAGGCTCTGGAGAAATAGCACTGCAATTACTTTTCAAATTGTCTTCCCCTGAATGCACATACACTTAAGAGTGGTGGAGGTTATTGACTACTGGCATGCTCTAGGGTTGATTCCCAAGGTATATGGCAAGCTTCTGTTGTTATTTAGGCTTTCCTGTTAGCCCCAAGAAAACATTCTCTTTCTTGCTGTTTTTGGTTTTTGAGGTTATTCTGAAGGGTGTTGTTTCTCTGGTTTTTTTTCTCTCAAGTCCTTTGTAATTTGTGTGCAAGAGGGCTATTGATATTTAGGTGTTAATTCTGTGCCATGCTTCTTTGTTGAAAACACTTGTGAGGTATCAAAGCTTCCTGGTGGAGTATTTAGATTCTCTTCTGTATATAATCCTGACATCTGCCAATGAAGATGCTTTGACTTGTTCCTTTCCTATTTGATCTTCTTCTGGTGTCTCACAACTCTAGTTTAGATTACAAGTGCTGTTGTGAAAGGTATGGAGTGAGTGACCTTTTGTCCTTTCATTTCTGTTTTTCTCTGCTTAAGCTATTGTTGACTTTGAACTTGCTGTATGCTACCTTTCTTATGCTGAGGTATGTCACTTGTATCCCTAATCTTGCCAGGGCTTTTATCATGAAGGGATGGTGGATTTTGTCAAAGGCCTTTTCTGCATCTAATGAGATGGACATGTTTCTTTTGTTTCTCAGATTGTTTATGTGGTTTATTATGCCTCTCAGTTTTCATACATTGAAGTATCTCTGCATCCCTTGAATGAAACTTATTTGTTCATGGTGGATAGTCTTTTCTTTCCTTTTTTCAGTTTATGTCTTTTTTTTCCTTTCTCTTTTTTATTTAGTATCTTCTTTATTTACCTTGCTAATGGTAAAATATTTCCCAATTTCCCCCTCCCAAAAGCCCCCCTCCCCAAAGATTCCCTATCCCTCCTCCCACCCCCTGCCTCCATGTATATGCCCCTCTACCCGACACACTCCCATCTCCCCCCACTCCCTGTCCATTTCCCTTTGTTGGGGCCTCTATTGAGCCTTTAGCTGACTAAAGACCACTCCTCCCACTGATGCCCAACAAGGCCTTCCTCTGCCACATTTATGGCTGGAACCATGTGTACCCCTTGGTTGATAGTTCAGTCCCTGGGAGTCTTGGGGTGTCTGGGTGTCTGAAGTCATTGTTCTTCCCATGGGGCTATAAACCCCTTCAGCTCCTCCAGACCACCCTCCAGATCCTCCACTGGGGACCCCAAGCCCAGTCCAATAGTTGGTTGCTGGTTTCTGCCTCTGTATTTGTAAGGCTCTGGCAGGGCCCCTCTGGAGACAACCATGGCATGCTCCTTTTGGTACCCGCTTTCGTCAGGGTTTGGTGACTGTTTATAGGATGAATCCCCAGGCAGGGCAGTCTCTGGTTGGCCTTTACTTCAGACTCTGCTCCACACATTGCCTCACGTATTGCTCCTGTGAGTATTATGTCCCCTTTCTCAGAGTAATCATAGCCCCCTCACTTAAGTCTTCCTTCTTCTTGAGCTTCCTGTGCTGGGTGAATTGTAACTTGTTTATTTTGAGCTTTTGGACTAGCATCTGCTTATTAGTGAGCACATACCATGTGTGTTCTTTTATGACTGGGTTATCTTGCTCAGGATGACACATTTTAGTTCCATCCATTTGCCTAAGAGTTTCATGAATTCATTGTTTTTAATAGCTGAATAGTACTCCATTGTGTAAATATACCACAGTTTCTGTATCCATTCCTCTGTTGAGGGACATCTGGGTTCTTTCCAGCTTCTGGCTATTATAAATAAGGCAGCTATGAACATAGTGGAGGATGTGTTTTTATTACATGTAGGAGCACCTTCTGGGTATATGCCCAGGAGTGGTATAGCTGGGTCCACAGATAGTACTATGTCTAATTTTCTGAGGAATTGTCAAACTGATTTCCAGAGTGGTTTTACCAGCTTGCAATCCCACCAACAATGGAGAAGTGTTCCTTTTCCCCCCAACATCCTCTCCAGCATCTGCTGTCACTTGAGTTTTTCCTCTTAGCTATTCTGACTGGTGTAAGATGGAATCTCAGTGTTGTTTTGATTTGCATTTCCCTGATAACTAAGGATACTGAACATTTCTTTAGGTGCTTCAGAGCCTTTTGAGTTTCCTCAGTTGAGAATTCCCTGTTCAGTTCTGTACCCCATTTTTTAATAGGGTTATTTGATTCTCTGGAGACTAACTTCTTGAGTTCTTTGTATACATTGGATATTAACCCTCTATCGGATGCAGGGTTAGTAAAGATCTTTTCCCAATTTGTTGGTTGCCAAGAACTCCTAAAGCTGATAAACAACTTCAGCAAAGTGGTTGGATATGAAATTAACTCAAGCAAATCAGTAGCCTTCCTCTACTCAAAGGATAAACAAGATAAGAAAGAAATTAGGGAAATGACACCCTTCACAATAGTCCCAAATAATATTTCATACCTAGGTGTGATCCTGACAAAGCAAGTGAAGGGTCTATATGACAAGAACTTTAAGCCTCTGAAGAAAGAAATCGAAGAAAGTCTCAGAAGATGGAAAGATCTCCCATGTTCATGGATTGGCAGGATCAATATAGTAAAAATAGCCATCTTGCCAAAAGCAATCTACAGATTCAATGCAATCCCCATCAAAATTCCAAATCAGTTCTTCATAGATGTAAAAAGAGCAATTCTCAAATTCATCTGGAATAAGAAAAAACCCATGATGGCAAAAATTATTCTCCACAACAAAAGATCTTCTGGGGGAATCACCATCCCTGACTTCAAGCTCTACTACAGAGCAATAGTGATAAAAACTGTTTGGTATTGGTATGCAGACAGTCAGGAAGATCAATGGAATAGAATTGAAGACCCAGAAAAGAACCCACACACGTACAGTCACTTGATATTTGACAAAGGAGCTAAAAACATCCAGTGGAAAAAAGCATTTTTAACAAATGGTGCTGGATCAACTGGAGGTCAGCATGCAAAAAAATGCAAATTGACCCATTCTTATCTCCTTGTACAAAGCTCAAGTCCAAGTGGATCAAAGATCTACACATAAGGATACAAAAAATGTGGTATATCTACACAATGGAGTACTATTCAGCCATTAGAAACAATGAATTCATGAAATTCTTAGGCAAATGGATGGAGCTAGAGAACATCATACTAAGTGAGGTAACCCAGACTCAAAAGGTGAATCATGGTATGCACTCACTAATAAGTGGTTATTAACCTAGAAAACTGGAATACCCAAAACATAATCCACACATCAAATGAGATACAAGAAGAAAGCAGGAGTGGTCCCTGGTTCTGGAAAGACTCAGTGAAACAGTATTTGGCAAAACCAGAACGGGGAACTGGGAAGGGGTGGGAGGGAGGACAGGGGAAGAGAAGGGGGCTTACGGGCTTACGGGACTTTCGGGGAGTGGGGGGGGGGGCTAGAAAAGGGGAAATCATTTGAAATGTAAATAAATTATATCAAATAAAAAAAAATTAAAAAAAAAAAAAAAAGATCTACACATAAAATCAAACACACTGAAGCTTATAGAGGAGAAAGTGGGGACAAACCTTGAACACATGGGCACAGGGGAAAAATTTCTGAACAGAGCACCAGTGGCATATGCTCTAAAAACAAGAATCAACAAATGGAACCTCATAAAACTGCAAAACTTCTGTAAGGCGAAGGACACAGTCAATAGGACAAAATGGCAACCAACAAATTAGTCTTTTTGATGTGTTCTTGTCTTTGGTTTGAGCAAATTTGAATGTATGTTCATGATGGGAATTAGTCTGTAATTCTTTTTCTTTGTCAGGTCTTTGTATGGTTAGGTATCAGGGTAAATATGGCCTCATAAAAAGATGTGGCAATGCCCTTTCTGTTTCTATTTGCATAATAATTTGAAATTAATTAGCATTAATTCTTTGAAGGTGTGGTATAATTTTGCTCTAAACTCATTGGTCCTTGCCTTTTTTTTTTTTTAAGGATACATTAAATTACTATTTCTATTTCACCAGTGGTTATGGGTCTATTTAACTTGCTTAACTGAACTTGATTTAGTGTTGGGAGGTGGTATATATAGAAAATTTATCCATTTCTTTTAGGTTTTCAAGGTTGGTGGAATGCAGAGTTTTGAAGTATGTCCATGTGATTCTGTCTTCCTCAGTGTCTGTTGTGATTTCCCTTTTGTCTCTAATTGTGTTAATATGTATCTTTTCTCCATTTTTTTATTTGACTAAGGGCTTATCAGTCTTTCTGATTTTTCTCAAAGAGCCAACTCTTTTAATTGATTCTTTGTATTGTTTGGGTTTTTTTTTGGTTCCTTTTTTATTGATTTCAGTTCTCTGTTTGATTATTTTCATTCTTTGGGGTTTTAGTTCTTTTGTTCTGGAGTATTTTTTAGGTGTGCCATGAAGTTGCTAATATAAAACTCTCCTTTTGTTTTTTCTTAATGTAGGCACTTCTGACTATGAACTTGGCTTTTGGAACTGCCTTTATTGTGTTCCACAGTTTGAGTATGCTATATTTTTATTTTCATTAAATAATAAAAGTTTTAAAATGCAGTCTTGATTTCTGTCTTATCTCATTTTTTCCAATAATTAATATTCAAAATCACTTTACATCTGGATTTCACTACATCCTCCTTCTCTTCTCAGTTCCATCCTTACAGTTCCCTCTCCCAATTGCACACACCCCTTCTCTGAAGACAAAGGGAGACTACCCTTGGGTACCACTACATCCTGGAATGATATCTGGTTCCAGCAGGACTAGGCACCTCCTCTCTCACTGAGGTCCAACCAGGCAGTACAGGTATGGGTTAAGGGGATCCAATGGCAGGCAACAGCGATTGAGATAGCCCATCTCCCTATTCCCCATACCCTCATCTATCCTGTGATAGAACCCACATGAAGATCAAGCTGCACATTTGCTACAAATGTGTAGGGGGTCTATGTCCAGCCTCTGTAGGCTCCCTGTTGCCCCAGGCTCTATAAGCTACATAATCTCAAGTTACTAGGCTCTATATGTCTTGTTGTGCTGTCCTTGTCCCCTCTGGCTTCTATCTCCAAGTCTTCCACAAGACTCTCCAAGCTCTGCCTGATATTTGGATGCGAGTCTGCATCTGCCTTCATTTACTGCTGGATGAAACCTCTCAGGAGACAGTTATGCTAGGTTTCTATCTGCAAGCATAGCAGAGTATCATGAATAGTGTTAGGGGTTGACTCTTCAAATGAGATGGGTCAGCTTTCAGGAGTTTGTGTACTTTCTGTTGTTATCAATATCCATCTTTAATCCATTGAAGTCAGGTAGGATGTTAGATGTTGTTTCAATTTCTTCTATCTGTTGACACCTACTTTGTGTATGAGTATGTGGTCAATTTTGCAGAAAGTTCCAAGAGGTGCTGAGAAGATGCTATAATCTTTTGTGTTTGAATGAAATGGTCTGCCAATGGTTTGTTTGTCTCTTTGTTCTAGATCTTTCTCATTTATGATGTCATTTAAGTCCAGTATTTTTCCACTTACTTTTTGTCTGGGTGACCTGTCTGTTGAAAGTGGAATATTAAAGTCACCCACTCACAATGTGTGGAGGTTAATATTTCTTTTTTTTTAATTTTTTTATTCGATATAATTTATTTACATTTCAAATGATTTCCCTTTCCTAGCCCCCCCACTCCCCGAAAGTCCCGTAAGCCCCCTTCTCTTCCCCTGTCCTCCCACCCACCCCTTCCCACTTCCCCGTTCTGGTTTTGCCGAATACTGTTTCACTGAGTCTTTCCAGAACCAGGGGCCACTCCTCTCTTCTTGTACCTCATTTGATGTGTGGATTATGTTTTAGGTATTCCAGTTTTCTAGGTTAATATCCACTTATTAGTGAGTGCATACCATGATTCACCTTTTGAGTCTGGGTTACCTCACTTAGTATGATATTCTCTAGCTCCATTCATTTGCCTAAGAATTTCATGAATTCATTGTTTCTAATGGCTGAATAGTACTCCATTGTGTAGATATACCACATTTTTTGCATCCACTCTTCTGTTGAGGGATACCTGGGTTCTTTCCAGCATCTGGCAATTGTAAATAGGGCTGCTATGAACATAGTAGAGCATGTATCCTTATTACATGGTGGGGAGTCTTCTGGGTATATGCCCAGGAGTGGTATAGCAGGATCTTCTGGAAGTGAGGTGCCCAGTTTTCAGAGGAACCGCCAGACTGATTTCCAGAGTGGTTGTACCAATTTGCAACCCCACCAGCAGTGGAGGAGTGTTCCTCTTTCTCCACACCCTCTCCAACACCTGCTGTCTCCTGAATTTTTAATCTTAGCCATTCTGACTGGTGTAAGATGAAATCTTAGGGTTGTTTTGATTTGCATTTCCCTAATGACTAATGAAGTTGAGCATTTTTTAAGATGCTTCTCCGCCATCCGAAGTTCTTCAGGTGAGAATTCTTTGTTTAACTCTGTACCCCATTTTTTAATAGGGTTGTTTGGTTTTCTGGAGTCTAACTTCTTGAGTTCTTTATATATATTGGATATTAGCCCTCTATCTGATGTAGGATTGGTGAAGATCTTTTCCCAATTTGTTGGTTGCCGATTTGTCCTCTTGATGGTGTCCTTTGCCTTACAGAAACTTTGTAATTTTATGAGGTCCCATTTGTCAATTCTTGCTCTTAGAATCCATCAATACAATCCACTACATAAACAAACTCAAAGAACAAAACCACATGGTCATTTCATTGGATGCTGAAAAAGCATTTGACAAAATTCAGCATCCTTTCATGCTTAAAGTCTTGGAGAGAACAGGAATTCAAGGCCCATACCTAAACATAGTAAAAGCAATATACAGCAAACCGGTAGCCAGCATCAAACTAAATGGAGAGAAACTTGAAGCAATCCCACTGAAATCAGGGACCAGACAAGGCTGCCCCCTTTCTCCTTATCTTTTCAATATTGTACTTGAGGTACTAGCTCGGGCAATTCGACAACATAAGGAGGTCAAAGGGATACAAATCAGAAAGGAAGAAGTCAAACTATCATTATTTGCAGACGACATGATAGTCTACCTAAGTGACCCAAAGAACTCCACTAGAGAGCTCCTACAGCTGATGAACAACTTCAGCAAAGTGGCAGGTTATAAAATCAACTCAAGCAAATCAGTGGCCTTCCTATACTCAAAGGATAAGCAGGCTGAGAAAGAAATTAGGGAAATGACCCCCTTCACAATAGCCACAAACAGTATAAAGTATCTTGGGGTGACTCTTACCAAACATGTGAAAGATCTGTATGACAAGAACTTCAAGACTCTGAAGAAGGAAATGGAAGAAGACCTCAAAAAATGGGAAAACCTCCCATGCTCATGGATCGGTAGAATCAATATAGTTAAAATGGCCATTTTGCCTAAAGCACTATACAGATTCAATGCAATACCCATCAAAATCCCAACTCAATTCTTCACAGAGTTAGAAAGAGCAATATTTCTTTTATGAACTCGGGTGCCCTTTTTTTCTGCATACATGTTTAGAATTACAATATCTCTTGGTAGATTTTTCCTTTGATGTGGTATCCTTTCCTATCTCTTCTAATTAGTTTTGCTTTGAGTTCTATTTTGTCAAATATTAGGATGGCTATGTGGCTTTTTTGCTTGGAATATCATTCCCATCAGCTTATTTTGAGGCAATCTCTAGCTTTGATTAGGTAAGGTGTGTTTCTTGGATGCACCAGAAAGATGGATGCTGTCTTCTAATCAAGTTTAGTAATCTGTGTTTTGTTTTGTTTGGTTTTTTGAGACAGGGTTTCTCTGTATAGCTCTGGGTGTCCTGGACCTCACTCTCTAGACCAGACTAGCATCAAACTAAGAAATTCACCTTCCTCTGCCTCCCAAGTGCTGGGATTAAAGGCATGCACAACTACTGATGAGCATAATCTGTGTTTTTTTTTTAATTGAAGCCTTGAGCCCATTAATTCTGAGAATTATCATTGTGCACTGTTTATTGATTCCTGTTATTTTGTTGTGATGATGTGGGTTTTTCTCCTTTTATTTATTAGTATGATGTTTATTCCTTTGCTTATTATTATTATTGTTATTATTGTTGAGTGTGGTTGACCTCTTCAGATTGAAATTTCCCTTCTACTACTTTCTGTAGAGCTTGCCTTGTATATAAATACTTTGTAAATTTTGTTTTATCATGGATTATTTTCCTTTCTCTGTCTATTGTGATTGATAGATTTTCTGGGAATGGTAGTCTGAGTTGACATCTGTGTTCTCTTAGTTTGTAGAATATCTGTCAAGGCCCGCTGCGGCCACCAAAAGTACTGTTGAGGAGGGCCAGTTCTGATAGAATCCCATGATGGGGGATGCTGCTAATGGCAGCCAGTGCCTAGACTGCTCACTCAGCAGAGTTTTCTCTAAGGGAATAAAGCATGATTTGTTGGGACCAGCACTCCCTGTGATTGGTGAGAAATTCTCTGAACCCTCTAAATTATTTGGAGGTTGGCAAGAAGGAGAAGAGGAAAAGGAGGGAAACCACACACACACACACACACACACACACATACACAGACCCCACACACACAAACACTCACACACATACACACTGAGTGGATAAAAACAAGACAAACTCCAATGAATTCACATATACATACATATGTATATACATTTGTACACATGTATGTATACATTCACATATTGAGTGGATAGAGTAAAGTTCCAACCATATTACACATACGCACATACATGCATTTTCTGTATTAATGGAGCAAAGCTCCAAAAAGCAAGCTCCAACCATTTTACATTCCTACATACACATAGAAACATTTGGTGAATGGAGAAAGCATCAGTGATCAGGCTTCAACCACTTCTTCTCTTAGAGTTTTTATACCATCTAAGGCAAAGTTCTCTATGTATGAAAAAAATTGCCTCATAGCTACAAGTTACATATTCTCTAAAAACAATCACCACAAAAAATATATTCTTCAAAAACAGATTAAAATCATTAAACAAAAGAAACTGTAACAGGATTATTGCTTATACATTCTTCTTTTGAAATCCATATTTAACTAAACAGTTCCCATCTACCTTTTTCTCCACAAGCTCATCATAACCCCAAAGCAATATTTCTTTTGTCATTGCTGAACAAAATTTAGACAAGACAGTCTATGGTAAGAAGTCTTTTCCCATGTTTAACTGATGACAATTTGTATTTATCAAGAAATAGATCATCACCTAACTTACATCTTATTTTTGAAGTCTTGCTCGGATAAATTGGAGAATCATCTATTATTTATTGTTATAATCATGATAGAATTATTTATTCTTTGTTTATGACCCTGCCTTTTCATGGCACATACAGAAAAATGTGGTCACATACCTAGATTACAAGGTCCAGGAACTCATACCCTACCTAGAATGAATATTTTCTTTGATCATTAAGTTGTCCCAAGTGTATTTTTCTATTCCAAGTACAATTATGTGTTTACAACACATGAAAGATCACTGTGCTCCTTTTCTAAACTATCTAGCCCTCATTATTCTATAAGGGAAGGGGCACATTTCTGCTCTTAATTCTTACTTGATTATATCTTTCTGGCTAACATTTTTACCATCTCCTTAAACTTTCTATCAACTATTACAACTTCCTAAACTATTTAAATCAAATCAGGAACTCGATAAAATTATTGATTCATCTAAACTATATTATTTGATGAAAATTCATCTTCATGTTGATCTGCAGGAAAACTGCCCAATAGAGTAGGCTATCACACAGAAAGTAATAACACCAGACTATAAGCACTGAGGGTCTTCCCATGACCAATCATACCATACCAGATATGTGAGAAATATAGCAATGAAAAACATAAGAAGGCATCACTCGCAAGCAATCCTGGAATGAAGCACCCAAGCTACAATGGAGATTGGTACTGGGCGCTGTGAGAAAGAAGGCTGAGCAAGTCATAGAGTGCAAGCCAGTAAGCAGTACTCCTCCATGGTCCCTGCCTAAGTTCCTGCCGCCAGGTTTCAGTTCTGCTTTGAGGTTCTGCCCTAATGTCCCTCCATCTTAGAGTGTAACCTGAGAGATGTAAGTGGAAACAAACCACTTTCTCTCACTTGATTTCCTTTATGATGTTTAATCACAGCAATAGGAAGCCTAAGACTGATACCAACCAAGTAGAGTAAAAGACAAATGAAGATAAGTCAGTCATTTTCCATAGAGAATTGAAACTAAACACATGTAATGCGGTGCTAAAATGGTATTTTAATGGGTAGGAAGGGATCCTCTCAGATGTTAGTCATGTATGAATGATGAAAGAGGTGTCAAACAAGCTAAACCAAGACACATTGTTAGACATAGTCATTTGAAGTGTACCTAGCATGCAGTCAGATACAAACACTTAAAATGCAACAAATGAGTTTTCCTTGGACACCATCATATGAGAATACTTGACTCATTTTCCATCAGTCCAGACATGTCCTTCCATGCCCCATCCCTCCATTCATCAGGTATTCGCTGATTGCCTCAGTAATCCACCCATCAGTCTGCAGTGTTCTACGGCTCCCCTCAAATGAAACTGTATATAGAGAATAACCTTTGGTCTAGTTCCTTCCCCTAGTCATTAACATCTGTGGTATTCACCCCTGCCATTTTGAATGTCAGAAATTCATTGACGTTAATGTAGAGGATCATTCAATCAAATAGTTAACTAAACTAACAGTCACTAAACTTTAGGTGTCATGACTTAGGAGTGGCATTTTATTTTAACTATTTGGAATAAACTTATAAATAATAATGCAATGAACATTCATAGGTAAAAAATATGTTTATAGGGTCTTGAGGACTGGCTATCACTCACTTGAATTTGATAAGAAACTGTGTTTTACAACCTGATTTTTTTCTTTTCTTGACATCTATGTAGTAGTATCATTCTATCTATGAACTCCAGTTGGTTTAGTTCTTTTGGATTTTTATTGAAAAAAATGCATAACATATAACATATTTCTCTCATGATTACTCATTTTCCAGTTTCCTTCAGATCTTTTAGAAGCCATCTAGAAAAGGCTACGATAAGCAACTGTGTTTTCTGGAGATGGCCCAATGTTTTGCATGCCTGTGATGGGTGTGTGCTTTGAGATGCAGGATCCTCAGAGGCTTCATTGCTTCTTGCTGCTGATATGCTTTCCTGCCGACTTAAGATTATCTAGGTATTTACTCATTCTCCTTGGAAGATCTCCTGAAGAATCTATAGGAAGATGTAGTTTCATATAGTAATGCTGTTTACATGAATTTTTGATTTCATAATTAGTGATCATGATTTTATAGAACTCCCTAAATTGACACAAGTGATCTCAAACCTCCTATAGAAAAAAGCTATGAATACACTTTTGTAAACCTTCATGTGTCATGGGCTAATTGCACTAAGGGAAAAAAGGCTTAGAATAAATTTATAATCTAGAAAAACATTCCTTTTGGGATAGGAATGAGGCTACTATTTGGTAACTAAATGTCATAAACTTGGGATGGACAATTTATTGTAGGTACAAGAACAGAAAATAAATGATGGAGTAGTTTATCTAACAAGGCAGCTGATTTCTCTCTTGACAAAACTGTTCTAACTTGTGACCCAAAACTATTGTTTTAAACTTTTAATAAATTTGTGAAGCCAGAAAATAGATAGTGCCTGTTTAGTTAGATACTAGTCTTA
The DNA here is from genome assembly GCF_947179515.1 of Apodemus sylvaticus. Lineage (NCBI taxonomy): Eukaryota > Metazoa > Chordata > Mammalia > Rodentia > Muridae > Apodemus > Apodemus sylvaticus. The sequence goes on from NC_067477.1 coordinate 40,879,729, forward strand.
ATGGACAGGCATGTAAACAATTCTTTTGTAGCTCTTTAAACCTTATTTATCTATGGCATGAACTCTTAGTTTAAACTTTCTATAAACTTATGGAATGTAAGTGCTTAGAAAACCATGTGATCTGTTTCCAGAGAAGGTATAAAACCTAACAAAAACATGACATTGGCAGGTACACCTTCTCTGCTTCATCCAGTGTGCATATGTCTGTGAGTTTGTGTCTGACTTTCTTTTCTATTCTCTTTGGCTCATGAATTAATGAACTCTGAGTTTCTCACCAGACTAGTGAGAAGCCCTTGAATCAAAGAGAAAAGAATCTAAGAAACTAAATTTTCTTAATTTCCCTGATGCTATCAGCAGAAGTTAATTTCTAGAAGCCATCCTCTTTTGGCCCCAGAATGGCAAGAGACATTTAAATTGCCAGAAGTTATCATCTTCTGCCTTCAGAATAGCAGAAGAGAATTAAAGTCCAAAGGTTTTGGCTCCTGCTGATGCCAGCCTTCCTGCCTTCCTCAGTACCTGAATGCTGAGCTGGACCTCCATACCTTCCCATGCACCTACCTCTGTGTCCTTTCTCTCTTGGAAAAAAACAAAAAACAAAAAACAAACCGAATAGGCAAACAAATAAAGCAGAATTTAAAAACAGAAAGGAAAATCCACAAGGAAATATTTGTACACATACAGAATAAACCACATATTCAGCAAACTATATTAGCAAAAGACCAGTAGATAAAAATTGCCTGAAGGTATTTCTATAAACAATAATTCTTGCCGCAAGATCCCCGATAGAGGAGCATCTAATGTCTTACTAACATTTGTTTCTGGGCATAATTGAATGGTCAATCCTTTCTTTTATAATATATGATTTATACTATGCTATAATATGATATAACATATATTACATTATATATTTTATATGTGATATACATCATAAAATATACATTTTATATTATATAATGTATTATGGTTTATGATATATGTAAAAACACACACGTATTGTCCTAAAATTCAAAATGAAAATAAAAATGCTCAAATTATTTCTATAAACAATATTTCTATCCCTGATAGAGGAGCATCTAATGTTTTACTATTATTTGTTTCTGGATATAATTAAATGGCCAATTCTTTCCTCACAAAGTATATGATATATACTGTACTATATATGCCATATATATTATGTATATGTATATGTTATATATTATATGGTACATTATGTTTTATGATATTGTTTATATATGTATGTCTTTTGTTTGTTTGTTTTTCTTTTTGTTTTGTTTTTTTCAAGACAGGGTTTCTCTGTGTAGCTCCGGCTGCCCTGAAACTCACTCTGTAGACCAGGCTGGCGTCGAACTCAGAAATCCGCCTGCCTCTACCTCCCAAGTGCTGGGATTAAAGGCATGTGCCACCACCCCCTGGCCTATGTATGTCTTTTTTTTTTTTTTTGATTTATGGAAAGGCTTTATTTATTTATTTATTTTAATTTTTAAAATTTATTTTCTATATTCTTTGTTATAAATATAAAATATGATTGTTCTAAAACCCCAAATTTCCTTTTCCCACTTATATGTTCACAGTCAGATATGAGCTGTTTTAACCCAAATATATACTTATTTCTTCATGTGCTTCCCACTTTTTGCTCTTCCCTGGGGATTCTACCATAGAGTCTCCAGATCACTGAGCACACAATGCTCAGATGAGCACAGCATTGTTATGTAACAGTCTCTCTCCCTGTACTTACCAGAGGTTGTAAACCTCTTGCCTCACTCTGCTCTCCTCATGCCCTGATGTCTTAGTCTTGTCTGTCACCCAATGGACTAGATTTGGTTTGGTCCATGGCTCTCTCCCTCAGACCATCTACCTGGAGTTTGGCCCTTCTGCGAGGTGCTCTCTGGCTCTCTGTGCTCTGGACTCTGTTGTCTCCTGCCTGCTGTTCCCATGGCCCACCCAAATGGCGCTTTTCTACCTCTGAAGTTGTCATCCCCAGGAAGGTTCCCCAGAGAATGAGTAGAAGTGATATGTCAGGGCACGTCACCTATAGCATGCGCTTTAGGGGACAAAGACACATAGTCCACATGAAACTAAAGAAGAACATGATTCCTCAAAATTTTCCTGTATATACCTCTAATGACCAAGGAGCCCTGCAGGAGGATTACCCATTTGTTCCTCGGGATTGTTACTTCTACAGCTACCTGGAAGGAGTCCCTGGGTCCCAAGCTACACTAGATACCTGCACTGGAGGTTTGAAAGGCATGATACAGGTGGATGACTTCACTTATGAAATCAAACCATTGGCATCTTCTTCCAAATTTGAGCATGTAATTTCTCTGCTTGTGGACGAAAGGTCATGTAAGTCTAAAAAGTGTAGAAATGAGCTTGTGGCAAAGGCAAGTGAGCCCCCTGCAGAGACTAAGCCTGCTGGAAGCCCCAGAGCAGGCCCTGTGTATCTATGGCGCGTACATATGAAAAATGTAAGAATACATTACACGGTGACTAACGCATTGTACAATCAAGTTGGACATAATGAAACTGCCTCACTTGAATTAATAATGATTATGAACAGCATAACAGATAGCATATATAGACCAAATGGTTTGAATGTGTTTGTACGTGTGGCATGTATTTGGACCAGTGCAGATCAATTTACCACATCTGCTTTTCTCGGTAATTCTAAAGCTCTCATGGAACAGTTTGGGTACTGGAAAGAAAGATTCTTCGGAGACTTTTTCCAAGCCACTTCAGCTCTTCTCACAGCAACAAAACATGGAGACCGTGATTATGCAAGCTTTCAGAATGGAATTTGCAACCCCAACTGGGGAGTAGTATACGTATATATAGGACAAAAGCATTTCTTTCTGTCTGCATCTTACATGTCTCACGCACTGGGTCACAATTTGGATTTACATCATGATAAACCTGGCTGTATTTGTTTCCGAAGGAGCAGTTGTGTCATGAGCGAATTTCCTACTCTTCAGGATATGATGAGCAATTGTTCCCACTCTTTGATCCATTGGAAGATCCACAGTTGGGACCCTTGCCTTAGTGCAGGCACTGTTACATATAAAAATTTAAAATATACCATTCCGCGTTGTGGAAATAAGGTAGTGGATGACAGGGAGCAATGTGACTGTGGTTCTATTAAAGACTGTCTCATGGACAGGTGTTGTGGAACCAATTGTGACTTAATTCCGGGTAGCAATTGTGCTGCAGGAGATTGCTGTGAATCTTGTAAGTTTGCATCCACTGGAACTATATGCAGAGACAAAAATGGTATTTGTGATCTTCCAGAATACTGTAGTGGAGTCTCAGAGAATTGCCCACAAAATTTTTACATCATGGATGGAACTCCTTGTTCTCCACTAGCAGTTTGCATGTCAGGAAACTGTAGTGACCGTCAATTGCAGTGTCAAGCTCTTTTTGGATACCAAGTAAAGGATGCGTCACCAGCATGCTATAAACAATTAAATCCCATGGGTGACCGATTTGGAAACTGTGGTGTTAAACAAATACGAGGAGGAAGCCAACCTGTCCCATGTCAAGAGGAGGATATTTTATGTGGACAGCTCCACTGTGATGGTGTCAGTCATATTCCTGGTGGAGGTGAGCACACTACTTTTCATCATATAAAAGTTCCAGATGTTACAGAAGTACAGTGCTTTGGGTATGATACACACCATGGGACAGAACTTCCAGCAATGGGGCTTGTAGTGGATGGTGCAAACTGTGGCCCTGGCAGATACTGTAAAGATCAAAGATGTGTTTTTCATAATACTTTGAATTTTGATTGCAATGTTAGTTTGTGTCACTTCAGAGGGGTCTGTAACAACAAAGGCAACTGTCACTGTATACAAGGATGGCAACCACCGCATTGTATACAAAGAGGAACAGGTGGTAGTGTAAACAGTGGCCCTCCAACTTCCTCTGAGAAAGATTTACGAGCCGAAATACATGTGCGTGTCAACAGGCTAATAGCCATTTCAGGTATTCGCATACTGCTTATCTTGGCTTCGATTTTTTTGGGGGCAATTTTTAGAGCAGTATTTGTTTCACAAACTAAAGAAGAGTCCTAACATCCTACTGTTAACAGAGAGTTGACTTAATACTAAACTAATTGAAGTCACACAATGGACAAAATCATGTCAGTTACCACAAGAAAGTGTTGATGATGTCTCCTGACAGTCATGTAACCATTCACAAATCTGAGAATTTCATCTTGAAATAAAATCACTGGGGAATTAGCATTGTGTTTCTATATTTTTATTGGATATTTTATTTATTTACATTTTAAATGCTATCTCCTTTCCTGATTTCTCACCCCTAGACACCCCCTATCCCATCCCCTCTCCTGCTTTTATGGGGTGTGTTCCTACCCACTCACCTACCCACCCACCCACCTACCCACAACTACCTCCCCACACTCGCTTTTCGCTACACTGTGGCATCAGTCATTTACAGGACCAATGGCCTCTTCTCCCATTGGTGCCCGACAAGGCCATCCTCTGCTACATATACAGCTAGAGCCATGGGTCCCTCCATGTGTACTCCTTGGTTGGTGGTTTAGACCCTAGGAGGTCTGGTTGGTTGATGTTGTTATTTCTATGGGGTTGCAAATCCCTTCAGCTCCTTCAGTCGTTTCTCTAACTCCTCCACTGGGGACCCTGTTATCAGTTCAGTGCTTGGCTTTGAGCATCCAGCTCTGTGTTTGTCAGGTTCTGGCAGAGCCTCTCAGGAGACAACTCTATCAGGCTGCTGTCAACACACACCTCTTGACATCCACAATAATGTCTGGCTTTGGTGACCTGGGATGGATCCCCAGGTGGGGCCGTCTCTGGAAGGCCTTTGCTTCAGTCTCTGCACCACACTTTGTCTCCATATTTGCTTCCATGAGTATTTTATTACTCCATCTAAGCAGGATCAAAACACCCACATTTTTGTCTTCATTCTTTGGGGGGGTTCAGGTGGTCTGTGAATTGTATCTTTTAAGCTTTTGGACTAATATCCACTTATCAAAATTCAACACCCCTTCATGGTAAAATTCTTGGAAAGGTCAGGAATTCAAGGCCCAAACCTAAACATAGTAAAAGCAATATACAACAAACCAGTAGCCAACATCAAACTAAATGGAGAGAAACTTGAAACAATCCTACTAAAATCAGGGAGTAGACAAGGCTGCCCACTCTCTCCCTACCTATTCAATATAGGACTCAAAGTCCTAGCCAGAACAATTAGACAACAAAAGGAGGTCAGAAGGATACAAATTGGAAAGGAAGAAGTCGAAATATCATTATTTGGAGATAGTGTTAGTATACTTAGGTGAACCCAAAAATCCTAAACCTCTCCTCTCTCTCCCTCTCCCTCTTCCTCCCCCTCTCCCTCCCCCTCCCTGTCTCATCCCCTCTCTGATTATTTCTCTGTGTGTACATGTGAGTGTAGTTTCTTGTGGAGGTCCAATTCGGATCCCTAGGAGCTGGAGTTACAGGTAGTTGTGGATCACCCAGCATAGGTGCTGGGGACCAGACTCGGGGTCTCTGCAAGAGCAGCAAGCACTCTTAACTGCTGTGTCAGCTGTCTAGCCTCTTAATGCCATATAATTTACCACTTCTTAGGTTTTTTTTTATTTAAAATTTTCTCTCTTCCTGTTTTATGGTGCTAAGCAGCTTGGCCAATAACCCAGCGTCTTACCTAAGTCAAGTGAATGTCCTGCTTTCTACTCTACTGTGCCCAAACATTTGGCCACATTATTTATCCTTCTACATGTAAAATCTATCTTTCATATTTTTTCATGAAAAGAAAGTACATGTTTGTGATGCCCATTTTAAATTTTTCTAGATGCTTCTATATCAACTGTGGACTGCCTTAGCATATGCTACTTTTACCATTGTCATGATCTGTTTTCAATTGTATTAGATCGTTGTCTATTTTATTGTTAATGTAAAATAAGATTCAAAAAGACATTTCTAACACATATGGATGTGCGGGGAAAACACACAAAATTTACACCTTTTTTGAAAGTGTTTGTTTTTCTCTTAACCTAGCTATCTCCCAAATAATTGAGACTGGACTAAGTTTTGAGGGCACAAGAACTGAGCTGTGTTACTGTCTAAATCTTCTAAATTAATCTGGCTACCTCCCCGCCAAACTTCCTGAGATACTTGCATTTAATGGCTTTCTCTGCCTGAGCTGTTTTCTCATGGGGTCTCCTGGATTCTCCCCAGGCCTAATCTTTACCTCCTTTCTCCTTCCCTGACTGCCCTGCCTGGGAAGAAGCCCAGCCCTATTCTCTCTCCTGCTCACTCACTGGCTGATCAACTTCTTTATTGAATAATTAGGGAAGTATGTTTACAAACACTGAGACTGAGGCATGAGACCCTCAGAATAAGGACTGCAACCAGATACGGAGTCACAGAAATCAGTGTTTGAATTGCACAGTACACAATAGCATTATGCCTACTGAAAGAAACCTTCATACTTTAGAGATCTGGAATATCAGTAGTGGTGCTGATCTTTGCTATGTGACAATGGGAAAACTCTTAGGGTCTTTTTCAAATATCCAGTGATTACCCCCCAGCATTCTGAGATGGAATATATATCACCAAAATTGATGCCAGTATCTACCACAATACCGCCACATTAAGAAGGAAATCATTGTTAAGTATAGGAAGGAGTCATCCATGATTCCTCTGACAAGTTCATATTCTCCATGAAGCTTAGGGTTTTCATCTTGCAATCAATTCATGGTGCAATTAAAAAATGGGATTCTTTGTTTTAAGTTCATAATTTCCCTAAAGTTGTTCTCTTTTCTTTCTGTTGTACTGTCTTGTGTATTCCAATGGATGGCCATGCTTTGGTTATGCCTATATATGAGGCAGAGCTTCCAACTTCACAAGAGGAATTGTACACATTCTAAGAGGCCAGCCTTCCATGTTTCCAGACACGCCTGCTTTGAATTTTAAAAATATTAGCATGCATCAGTATTAACAGTTTTTTTTTTTTACTGTTAGTATGAAACTGCTAAGCACTAAAAAGGACATATGCCATTGATGTAGGTAGAAGCATACAAGGTTTTGTGTTTTGGCATCTGGAATTGTACAGTGGCTCTGAATCTTGCTCTGTAACTATGTACGAGTGTTTGAGGACTATATTCAGTATCCTTAGATTAAATGTACTTTGTCCACATGTTCCAAAACTGAAGACAGTGAATCAGAAAATGATGGAACATTCTAGGGACTGAATATACTTCTAGGAGCTCCAATCTTCTCATTCTCATTCCTGGATTGTGCTAAATATGGTCTATTCTATGTTCTCTGTTACGCTAGCTGGGGTTGGAACATGGCTCCCTCATTCAATTACATATTTACCAGCTTTCTGTTTTTGATGTTGTACTTCACTGCCTAAGCTTGGCTGTCTTAGGACTTGCTCTGTAGCTCAGGCTGGCCTTGAACTCAGAGAACCATCTATCTAGTCTGTTTAAATTTAGTCATAACTTTTTGGGTGTGTGTAGTCTAAGGAGGAAGAGAAAATGTAGAAAACTGAAGTTCTCTTGAAGAGAAGAGGGATATAAGAGAGTTTTGGAGGTATACTGCAGAGTAAGATATGGGTTATATTTAGACCCCATGATTTTGTAAGCTATAGGAAGAGTTTCATCAGGGGAAGAGACAAAATGGGCAGTTCAGACAAGCTTTGAGTTGCCAGAGCTCTGGTGTCAGCAGCAGGTGCAGGAAGGTTCCTAGAGCATTAAGGCTGGTACAACTTTGTCTCTGTCTCTGTCTCTTTCTTTCTTTCTTTCTTTCTTTCTTTCTTTCTTTCTTTCTTTCTTTCTTTCTTTCTTTCTTTCTTTCTTTCTTTCTGTCTGTGTGTGTGTGTCAGAGAGAGAGAGAGAGAGAGAGAGAGAGAGAGAGAGAGATTTGGGTGGTGGCAGGACTGGCCGAGTGGACAGGCTCAGAGCATTGCAGTCATAGTGTTTCTTTGGATCTATGGCAGAGGTTTTGGATATACTGTAGGAAAACAAAAAGTACAAGGGAGTGGCCAAGAAAGAAGCAGATGGGACAGGTGGAGGCACAAGACAAGTTGGCTCAGCTAACCCATGGAGGCTCTTCTTTTTCCTGTCCTGCATGTTTCTTCCTTTAGTCCATGGCAGCATCTTCCCCCTCCTTCCCTCCTCATGGCCATCTGTCTCCAAGCCTGCAAAACCTCAGTCCCACCTGTTTCTCTTCTACCCAGCTATTGGCTATTGGCATCTTCATTTAGCAATCGTGATTAACTGAGGGCAGGGCACAGAGGTTATATACAGACTCCAGGTATTGGGGGCCTGCACTTAGCATTGCAATATACAGCAAGAGACAAAGCCTCAACACATGGATGCTTGTAAGGAAGCACACACACACACAGACACACAGAGACAAACACAGGCACACACATATACACATGCAGACACACACATATACAGAAACAAACAGACACATATACACACAGAGAGACACAGAGAGATGCACACACACACAGAGGAACATTGGCAGTCTCACACACACACACATAAATAAAAAGTGTAATTTTAAGAATGCTTTGAGGGCTGGTGATATGGCTTAGCTGTTAAGAGCACTTTCTGCTCTTCCGAAGGTACTGAGTTCAAATCCTAGCAACCACATGGTGGCTCACAACCATCCATAATGAAATCTGATACCCTCTTCTGATGTGTCTGAAGACAACTACAGTGTACTTAAACATAATGAATAAATAAATCTTAAAAAAAAAAAAAAAGCCCAGTGGTGGTGGTACACGTCTGTAATCCCAGCAGTCTGGGAGGCAGAGGCAGGTGGATTTCTGTGTTCGAGGTCAGCCTAGTCTACAGAGTGCGTTCCAGGACAGCCAGAGCTATACAGAGAAACCCTGTCTCCAGAAAACAACAACAACAAAAAACAAAACAACAACAACAACAAAAAGAATGCTTTGAAAACAAATGTAAGGAATTAACAGCAAAGACAAATTATCATATGAATTTACTGTTTTTGTGTAATCATAGGGGTTGTGAACAGGATGGGTGAGGACCAGATGACAGCTATGTAGGAATTCCAGGCTTCCCAAAGAACATTCTTATTGTTAATTTATATCTGTGGTAGTAGGAAGCAAATAAAATTTTTATCAGCAATTCTCTAGTTGTATTTGAAAGTCATTTACTCAGTGAGACACTTGGCAGTCACTATGGAACCCTCTTTGAAGGTAATAGACTTAAATTCAGTGACTAACAGTAGGAAACGTCATAGTATTTTCCCATAGTGCACTTTGAGGGTCCTGCTCTTCCTTAGTTGGGAATGCTAAGTCCAGATAAGAAGAGGATTATAGATTCAGTCCTGAATAAGTTTATTTGTTCCTATCATCTTAGATATTCAGAGATTCATTGAGAATGACTGAGTTTTGGATAGATGTCATTCTATTATCAGTTCCTCCATAGAATCACCTTTCTCTAAACTTTATCACAACCTGCTTTTCCTCCCTGGTTTTCCTCTGTTACCCTGCTTCCATCCCTTTCCCCAATACTTCTTTTGAGCAGCAGTTACCACTTCCCCAAGGACACTTGTAGCATGAGTGGTGACCTCTAACTTTGGTAACCTGGGGCTACAAGCTGAACGATTGGCTCTTACATCGTGATCACTTGGGCCATCTCTAGAACTTGGACACCTAGCTTCACAGTCATCATGGTTCATTCTCAGAGAGCACCTTGAGCCACCTAGGATCAGTTTGATACTTGATCAGAAATCAAGAACCTGAATGCGTGCAAATGTCCAGGAAACATCCACTGTTATGACGAAATCCAAAGGTACACAGTGTCCACAGCTCAGTTTGTCCTTCCAAGTTGGAGTTGAAAGATTCGGATACCTTGACTACAAGACTTCCACTATCAATAGGAATAGGTGAGGTAATTTAAAGAAACCGCTGGAAAAACTAGAGAATCCCAGGCCAAGTTCATCTTAAAAACTTGTATGGCGGCACAAAGCTGCAATGAGATAAGGGCATTATCTACTTGGGAACAGAGTAAAAAAGACACCTGGGGAGTTAAATGCGGAATGCAGTGTTTGTTTTCTCTGGAAGCTTTTCCAGCTCTAAGAGCTGAGTGTGAGTTCCTGAATACTGGAGAAGCCATAACAGCATTGTTATTTGTGGGTAGAAGATTGGAATCCCAGGTTATCAAAAGGATAACCTTAGCTTTTAATTGAAGGCTGGAGAACAGCTCACTTATTCAAGTACACTCATATGCTACACAATGACCTTTCAGCCAAAGGTATGCTACAGGTATGATTGCTGTGCTGTACACCTAAAAAATTCTTTCCACTTGAGGAAATCATGGTTGCTCTAATACACTGTACAACTTTACTCGCTTGTGGTATGCTGATTTGTGCAAACCTGCAATGCCAATGACAGAAATTACAGCTATATGATTACACATTATTGTACATTGCTGTGACCTTCCTGGTTGGGGTTGGAGCCCTGACTGGGTGGTAGTAAGGTCATGGAGAAAAAGATAAAAACTGTCACATGAACAGAATAGCTGGGTCAGGTGGTCTGTGCTACCCTGATGGAGCCACACCTTCCATTGTGAACCACTTGGAACCTCAGCTTGCATCAGTACTGTTTTATTATGTCGGGCATGGCTTGGGTGTGGAGATGGGGGCAGGAGTTACTAATCTTGGCAGGAGGTCTCTGTAGGCAAGTAGTCTCAGGCTTTAAACATTCAGGAGCAAGGAGCTGCAGTTGCTAGTTTTGGCACCAGTCTGATGAATTCTTACTAAGCACTAGTACTTGGGTCAGTATAAACCAGGTATGAGGGCATGCGTTTGCTTCAGCACTGTGGTGGCTGAGGGGGTATGATGGGGAGAAGTTTGAGAGTAGCCTGGGATATGTGATGAGGTCAGGCTAGTCTGGGGAACATAGTTTAGGGTCCAAGCATCTGCCCTCCCAATGGCTGCCCCTCAGGATTACTCATCTGAATCATTTTGTACTGATGCTGTTGGAAGAGCAGAGATTCTTAGGCTCTGGAGAAATAGCACTGCAAATACTTTCCAAATTGTCTTCCCCTGAATGCACATACACTTAAGAGTGGTGGAGGTTACTGACTACTGGCATGCTCAGGGGAGGATTCCCATAGTATTTGGAGAACTTCTGTTGCTTTTCAGGCATTCTTGTTAACCCCAACAAGGCGGGTCTAGGTCCCTTATTTTTTTGTGGATATAGATTTTTTAATATAGTTTAATGTATTTTAATAGCAAACTTACCAGAACAGCACCGAAGACAGACAACATTAAAAACATGTACTTGCATGGAGGACAACTCAGAAAAATATAGTGAATGGATGGAATCTACTGTATGATAGAAAAAATATACAAACCCCATTTAGTTGCTGTCAGAAAGAAATTTACTTATTTACTTTTTTGGGGGGGGTTGTTTTGTTTTGTTTTGTTTTTCGAGACAGAGTTTCTCTGTATAGCCCTGGCTGTCCTGGAACTCACTCTGTAGACCAGGCTGGCCTCGAACTCAGAAATCTGTCTGCCTCTGCCTCCCAGAGTGCTGGGATTACAGGCATGTGCCACCACCGCCCGGCACACATATACTTATTTTTTAAAAAAGAAATCTATGCTGGCATTTTCCAGAAAAATTTAACAGGTTTATTCATAATTGTTATAAAGTTGAACTGCTGAAATATGCTCACTGAACCATTTTGCTTGCATTAATGCTTTACATCTTTCATTTATATTAAAAATTCACACAGTAATTAACATGGAGAAACTGCCAATACCTGATTCTGTCCCCTATGTTTCTAGTTGAAATCATATCCTTAGGTACCTTTGACCCCCATGGAAAAAATATCTAATATTCAGAACTACTAATAACAGGAAGAATAGGAAAAGAATTTGAGAATGAAATGTTTCCCCTCATAGTGGACTCTTCAGCTCATTCTCTGAGTATGCGGCGTTCTAGCTGGATACCTTTTGGTATAATTGTCACACCTTTGGCATGGATAGCACACAGGTTTGTATCTTCAAAAAGACCAATCAGATTTGCCTCACATGCCTCCTGCGAAACACCAATGGCTGCACCCTGGAAGTGCACATGTCTTTTGAAGTCCTGAGCAGTTTCTGGCACAGACACTGATGACCTCTGGAATGCCACATCCCGTAACGATGGGGTTTCTTCATCCCTCCAGTAGAGGGCGAACTCTTGCGAGCGGCTTTTGTAGCCAGTTGTTTCCTAGGTGCTTTACCACCTGCGGATTTGAGGGCAGTCTGCTTTTTAAGAGCCATAGCATGGGCACCTCCTTACTTAACCCGCTTCTCCTTGCTTCTTCCTTGGCTGGAACTCGGCAAGCAAGAGGTAGTGATGGCGTTAGGGAGCAGTGTTAGAGATTTCTTGCTTTGTAGCTTGGCTACTCACAGCATCACCTGAGTCGGAATATATTCTAAGTCTAGGTACACAGGACAACAAAGTTACTTCATACAGGCCTTTGAGTAGGACGTGAAACCAAGAAAGTAGCTAGGCATTGCGGTTTATGTACCCATCCTTCAGTGCGGTTACAGCATTGCTAGGGATGTCTCCACTAACTTGGCACTATACTCTCTTTGCTAACTACACTACTCTGGGTCTCATCTCCTTATGGGATGAGGGTGAAATGATTAATATGTATAAAACATTTAGAATGGCACCTGATGTCTCAGATCTAGTTCAAATAAGGGATATGTGTGTATAACTGTCTATATCAAATATTTGCACATATGTATAGTCACTTTAGTTGAAAGGGATGCACTTGATCCTTCATAATTGTAAATGAAATTTAAAATGCTTTGAAAGTCTGCCCCATTTCCCTCCCCCCCACCCCTGTCCGATTTAGTGTTTTCTTCCTGGGCGCCCAGAGTGTAAATGCTGCAAGTAACATAAAAGCAGGAAAGCTTGTGGAGAACGAGAAGTTGGCCTAAGACTGAGACCTGTTTGAAACAGCTCCATTTTACTTTGGACCCATTCTGCAAGATTATCTCATGTATGGTGTTTGTTTGGACAAATATGGCCTTTTTCGGCGCTTGTCTCTGTCTTAGGCCAATAGGAGCTCGAGAACACAGTTGCCTGTCTCTGACCACTGGCCTTCAAAAGCACATTTTCCCCCATTCAGACCAAAGCTATGAAGGACCTATGAATACGCACTCAATGCATTTCTTCATATCGATGAATAACTGTCATGGTGAATAACTGAACTTTGCTGAATGTGATCCTGTGTGAGAGAAACCAACGTGCTTAAGACCTATTTAAGTCAAAAGCAACAGGATTAAATTTGTCTGCAGGAATGTCCCAGGTATTCAATTCAGCTGCTAATTGGCAAAGATCAAACACAAGGTCTGGCCACCAGGTGTATGGGGGGTGGCTTTGAGATTGAGAGAACACTCTCCAGTAAGAGTGGAAAACACACCCCAAGTTAACTCAGCTGGCTAATAGGGATTTTGAGCCGTCTTCATCATTGGTATCTCCAATATTGCATTGATTTCTAGACCAGTCCATTTTTGAGTCAGAATAACTGTCACATTAAAGGAAAGAGATGAGTCATTATAACTTCTCATTTTGATTAATTTTTCGAAGTCGGTTTCCACAGTCTCCATGTTCTCCATCCCACAAGGTCTAAAAGCTTGTGGCAAGGCAGTTTATCTAATCTGGGACATAGGCAAGCATAGGTGGGCCAAGAACACACACCCAGTACAGCTTTCCTGTCACCATTGTCAGGGCACTCAGCAGAGAGTTCCTTGGCATCCAAATTTAAAAAATTTTAAAAGTAAAAGGCATGATTTAAATAATGTGGTGTAGGGGGATATAAGTCCCCCTTTTTTGTTTTTTAAGATGTTTTAAAGTTTCACAGTACCTTGTTCTTGAGAATTATAAAAAATCCCAGGAATATGGGTAATATTAATTTGTCAACAAAACATCTCAAATGCTTGACGGTAATAGCCAGTTACATTATCTGTTTTAATCTGATTTGGAACACCTAGCATAGAAAAACAATGCAGACAGTGACTATGTTTTTAGTTGCTTCTGCTGTTAAAGCAGTTGCAGTTAAAACCTGAAAAGGTATCACTAATCACATATACATATTTTACTTTTCCAAAATCAGAAATTTAGTACCATCCATTTGCAATAATGGATTAGGTTTAAGTCCTCGAGGATTAACACCATTATGTGGTACAGGTAGAAACTGAGGACACTGAGAACAAGTCTTTACAAATTCACATTCTCTAGAAATACCAAATTGTTGTCTCAAGCCATTACTATTTTGATGATATAAAGAATGAGATTGTATGGACAATTGTTCCTGTGTAAGGCCTATAATCTGCCTATTATACAAATCTGCTGTGGCATTGCCTTAAGGGGTCTTGTCTAGGTGATCTAGGATGAGCTTTTAAATGTCCAAAGACAGTCCTTTAAAGGAACAGTACTTTCTCTTAACTTGAGTTGTATTTGCATAATTGCAAAATCTGAGAATTAGCAGTATCTACAATAGGAATAATTTCAAGCAATTGTAAGCCATGAGCTATAATTGGCTATCAGTATACAAATTGAAAGCTTGATTTTATAACATTTTAAAAACAATAGTTATGAGAGGTTTCTTGGGGGCGGTGGCAGCAGCAGCTCGTCCAGTGGAAGGGCCACCACCAGTGGAACCAAGGCGACAGGGTCCAGGGTAGGCCCTGTGCCAGCTACCACTGGCCACTGCTGGCCAGCTGGGCTGCGAGCGGTGGCGGAGTTACAGCGCTTTTCACCGCACTGAAGCCACATTAGAACTCTGCCTTCCACCAGTCAGTTACGAGAGCCTCTCTGCCATCCTGGCTCTCGGACTCCAGAGAGATCTGACAGCCCGAGGTAAGCAGACATAGCCCGAGGCGAACATTGCTCAGGCCTACGCCTGAGCAGCTAGGCTAGCTGTGTGTGCACCAACCCAGTTGGGGGATCGGCTGCCCGGCAGAGTGATCAGCACTCGGAAAAGATCCCCGCAGCATCCACCATCATCACTCCCTGAAGGAGCAAATGGGCATCACCTGGTTCACAGAGACAATCTGGGGCAAGGCACACTAGGGCTCCAAGGGCACCCAAGAGGAGGGCAGCACATCAGCAATCTGTGACAGGGAAAACCCAGCCATCACTTTGATGCCAATCATCATCATGATAGAAATTTTTCTAGGAGAATTAATCATTTCCATTTGTCTGGCTGCTGGCTCTTTAAGAAGCAGCTTTTTTTCCCAGCTGTGTTTGACTCCTACCTTAGAATGTGAGGCACCTCAAATTAGCCTCCTCTGTGTAAACTGCAATTGGCAGCACTACCAGCAAGATAATGCCTTTTTACCATTTTTTTTTTTTTACATGAAACATAAAAACAACCAATCATTCAGCCAAACAAAACAATGGACAACACAAATTGACACACATATGAACAAGTTTTGGTGCACCAAAGACAAACAACAGACAGCGAGGGAACTTGATGTCCCAAAGAGATCTAAATATCTTAACCTGAACTAAGGAGATCTCCAATAGGTTTCAGAGAGAAAACAGGACCTTCTCCGGTTTTCCTGTCCTCATCAGGAGAGTTTTGAAATAGCTTCTAACCATTTTTTTTATACCGTGTCCTACACATGGAAAAACTGCTTTTCTGAAACCTGCTTTTTCTCTTGTTTAAGATTTAACAAGGGGGAAGGGAGGTGCCTAGGCGAACACACACACCTGTGGAGAGAGGTGGGCGGGGAGGAGAGCCCAGGAATTTCTCTGCAGTCCAGGTCTTACATGCTGCCCGTGAGTGGTTTTTGCTTTTGATCTCTTTCAGCAGCCTTTGACTTCCAAAGAAAATGTTCTCCCTCAGAGAAAGCTCAGCTTGGGCCAGCTGGATAAATTCCTCATGTGTCTGCCAGCCCTCAGCTGAAGATTCTAAGTGCCAAAGTGAAGGAAGCAGTCTGCCCATAGGCTGTGACTGCGGACTTTAATTCTTCTAAAATTGTAAAGGCAAGGGGCTTGTTTTGGCTCTGGCTTTTTCTAGGCATTTGTCTTTGAAATAAATCTTGAAGTTAGAGTGACCATTTGTCCCTCTTTGCTCCTTTAAGAGGGCTACCTGCTCTCTGCAGCTTTTCTCCTCCAAGTTGGCTTTCTCCCCAGGGGGTCTCTTAACTTAATAGCATATCAGCAGGGGAGGGGCGCATCAGGAGAGGACAATAAAGAGAAGCCAAGGGAGCAGCTGAGGAAGGTTTTGGAGAATTCTTTTTAGGGGAAAGCGAGGTCACAGAAGCTGCCCGAGACAAAAGAAGGAGGCAATATTCAGCAGGGTCCTCGTTCTTACTCTATTACATCACGAATGAGCCCCCAGTAACTAAAGAATGTATCAGACACTGGTTTACTGGTTTTCAGAATCTTATTAATTTCTTTACCAACCTTATCTCAAGTTAGCGGGTGAATATCAGTTCCACTTAAAATTAATCAATAACATTTCTCATGACAAAACAAAAGAACTTAATTAAATCTTTTTTAACTCTTATTCCTCTCTCACTGAATTAATGCTTGATTCCTCCTATGAAACAAGCCTCTTTAGCCTCTTTTAATAATTGTTTCCCTATGACAATCAGACGACAATTTTTTGGCAACTTACCTGCCCCTCCAGCGATGCAGGAGCGATGAGGTCTGTGAGGTCCTCCTTTTCCCGGGGTTTCTCCGTCGTCCAGTAGTTGACCATACTTTGGGTCCCTGGTTCGGGTGCCACTATGACCCATCCAGCAGGTCCAGTTATTCAGGGTTCCGAAGGGGTGCTACCTGAGGGTCAAAGGGGGCAGAGAGAAAGGACATCTTGAAGGACATCTGGGTTGTTTCCAGCTTCTAGGTATTATAAATAAGGCTGCTATAAACAGAGTGGAGCATGTGTCCTTATTACATGTTGGAGCATCTTCTGGGTATATGCCCAGTAGTGGTATAACTGGGTCCTCAGGTAGTGCTATGTTCAATTTTCTGAGGAACCACCAAACTGATTTCCAGAGTGGTTGTACCAGCTTGCAATCCTACCAGCAATGGAGGAGTGCTCCTCTTTCTCCATATCCATCATCTGCTATCACCTTAGTTTTTGGTCTTGGCCATTCTGACTGGTGTGAGGTGGAATCTCAAGGTTGTTTTGATATGCATTTCCCTGATAATAAAGGATGTTGAACATTTCTTTAGGTGCTTCTCAGTCATCCAATATTCCTCAGTTGAGAATTCTTTGTTTCCCATTTTACTCCGTGTCTTGTACTCAATCTTAAGGTAAATGCTCCATTTTTGAAAAAGTGAGGATGATGTTTGTTATAGATTTGTTCTGTTCTAGTGGAAATTTTCCTTTTACTTATAGGGTGTGTGTGTGTGTGTGTATGTGTGTGTATAAAGATTAAACGTAGGGTCTTGTGCATACTAGGCAAAAAACTTAAATATTGAACAACATTGTATTAGGCCATGTTTTAAAGTCATGAATGAATGTTAGATTTCAATAAAGTACTTTACTTGGTTTCATGTATATTCTTCTTTAGATTATTAATAAGTGAGTTATAAGAACTGAATTTCAAGTGTTGAAAATTTGAATTGCTGGGACAAGTTCAAGTTATTTATAACATTCCAAAATTTTTAATGAATTTTTATTAATTTTTCATATGTTTATTGATCATACACAACTGACCAATTCTGCCCTGATCGCCCCCACCTCTCTATCCATCATATTATCCCGCTTTTTTGATATTTTTAATTCAAATATATTTACACTGTTTACCTCTCCTCCACTCAAATCCAAACAACTCTGATATTACACCTTACACCCATCAGAATGACTAAGATCAAAAATCCAAGTGACAGCACAATCTGGAGGGGATGTATAACAAGGGAAACAGTCCTCCATTGCTTGTTGGGAGCACAAACATATACAACCACTTTAGAAATCAATCTGGCAGTTTCTCAGAAAATTGGGAATTCTTCTACCTCATGACCCAGATCTACCATTCTTGGGCATATACCCAAAAGACTCCATCATTACAACAGGGATACCAGCTCCAAATTCAAAGTGGCTTTATTCATAATAGCCAGAAACTGGAAATAGCCTACATATCCCTTGGCTGAAGAATGGGTAAAGGAAATGTGCTACATCTACACAATGAAATACTATTCAGCTATTAAAAAAAAAAAAACTTCATGAAATCTTCAGGCAAATTGGTATTGATATTGAAAATATCATCCTGAACGAAGTTATACAGACCCAGAAAGATATGTATTAAAGTATGTACTCACTTACAATTGGACATTAGTCATAAAGTGCAGGATAACCATACTACAATCAATAGACCCAAAGAAACTGGGTAATAAGGAGGCTCCAATGGAGGATGTGTGAATCTCACCAAGAAGGATAAACAAAATCATCATCAGAGGTAGATAGAGAGAGGGAACTAGGTAGGAAAGGAGATTAGGAAGGGTGGTAATTAATCTTAGTTAGGGTTTTATTGCCATAAACAGACACCATGACCAAGGCAACCCTTACAAAAACAACATTTAATTGGGGCTGGCTTACATGTTCAGAGCTTAGTCCATTATCAAGGTGGGAGCACAGTAGCATCCAGGTAGGCATGATGCAAGAAGAGTCATCTGAAGGCTGCTAGGTGAAGGCTGGTTTCTATACAGCTAGGACACGGATATTAAAGCCCATGTTCAGATGTCCCGGGGTATGGGTACATCTCCTTCTCTGAGGTAAAGGGTAAGAGGTAATGGAGAGAGGGATTTGTAAGGCTGGGACTGGGAGTGACTCCCTGCCACCATCTTTGTTGCCTGAAGGAGCAGAAAGGCAGCACCAGGTACTGAGATAGCCTGAGTTTAAGATCTCTAGGGGTGCAAACCGCCAGGGGTCTGACTGTGCCCAGGACCTGGGCAGATCAGCGGTTCGTCTGTGTGCCAGCTGTTCGTGGGTCCTGTTCCCTACGTGTTGATCAGCATTTGGAGTGACTCCCCACCACCATCTTTGATCCATGACAGAGTAGACAGGGAGCACCAGGTTCACTGAGACAACCCAAGTATAACATTGCTTGGGGCAAGACACAGCAGGGCTCCAATGGCATACAAGAGGAGGGCAGCACATCAGCAATCTGTGCCAGGGGAAACCCAGTCATCCAGTGTAGCAGAGATAGCCTTACAGGCTCACAGAAGGTTGAAGCACCAGCCAGTGACAACAAGACCAACTAATACCAGTGAGAACTAGATGGGAAAAGGCAAACGTAGGAATGTTCCTAACAGAAATCAAGGCAATATGGCAGCATCTGAACCCAATTCTCCAACAAAAGCAAGTCTGGGATACTCTAACACACCAGAAAATCAAGATTTGGATTTAAAATCACTGGTCATGATGCTGTTAGAGGAACACATGAAGGACATAAATAAATCTCTTAAAGAAATTCAGGAGAGAACAGATCAAAAGTTAGAAGCCCTTACAAGGGAAACACAAAAATCATTTAAAGAAATTCAGGAGAATATGGGTCAAAAGATAGAAGCCAATAAGGAGGAAAGGCAAAAATAACTTAAAAAAAATACAGGAGAACTTTGGTCAACAGGCAGAAGTCATGAAAGAGGAAACACAAAAATCTCTTAAAGAATTACAGGAAAACACAAACAAGCAAGTGAAGGAGCTGAGCAAAACCATCCAGGATCTAAAAACAGAAGTAGCAACAACTAAGAAATCACAAAGGGAGACAACTTTGGAGATATAAAACCTTGGGAAGAAATCAGGGGCCATAGATGCAATTATCAACAACAGAATACAAGAGATAGAAGAAAGAATCTCAGATGCCGAAGATATCATAGAAACCATGGACTCAACAGTCAAAGAAAATGCCAAATGCAAAAGCTTGTAACCCAAAACATCCAGGAAATCCAGGACACAATGAGAAGACCAAACCTAAGAATTATAGGCATAGATAAGAGTAAAGATTTACAACTGAAAGGGCCAGCAAATATCTTCAACAAAATTATGGAAGAGAACTTCCCTAAGCTAAAGGGCATCTCTAAAGAGAGAGATGCCCATGAATATACAAGAAGCCTACAGAACTCCAAACAGACTGGATCAGAGCAGAAATACCTCCTGTCAAATAATAATCAAAACCCCAAATGTACTAAACAAAGAATATTGAAGGCAGTAAGAGTAAAAAGCCAAGTAATATATGAAGGAAGACCTATCAGAATTACACCAGTCATCTCACCAGAGACCATGAAAGTTAGAAGATCCTGGGCAGATTTCATGCAGACTCTAAGAGGACACAAATGTCAGCCAAAACTACTATAATCAGCAAAACTCTCAATCACTATAGATGGAGAAACCAAGATATTCCATGACAAAACCAAATTTACACAATATCTTTTGACAAACCCAGCCCTACAAAGAATAATAGGGGGAAAACACCAATACAAGGAGGGATACTATGCCCTGGAAAAAGCAAGATAGTAACCTTTTTTCATCAAACCCAAAAGAAGATAACCACTCAAATATAAAATTATCATAAAAAATGCCAGGAAGTAATAATCACTTTTCCTTAATATCTCTTAACATCAATGGACTCAATTTCCCAATAAAAAGACATAGACTAACAGACTGGATACATAAACAGGACCCTACATTTTGCTGCATACAGGAAACAAACCTCAGTATGAAAGACAAAAACTACCTTAGAGTAAAAGGCTAGAAGATAATTCTACAAGCAAATGGTCTCAGAAAACAAGCCAGAGTAGCCATTCTAATATCAGATAGGCTTTTCAACCAAAAGTCATCAAAAGAGACTCGGAAGGACACTTCTTGCTGATCAAAGGAAAAATCCACCAAGAAGAACTCTCAGTTCTGAACAATCTATGCTCCAAATGCAAGGACACCCTCATTCATAAAAGAAACGTTACTAAAGCTCAAAGCACACATTGCACCTAACACAATAATTATGGGTGACTTTAACACCCCACTCTCCTCAATCAACCCATCAAAAAAAAAAAAAAAAAAAACAGAAACTAAACAGGGACACAGTGAAACTAATTGAAGTTTTGGTCCAATTGTATTTAACAGATATATATAGAACATTTCATCCCAAAGCAAAAGAATATACCTTTTTCTCAGCACCTCATTGTACCTTCTCCAAAATCGATTATGGGCACAAGACAGACCTCAATAAATTTAAGATGAAAATAATCCCATGTCTCCTATCAGATCACTATGGAGTAAAAGTGGTCTTCAATAGCAACAAAAACAACAAAAAGCCCACATACACATGGAAACTGAACAATACTCTACTCGATGATATCTTGGTCAAGGAAGAAATAAAGAAAGAAATCAAAGACTTTAGAATTTAATGAAAATGAAGGCACAACATACCCAAATCTGTGGGAACAATAAAAGCAGTGCTAAGAGGAAAACTCATAGCCCTGAGTGCTTCCAAAAAGAAAATGGAGAGAGCATACACTAGAAGCTTAAAGGTACAACTGAAAGCCCTGGAACAAAAAGAAGCGAATTCACCCAGGAGGAGTAGAAGACAGGAAATCAGCAAACTCAGGGCTGAAATCAATCAAGTAGAAACAAAAGACAACCATACAAAGAATCAACAAAACCAGGAGCTGGTTCTTTGAAGAAAATCAACCAGCTAGATAAACCCTTAGCCACACTAAACAAAGGGCACAGAGACAGTATCCAAATTAACAAAATTAGAAATGAAAAGAGAGATATTACAACAGAAATTGAGAAAATTCAAAAAAATTATCAGATCCTACTACAAAAGCCTATACTCAACACAACAGGAGAATCTGGAGGAAATGGACAATTTCCTAGACAGATACTAAATACCAAAATTAAATCAGGACCAAATAGATCATCTAAAGAGTCCCATAACCCCTAAAGAAATAGAAGGGGGTCATAGAAAGCCTTCCAACCAAAGAAAAGCACAGGACCAGATGGTTTTAGTGCAGAATTCTATCAGAACTTCAAAGAAGATTTAACACCAATACTCTTCAAACTATTCCACAAAATAGAAACAGAAGGAACACTACCCAACTCCTTCTACGAAGCCACAATTATGCTGTTATCAAAACCACACAAAGATCCAACAAAGAAAGAGAACTTCAGGCCAATTTCCCTTATTAATATCGATGCAAAAATACTCAATAAAATTCTTGCCAACTGAATCCAAGAACACATCAAAGCAATCATTCACCATGATCAAGTAGGCTTCATCCCAGGGATGCAGGGATGGTTCAATATACTGAGATCCATCAATGCTATCCACTACATAAACAAACTCAAAGAAAAAAAAAAAACACATGGTCGTTTCATTAGATGCTGAAAACGCATTTGCAAAATTCAGCATCCTTTCATGCTAAAAGTCTTGGAAAGAACAGGAATTCAAGGCCAATATCTAAACATAGTAAAAGCAATATACAGCAAACCAGTAGCCAACATCAAACTAAATGGAAAGACACTTGAAGCAATCCCACTAAAATCAGGGACTAAATAAGGCTGCCCTCTCCTCCATATCGTTCTTGAAGTCCTAGATAGAGCAATTAGACAACATAAGGAGGTCAAAGGGATACAAATTGGAAAGGAAGAAGTCAAACTATCACTATTTGCAGATGATATAATAGAATACTTAAGTGACCCAAAAAACTCTACCTGAGAACTCCTACAGCGGATAAACAACTTAAGCAAACTGGCTGGTTACAAAATCAACTCAAGCAAATCAGTAGCCTTCCTATACTCAAAGGGTAAGCAGACTGAGAAAGAAATTAAGGAAATGACACCCTTCACAATAGCCACAAACAACATAAAGTATCTTGGTGTCACTCTAACCAAACAAATGAAAGATGTATAGGACAAGAACTTCAGGTCTCTCTGAAGAGGGAAATCGAAGAAGACTTCAGAAAATGGAAAAATCTTCCATGCTGGTCATGGATTGGCAGGATTAATATAGTTAAGATGGCCATCTTGCCAAAAGCAATCTACAGATTTAATGCAATCCCCATCAAAATCTCAACTCAATTCTTTATAGAGTTAGAAAGAGCAATTCTCTAGGCAAATGGTTGGATCTGGAAAATATCATCCTAAGTGAGGCAACCCAATCACAAAAGAATACATATGGAATGTAATCTCTGATAAGTGGATATTAATTAGCCCAGAAGCTCTGAATACCCAAGGCACAATTAGCAGAACAAATGACTCCCATGAAGAAGTAAGGAGAGGGTCCTGATCCTGGAAAGGCTTGATCTAGCATTGGAGGGGAGTATCAGGACAGAGGAAAAGGAGAGAGGTGATTGGAGAATGAGTGGAGAGAAGAAGGTTTATGAGACATATGGGGAGGGGAGAACTGGGAAAGGGGAAATCATTTGGAATGTAAACAAAAAATATAGAAAATAAAAATATATAATAAATAAATAAATAAATAGAAAAAAAAGAACAATTCTCAAATTCATCTGGAATAACAAAAAAACCCAGGATAGCTAAAAACTATTCTCAACAGTAAAGGAACTTCTGGGGGAATCAGTATCCCAGACCTCAAACATTACTACAGAGCAATAGTGATAAGAAAAAAACAAACAAACAAACTGCATGGTATTGGTACAATGACAGGCAAGTGGATCAATGGAATAGGATTGAAGACCCAGAAATGAACCCGCACACCTATGGTCACTTGATCTTCAAAAAAGGAGCTGAAAACATCCAGGGGAAAAAAGATGGCCTTTTCAACAAATGATGCTGGTTCAATTGGAGGTCAGCATGCAGAAGAATGCCAATTGATCCATTTTTATCTCCTTGTACTAAGCTCAACTCCAAGTGGATTAAGGACCTCCACATCAAACCTGACACACTGAAACTAATAGAAAAAAAATGGGGGAAGACCCTTGAGGACTAGGGCACAGGGGAAAAGTTCCTGAACAGAACACCAACAGTTTAATCTCTAAGATCAAGAACTGACAAATGGGACCTCATAAAATTGCAAACTTTCTGTAAGGCAAAGGACACTGTTAAAAGGACAAAACAACAACCGACAGATTGGGAAAGGATCTTCACAAACTCTAAATCCGACAGAGGGCTCATATCCAATATATACAAAGAACTCAAGAAGTTAGACCCAAGAGAACCAAATAACCGTATTAAAAAATGGGGTACAGAGCTAAACAAAGAATTTTCACCTGAAGAACTTCTGGTGGCTGAGAAGCACCTTAAGAAATGTTTAAAGTCATTAATCATTAGGCAAATCAAAACAACCCTAGATTTCACCTCATACCAGTCATAATGGCTAAGGTTAAAAACTCAGGAGACAGCAGGTCTTGGCGAGGATGTGGAGAAAGGGGAACACTCCTTCACTGCTGGTAGGATTGCAAGATGGTTCAACCACTTTGGATAGCAGTCTGGTGGTTCCTCAGAAAACTGGACATGACACTTCCGGAGGACCCTGCTATACCACTCCTGGGCATATACCCAGAGGATTCCCTGGCATGCAATAAGGACACACGTTCCACTGTATTCATAGCAGCCTTATTTATAATAGCCAGAAGCTGGAAAGAACCGAGATATCCCTCAGTGTAGGAATGGATACAGAAAATGTGGTATATTTACACAATGGAATACTACTCGGCAATTAAAAACAATGAATTCATGAAATTCTTAGGCAAATGGTTGGAACTGGAAATATCATCCTAAGTGAGGTAACCCAGTCACAAAAGAATACACATGGAATGCAATCACTGATAAGTGGATATTAATCAGCCCAAAATCTCTGAATTCTCAAGACACAATTAGCATATCAAATTACACCCAAGAAACGGGAAAGAGAGGCCCTGGTTCTGAAAAGAGTTGCTCCAGCATTGTAGGGGAGTACCAGGACAGGGAAATGGGAGGGTGTGATTGGGAAATGGGCAGAGGGAAGAGGGCTTATGAGACCGATGGGAAGGGGGGACCCGGGAAAGGGGATAGCATTCAGAATGTAAACAAAGAATGTAGAAAAAAAAAAAAAGGCTGGGACTGGGAAGAGAGGAGGGAGAGCTGCTGTGGTTGGGATAAAATGTGAATAAAATTAAATTGCAAAACAATAAAATAATAAAAATGAAAAGGAAGATTTTATTATTATTATTATTTTTATTATTATTATTATAATTATATCAATTATAATTATGGGGGGGAGGAAATGTGCAGATATAAATGCAGGTGCCCAAGGAGGCAACAACACCAAATCCGCCTGAAGTTGTACTTACAAGTGGTTGTGAGCCACCCACTGTGGGTCCTGAGCATCAAACTTGAATTGTCTGCAAGAATAGTACCTCAGCACTCAACTGCTCCTGCCTGGGGAAAGTTTTTTCATTCTATCTTGAATATTTTTGTTTATATTAAGACATTTTGAACTGTATTCAAATACTTTACTTTTTACAACTGAAATGAACAGGCTCATAAAACTTTAAAAGCTAAAAAAATAATTTATTTAGGATGTTATCTATCTCATGTATATGCATATGTGTATGTGTATGTGTATGTGTTTTTGTATTTGTATGTGTATGTGTATGTCTTGTGTATGTGTATATGTATACATGTGATAGGTATGATTGTTCACAGTTATAATTCCAGCACTTGAGGAGGCTGAAGCAGGAAGATTATCCATCAGTCCCAGACTATTTCAGGAAAGCCTGGGTATAGAGTAAGACCCTTTCTGAAGCAAAAAAGCACACAACAAGAGCAAGTCTTAGAATAAGTAGTGAACTGTAGTTTTGTGGTCAGGGCCCTAGCAGGAGAAGAATTATTCTAAAGAGAGACACTTAACACCCTTCATTTCAAAGATAAATTGCAAAGGATTAAAATTTCCCCAGGAACCCTAAGCAGGAAAGAGGACAAGCTGAAACCTGTGTGCCAGCCAAAGAAACTTACCTCCCAGAAAGACTCCATACAGTTCTCACAGTTCATCTTGCAGCATTTCCTGGCTTTTGTTTAAGTTTATCTATAAAATTGTAACACTTCCACAGAAAGACAAAAACAAACCAAGAGTCTTTTTCTCCTGGGTTTGTTCACACTGTGAATGAATCTATTTTTCTTTATCTTAAACTACTAGGCTGTAAGTTTAATGTATCTGTGTGCCTGGCAACAGTTTCTGTGAGCGTTTGTGAGAGGCTCCTGTTTTCTGAGCTGCTTCTAAAGAAGAAGTAGTGGGGATTTCTACAGCCTAGGTGGTTGGGGTGAGGAAAGGAACATCTTCTGGTCTATGAGAATAAAGGAGTTTGGGGATCAGGGCACTTGTTAAGGTGAAGAGCGTTTCTCTGATTCCCACCACCATCAGGCTACCACCCACCCAACCTGTACCTCCAGATGGCAGAGGGCAGCCTGACTTAAGAAGGACGAGGGGCTTCACTGCTTCTTGTGATGAGGCCAGTAAGGAGTGCCCCCTGAGAAAACAGAAAAAGTCTCTGTTTTCTCAGAGCAGAATTGGGAATTCTTTGCTGGTCATTAGTTGTCAGGGCTCTTAGTTCTCCTGGCAGGTTGTATTGAGACGACTCTCCTGTCTGCTACCGGCAGCATGATGACTGGCATAGGAAGAAGAACCTGTTGGGGCTTGGGAATTAGAAGACACTGAACCTGGGTTGTCTTTAAGATCCCCTACTGTCATGGACTGGGATTCCCAACCCAGTGTGCCCTTGAGAGTTCTCCTGTTGCCTCTTGTGTTCATTTCAAAATACAAAATCTATTTAGACCACTAGATTTTATTCATCCTACCCAGTGCAGTTTTTCTTTTGTTGTTGTTGGGTTTGGGTTTTGTTATTGTTTTTTGTTTTGGTTTGGTTTTTGTTAGTTAAATTGTTTTGTTTTGTTTTTTCTCCGTAGCTACAATTGTTTTTTCTTGTATTGTTTTTCTGTCTCTGGTCAGCTTTTTAAGAGGTCTTGCCATCTCACCTCCTTGAAGTGATATTTTTACCTTAGATGGGTCTTTAAATTCATTTATTCATTTCTTCTATCTTTTCTGTTTCTGGGTCCCTCCTTCATTCTCTACTCCTCCTTTATTTCTTTTGAGAGACAGGAACTTGCTGGTCTCAAACTTGTAATGTTCCTGAGTGAGTGTCACAGGGTTGAGACCCAAGTCCAACCTGGTCATCTGTATTATATAGCCAGCAATTGCCTGAAGGGAACCACTTCTCACAGGACAACCGGGAATGCATTTGAAAGAGAGATTTTAGAAGACAAATAAGACAGAAACACTAACTTTTTAGTGGGGCTGGAGATATGGCTCAGAGGTAAGAGCACTGGCTGCTCTTCCAGAGGTCCTGAGTTCAATTTCCAGTAACCACATGGTGGCTCACAACCATCCATGAGATCTGATGCCATCTTCTGCCATGTAGGCAAAACACTGTATGCATAGTAAAGTGCTTGCCAACTATGTCTGATCGCAAGCATTGTCAACAATAAAAACAGACCACATCCCAGTTGGCAGACGCAGAGGGAAGTAAAGAAAGCAAGCCGTTTTAAAAGCTTGCAATCAGCTCAGGTATCTTGACCTCAAGTTTCTAGAACAGGGTTGGGTTGGCTAATTTCCAACAGCAGGGGGTAGAAAAGGAGGCAATTTCAGATTAAACCAAAGATGGCTCCATATGAGACAAGATGAGGAAAACTGCCTTGTCATATCAGCCTCTGAATCCTGGTATTATAACTATGCACTCACCCACCCTCCCTGACACACAGGGGATTCATTTCTCTCTTTGCATTGTTCTGAAATTCCTTTGTAACTTTTTTTTTGTAAAGTTTAGATTTATTCTACTTTCTGTGTGCATTTTACCTGCATTCATTGACATGCTCATGGAGGTGAGAAGGTGGTGTCACATTGCCTGGAAATACAGATGGTTCTGAATGCTGAGACCCTTACCTAGTTCCCTTGCACTGGCCAGCTCTGACCACTGAGCCCTTGCTCCAGCCTCTCTTTTCAACTTCTTGTGTGCTAAGCTTGCTACTTTGTTAGAGCTTGTTGGACCATCGTCCATTGTCTCTCAGGATTTCTTAGATTTTTCCATTTGATGCTTTTCTGGATAGTTGTATCATGAGTGGTTTGTGTGGATAGACTTCTCAGTTTACCATTCTCTCTTAGTTCCTCCTGGCCCACTGAATTGTTTATTATGATATTCCTTTCTAGAATTTTTATTTCCTAAATCTTACTTTTCTCTTTACATTTTTTTCATGGAACTTATTTTTACCTTTCAAACTTACTTTATGTATACTGTGAGTAATTCATTTTTTGGCCTGTCAATTTGAATATTCAATATAACTTCTTTTATTATCATGACCTCTGTTTATTATAACTGTTGTTAAAGTATTTCCTTAAATATATTTTATGTGTACAAATGTTCTGCCTGCATATATGTCTATGTACTGTGTGCGTGTCTGGTATGAAAGTCAGCCTTCTGGAGGACCCTGCTATACCACTCCTGTGCATATACCCAGAGGATTTCCCAGCATGTAATAAGGATACATGCTCCACTATGTTCATACAAAAATGTGGTATATATACACAATGGAGTACTATTCAGCCATTAGAAACAATGAATTCATGAAATTCTTAGAGAAATGAATGTAGCTGGAGAACATCATACTAAGTGAGGTAACCCAGTCTCAAAAGATCAATCATGGTATGCACTCACTGATAAGCGGATATTAGCCTAGAAACTAGGAATACCCAAGACATAATCCACATATCAAATGATGTCCAAGAATGGAGGAGTGGACCCTGGTTCTGGAAAGACTCAGTGCAGCAGTATAGGGCAATACCAGAACAGGAAAGTGGGAAGGGATGGATGGGGGAACAGGGGAAGGGAAGAGGGCTTATGGGACTTTTGTGGAGTGTGGAGCCAGGAAGGGGGAAATAATTTGAAATGTAAATAAAAAATATATCGAATAAAAAAAAAAAGAAAGAAAAAGGAAAAAAAAATAAAGAAAGCCAGCCTCTTCTTTTCCCTTTTGTTGCTTCCTACTGCCGCCATGTGGTAGACTTAGCAAACTGCACCAAGGCCTTCCTGCATACTTGTGTTACCAGGCATGCCAATCTGATCTTACTGCAGGACCTGTCACCTACAAAGTCCAGGCTCAAGAACCATGTGTGTTGTTGAGGTGGTGGTTGTTATTGTTCTTTTTTTTCAAGACAGGATTTCTCTGTGTAGCCTTGTCTGTCCAGTATTTCACATTGTAGACCAGGGCCTTCAGATTCAAGCTTCATATACCTCTGTCTCCAGGTGCTGGGATTAAAGGTGTGAGTCACAACCACCCAGCATGAGTGCAGTTTTAAATCTAAGTAAAATAAAATAAAATAAATACTCACTTCATACTGTTTAAGTAAGTTTTCAAGTTTGTGTTGAGCTGCATGCATGGCTCCTACTGATCACATGTACCATTCTTTGGTCTGCAGGCTGGACATGTCTCTAAAGGCCTTTTGTTGAAAGCCAGGGAGAATGGAGGGTCTAATGGAATGGAACTATGTTTGGGAAAAGATAAAAATGTCCCAGTATACAAAGAAGAGTTGGTGTTGCTATCCTTCAGATATCTGGGCCCAGGCTTAAAGCACACAGAATGGGAGGGCACTGACAGATTCCACCATGCTTGTGGAAGGCAGACTGGGACATCAGATGTACTGCTTTAACCTTCCCTCTTGTCCTTCAGGAACAAGGCTTACCTGTGCACCTGAGCTGAGCTGGTGATCAAAATCCCCAGGGATTGTCCTGTGTTTTTCCTCCCACAGCATGAGTGTCACAGACACACCTAGTCATGCCCAGATATTTATCAGGTTGTTGAGAATCCAAACTCAGGTTCACATGCTCTACCTCATCCAGCTATCCTTCAGTCTCCAAACTGTTTCTTTAAAGGAAGAAGGAGGAGGAGGAGAGAAGGAGAAGAAGGAGAAGGAGACAGAAAAGAAAGAAGAAGAAGGAGGAGGAGGAGGAAGAGAGAAGGAGAAGAAGAAGAAGGAGAAGAAAGAAGAAGAAGAAAGAGGAGGAAGAGGAGAAGGAGAAGAAGGAAGGAGAAGGAGAAGAAGGAAGGAGAAGAAAGAGAAGAGAGAAGGAGGAGAAGGAAAGAGAGAAGGAGAAGGAGAAGGAGAAGGAGAAGGAGGAGAAGGAGGAGAAGGAGGAGGAGGAGGAGGAGGAGGAGGAGGAGGAGGAGGAGGAGGAGGAGGAAGAGGAGGAGGAGGAGGAGGAGGAGGAGGAGAAGGAGAAGGAGAAGGAGAAGGAGGAGGAGGAGGAGGAGGAGAAGGAGAAGGAGAAAGAGAAGGAGAAGGAGGAGGAGGAGGAGGAGGAGGAGGAGGAGGAGGAGAAGGAGAAGGAGAAGGAGAAGGAGAAGGAGAAGGAGGAGGAGAAGGAGAAGGAGAAGGAGAAGGACAAGGAGAAGGAGAAGGAGAAGGAGAAGGAGAAGGAGAAGGAGAAAAGAAGAAGAAGAAGAAGAAGAAGAAGAAGAAGAAGAAGAAGAAGAAGAAGAAGAAGAAGAAGAAGAAGAAGAAGAAGAAGAAGAAGAAGAAGAAGAAGAAGAAGAAGAAAAGTGGAGTACTTGCATGGCATGTGAAAGGGCTGGGGTTTGATCTTCAGAACTTCAAAGGAAACAGGTTCTTAAGGATACTAGTAATATACTATCAAATGACTGGACAAGTTTTAGGTTTTCTTCTTAAAGAGAAAAGAGTATAGTTGGAAAAAGTATGAATACATACAACATATGATAACATAATATGTTTTGAAATACAAAGTAAAAGGAATAATGGCAGTTTATATACAACTAAAGACAAGTTAATGAACTGAGAAAAGGGCTTAAGGAACAAAGCATAAAGAGTACAAAATAATCAAATAGTTCCTGAAAGTTCTGAGTAAGCTTTCCTATGTTACACATGGAAGCACAGAAGTTCAGTGTAGAATCAACAGAAGGAATATTTTGGAAGATGAAGTCCAAATTTTCAAATAGATGAAAGACAAGATGAAGTTTCCAAACCTTAAGCAAGATAATTAAAGAGCTTTTACATCAAAGATCACATTACAGAACATTCCAGGAGAGCAAAGAAAGAAGATTGGAAAAGAACCAAGGAGAAATGATGGGCAAACCGGAAGAGGGGTTGAGTTTTATAGCTGTATTCTTTAGACCATGGTACTGTCAAGACATTAGAATCATACCTTCCAAGATATGAATAAAAGTCCTGAACTGGGCTGGGAATGGATGACTCAGTGGGAAAAGAACTTGCATGCAATCAGGGAAACCTGAGATGCTGAGTGCTTGATTGTAATCCCAGTGCTAGGGAAGTGGAGACAGAAGGATCTCCAAGATTTGTTGGCCACCTTGTCTAGCCCAATTGCTCATTTCCAGGCACAGTGAGACCTTGTCTCAAAAGAGGTGAATAGTATCCCTACAGATGCCACAGGAGGGTATGTTTTGATTTGACACCCATGCACACATGCTGAATATAAATTCAGGGGCTGATGAAATAGCCCAATAGATACAGTGCTTGATGTGCAAGCCTGAGGACCTGAGTTCAGATCCCCACCATCCATGTAAAAGTAGAGTGTGGTGGTGCATGCCCATAATCCAGACTTGGAGTAGGCAGAGGTAGGCAGATCCCAATGGCTTATGACCAACTGGTCTGCCTGAAACAAGAAGCACCGAGAAACCCTGTCTCATTAAATAAATGAATTAAACTCACCTTGAATCTACTAACTCTCACCATCTGCTGGGGCAGACTCTTAGCTGGTCTGCTCCAGTGAAGACGCCAAATCCTGACCCATCCTAGAGGACTCCCTGCACTCAGAGCAGTTGGTAATAATGCCCCCTCCCCACCTCCAGAGTCCCAGAGCTGCTACTGGGAGCCCTGTGGGCTTGGGACCCATTACCTAAGCAAGCCCCCACCCTCCTGAATACCACTCCCCTTCCACCAATTTCTTTTTGCTGGGGCAGACTCCTAGCTGGGCTACTCCCATGAAGACACCATATCCTGACCCATCCGAGAGAACCCAGTGTGCTTAGAGCAGTTGAGGATCCACTGTACTCAGAGAAGTTGAAGATCAGCTGCACCCAGAGCTGTTACACAACAGCTTGACTGCTCCACTGAAGAGTCTGAAAGCCTCCCAGGAGATCTACTACAGCTAGGGCAATAGATCAGCAGTTTCTCTGCCCCTGTGAAGAGCCCCCAGCTGGAAGGCCGCACAGGTGGTCTGCTGCAGCCAATGCTGCAGGCCCACCAGTAAACCTGAAGCAAACCAAGGACAAAAGAGGCAGGCTGCAGACAATCACCCAGACCAACAAAAGCCAGGGCTATCCAGATGGTAGAAGGCAAGAACAAGACAATAAGCAACAGAAGCCAAAATACATGGACATCATCAGAACCCAGTTCTCCCACCACAGCAAACCCTGAATACAAGAACACACCTGAAAATCAGGAATCTGTCCTAAAATCCTATCTTATGAAGATAATAGAGTCCTTTAAGGAAGATATCAATAACTCACTGAAAGAAATGCAGGAAAACACATGTAAACAGGTAAAGGAATTAAATAAAACAATCCAAGACCTAGACGTGGAAGTAGAAACAACAAAGAAAACACAAATGGAGGCAAACCTGGAAATGGAAAACCTCGGAAGGAGGTCAGGAATTACAGATGTTAAGTATCACTGACAGAATACAAGAGATAGGAGAGAGAATTTCAGGCGTATAAGATACCTTTCAAGAGATTGACACACTGTCAAAGAAAATTCAAAACATAAAAAAATAATCCTAGCCAAAAGCATCTAGGAAATTCAGGACACCATGAAATGACCAAGTCTAAGAAGAATTGGAATAGAGGAGAGTGAAGAGTCCCAGCTCAAAGGACCCAAATATGTCTTCAACAAAATCATAGAAGAAAAATTCCCCCAACCTAAAGAAATAGATGGCCATAAATCTACAAGAAGCCTATAGAACACCAAACAAATGGGACCAGAGAAGAAAATCCTCTTGTTACATAATAATCAAAACACTAAACGTACAGAAAAAAAAGAAAGAATATTAAAATTTGCAAGGATAAATGGCCAAGTAACATACAAAGGTAGACCTATCAGAATTACACCAGACTTCTCAACAGAGACGATGAAAGCCAGACGAACCCGGTTAGAGGTCATGCAGACTCTAAGAGAACACAAATGCCAGCCCAGGCTACTATACCCAGCAAAACTCTCAATCAACATAGATAGAGAAACCAAAAGATTCCAGGACAAAACTCTAAAAGGAAACCTCTGACACAAGGAAGATACCTGCACCAAAGAAAGGACAAGATATTAAGCATCTCACAACAAAGCCAAAAGGAGAGAACCACAAGCACATAAAGCCACCTACAAAACCAAACACACCAGCAACCAACAATCATCTCTCTTTAATATCTCTCAATATTAATAATATTGTACCAATTTGCAACCCCACCGGCAGTGGAGGAGTGTTCCTCTTTCTCCACATCCTCGCCAACACCTGCTGTCTCCTGAATTTTTAATCTTAGCCATTCCGACTGGTATAAGGTGATATCAGGGTTGTTTTGATTTGCATTTCCCTAATGACTAATGAAGTTGAGCATTTTTTAAGATGCTTCTCAGCCATCCGAAGTTCTTCAGGTGAGAATTCTTTGTTTAATTCTGTACCC
Source organism: Apodemus sylvaticus (assembly GCF_947179515.1). Classification (NCBI taxonomy): domain Eukaryota; kingdom Metazoa; phylum Chordata; class Mammalia; order Rodentia; family Muridae; genus Apodemus; species Apodemus sylvaticus. The sequence goes on from NC_067477.1 coordinate 40,913,399, forward strand.
CATTTTTTAATAGGGTTATTTGGTTTTCTTGGATCTAACTTCTTGAGTTCTTTGTATATATTGGATATTAGCCCTCTATTTGATGTAGGGTTGGTGAAGAGCTTTTCCCAATTTGTTGGTTGCCGATTTGTCCTTTTGGTGGTGTCCTTTGCCTTACAGAAACTTTGTAATTTTATGAGGTCCAACCGCTCTGGAATTCAGTCTGGTGGTTCCTCAGAAAACTGGGCACTTCACTTCCGAAAGATCCTGCTATACCACTCCTGGGCATATACCCAGAGGATTCCCCAGCATGTGATAAGGATACTTGCTCCATTAGAATTAGAAACAATGAATTCATGAAATTCTTAGGCAAATGGATGGAGCTGGAGAACATCATACTAAGTGAGGTAATCATCAAAAGATCAATCATGGTATGCACTCAATAATAAGTGGATATTAGCCTAGAAAACTGGAATACCCAACACATAATCCACACATCAAATGAGGTACAAGAAGAACGGAGGAGTGGCCCCTTGTTCTGGAAAGACTCAGTGTAGCAGTATAGAGCAAAAACAGAACAGGAAAGTGGGAAGGGGTGGGGATAACAGGAGGAGGGAAGGGGGCTTATGTGACTTTTGGGGAATGGGGGGGCCAGAAAAGGGAAAATCATTTGAAATGTAAATAAAAATATATCGAATTAAAAAAAAATAACAGCTAGTTAGACCAGCACCATTTATTGAAGAAGCTTTCTTTTTTCTATTGTATATGTTTGGGTTCTTTGTCAAAGATCAAATGTCCATAAGTGTGTGGTTTTATTTCTGGGTCTTCAATTCTATTCCATTGATCAACGTTTCTGTCTCTGTACCAATACCATGCAGTTTTTGTCACTATTGCTCTGTAGTAAAGCTTGAGGTCAGGGATGATGATTCCCCCAGCCTTTCTCTTATTGTTAAGAATTATTTTTGCTATGCTGGGTTTTTTGCCTTTCCAGATGAATTTGAGAATTGCTCTTTTCATGTCTTTGAAAAATTGTGTTGGGATTTTGAGGGGGATTGCGTTAAATCTATAGATTGCCTTTGGTAGGATGGCCATTTTTGTCAGAGCCTAACTCGACCAGTGAGGAAAGACGTGACACGACCAGGTTCTTCTCTGCAGCGCTTTATTCAGAACCTTGCTTCTCTTCTCCAACACGGGGCCCCGAGCCTGTCTTTTGCCGCCCTTATATAGCCCAACAGCCCTCGCTTAGGGGCGCATTGCATTGTGGTAGGAGAACTAAGGTGCTCCTCATGAGCATGCCAATGCTGAGTCATAGCGAAGCCCTACTGCGCGTGTGTCAAAGTTGTTTACCAACTGCATGTGTGTCAAAGTTGTTTACCAGGACTAAATATTTCCTGCCAGCGCCATCTTGCAACAACACTGGATAAAGTGGCTTCCCACACATTTTTACTATGTTAATTCTGCCAATCCAGGAACATGGGAGAACTCTCCATTTTTCGGAGATCTTCTTTAATTTCTTTCTTGAGAGATTTGAAGTTATTGTCATACAAGTCTTTCACTTGTTTGTTTAGAGTTACCCCAAGATATTTTATATTATTTGTGGCTTTTTTTTTAGATATATTTCCTTTATTTTATCAGAAATATTTTCCATGTAAATCTCTAATTTTATCACAAAATGGTTTTTTGATATTTTTTATTTACATTTCAAATGATTTCCCCTTTTCTGGGTCCACACTCCCCGCAAGTCCCATAAGTCCTCTTCCCTCCCCCTGTTCCTCTATCTACCCCTTCCCACTTCCCTGTTCTAGTATTCCCCTATACTGTTGCACTGAGTCTTTCCAGAACCAGGGGCCACTCCTCCATTCTTTTTGGACACCATTTAATATGTGGATTATGTCTTGGGTATTCAAAGTTTCTAAGCTAATATCCACTTATCAGTGAGTGCATACCATGATTGATCTTTTGAGACTGGGTTACCTCACTTAGTATGGTGTTCTCCAGCTCCATCCATTTGTCTAAGAATTTCATGAATTCATTGTTTCTAATGGCTGAATAGTACTCCATTGTGTAAATATACCACATTTTTTGTATCCATTCCTCTGTTGAGGGACACCTGGGTTCTTTCCAGCTTCTGGCTACTACAAATAGGGCTGCTATGAACATAGTGGAGCATGTGTCCTTATTGCATGCTTAAGAATCCTCTGGGTATATGCCCAGGAGTGGTATAGTAGGGTCCTCAGGAAGTGTTGTGCCCAGTTTTCCGAGGAAGCGCCAGACTGATTTCCAAAGTGGTTGCACCATCTTGCAATCCCACCAGCAGTGGAGGAGTGTTCCTCTTTCTCCACATCCTCGCCAACACCTGCTGTCTCCTGAGTTTTTGACCTTAGCCATTCTGACTGGTGTGAGGTGAAATCTCAAGGTTGTTTTGATTTGCATTTTCCTAATGATTAATCATGTTGAACATTTCTTAAGGTGTTTCTCAGCCCTCAGAAGTTCTTCATGTGAAAATTCTTTGTTTAGCTCCATACCCCACTTTTTAATGGGGTTATTTGGTTCTCTGGGTTCTACCTTCTTGAGTTCTTTGTATATATTAGATATTAGCCCTCTGTCGGATTTAGGGTTGGTGAAGATCCTTTCCCAATCTGTTGGTTGTTGTTTTGTCCTTTTGACAGTGTCCTTTGCCTTCCAGAAACTTTGTAGTTTTATGAGGTCCCATTTGTCAATTCTTGATCTTAGAGCGTAAGCTATTGGTGTTCTATTCAGGAACTTTCCCCCTGTGCCCATGTCCTCAAGGGTCTTCCCCAGTTTCTTTTCTATTAGTTTCAGTGTGTCAGGTTTTATGTGGAGGTCCTTGATCCATTTGGAGTTGAGCTTGGTACAAGGAGATAAGAATGGATCAATTTGCATTCTTCTGCATGCTGACCTCCAATTGAACCAGCACTATTTGTTGAAAAGACTATCTTTTTTCCACTCAATGCTTTCAGCTCCTTTGCTGAAGATCAAGTGACCATAGGTGTGTTGGTTCACTTCTGGGTCTTCAATCCTATTCCATTGATCTGCTTGCCTGACATTGTACCAATACCATGCAGTCTTTATCACTATTGCTCTGTAGTAATGTTTGAGGTCTGGGATACTGAATCCCCCAGAAGTTCTTTTACTGTTGAGAATAGTTTTAGCTATCCTGGGTTTTTTGTTATTCCAGATGAATTTGAGAATTGCTCTTTTTAGCTCTATGAAGAACTGGGTTGGGATTTTTATGGGGATAGCATTGAATCTGTAGATTGCCTTCGGCAAAATGGCCATTTTAACTATATTAATCCTGCCAATCCACGAGCATGGAAGATTTTTCCATTTTCTGAGATCTTCTTAGATTTCCTTCTTCAGAGATCTGAAGTTCTTGTCATATAGGTCTTTCACTTGTTTGGTTAGAGTCACCCCAAGATACTTTATGCTGTTTGTGGCTATTGTGAAGGGTGTCATTTCCCTAATTTCTTTCTCAGTCTGCTTATCCTTTGAGTATATAAAGGCTACTGATTTGCTTGCATTGATTTTGTAGCCAGCCACTTTGCTGAAGTTGTTTATCAGCTGTAGGAGTTCTCTAGTAGAGTTTTTGGGGTGACTTAAGTATACTATCATATCATCTGCAAATAGTGATAGTTTGACTTCTTCCTTTCCAATTTGTATCCCTTTGACTTCCTTATTTGTCTAATTGCTCTAGCTAAGACTTTAAGAACTATATTGAAAAGATATGGATAGAGGGGGCAGTCTTGTCTAGTCCCTGATTTTAGTGGGATTGCTTCAAGTTTCTCTCCATTTAGTTTGATGTTGGCTACCGGTTTGCTGTACATTGCTTTTACTATGTTTAGATATGGGCCTTGAATTCCTGTCCTTTCCAAGACTTTTAGCATGAAAGGGTGCTGAATTTTGTCAAATGCTTTTTCAGCATCTAATGAAATGATCGTGTGTTTTTTTTCTTTGAGTTTGTTTATGTAGTGGATAGCATTTATGGATTTCCTTATATTGAACCATCCCTGCATCCCTGGGATGAAGCCTACTTGATCATGGTGGATGATTGTTTTGATGTGTTCTTGGATTCGGTGGGCAAGAATTTTATTGAGTATTTTTGCATCAATATTCATAAGGGAAATTGGCCTGAAATTCTCTTTCTTAGTTGGATCTATGTGTGGTTTTGGTGTCAGCATAATAGTGGCTTTGTAGAAGGAGTTGGGTAGTGTTTCTTCTGTTTCTATTTGGTGGAATAGTTTGAAGAGTATTGGTGTTAAATCTTCTTTGAAGGTCTGATAGAATTCTGCACTGAAACCATCTGGTCCTGTGCTTTTTTTGGTTGGAAGGCTATCTATGACCCCTTCTATTTCTTTAGGAGTTATGGGTCTGTTTAGATGGTCTATTTGATCCTGGTTTAATTTTGGTAATTTGTATCTGTCTAAGAAACTGTCCATTTCCTCCAGATTCTCCAGTTGTGTTGAGTACAGGTTTTTGTAGTAGGATCTGATGATTTTTTTAATTTCCTCGGTTTCTGTTGTAATATCTCCCTTTTCATTTCTAATTTTGTTAATTTGGATACTTTCTCTGTGCCCTTTGGTTAGTCTGGCTAAGGGTTCATCTGTCTTGTTGATTTTTTCAAAGAACCAGCTTTTGGTTTTGTTGATTCTTTGTATGGTTCTCTTGGTTTCTACTTGATTGATTTCAGCCCTGAGTTTGATGATTTCCTGGGTGAATTAGCTTCTTTTTGTTCCAGGGCTTTCAGTTGTTCCATTAATCTTCTAGTGTATGCTCTCTCTAATTTCTTTTTGGAGGCACTCGAAGCTATGAGTTTTCCTCTTAGCACTGCTTTCATTGTGTCCCATAGATTTGTGTATGTTGTGCCTTCATTTTCATTAAATTCTAAGAAATCTTTGATTTCTTTCTTTATATCTTCCTTGACCAAGGTATCATTTAGAAGAGTATTGTTCAGTTTCCATGTGTATGTGGGCTTTCTGTTGTTTTTATTGTTATTAAAGACCACTTTTACTCCATAGTGATCTGATAGGAGGCATGGGATTATTTCAATCTTCTTATATTTGTTGAGATCTGTCTTGTGACCTACTATATGATCGATTTTGGAGAAGGTACTATGAGGTGCTGAGAAAAAGGTATATTCTTTTGCTTTGGGATGAAAAGTTACATATATATATATATGTATATATATATATATATATATATATATATTTATATATATTCCAATTGGTCCAAAGCTTCAATTAATTTCACTGTCTCCCTGTTTAGTTTCTGTTTTCCTGATCAGTCCATTGGTGAGAGTGGAGTGTTGAAGTCACCCACAATTATTGTGTTAGGTGCAATGTGTGTTTTGAGCTTTAGTAAAGTTTCTTTTATGAATGAGGGTGCCCTTGTATTTGGAGCATAGATGTTCAGGATTGAGAGTTCTTCTTGTTGGATTTTTCCTTTGACCAGCAAGAAGTGACCTTCATGTCTCTTTTGATGACATTAGGTTGAAAGTCAATTTTATCTGATATTAGAATGGCAATTCCGGCTTGTTTCCTGGAACCATTTGCTTGTAGAATTGTCTTCCAGCCTTTTACTCTAAGGTAGTTTTTGTCTTTGATACTGAGGTGTGTTTCCTGTATGCAGCAAAATGTAGGGTCCTGTTTCTGTAACCAGTCTGTTAGTCTATGTTTTTTTATTGGGGAATTGAGTCCATTGATGTTAAGAGATATTAAGGATTAGTGGTTATTGATTCCTATCATTTTTTATTTTAATTTTATACATGTGTGGTTATCTTCTTTGGGTTTGATGAAAGAAGCTTAATATCCTGCTTTTTCCAGGGAATAGTTTCCCTCGTTGTAATGGTGTTTTCCCCCTATTATCCTTTGTAGGACTGGGTTTGTGGAAAGATATTGTGTAAATTTGGTTTTGTCATGAAATATCTTGGTTTCTCCGTCTATAGTAATTGAGAGTTTCGCTGGGTATAGTAGTCTCAGCTGGCATTTGTGTTCTCTTAGAGTCTGCATGAGCTCCGCCCAGGATCTTCTAGCTTTCATGGTCTCTGGTGAGAAGTCTGGTGTAATTCTGATAGGTCTTCCTTTATATGTTACTTGCCCTTTTTCTCTTACTGCTCTAAGTATTCTCTCTTTGTTTAGAACATTTGGGGTTTTGCTTATTATGTGACAGGAGGTAGTTCTGTTCTGGCCCAGTCTATTTGGAGTTCTGTAGGCTTCTTGTATATTCATGTGCATCTCTCTCTTTAGGTTATGGCAGTTTTCTTCCATAATTTTGTTGAAGATATTTGCTGGCCCTTTCAGTTGTAAATCTTCACTCTCATCAATGCCTATAATCCTAAGATTTGGCTTTCTCATTGTATCCTGGATTTCCTGGATGTTTTGGGTTACAAGCTTTTTGCATTTTGCATTTTCTTTGACTGTTGAGTCCATGGTTTCTATGGTATCTTTGGCATCTGAGATTCTTTCTTCTATCTCTTGTATTCTGTTGATGATATTTGTGTCTATGGTCCCTGATTTCTTCCCAAGGTTTTCTATCTCCAAAGTTGTCTCCCTTTGTGCTTTCTTATTTGTTTCTTCTTCTGTTTTTAGATCCTGGAAGTTTTTGCTCAGTTCTGTCATTTGCTTGTTTGTGTTTTCCTCTAATTCTTTAAGAGATGTTTGTGTTTCCTCTTTCATGACTTCTGCCTGTTGATCAAAGTTCTCCTGTATTTCTTTAAGTGATTTTTGTGTTTCCTCCTTATTGGCTTTTATATTCTCCTGAATTTCTTTCAATGATTTTTGTGTTTCCCTTGTAAGGGCTTCTAATTTTTGATCCATTTTCTCCTGAATTTCTTTAAGTATGTCCTTCATGTGTTCCTGTGCCAGCATCATGACCAGTGATTTTAAATCCAAATCTTGTTTTTCTGGTGTTTTGGGGTATCCAGGACTTGCTATTGTTGGAGAATTGGGTTCAGATGCTGCCATAATGCCTTGGTTTCTGTTAGTAATGTTCCTACGTTTGCCTTTAGCCATCTAGTTCTCCCTGGTGTTAGATGGTCTTATTGTCACTGGCTGGTGCTTCAACCTACTGTGCATGTTTAAGGTTATTTCTGCAACACTGGATGACTGAGTTTCCTCTGGCACAGATTACTGATATGCTGCCTTCCTCTTTTGTGCCTTTGGAGCCTTGCTCAGTCTTGCCTCAAGCAACGTTATACTTAGGTTGTCAAGGTCAACCAGGTGTTCTCTGTCTGCTCTCTTATGGAGTGGAAGATGGTGTGGTGGGGGTCACTCCCTCTGTTGATTCTCACATAGGACACAGGTCCCGCGATGGACTGGCTTGCAGATGAACTGCCTATGTGCTCAGTTCCTGAGTGCAGGCAGACCCCTGGAGATTTGCACCCCCAGAGATCTAAAGCTCAAGGTGTTCCGTACCTAGTGACGCTTTTCTGTCCTGGCAGGGAGCAAATATGGCCACAGGGAATCTCTTCCTCTGCTGCTCTCCTGGCAGGACACAGGTCCCATGCCCAGTGGGCTGGCGGACATACCACCTATGTGCTCAGTTCTTTGGTGCAGGCAGACACCTGGCGGTTTGCTCCACCCGAGATCTGAAGCGCAGGGTGATACAGTACCTCCTGACCCTACCTCCCAGCAGGGAGTGACTATAGCCATGGTGCTTCTCTCTTTCTGCTGCTCTCTGGGCAGGACACAGGCCACACACCCGGCAGGCTGGCAGACAAACCGCCTATCTGCTCAGTTCCTTGGCGGCAGACCCCTGGCAGTTTGCACCACTAGAGATCTAAAGCTCAGGGTGATACAGTACCTCCTGACCCTTTTCTGTCCCAGCAGGCAGTGAATATGGCCACAGGGCTTCTCTCCTGCTGCTCTCTTGGCAGGACACAGGCCCCACGCCCAGCAGGCTGGCAGACAAACTGTCTATGTGCTCAGTTCTTTGGCGCAGGCAGACCCCTGGTGGTTTGCACCACTAGAGATCTAAAGCTCAGGGTGATACAGTACCTAGTGACCCTTTTCTGTCCCTGCAGGCAGCGAATATGGCTGTGGGGCTTCTCTATTTGTGGCTATTATGAAGGGAGTTATTTCCTTAATTTCTTTCTCAGCCTGCTTATCATTTGTATAAAGGAAGGCTACCGATTTATTTGAGTTAATTTTATATCCAACCACTTTGCTGAAGTTGTTTATCAGCTGGAGAAATTCTCTGGTAGAATTTTTGGGGTTGCTTATGTGTACTATCATATCGTCTGCAAATAGTGATATCTTTCTTTCTTCTTTGCCAATTTGTTTATTCTTGATCTCTTTTTGCTGTCTTATTGCTCTAGCTAGCACTTCAAGTACTATACTGAATAGATATGGGGAGAGTGGGCATCCTTGTCTTGTCCCCGATTTCAGTGGGGTTGCTTCAAGTATGTCTCCATTTAATTTGATATTGGCTGTTGGTTTGCAGTTAATTGCTTCTATTATGTATAGGTATGGGCCTTGAATTCCTGATCTCTCCAATACTTTTAACATGAAGGGGTGTTGAATTTTTTCAAATGCTTTTTCTGTATCTAAGGAGATGATTATGTGATTCTTTTCTTTGAGTTTGTTTATATAGTGTATTAAATTAATGGATTTTCATATATTAAACCAATCTTGCATCTCTGGGATGAAGCCTACTTGATCATGGTGAATGATGGTTTCGATGTGTTCTTGGATTTGGTTTGTAAGAATTTTATTGAATATTTTTGCATCAATATTCATAAGTGAGATTGGTCTGAAGTTCTCTTTTTTGGTTGGGTCCTTGTGTGGTATAGGTATCAGAGTAGTTGTGACATCATAGAACAAGTTAGGGAGTATTCCTTCTCTCTATATTTTATGGAATAGTTTGAGGAAATTTGGTATCAGGTCGTCTTTGAAGGTCTGGTAGAATTCTGCACTAAATCCATCTAGCCCTGGGCTTTTATTTTTTGGTTGGGATTTTTTAATGACTTCTTATATTTCCTTGTGAGATATAGGCCTCTTTAGTCTTTAGATAGTTTACCGGGTCTTGATTTAACTTTGGTATGTAGAATCTGCCTAGAAAACAATCCATTTCATTTAGATTTTCCAGTTTTGTTAAGTATAGGCTTTTATATTAGGACTTGATGATTTTTTTTTAATTTCCTTAGTTTCTGTTGTTATGTCTCCATTTTCATTTATGATTTTGTAAATCTGGATACTGCCTCTCAGCCTTTTCTTTAGTTTGGCTAGGGTTTTATCTATTTTGTTGATTCTCTCAAAGAACCAGCTTCTGGTTTTGTTGATTCTTTGTATTGTTTTCTTTGTTTATATTTGGTTGATTTCAGCCCTGAGTTTGACTATTTTCTGCCTTCTACATTTCTTGGGTAAGTTTGCTTCTTTTTGTTCTAGAGCTCTTAAGTGTGCTGTTAAGTGGTTAGTGTAAGATCTCTCCAGTTTCTTTACCAGGGCACTTAGTGCTATGAAGTTTCCTCTTAGCACTACTTTCATTGTGTACCATAAGTTTGGGTATGATATGACAGCATTTTCATTAAATTCAAGGATACCTTTAATTTCTTTCTTTCTTTCTTCCCTGACCAAGTTATCATTTGTTGCCGCCAGCGGCCACATACGAACCGGAATACCTGGAAGAGAATTCTGAGGTTAACGGGAAGGGGGCGAAAGAGAAATGAGTCAAGAGGACAGTTGCCCATAGAGACCGACTTTACTATCAATTAGCCAATATTTATAATCTTTGGAAAAACCACCCTGCCCCCCAAATGGCCGCAAGCTCATAGGATCTTCTTCTCGGCGGGTTGTCTGCTTTCAGTCACGCAGTTTTCTGCTGGTCTCCGGGTGGAGCTGCGCTGAGGCGGCCTTGGTTGTTAAGGTGAAAATGGCTGTATTGTCCGCAAATGGAACAAGGGACAGAGATAACGGCCAGTGGAAGGGTGGAGGCTGTAGGCCAGGAATGCCGCCGCTTGAATAGGCTGGAGATAACGCCAGGGGAAGGGTGGAGGTTGCCAGCCAAGAGGGTCACAGCTAAATGCTGTGGGGGGGAAGGGACAATCATTGAATAAAGAGTTGTTCAGTTTCGACATGCATGTGGACTTTCTGTAGCTTTTGCTGTTATTGAAGACCAGCCTTAGTCCATGGTTGTGGGAAGCCATCCTGAGCTATTTGGACTTACGCTTGCTTACTCATGGCCCTAAAGGGGTGGCTGCTAAAATTTTAACTAGAGCCTTCTCCTTGAGCTATCGTTGTGAGAAGATTCCAAGAATACCACAAGATGTTCCTGCCCTAACCACGGAATGTACCTGCCTGCGTTAACTCTGGGTGTCCTCTCCAGATGATCAGATGACCTCCTCGCTTGCTTCCCGCTTCGACCCCTAGGGGTGTCTCTGCCCTTCCCTCCTTTGTCTGGTGTGAAGGTTATTTCCTTCTCTGTAAGCCTTAAAACCCACTTACCTCCCCGAGATTAAACGAAGCCTTAACACAACCCAGACTGACTCTGATTTTGTTAGCGTGCTTGGCTTCCCTTTTCTCCCCCCCCCCCCCCATTTTTGACCCTCAGGTAGTGCCTCTTCGAGACCCTGGAATAACTGGACCTGCTGGACGGGTCATAGTGGCACCCGAACCAGGGACCCGAAGTACGGTCAACTACTGGACGACAGAGGAGAAATCCCGGGAAAAGGAATGAAAGACTCCACAGATCATATCGCTCGTGCGTCGCTGGAGGGACAGGTAAGTGGCCGAACAATTGTCGTCCGATTGTCATGGGGAAACAATTATGAAAAGAGGCTAAAGAGGCTTGATTCATAGGAGAAATCAAGCAATCATTCAGGGAGAGAGGAGTAAGAGTTAAGAAAAAAGATTTAATTAAGTTCTTTTGTTTTGTCATGAAAAATGCCCTTGGTTGGTTTTACGTGGACCTGATATTCACCAGCTAACTTGAGATAAGGTTGGTAAGGAAATTAATAAGATTCTGAAAATCAGTAAACCAGTGTCTGATGCATTTTTTAGTTACTGGGGCCTTATTTGGGACATAATAATAGATGCTGAGAATGGAGGGGAGAGTGCCTGTCTGTTAGCTGTTGTTGGTGACTTTCTGCAAGCCTCTCTGACCCATCTGCAGGGGATTGAACAATCAAAAAATACTCTCCAGAGCTCACAGTTGCTGACTTGGGAGGACAGTGAGGGAAATACTGGCTCTACTCAGCCCTTCGTAGTCCCTGGTCTGCCTGTTAACCTCTGGGGAAGAGACATTCTCTCTCAAATGAAAGTCCTTATGTGTAGTCCCAATGAGGTTATTGCTCAACAAATGCTCTCCCAGAGCTATCTCCCTGGACAGGGACTAGGCAGAAATGGACAGGGGAGACCCAGGCAGGTAGAAATCAGAAACTGCTGCTGAGGCGGCCAGAGAAAAACCTCTCAAGGGCAGCAGAGACCTGGACTGCAGAGAAATTCCTGGGCTCTTCTTCCCTCTCCACAGGTGTGTGTGTTCGACTAGGCATCCTCCTTCCCCCTTGTTAAATCTTAAACAAGAGAAAAAGCAGGTTTCAGAAAAGCAGTTTGTCCATGTGTAGGACATGGTATATTAAAAAAAAAAAAATGGTTGGAAGCTATTTCAAAACTCTCCTGGTGAGGACAGGAAAACAGGAGACGTCCTGTTTTCTCTCTGAAACCTACTGGAGGGCTCTTTAGTTCAGGTTAAGATATTTGGATCTCTTTGGGACATCAAGTTCCCTTGTTGTCTGTTGTTTGTCTTTTGGTGAACCAAAACTTGTCTATATGTGTGTCAATTTGTGTTGTCCATTGTTTTGTTTGGCTGAATGATTGGTCGTTTTTATGTTTTATGTTAAAAAGAAAAAAATAGTAAAAAAAAAAAAAAAAAAAAAAAAAAAAAGCTTTATTTGCTGGCAGTCCTGTCAGCCTAGTTTACACAGAGGAGGCTAATTTGAGGTGCCTCACATTCATAAGTAGGAGTAAAACACAGCTAAAGAAAAAAATATATATATGCAGCAGTGGACAATGGTGGCGCACACCTTTAATCCCAGCACTTGGGAGGCAGAGCACAGAGCAGCACACGGCATGTAGGGCACAGGCAATAACGGCTGCCGCCAGAGAGCCCGGAACTCTGCAGGCCATGGGCAATTGGCCCTGGTGAGCAGCTAGAGACAGAGTGCTAGCACTTCAAAGTTACTTGGCCTTGCTCCAGCTTGGAGGGACTCCGGAATTCTGCAGGCCACGAGCCGGTAGACCTGGCAGCGGCAATGTGCTAAACTTTTTCTCTTAAAGACTAATAATCTCCAGTTGGGAAAACTCTGGTTTAACTCATAAGATTCATGTAATTGCTTTATTCTTGTTTTTAATTGGTCTTAATGGTATAAGGTTTTACATATCTTGACTATAGTTACAGATTAATTGGCTATGATTTAAAAGGTATAGTGTTATTAAGAAAAGGTTTGTTTAAAACTGGTGATTCAGTGTCAGAGCCATCTTAACTAGCTACACATGGCATGACGCAACCCAGGAAATACAGGCCTCTAAGATGCTTCTAAATTGGCTTGGTGTTTTGTGTAAATCTTGGCCTGGAGATTGGACTTATAAGAAATATGATTTAAAATAATGTCTCTTTAATAAGTTACATTGTCATACACTTGAACATAAGAACTGGCAGACAAACCTTGTGCTGTATTAAGATAATTTTAAGAGTGATACAGCTGTGGCCATTTTAGGCCCATTGCTACTTTTCCACAAGTTTATAGGCTACAATGGTAGAACAAAATTTAACCCTCCAAAATTAAAAGGGAGATCTCAGTGGAAATTTATTTGATATCAAACATGCTCCTTTGACTACTATGAAACTAGGATCTTTCCCGGAATCCTGGAATTGCAGGTTCCTTTAGTTATTCAATCCTCAAGGTGTCCTTGCTGGACTGGACAGGCAGATTTGGGTCTGGTCTTAGATAAAAAGCTCAGATTAGAAGGTGGTTAAGTTTGAGGAAGCGCATGTAATGTCCTAGCCAAGGACTCAAGGTGGGTCCTTGGGGGGGGGAGGGGAAGAGAAAAAAAAAAGAAAAAAAAGGAATTTACATTTGAATTAATGAAAGGCTTGAGGCTGCCTCAGTGGAAGCTTGTGAAAAACTATTTTTGCCTTACGGGCCTCAACTAGGGAAAGTTTGGCTAAAAGGACATTCCTTACATCCTTATCCAGGTGTGGTTTAAAATGCAGTTAAAATCTATAAAAGGTCAATAAGGCATTAACATTTGGCCTGTCTACTCCATACAAAATGTATAGAGTGTTTTTTGCTTTACATTCTGACAATTATAAAAGCATCTGCTTCTAACTCTAAAGAAGCAATAAAACAATTTCATTAGAAGGTTTTTTTCTTTAAGGAATGGCGAGTAGCCTTACCTTAAGCGAGAAAAGATATTTTGTCTCTATCTCAATACAAAAAGCTAGGATCTTAAATTCTTCAGTGTATAATGTTCGTGGAATGTTCATTACAGGCCTTTGCTCCCATAAAGTCTATGGACTTTTAGAATTTTACATAAATGATTTTCAAAGGTTGTTAGGATATATTAATTGGCTTTATCTTATATTAACCTCATCTTAAGCTTGCCCGAGGAAGACCTAAACCTCTGCTTTCAAGGTAAAAAACGTTTGTTCTTTGTTTCAAACAGCAATCAAATTGGTTATTACAAAACACTGATGGTTGATTTATTACATGGCAAGCCATTTTTAGGCAAAATTAATAATTGTTATCTAAAAGATAAATTGTTAAAAATATACCTCTATACATATTTTTATTGTTATAGATTTATACATCATCCTATAAAAATACATCTACTATGGGAGTAAAGCTCCTATAATTAGATCACATGTTTATTCTTTTGCGTGTCCCCTTGCTTCAGCACAGATAATTGAATTGGGTGCTGTAGCTGTTCTTTTTAAAATATTAAAAATCAAACTTTTGATTTATATATTAATAATATATATATAACTCATGGCTTACAATTGCTTGAAATTGTTTCTTTTATGCTACTAATTCTTAACTTTTTCAATTATTTATACAAATGCAATTCAAAAAATTAATCAAAATATACATATGACCATTGACAGCTTTTCAAGCTTTCTAGTTATAACTGTTTTTACATATATTATTTTTTATACTGAATGTTCCAAATCAGATTAAGACAGATATTATAACTGATTATTATAGTCAGTCATTTGAGTTGTTTTATTTATAATCTAATATTAGTCATATTACTGAGATTCCTCATAATTTGCAGAAGCAAGATATTATGGAACAGGCCCATAGAACTTTACAACAATATTTTTATACTAAAAGAAGGGAGAATTACATCTCTATATACCACAAAAATTTAAAAATTTTAATGCCAGGGAACTCTAAGTGTAGAGAAGAGGCATGTTTGTGTTCTTTCTACAGGATGCTGAAGGAACATGCTAGCTGCCAGAGTATGCTGATGCTGAGACTTCTCCCTGGCTCTCCACCTTGCTCCCCAGCCTTTTGGGGCCCCTCCTGGGTCTTTTGTTGCTTTTGTCATTTGGCCCCTGGGCTTTTAACAGATTGACCAGTTTTGTTAAATCACAGATTGATTCTGCCTTGACAGACATGGAGGTAGCAACCTTCGGCCTTCAGTTCTCCACTCTTGCTGCAGGCACAGAGCTTTCTTGGTTCCATAAGCTTTAGAAACGTCAATGCCAGGGATGGTGACCTCTGGCTCCTAATAGTGGCTGAGGGCCATAAGCTGTGGAGTAGTCAATGACGGGAAATATTGTGGTGCCATGAGCCAGATGCACACCGCCTCTTGGCTGCAGGGTGACTCCATGACGGGATTATTGTGAGTCCTCTACCTGGATGCCCATCACACCCACCAAGGGCCTGATTAAGCCTTTGGAGTAGGATGTGATGCCAGGAGTGGATGCAACTTACATAGCCTAAGGCAGAGACCCTGCCCTACTAGGATCTAAAAAGGCCTAGTTACTGCGGTGCTGGACGTGGGGGCAAAACCACATAGCCTAAAACAGGCTCTCCACCGACCCTCTTTCCATAGCCACCCCTCAACTTAAGAAAGAAAAAAGGAGAAGATTTGGGAAGCCATCCTGAGCTATTCGGACTTACGCTTGCTTACTCATGGCCCTAAGGTGGTGTCTGCTAAAATATAAGAACAATTAACTAGAGCCTTCTCCTTGAGCTATCGTTGTGAGAAGATTCTGAGAATACCACAAGATATTCCTGCCCTAACCACGGAATGTACCTGCCAGCATTAACTCTGGGTGTCCTCTCCAGATGATCAGATGACCTTCTCGCTTGCTTCCTGCTTTGACCCCAAGGGGTGTCTCTGCCCTTCCCTCCTTTGTCTGGTGTGAAGGTTATTTCCTTCTCTGTAAGCCTTAAAACCCACTTACCTCCCCGACATTAAACGAAGCCTTGACACCACCCAGACTGACTCTGATTTTGTTAGCGTGCTTGGCTTCCCTTTTCTCTCCCCCCCCATTTTTGACCCTCAGGTAGTGCCTCTTCGAGACCCTGGAATAACTGGACCTGCTGGACGGGTCACATGGTGATCTGATCAGATGCATGTTATTATTTCAGTTTTCTTGTATTGGTTGAGGGTTGTTTTGTGACCAATTATATGGTCAATTTTGGAGAAGGTACCATGAGGTGATGAGGGAGAAGGTGTACTGTTTTATTTTAGGGTGAAATGTCTGTATATATCTGTTAAATCCATTTGGTTTATAACCTCTCTTAGTTTCACTGTGTCTCTGTTTCATTTCTGTTTCAATGACCTGTTCATTGGTGAGACTGGGGTATTGAAATCTCCTACTATTATTGTTTGGGGTTCAATGTGTGTTTTGAGCTTTACTAAAGTTTCTTTTATGAATGTGGGAGCTCTTACATTTGGGGCATAGATGTTCAGAATTGAGACTTTCTCTTGGTGGATTTTCCCCTTGATGAATAACATAAAATGTCCTTCTTCATCATATTTGATAACTTTTGGTTGAAAGTCTATTTTATTGGATATTAGAATGGCAATTCCTGCTTGTTTCCTGGGACCATTCACTTGGAAGACACTTTTCCATCCTTTAACTGTGAGATGGTGTCTGTCTTTGGTATTAAGGTATGTTTCGTGTATGTAGCAAAATGCTGGATCTTGTTTGTGTATCCAGTCTATTAGCGTATGTCTTTTTATGGGTGAGATGAGCCCATTAATATTGAGAGATATTAAAGAGAGATGATTTTGGTTGCTGGTGTGTTTGGTTTTCTAGGTGGCTTTATGTGCTTGTGGTTCTCTCCTTTTGGCTTTGTTGTGAGATGCTTAATATCTTGTCCTTTCTTTGGTGCAGGTATCTTCTTTGTGTCAGAGGTTTCCTTTTAGGGTTTTGCCCTGGAATCTTTTGGTTTCTCTATCTATGTTGATTGAGAGTTTTGCTGGGTATAGTAGCCTGGGCTGGCATTTGTGTTCTCTTAGAGTCTGCATGACCTCTAACCAGGTTCGTCTGGCTTTCATCGTCTCTGTTGAGAAGTCTGGTGTAATTCTGATAGGTCTACTTTTGTATGTTACTTGGCCATTTATCCTTGCAGATTTTAATATTCTTTCTTTTTTTCTGTACATTTAGTGTTTTGATTATTATGTGACAAGGGGATTTTCTTTTCTGGTCCCATTTATTTGATGTTCTATAGACTTCTTGTAGCTTTATGGCCATCTCTTACTTTAGGTTGGGGAATTTTTCTTCTATGATTTTGTTGAAGACATATTTGGGTCCTTTGAGCTGGGACTCTTCACTCTCTTCTATTCCAATTCTTCTTAGACTTGGTCATTTCATGGTGTCCTGAATTTCCTAGATGCTTTTGGCTAGGATTATTTTTTTATGTTTTGAATTTTCTTTGACAGTGTGTCAATCTCTTGAAAGGTATCTTCTACACCTGAAATTCTCTCTCCTATCTCTTGTATTCTGTCGGTGATACTTAACATCTGTAATTCCTGACCTCCTTCCTAGGTTTTCCATTTCCAGGTTTGCCTCCATTTGTGTTTTCTTTGTTGTTTCTACTTCCACGTCTAGGTCTTGGATTGTTTTATTTAATTCCTTTACCAGTTTACATGTGTTTTCCTGAATTTCTTTCAGTGAGTTATTGATATCTTCCTTAAAGGACTCTATTATCTTCATGAGATAGGATTTTAGGACAGATTCCTGATTTTCAGGTGTGTTCTTGTATTCAGGATTTGCTGTGGTGGGAGAACTGGGTTCTGATGATGTCCATGTATTTTGGCTTCTGTTGCTTATTGTCTTGTTCTTGCCTTCTACCATCTGGATAGCCCCGGTGTTTGTTGGTCTGGGTGATTGTCTGCAGCCTGCCTCTTTTGTCCCTGGTTTGCTTCAGGTTTACTGGTGGGCCTGCAGCATTGGCTGCAGCAGACCACTTGTGCAGCCTTCCAGCTGGGGGCTCTTCACAGGGGCAGAGAAACTGCTGATCTATTGTCCTAGCTGTAGTAGATCTCCTGGGAGGCTTTCAGACTCTTCAGTGGAGCAGTCAAGCTGTTGTGTAACAGCTCTGGGTGCAGCTGATCTTCAACTTCTCTGAGTACAGTGGATCCTCAACTGCTCTAAGCACACTGGGTTCTCTCGGATGGGTCAGGATATGGTGTCTTCATGGGAGTAGGCCAGCTAGGAGTCTGCCCCAGCAAAAAGAAATTGGTGGAAGGGGAGTGGTATTCAGGAGGGTGGGGGCTTGCTTAGGTAATGGGTCCCAAGCCCACAGGGCTCCCAGTAGCAGATCTGGGACTCTGGAGGTGGGGAGGGGGCATTATTACCAACTGCTCTGAGTGCAGGGAGTCCTCTAGGATGGGTCAGGATTTGGCGTCTTCACTGGAACAGACCAGCTAAGAGTCTGCCCCAGCAGATGGTGAGAGTTAGTAGATTCAAGGTGAGTTTAATTCATTTATTTAATGAGACAGGGTCTCGGTGCTTCTTGTTTCAGGCAGACCAGTTGGTCATAAGCCATTGGGATCTGCCTACCTCTGCCTACTCCAAGTCTGGATTATGGGCATGCACCACCACACTCTATTTTTACATGGATGGTGGGGATCTGAACTCAGGTCCTCAGGCTTGCACATCAAGCACTGTATCTATTGGGCTATTTCATCAGCCCCTGAATTTATATTCAGCATGTGTGCATGGGTGTCAAATCAAAACATACCCTCTTGTGGCATCTGTAGGGATACTATTCACCTCTTTTGAGACAAGGTCTCACTGTGCCTGGAAATGAGCAATTGGGCTAGACAAGGTGGCCAACAAATCTTGGAGATCCTTCTGTCTCCACTTCCCTAGCACTGGGATTACAATCAAGCACTCAGCATCTCAGGTTTCCCTGATTGCATGCAAGTTCTTTTCCCACTGAGTCATCCATTCCCAGCCCAGTTCAGGACTTTTATTCATATCTTGGAAGGTATGATTCTAATGTCTTGACAGTACCATGGTCTAAAGAATACAGCTATAAAACTCAACCCCTCTTCCGGTTTGCCCATCATTTCTCCTTGGTTCTTTTCCAATCTTCTTTCTTTGCTCTCCTGGAATGTTCTGTAATGTGATCTTTGATGTAAAAGCTCTTTAATTATCTTGCTTAAGGTTTGGAAACTTCATCTTGTCTTTCATCTATTTGAAAATTTGGACTTCATCTTCCAAAATATTCCTTCTGTTGATTCTACACTGAACTTCTGTGCTTCCATGTGTAACATAGGAAAGCTTACTTGGAACTTTCAGGAACTATTTGATTATTTTGTACTCTTTATGCTTTGTTCCTTAAGCCCTTTTCTCAGTTCATTAACTTGTCTTTAGTTGTATATAAACTGCCATTATTCCTTTTACTTTGTATTTCAAAACATATTATGTTATCATATGTTGTATGTATTCATACTTTTTCCAACTATATTTTTTCTCTTTAAGAAGAAAACCTAAAACTTGTCCAGTCATTTGATAGTATATTACTAGTATCCTTAAGATCCTGTTTCCTTTGAAGTTCTGAAGATCAAACCCCAGCTCTTTCACATGCCATGCAAGTACTCCACTTTCTTCTTCTTCTTCTTCTTCTTCTTCTTCTTCTTCTTCTTCTTCTTCTTCTTCTTCTTCTTCTCCTTCTCCTTCTCCTTCTCCTTCTCCTTCTCCTTCTCCTTCTCCTTCTCCTTCTCCTTCTCCTTCTCCTTCTCCTTCTCCTTCTCCTTCTCCTTCTCCTTCTCCTTCTCCTTCTCCTTCTCCTTCTCCTTCTCCTTCTCCTTCTCCTTCTCCTTCTCCTTCTCCTTCTCCTTCTCCTTCTCCTTCTCCTTCTCCTTCTCCTTCTCCTCCTCCTCCTCCTCCTCCTCCTCCTCCTCCTCCTCCTCCTCCTCCTCCTCCTCCTCCTCCTCCTTCTTCTTCTTCTTCTTCTTCTCCTTCTTCTTCTCCTTCTCCTCCTTCTCCTTCTCCTCCTTCTCCTCTTTCTCTCTTCCCCTTCTTCTCCTTCTCTCTTCTCCTCCTTCCCTCTTCTTCTTCTCCCTCCTTCTTCTCCTTCTCCTCTTCCTCCTCCTCTTTCTTCTTCTTTCTTCTCCTTCTCCTTCTTCTTCTTCTCCTTCTCTCTTCCTCCTCCTCCTTCTTCTTCTTTCTTTTCCGTCTCCTTCTCCTTCTTCTCCTTCTCTCCTCCTCCTCCTCCTCTTCCTCCTCCTTCTTCCTTTAAAGAAACAGTTTGGAGACTGAAGGATAGCTGGATGAGGTAGAGCATGTGAACCTGAGTTTGGATTCTCAACAACCTGATAAATATCTGGGCATGACTAGGTGTGTCTGTGACACTCATGCTGTGGGAGGAAAAACACAGGACAATCCCTGGGGATTTTGATCACCAGCTCAGCTCAGGTGCACAGGTAAGCCTTGTTCCTGAAGGACAAGAGGGAAGGTTAAAGCAGTACATCTGATGTCCCAGTCTGCCTTCCACAAGCATGGTGGAATCTGTCAGTGCCCTCCCATTCTGTGTGCTTTAAGCCTGGGCCCAGATATCTGAAGGATAGCAACACCAACTCTTCTTTGTATACTGGGACATTTTTATCTTTTCCCAGACATAGTTCCATTCCATTAGACCCTCCATTCTCCCTGGCTTTCAACAAAAGGCCTTTAGAGACATGTCCAGCCTGCAGACCAAAGAATGGTACATGTGATCAGTAGGAGCCATGCATGCAGCTCAACACAAACTTGAAAACTTACTTAAACAGTATGAAGTGAGTATTTATTTTATTTTATTTTACTTAGATTTAAAACTGCACTCATGCTGGGTGGTTGTGACTCACACCTTTAATCCCAGCACCTGGAGACAGAGGTATATGAAGCTTGAATCTGAAGGCCCTGGTCTACAATGTGAAATACTGGACAGACAAGGCTACACAGAGAAATCCTGTCTTGAAAAAAAAGAACAATAACAACCACCACCTCAACAACACACATGGTTCTTGAGCCTGGACTTTGTAGGTGACAGGTCCTGCAGTAAGATCAGATTGGCATGCCTGGTAACACAAGTATGCAGGAAGGCCTTGGTGCAGTTTGCTAAGTCTACCACATGGCGGCAGTAGGAAGCAACAAAAGGGAAAAGAAGAGGCTGGCTTTCTTTATTTTTTTTTCCTTTTTCTTTCTTTTTTTTTTTATTCGATATATTTTTTATTTACATTTCAAATTATTTCCCCCTTCCTGGCTCCACACTCCACAAAAGTCCCATAAGCCCTCTTCCCTTCCCCTGTTCCCCCATCCATCCCTTCCCACTTTCCTGTTCTGGTATTGCCCTATACTGCTGCACTGAGTCTTTCCAGAACCAGGGTCCACTCCTCCATTCTTGGACATCATTTGATATGTGGATTATGTCTTGGGTATTCCTAGTTTCTAGGCTAATATCCGCTTATCAGTGAGTGCATACCATGATTGATCTTTTGAGACTGGGTTACCTCACTTAGTATGATGTTCTCCAGCTACATTCATTTCTCTAAGAATTTCATGAATTCATTGTTTCTAATGGCTGAATAGTACTCCATTGTGTATATATACCACATTTTTGTATGAACATAGTGGAGCATGTATCCTTATTACATGCTGGGAAATCCTCTGGGTATATGCACAGGAGTGGTATAGCAGGGTCCTCCAGAAGGCTGACTTTCATACCAGACACGCACACAGTACATAGACATATATGCAGGCAGAACATTTGTACACATAAAATATATTTAAGGAAATACTTTAACAACAGTTATAATAAACAGAGGTCATGATAATAAAAGAAGTTATATTGAATATTCAAATTGACAGGCCAAAAAATGAATTACTCACAGTATACATAAAGTAAGTTTGAAAGGTAAAAATAAGTTCCATGAAAAAAATGTAAAGAGAAAAGTAAGATTTAGGAAATAAAAATTCTAGAAAGGAATATCATAATAAACAATTCAGTGGGCCAGGAGGAACTAAGAGAGAATGGTAAACTGAGAAGTCTATCCACACAAACCACTCATGATACAACTATCCAGAAAAGCATCAAATGGAAAAATCTAAGAAATCCTGAGAGACAATGGACGATGGTCCAACAAGCTCTAACAAAGTAGCAAGCTTAGCACACAAGAAGTTGAAAAGAGAGGCTGGAGCAAGGGCTCAGTGGTCAGAGCTGGCCAGTGCAAGGGAACTAGGTAAGGGTCTCAGCATTCAGAACCATCTGTATTTCCAGGCAATGTGACACCACCTTCTCACCTCCATGAGCATGTCAATGAATGCAGGTAAAATGCACACAGAAAGTAGAATAAATCTAAACTTTACAAAAAAAAAGTTACAAAGGAATTTCAGAACAATGCAAAGAGAGAAATGAATCCCCTGTGTGTCAGGGAGGGTGGGTGAGTGCATAGTTATAATACCAGGATTCAGAGGCTGATATGACAAGGCAGTTTTCCTCATCTTGTCTCATATGGAGCCATCTTTGGTTTAATCTGAAATTGCCTCCTTTTCTACCCCCTGCTGTTGGAAATTAGCCAACCCAACCCTGTTCTAGAAACTTGAGGTCAAGATACCTGAGCTGATTGCAAGCTTTTAAAACGGCTTGCTTTCTTTACTTCCCTCTGCGTCTGCCAACTGGGATGTGGTCTGTTTTTATTGTTGACAATGCTTGCGATCAGACATAGTTGGCAAGCACTTTACTATGCATACAGTGTTTTGCCTACATGGCAGAAGATGGCATCAGATCTCATGGATGGTTGTGAGCCACCATGTGGTTACTGGAAATTGAACTCAGGACCTCTGGAAGAGCAGCCAGTGCTCTTACCTCTGAGCCATATCTCCAGCCCCACTAAAAAGTTAGTGTTTCTGTCTTATTTGTCTTCTAAAATCTCTCTTTCAAATGCATTCCCGGTTGTCCTGTGAGAAGTGGTTCCCTTCAGGCAATTGCTGGCTATATAATACAGATGACCAGGTTGGACTTGGGTCTCAACCCTGTGACACTCACTCAGGAACATTACAAGTTTGAGACCAGCAAGTTCCTGTCTCTCAAAAGAAATAAAGGAGGAGTAGAGAATGAAGGAGGGACCCAGAAACAGAAAAGATAGAAGAAATGAATAAATGAATTTAAAGACCCATCTAAGGTAAAAATATCACTTCAAGGAGGTGAGATGGCAAGACCTCTTAAAAAGCTGACCAGAGACAGAAAAACAATACAAGAAAAAACAATTGTAGCTACAGAGAAAAAACAAAACAAAACAATTTAACTAACAAAAACCAAACCAAAACAAAAAACAATAACAAAACCCAAACCCAACAACAACAAAAGAAAAACTGCACTGGGTAGGATGAATAAAATCTAGTGGTCTAAATAGATTTTGTATTTTGAAATGAACACAAGAGGCAACAGGAGAACTCTCAAGGGCACACTGGGTTGGGAATCCCAGTCCATGACAGTAGGGGATCTTAAAGACAACCCAGGTTCAGTGTCTTCTAATTCCCAAGCCCCAACAGGTTCTTCTTCCTATGCCAGTCATCATGCTGCCGGTAGCAGACAGGAGAGTCGTCTCAATACAACCTGCCAGGAGAACTAAGAGCCCTGACAACTAATGACCAGCAAAGAATTCCCAATTCTGCTCTGAGAAAACAGAGACTTTTTCTGTTTTCTCAGGGGGCACTCCTTACTGGCCTCATCACAAGAAGCAGTGAAGCCCCTCGTCCTTCTTAAGTCAGGCTGCCCTCTGCCATCTGGAGGTACAGGTTGGGTGGGTGGTAGCCTGATGGTGGTGGGAATCAGAGAAACGCTCTTCACCTTAACAAGTGCCCTGATCCCCAAACTCCTTTATTCTCATAGACCAGAAGATGTTCCTTTCCTCACCCCAACCACCTAGGCTGTAGAAATCCCCACTACTTCTTCTTTAGAAGCAGCTCAGAAAACAGGAGCCTCTCACAAACGCTCACAGAAACTGTTGCCAGGCACACAGATACATTAAACTTACAGCCTAGTAGTTTAAGATAAAGAAAAATAGATTCATTCACAGTGTGAACAAACCCAGGAGAAAAAGACTCTTGGTTTGTTTTTGTCTTTCTGTGGAAGTGTTACAATTTTATAGATAAACTTAAACAAAAGCCAGGAAATGCTGCAAGATGAACTGTGAGAACTGTATGGAGTCTTTCTGGGAGGTAAGTTTCTTTGGCTGGCACACAGGTTTCAGCTTGTCCTCTTTCCTGCTTAGGGTTCCTGGGGAAATTTTAATCCTTTGCAATTTATCTTTGAAATGAAGGGTGTTAAGTGTCTCTCTTTAGAATAATTCTTCTCCTGCTAGGGCCCTGACCACAAAACTACAGTTCACTACTTATTCTAAGACTTGCTCTTGTTGTGTGCTTTTTTGCTTCAGAAAGGGTCTTACTCTATACCCAGGCTTTCCTGAAATAGTCTGGGACTGATGGATAATCTTCCTGCTTCAGCCTCCTCAAGTGCTGGAATTATAACTGTGAACAATCATACCTATCACATGTATACATATACACATACACAAGACATACACATACACATACAAATACAAAAACACATACACATACACATACACATATGCATATACATGAGATAGATAACATCCTAAATAAATTATTTTTTTAGCTTTTAAAGTTTTATGAGCCTGTTCATTTCAGTTGTAAAAAGTAAAGTATTTGAATACAGTTCAAAATGTCTTAATATAAACAAAAATATTCAAGATAGAATGAAAAAACTTTCCCCAGGCAGGAGCAGTTGAGTGCTGAGGTACTATTCTTGCAGACAATTCAAGTTTGATGCTCAGGACCCACAGTGGGTGGCTCACAACCACTTGTAAGTACAACTTCAGGCGGATTTGGTGTTGTTGCCTCCTTGGGCACCTGCATTTATATCTGCACATTTCCTCCCCCCCATAATTATAATTGATATAATTATAATAATAATAATAAAAATAATAATAATAATAAAATCTTCCTTTTCATTTTTATTATTTTATTGTTTTGCAATTTAATTTTATTCACATTTTATCCCAACCACAGCAGCTCTCCCTCCTCTCTTCCCAGTCCCAGCCTTTTTTTTTTTTTCTACATTCTTTGTTTACATTCTGAATGCTATCCCCTTTCCCGGGTCCCCCCTTCCCATCGGTCTCATAAGCCCTCTTCCCTCTGCCCATTTCCCAATCACACCCTCCCATTTCCCTGTCCTGGTACTCCCCTACAATGCTGGAGCAACTCTTTTCAGAACCAGGGCCTCTCTTTCCCGTTTCTTGGGTGTAATTTGATATGCTAATTGTGTCTTGAGAATTCAGAGATTTTGGGCTGATTAATATCCACTTATCAGTGATTGCATTCCATGTGTATTCTTTTGTGACTGGGTTACCTCACTTAGGATGATATTTCCAGTTCCAACCATTTGCCTAAGAATTTCATGAATTCATTGTTTTTAATTGCCGAGTAGTATTCCATTGTGTAAATATACCACATTTTCTGTATCCATTCCTACACTGAGGGATATCTCGGTTCTTTCCAGCTTCTGGCTATTATAAATAAGGCTGCTATGAATACAGTGGAACGTGTGTCCTTATTGCATGCCAGGGAATCCTCTGGGTATATGCCCAGGAGTGGTATAGCAGGGTCCTCCGGAAGTGTCATGTCCAGTTTTCTGAGGAACCACCAGACTGCTATCCAAAGTGGTTGAACCATCTTGCAATCCTACCAGCAGTGAAGGAGTGTTCCCCTTTCTCCACATCCTCGCCAAGACCTGCTGTCTCCTGAGTTTTTAACCTTAGCCATTATGACTGGTATGAGGTGAAATCTAGGGTTGTTTTGATTTGCCTAATGATTAATGACTTTAAACATTTCTTAAGGTGCTTCTCAGCCACCAGAAGTTCTTCAGGTGAAAATTCTTTGTTTAGCTCTGTACCCCATTTTTTAATACGGTTATTTGGTTCTCTTGGGTCTAACTTCTTGAGTTCTTTGTATATATTGGATATGAGCCCTCTGTCGGATTTAGAGTTTGTGAAGATCCTTTCCCAATCTGTCGGTTGTTGTTTTGTCCTTTTAACAGTGTCCTTTGCCTTACAGAAAGTTTGCAATTTTATGAGGTCCCATTTGTCAGTTCTTGATCTTAGAGATTAAACTGTTGGTGTTCTGTTCAGGAACTTTTCCCCTGTGCCCTAGTCCTCAAGGGTCTTCCCCCATTTTTTTTCTATTAGTTTCAGTGTGTCAGGTTTGATGTGGAGGTCCTTAATCCACTTGGAGTTGAGCTTAGTACAAGGAGATAAAAATGGATCAATTGGCATTCTTCTGCATGCTGACCTCCAATTGAACCAGCATCATTTGTTGAAAAGGCCATCTTTTTTCCCCTGGATGTTTTCAGCTCCTTTTTTGAAGATCAAGTGACCATAGGTGTGCGGGTTCATTTCTGGGTCTTCAATCCTATTCCATTGATCCACTTGCCTGTCATTGTACCAATACCATGCAGTTTGTTTGTTTGTTTTTTTCTTATCACTATTGCTCTGTAGTAATGTTTGAGGTCTGGGATACTGATTCCCCCAGAAGTTCCTTTACTGTTGAGAATAGTTTTTAGCTATCCTGGGTTTTTTTGTTATTCCAGATGAATTTGAGAATTGTTCTTTTTTTTCTATTTATTTATTTATTTATTATATTATATATTTTTATTTTCTATATTTTTTGTTTACATTCCAAATGATTTCCCCTTTCCCAGTTCTCCCCTCCCCATATGTCTCATAAACCTTCTTCTCTCCACTCATTCTCCAATCACCTCTCTCCTTTTCCTCTGTCCTGATACTCCCCTCCAATGCTAGATCAAGCCTTTCCAGGATCAGGACCCTCTCCTTACTTCTTCATGGGAGTCATTTGTTCTGCTAATTGTGCCTTGGGTATTCAGAGCTTCTGGGCTAATTAATATCCACTTATCAGAGATTACATTCCATATGTATTCTTTTGTGATTGGGTTGCCTCACTTAGGATGATATTTTCCAGATCCAACCATTTGCCTAGAGAATTGCTCTTTCTAACTCTATAAAGAATTGAGTTGAGATTTTGATGGGGATTGCATTAAATCTGTAGATTGCTTTTGGCAAGATGGCCATCTTAACTATATTAATCCTGCCAATCCATGACCAGCATGGAAGATTTTTCCATTTTCTGAAGTCTTCTTCGATTTCCCTCTTCAGAGAGACCTGAAGTTCTTGTCCTATACATCTTTCATTTGTTTGGTTAGAGTGACACCAAGATACTTTATGTTGTTTGTGGCTATTGTGAAGGGTGTCATTTCCTTAATTTCTTTCTCAGTCTGCTTACCCTTTGAGTATAGGAAGGCTACTGATTTGCTTGAGTTGATTTTGTAACCAGCCAGTTTGCTTAAGTTGTTTATCCGCTGTAGGAGTTCTCAGGTAGAGTTTTTTGGGTCACTTAAGTATTCTATTATATCATCTGCAAATAGTGATAGTTTGACTTCTTCCTTTCCAATTTGTATCCCTTTGACCTCCTTATGTTGTCTAATTGCTCTATCTAGGACTTCAAGAACGATATGGAGGAGAGGGCAGCCTTATTTAGTCCCTGATTTTAGTGGGATTGCTTCAAGTGTCTTTCCATTTAGTTTGATGTTGGCTACTGGTTTGCTGTATATTGCTTTTACTATGTTTAGATATTGGCCTTGAATTCCTGTTCTTTCCAAGACTTTTAGCATGAAAGGATGCTGAATTTTGCAAATGCGTTTTCAGCATCTAATGAAACGACCATGTGTTTTTTTTTTTTCTTTGAGTTTGTTTATGTAGTGGATAGCATTGATGGATCTCAGTATATTGAACCATCCCTGCATCCCTGGGATGAAGCCTACTTGATCATGGTGAATGATTGCTTTGATGTGTTCTTGGATTCAGTTGGCAAGAATTTTATTGAGTATTTTTGCATCGATATTAATAAGGGAAATTGGCCTGAAGTTCTCTTTCTTTGTTGGATCTTTGTGTGGTTTTGATAACAGCATAATTGTGGCTTCGTAGAA
This sequence comes from Apodemus sylvaticus, assembly GCF_947179515.1. Lineage (NCBI taxonomy): Eukaryota > Metazoa > Chordata > Mammalia > Rodentia > Muridae > Apodemus > Apodemus sylvaticus. The sequence continues at coordinate 40,940,919 of NC_067477.1, forward strand.
GGAGTTGGGTAGTGTTCCTTCTGTTTCTATTTTGTGGAATAGTTTGAAGAGTATTGGTGTTAAATCTTCTTTGAAGTTCTGATAGAATTCTGCACTAAAACCATCTGGTCCTGTGCTTTTCTTTGGTTGGAAGGCTTTCTATGACCCCCTTCTATTTCTTTAGGGGTTATGGGACTCTTTAGATGATCTATTTGGTCCTGATTTAATTTTGGTATTTAGTATCTGTCTAGGAAATTGTCCATTTCCTCCAGATTCTCCTGTTGTGTTGAGTATAGGCTTTTGTAGTAGGATCTGATAATTTTTTTGAATTTTCTCAATTTCTGTTGTAATATCTCTCTTTTCATTTCTAATTTTGTTAATTTGGATACTGTCTCTGTGCCCTTTGTTTAGTGTGGCTAAGGGTTTATCTAGCTGGTTGATTTTCTTCAAAGAACCAGCTCCTGGTTTTGTTGATTCTTTGTATGGTTGTCTTTTGTTTCTACTTGATTGATTTCAGCCCTGAGTTTGCTGATTTCCTGTCTTCTACTCCTCCTGGGTGAATTCGCTTCTTTTTGTTCCAGGGCTTTCAGTTGTACCTTTAAGCTTCTAGTGTATGCTCTCTCCATTTTCTTTTTGGAAGCACTCAGGGCTATGAGTTTTCCTCTTAGCACTGCTTTTATTGTTCCCACAGATTTGGGTATGTTGTGCCTTCATTTTCATTAAATTCTAAAGTCTTTGATTTCTTTCTTTATTTCTTCCTTGACCAAGATATCATCGAGTAGAGTATTGTTCAGTTTCCATGTGTATGTGGGCTTTTTGTTGTTTTTGTTGCTATTGAAGACCACTTTTACTCCATAGTGATCTGATAGGAGACATGGGATTATTTTCATCTTAAATTTATTGAGGTCTGTCTTGTGCCCATAATCGATTTTGGAGAAGGTACAATGAGGTGCTGAGAAAAAGGTATATTCTTTTGCTTTGGGATGAAATGTTCTATATATATCTGTTAAATACAATTGGACCAAAACTTCAATTAGTTTCACTGTGTCCCTGTTTAGTTTCTGTTTTTTTTTTTTTTTTTTTTTTGATGGGTTGATTGAGGAGAGTGGGGTGTTAAAGTCACCCATAATTATTGTGTTAGGTGCAATGTGTGCTTTGAGCTTTAGTAACGTTTCTTTTATGAATGAGGGTGTCCTTGCATTTGGAGCATAGATTGTTCAGAACTGAGAGTTCTTCTTGGTGGATTTTTCCTTTGATCAGCAAGAAGTGTCCTTCCGAGTCTCTTTTGATGACTTTTGGTTGAAAAGCCTATCTGATATTAGAATGGCTACTCTGGCTTGTTTTCTGAGACCATTTGCTTGTAGAATTATCTTCTAGCCTTTTACTCTAAGGTAGTTTTTGTCTTTCATACTGAGGTTTGTTTCCTGTATGCAGCAAAATGTAGGGTCCTGTTTATGTATCCAGTCTGTTAGTCTATGTCTTTTTATTGGGAAATTGAGTCCATTGATGTTAAGAGATATTAAGGAAAAGTGATTATTACTTCCTGGCATTTTTTATGATAATTTTATATTTGAGTGGTTATCTTCTTTTGGGTTTGATGAAAAAAGGTTACTATCTTGCTTTTTCCAGGGCATAGTATCCCTCCTTGTATTGGTGTTTTCCCCCTATTATTCTTTGTAGGGCTGGGTTTGTCAAAAGATATTGTGTAAATTTGGTTTTGTCATGGAATATCTTGGTTTCTCCATCTATAGTGATTGAGAGTTTTGCTGATTATAGTAGTTTTGGCTGACATTTGTGTCCTCTTAGAGTCTGCATGAAATCTGCCCAGGATCTTCTAACTTTCATGGTCTCTGGTGAGATGACTGGTGTAATTCTGATAGGTCTTCCTTCATATATTACTTGGCTTTTTACTCTTACTGCCTTCAATATTCTTTGTTTAGTACATTTGGGGTTTTGATTATTATTTGACAGGAGGTATTTCTGCTCTGATCCAGTCTGTTTGGAGTTCTGTAGGCTTCTTGTATATTCATGGGCATCTCTCTCTTTAGAGATGCCCTTTAGCTTAGGGAAGTTCTCTTCCATAATTTTGTTGAAGATATTTGCTGGCCCTTTCAGTTGTAAATCTTTACTCTTATCTATGCCTATAATTCTTAGGTTTGGTCTTCTCATTGTGTCCTGGATTTCCTGGATGTTTTGGGTTACAAGCTTTTGCATTTGGCATTTTCTTTGACTGTTGAGTCCATGGTTTCTATGATATCTTCGGCATCTGAGATTCTTTCTTCTATCTCTTGTATTCTGTTGTTGATAATTGCATCTATGGCCCCTGATTTCTTCCCAAGGTTTTATATCTCCAAAGTTGTCTCCCTTTGTGATTTTGTCTCCCTTTGTGATTTCTTAGTTGTTGCTACTTCTGTTTTTAGATCCTGGATGGTTTTGCTCAGCTCCTTCACTTGCTTGTTTGTGTTTTCCTGTAATTCTTTAAGAGATTTTTGTGTTTCCTCTTTCATGACTTCTGCCTGTTGACCAAAGTTCTCCTGTATTTTTTTTAAGTTATTTTTGCCTTTCCTCCTTATTGGCTTCTATCTTTTGACCCATATTCTCCTGAATTTCTTTAAATGATTTTTGTGTTTCCCTTGTAAGGGCTTCTAACTTTTGATCTGTTCTCTCCTGAATTTCTTTAAGAGATTTATTTATGTCCTTCATGTGTTCCTCTAACAGCATCATGACCAGTGATTTTAAATCCAAATCTTGATTTTCTGGTGTGTTAGAGTATCCCAGACTTGCTTTTGTTGGAGAATTGGGTTCAGATGCTGCCATATTGCCTTGATTTCTGTTAGGAACATTCCTACGTTTGCCTTTTCCCATCTAGTTCTCACTGGTATTAGTTGGTCTTGTTGTCACTGGCTGGTGCTTCAACCTTCTGTGAGCCTGTAAGGCTATCTCTGCTACACTGGATGACTGGGTTTCCCCTGGCACAGATTGCTGATGTGCTGCCCTCCTCTTGTATGCCATTGGAGCCCTGCTGTGTCTTGCCCCAAGCAATGTTATACTTGGGTTGTCTCAGTGAACCTGGTGCTCCCTGTCTACTCTGTCATGGATCAAAGATGGTGGTGGGGAGTCACTCCAAATGCTGATCAACACGTAGGGAACAGGACCCACGAACAGCTGGCACACAGACGAACCGCTGATCTGCCCAGGTCCTGGGCACAGTCAGACCCCTGGCGGTTTGCACCCCTAGAGATCTTAAACTCAGGCTATCTCAGTACCTGGTGCTGCCTTTCTGCTCCTTCAGGCAACAAAGATGGTGGCAGGGAGTCACTCCCAGTCCCAGCCTTACAAATCCCTCTCTCCATTACCTCTTACCCTTTACCTCAGAGAAGGAGATGTACCCATACCCCGGGACATCTGAACATGGGCTTTAATATCCGTGTCCTAGCTGTATAGAAACCAGCCTTCACCTAGCAGCCTTCAGATGACTCTTCTTGCATCATGCCTACCTGGATGCTACTGTGCTCCCACCTTGATAATGGACTAAGCTCTGAACATGTAAGCCAGCCCCAATTAAATGTTGTTTTTGTAAGGGTTGCCTTGGTCATGGTGTCTGTTTATGGCAATAAAACCCTAACTAAGATTAATTACCACCCTTCCTAATCTCCTTTCCTACCTAGTTCCCTCTCTCTATCTACCTCTGATGATGATTTTGTTTATCCTTCTTGGTGAGATTCACACATCCTCCATTGGAGCCTCCTTATTACCCAGTTTCTTTGGGTCTATTGATTGTAGTATGGTTATCCTGCACTTTCTGACTAATGTCCAATTGTAAGTGAGTACATACTTTAATACATATCTTTCTGGGTCTGTATAACTTCGTTCAGGATGATATTTTCAATATCAATACCAATTTGCCTGAAGATTTCATGAAGTTTTTTTTTTTTTAATAGCTGAATAGTATTTCATTGTGTAGATGTAGCACATTTCCTTTACCCATTCTTCAGCCAAGGGATATGTAGGCTATTTCCAGTTTCTGGCTATTATGAATAAAGCCACTTTGAATTTGGAGCTGGTATCCCTGTTGTAATGATGGAGTCTTTTGGGTATATGCCCAAGAATGGTAGATCTGGGTCATGAGGTAGAAGAATTCCCAATTTTCTGAGAAACTGCCAGATTGATTTCTAAAGTGGTTGTATATGTTTGTGCTCCCAACAAGCAATGGAGGACTGTTTCCCTTGTTATACATCCCCTCCAGATTGTGCTTTCACTTGGATTTTTGATCTTAGTCATTCTGATGGGTGTAAGGTGTAATATCAGAGTTGTTTGGATTTGAGTGGAGGAGAGGTAAACAGTGTAAATATATTTGAATTAAAAATATCAAAAAAGCGGGATAATATGATGGATAGAGAGGTGGGGGCGATCAGGGCAGAATTGGTCAGTTGTGTATGATCAATAAACATATGAAAAATTAATAAAAATTCATTAAAAATTTTGGAATGTTATAAATAACTTGAACTTGTCCCAGCAATTCAAATTTTCAACACTTGAAATTCAGTTCTTATAACTCACTTATTAATAATCTAAAGAAGAATATACATGAAACCAAGTAAAGTACTTTATTGAAATCTAACATTCATTCATGACTTTAAAACATGGCCTAATACAATGTTGTTCAATATTTAAGTTTTTTGCCTAGTATGCACAAGACCCTACGTTTAATCTTTATACACACACATACACACACACACACACACACCCTATAAGTAAAAGGAAAATTTCCACTAGAACAGAACAAATCTATAACAAACATCATCCTCACTTTTTCAAAAATGGAGCATTTACCTTAAGATTGAGTACAAGACACGGAGTAAAATGGGAAACAAAGAATTCTCAACTGAGGAATATTGGATGACTGAGAAGCACCTAAAGAAATGTTCAACATCCTTTATTATCAGGGAAATGCATATCAAAACAACCTTGAGATTCCACCTCACACCAGTCAGAATGGCCAAGATCAAAAACTAAGGTGATAGCAGATGATGGATATGGAGAAAGAGGAGCACTCCTCCATTGCTGGTAGGATTGCAAGCTGGTACAACCACTCTGGAAATCAGTTTGGTGGTTCCTCAGAAAATTGAACATAGCACTACCTGAGGACCCAGTTATACCACTACTGGGCATATACCCAGAAGATGCTCCAACATGTAATAAGGACACATGCTCCACTCTGTTTATAGCAGCCTTATTTATAATACCTAGAAGCTGGAAACAACCCAGATGTCCTTCAAGATGTCCTTTCTCTCTGCCCCCTTTGACCCTCAGGTAGCACCCCTTCGGAACCCTGAATAACTGGACCTGCTGGATGGGTCATAGTGGCACCCGAACCAGGGACCCAAAGTATGGTCAACTACTGGACGACGGAGAAACCCCGGGAAAAGGAGGACCTCACAGACCTCATCGCTCCTGCATCGCTGGAGGGGCAGGTAAGTTGCCAAAAAATTGTCGTCTGATTGTCATAGGGAAACAATTATTAAAAGAGGCTAAAGAGGCTTGTTTCATAGGAGGAATCAAGCATTAATTCAGTGAGAGAGGAATAAGAGTTAAAAAAGATTTAATTAAGTTCTTTTGTTTTGTCATGAGAAATGTTATTGATTAATTTTAAGTGGAACTGATATTCACCCGCTAACTTGAGATAAGGTTGGTAAAGAAATTAATAAGATTCTGAAAACCAGTAAACCAGTGTCTGATACATTCTTTAGTTACTGGGGGCTCATTCGTGATGTAATAGAGTAAGAACGAGGACCCTGCTGAATATTGCCTCCTTCTTTTGTCTCGGGCAGCTTCTGTGACCTCGCTTTCCCCTAAAAAGAATTCTCCAAAACCTTCCTCAGCTGCTCCCTTGGCTTCTCTTTATTGTCCTCTCCTGATGCGCCCCTCCCCTGCTGATATGCTATTAAGTTAAGAGACCCCCTGGGGAGAAAGCCAACTTGGAGGAGAAAAGCTGCAGAGAGCAGGTAGCCCTCTTAAAGGAGCAAAGAGGGACAAATGGTCACTCTAACTTCAAGATTTATTTCAAAGACAAATGCCTAGAAAAAGCCAGAGCCAAAACAAGCCCCTTGCCTTTACAATTTTAGAAGAATTAAAGTCCGCAGTCACAGCCTATGGGCAGACTGCTTCCTTCACTTTGGCACTTAGAATCTTCAGCTGAGGGCTGGCAGACACATGAGGAATTTATCCAGCTGGCCCAAGCTGAGCTTTCTCTGAGGGAGAACATTTTCTTTGGAAGTCAAAGGCTGCTGAAAGAGATCAAAAGCAAAAACCACTCACGGGCAGCATGTAAGACCTGGACTGCAGAGAAATTCCTGGGCTCTCCTCCCCGCCCACCTCTCTCCACAGGTGTGTGTGTTCGCCGAGGCACCTCCCTTCCCCCTTGTTAAATCTTAAACAAGAGAAAAAGGAGGTTCCAGAAAAGCAGTTTTTCCATGTGTAGGACAAGGTATAAAAAAAATGGTTAGAAGCTATTTCAAAACTCTCCTGATGAGGATAGGAAAACGGGAGAAGGTCCTGTTTTCTCTCTGAAACCTATTGGAGATCTCCTTAGTTCAGGTTAAGATATTTAGATCTCTTTGGGACATCAAGTTCCCTCGCTGTCTGTTGTTTGTCTTTGGTGCACCAAAACTTGTTCATATGTGTGTCAATTTGTGTTGTCCTTTGTTGTGTTTGGCTGAATGATTGGTTGTTTTTATGTTTTATGTAAAAAAAAAAAATGGTAAAAAGGCGTTATCTTGCTGGTAGTGCTGCCAATTGCAGTTTACACAGAGGAGGCTAATTTGAGGTGCCTCACATTCTAAGGTAGGAGTCAAACACAGCTGGGAAAAAAAGCTGCTTCTTAAAGAGCCAGCAGTCAGACAAATGGAAATGATTAATTCTCCTAGAAAAATTTCTATCATGATGATGATTGGCCTCAAAGTGCTATATTCCCCTAAATTTACAGCTAGGAAAAAAACGTATTTGGTTTAAATTTATGAGATTTGTATGATCACTTCATTTTTATTTTTAATTAGTCTTAAAGGTATAAATGTTTTACATGCCTTAACTATAGAGTATTGGCTCATAAGTTATTGGACATGATTTTTCAAAAAAACATATATATAATGATGGTAACAAAAGGTAAATTTAAAACTGATAATTTAAGGTTAAAGCTATCTTAAGCAGCACGTGACATGACACAACCCAAGAGAAACAGACCTCTGAGATATTTCTAAATTGGCATAATGTTTTATGTGGTTCTTATCCTAGAAATCAGACTTGTAAAAAATACGATTTAAAATAATGTCTCTTCAATAAGTTACACTGTCATACCTTCAAACACAAGATGATGGACAAACTTTACAATATGAAAATAATGTGTTTACCATTAATTTTAAGGAGAAAAGATTGTTTAAAACTGGGTTTTGCTTTCAACAAATTGTAGTTATGCTTTGATATTACAGGTTCCCTTTATTATTTGACCTTCATACAGTGGGGTCTGGTTACAGGATACTCCTTGTAGGACCGGTGGGTGTAGGTCTGGCCTTAGAGATAACAAATTCAGATCAGGGGATTTACATTTGAGTTAATACAAAGCTCAGAGTGGCTTGAGAGATGCAGTTTTGTCTTGCAGGCCTCACTTAGAGAATTTCTGGCCAAAAGAACGTTTTTAACAGATTCATACAGATATGGTTCAAAATAAAGGTTCAAACTTAGATCTGTAAAAGGTAAAATAAGACTATGTAAAAATTATAAAGGCATTGAAATTTGACCTGCCTACTACATACAAAATTATTAGAGATGTAGAGGGTAGTTTTTTGCTTTGCATTCTGATAATTATAAAAGCATTTGCTTCTAACTTTAAAGAAGCAATAAAGCAATTTCATTAGAAAGTTATTCCTCAAGAAATGGCTTGCTCTTAACAATGGGCTTTTAAATTTTTTAAGAAAATGATTTTCAAAAGATGTTAAGATCAATATTTTGCCTAAGACACTGCTTTAAGTTTGTCATTTAAGCCTCCGATGTTCTCAAGACAGATGCAAAATAAATACTGAGAGACATAACTTAGAGAAAGCTACCGTAAGTATTTGTCAACAGTTTGTGATATGTTCACTTCCATTCCTTAACAAAGAGAACATTAATATAAAATCTCTCCAAATAAGGTTTTGACATCCTCCAATAAAGATTTGGTATAATAATAAAGGTTACAAAATAAAATCATAAAATATTTTTAGAAGAACTGTTTTAAGAGCATGATGAAATATTTGTTCCTTATTTTAAACAACAATCAAATTGATTATAATTAATTGTTAATCTATTACATGACAAGCCTTATTGACAAAATTAATAATTGTTATCAAAGATAAATTGTTAAAAATTTGCCTCTATACGTGTTTTTATATTGTTATAGATACATCCTATAAAAATGCATCTACTATGAAAGTAAAGCTCATATAATTAGATCACATGTTTATTCTTTTGCGTGTCCCCTTGCTTTAGTACAGATAATTGAATTGGGTGCTGTAGCTATTCGTTTTAAAATGTTAAAAATCAAACTTTTGACTTATATATTAATAATATACATATATAGCTCATGGCATACAGTCACTTAAAATTGTTTCTTTTTAATGCTACTAATTCTTAACTTTTACAATTATTTATACAAATACAATTCAAAAAATTAATCAAAAAATATATATACAACTATTGACAGCTTTTCAAGCTTTCTAGTTATAACTATTTTAACATAAACAAAATGTAAAATAAAATTAGTCATTACATGTTATATTTTATACTAAATGTTCCAAATCAGATTAAGACAAATATTATAACTGATTATTATAGTCAGTCATTTGAGATGTCTTATTAACAATTTAATATTAGTCATATTACTAAGATTCCTCATAATTCACAGAGACAAGATATTATAGAACAAGCCCATAGAACTTTACAACAATATTTTTATAATAAAGAGGGGAGAATCACATCTCTATATCCCACAAAAATTTTAAAATTTTAATGCTAGTGATCTCTCTGAGTGTAGAGAGGAGGGCATGTTTGTGTTTTTCTCTACAGGATGCTGAAGGAGCATGCTAGCTGCCAGAGTGGTTAAGGAGAGATGCTGATCATTGAAAATGGCCTTGGTCCTTGATATCTTTGGATGCTTCTTACTAATGCTGACACCACAAACAACTATGGACTCAACATCCCTCTCTGCATGGCAATTTTATTTAGCTGAAGGTTAAACAAATTGTAAACAGATCAAAGGGAAGATGTTGGCTACTGCTGATTGCCCCCTTCAGGGTGTCAAAAGGCCATATATTTAAATTTTACAGATTTCAAATGTAGACCAGATGGAATGTGGCCTGCCATTTATTTTCTTTAAGACATCCACAGGCATTGCCTCCCTTGTTACCTCTCAACAGATTCGACAACAATAATTATTTAATTAGTGCTGCTATCGATAAGGACCTGACCGAACTCAGAGATGGTTTAGCCAATTTAAAAGATTCTGATGCCTCCTTATCAGAAGTTGTATTACAAAATAGGAGAGGACTTGATCTGCTCTTCCTACAACAGGGAGGACTTTGCGCAGCCTTAAGGGAAGAATGCTATGTTTATGTGGACAAGACAGGACTGGTAGATGACAGCCTGAGGAGAATAAAAGAGAGTTTAGAGAAATGCAAAAGAGAACGAGAACAGCAGGAGTCTTGGTATAAAAATTGGTTCTCCACATTCTAGGGCCCTTCTTAGGGTTATTGCTGTTAATCTCCTTTGGTCCCTGGGCTTTTCAACGATTAACCCGCTTCATTAAATCACAAATAAAATTCCACCCTACCCGAGAATTATGTCGCGGTACAGTATCATCGACTGGACACGGGGGTGGGGGGGTTGGGGGGGGGAATGATGGACCCCGGGACACAAGACGCTCGGCAGAAACAACAGCAGTACCCGCCACGGAGAGGCTCAATTTCAATAAGCTCCTTTAATGAGGCTCTGTTTGGCTTCCACTTATTCATCCCTGAGCTTATCTGAAGGGGGAGCTGACCCAAGGTAGCTGTCTTAAGGAAGGGCAACTTCCTCCATCCCCTGACCAACCTAAGACACGGGGCCTTGAGGATGACAAGGTAACCCTACTATGGGTAAGGCTGGGGATAGGTATGTCGATCCTAAGACAGAGACGGCTACACATTATCGGTCTGGCCCCCTTGCCCACTATTTCTGCCCAGACCTTACCACTTCTAATATAAGGAAAGGGGGAAATGTGGGAAGCCACAATGGACCCTCACTAATAGCCTAGAGGGCTGGAAGGGCAAAGGTCCTGAGTAAAACAAAGAAGAGCCTCTCCCCATGAACTGCTGGTTGAAGGGAAGTTCTGAGATAACCGCGGGATGCTCCAGACTGTGCAAACATTGGACGTCTCCACCAGGTGACCCTTATCTCTTCCTGCTGAAACTGCCAAGAATGCCCCTCCCTCCTTTGTTCTTGCCTCAAGGCGAGCTCTTCCTCTGAAAGCTTAAAACCTGTGTACCCTGGAAAATTCAACAAGACCTCGACAATTGACCCCCCTTTGCCTGGTCTCCTTTCTCTCTACCCCCTTTGACCCTCAGGTAGCACCCCTTTGGAACCCTGAATAACTGGATCTGCTGGACGGGTCATCACACCAGTCAGAATGGCCAAGATCAAAAACTCAGGTGATAGCAGATGATGGATGTGGAGAAAGAGGGACACTCCTCCATTGCTGGTAGGATTGCAAGCTGGTACAACCACTCTGGAAATCAGTTTGGTGGTTCCTCAGAAAATTGAACATAGCACTACCCGAGGACCCAGTTATACCACTACTGGGCATATACACAGAAGATGCTCCAACATGTAATAAGGACACATGCTCCACTCTGTTTATAGCAGCCTTATTTATAATACCTAGAAGCTGGAAACAACCCAGATGTCCTTCAAGAGAAATGGATACAGAAATTGTGGTACATTTACACAATAGAGTACTATCCAGCTATTAAAAACAATGAATTCATGAAATTGTTAGGCAAATGGATGGAACTAGAAAAATATCCTGAGTGAGGTAACCTAGTCACAAAAGAACACACATGGTATATAAAATGATGTTTTCATTGTCCACTTTTCTAGAGTTGCAGACTACCCTAGACATATAATAAACATGTGAAGTATCCAGACAGAGGGCTTATATCCAAGATATACAAAGAACTCAAGAAGGTAGACTCCAGAGAGCCAAATAGTCCCCTTAAAATGGGGTACAGAGATAAACAAAGAATTTTCACCTAAGGAATATCGAATGGCTGAGAAACACCTAAAGAAATGTTCAACATCCTTAGTCATCAGGGAAAAGCAAATCAAAACAACCCTGAGATTTCACCTCACACCAGTCAGAATGGCTAAGATCAAAAAGTCAGGAGAAAACAGGTGCTGGTGAGGATGTGGAGAAAGAGGAACACTCCTCCACTGCTGGTGGGGTTGCAAGCTGGTACTACCACTCTGGAAGTCAGTCTGGTGGTCCCTCATAAAACTGGGAATGATACTTCCAGAGGACCCTGCTATACCACTCCTGGGCATATACCCAGAGGATTTCCCAGCATGTAATAAGGATACGTGCTCCACTATGTTCATAGCAGCCCTATTTATAATAGCCAGAAGCTGGAAAGAACTCAGATGCCCCTCAATGGAGGAATGGATAGAGAAAATGTGGTATATATACACAGTGGAGTACTATTTCAGCCATTAGAAACAATGAATTCATGAAATTCGTAGACAAATGAATGGAACTGGAGAACATCATCCTAAGTGAGGTAACCCAGTCTTAAAAGAACACTCATGGTATGCACTCACTGATAAATGGATATTAGCCTAGAAGCTTGGAATACCCAAGACACAATGCACATATCAAATGATGCCCAAGAAGAAGGAAGGAGTGATGCCCTGGTCCTGGAAAAGCTCAGTGCAGCAGTGTAGGGGAATACCAGGACTGGGAAGTGGGAAGGGGTGGACTGGACAACAGGGGGAGGGAACAGGGCTTATGGGACTTTTGGGGAGGGGGGATCCAGGAAAGGGAAACTCACTTGAAATGTAAACAAAGAATATATTGAATAAAAAAACATGTGAAGTTTAGGAATAACATTTCAAAACTGTTATAATTTTAAAACTACATGATTTTTTTAATAGAAGATATTATCTACTAGCCAAGTGACTGGCATTTTATTAGGCAGCCTTGCCTTTACAACAGCAGCACTAGCCATGGACTGTCTCTGGAATCAGGATTTTTATCTGTTTCCTCTGGTCCCTCCTCCCCTCCTTTCACACCCTGCTAGCATTCCTAGGACAGTACACAGACTTTAGGGAAGTAACACATTGCAAGGGTCAAGATCATGGTTATGAGTTCTGTTGGAGTCTCAGCTCTGTTACAGGTCTCTTTACTTCCCTGGGCACTAAGATCTTCATTTTGTGTAATGGAATGAATAAGCTCAAGTGCTTTCCCCACAGTTTACACACAGTCTCTAGTTGTAAGGCTCTTTGGTAGACATTGCAAAAGGCATTAATGCTAATACCAATATATTCAAAGTACAATCGAAGCCACATTTGTCTTAATTAGCTTTTCATCGCTGTGGCAAGTATCTGAGAGAAATAATATACAATGGGAAAAAAAGTTCATTTGAGCTTATGATTTCAGAAGTTTTGGTTCACAGCCTGTGAGCTGACTTCATTGCTATGAGTCCTTAATGAGGCAAAACACCATGGAATTGGGATCCTGTAACACAGGAGGGTACTCACATCATCAAGGCTTGTGAGCATAAGGTAAGACAAAGTAGGACTTGGGACAAGGTATAGATAGCATCCAAGCACATGTTTCCATTGGCCTGCTACTCCCACCTAGGTCCTACATCTGAAAGTTCCTACCACTTTCCAATAATGTTACCAAAATATGAATCTATCAGTGGATTAGTCCATTAATTAGATCAGAGCTTTGGGATCTAAATACCTTTTAATGGTTAGGTCTGCCAGCTGTAAAACAAAGCCTTCAATCCACAAGTCTTTTCAGGGTAATTGGGACACATTATATACAAACCATAGCAATATTAAAAGCATGACATATTACCGTACTCAGGGAGTTTTGGGATATAAATTTTGGTGGGTGCATTTTTCCCCACTATTAAATCTAAATTTGTGCATCGTCTAGAAAGATAAACACCTTTCAGATAAAAGCACAAAAATTTCCTGCTAGTTGTAAGACTCTTTGGTAGACATTGCAAAAGACATTAATGCTAATACCAATATATTCAAACTATAGTCGAAGCCACACTGGTCAACTATTTGTTTTTAAATAATTCAAATTTTATTAAAGGGAACTAACAAATAAAAAACATCACACAATGATGAAATTAGCCAGACCCAAAGTCTGTATATTCTAATGAACAGCCATCTTGAAGATATGAAGCTTCACATCAGACTTTACCCGTTCATTACCCAGTACACTTTAATAAATGTATCCACCACAAAAGCCTGGAGAACCCCAAAGACAGTCAAAACTGGAAAAATTCTTAGCTCTATAATCTCTTTTATGACTCAAGTGTCAATTGCCTGGATTCATTCCTTCATCACCCAACTTTTACCCCCTTCCTCTTTTCTGCATGCTATATTGTATCCAAAGGCAATTTCTTGTGTGTACTAGAACACACACACATACACACACACTTGCACACATATGTTTAGTTTTTGTATGAGGAACAACATGTGTTTTTTTTTTTCTTTCTGAGATGAAGTGACTGTGTGTGGTAGTATACAGTCTCAGTATAATCAGTTTCCTTTAAATATGATTTTATTTTTCTTTAAAGCTGAATAATGGTCCATTTTATATATGTACCAGATTTTCTTTTTCCATTCATCAGTTGATAGACAACAAGGTTTGTTTCATTTCCTTGTTATAGTGAATAAAGCATCAATAAACATGAGAGGTGCAAATATCTCTGTGCAGATTATCAGATTCTCTGGGTATGTTCCTAGGAGTGAAATAGTGGGGCCATACAGTAGTTCTAGCTTTAATTTTTGAGAAATCTCAAAACATATTTTCATATTGGCTATATTAATTTGTATTTCAACCAGTGAATAAAAGTGTAGCAGCATGCGGTTATAGGAACCTAGGTCATCTGGAAGGAAAGCTGGGGCTGGAATATAAAAGACAGGTGGGTGGGAGAAATAAGGAGCTAAGACAATCACTTTCTGATCAAGGCTCAAAGTTTACTTTTCAGTTTTGAGCTTATATAGGCAAAGACCCATCTTCAGTTTCAGCTGAGTTCTGTTGCTTTGTTCATGCTGGATTCTTTTGCAAAGTAAGCTCAGTAGGCAGTCAACTCCTCAAGGCTCTGGCAGGAAAATGCAAATGTGGTAAGGCCAGAAGCTCACTCCAGCAAGGTGTAGAAACCAGCTGGGGTTTTGCCAACTCAAAGCACATAAAAGTCTCTCCCTTTCCCCCTCAATGCCCCCTCTCTTCTTTCCCTCCCTCCTCTAGCTCTCACTTCATCTCACCCTTGCTCTCTGTTGCTTTCACTCTCTCATTCTCTCACATTGTCAAACTTATTCATGATAGACATTTTGACTGGGATGAGGTGGTATCTCATCAAAAATAATTTTGATTTTCATTTCTCTAATGGCCAGGAGTATTAAATGTTTTTTAAAACAGTTATTGGCCTTTTTTTTTTTTTTTTTTTTACTGTTCATTCAATTGTTGATTAGTAGTTTTTTTTGTCTTAGTATTTGCAGTTTGCAATTCTTTGTAAATTACGAGCATTGGCCCCTTCTCTAAAGTACAGGTGGTGAAGATTTTCTAGTGTTCTGTCTTATCTCTTGATATTTTATTAATGTGTAACTGAAAGGCCAATGAAGGGCCAATGAAGGGTCAATGCACCAATGAAGGGCACCAATGAAGCAAAGAAGGGGGCTTAAAGAGAGAGAATGAGGGTTAAGGGAGTGTGGCACGGAAGTGTGGGGAAGGGGGTGCCCAGGCAGGCCCCTGTCCAGGCACCTCTTCCCCATGAGGGACCACACACACACAGACATGGTATAGAATAGAGTTTATTCAGGGTAGAGGTTGGGAGATAGTGGTGCAGTGGAAGTAGAGAAAGGCAGAGAGAGAAAGAGAGAGAGAGAGAGAGAGAGAGAGAGAGAGAGAGAGTAGAGAAGTGGATGCTGGCCATGACCACTTGAAGAGAGGGAGAGGGGAGGAGAGGTGAGAGTGGAATGAGAGAGAGAGATGAGAGAGAGAAAGGAGGGGAAAGTAGCCCCTCTTATAGTGGGCCAGGTCTATGGGGCGGGGCATACCTGGCTATTGCCAGATAAGTGTGGGGTGGAGCTTAGACAGAATACCAACAGTAACCCCTTTTTATTCTCAGGACTCTCATGTTGCTAACACTTGGTGCTAGTTTCTATGTTAATACTGTTCTATTCAGAAAATTCTTGTTTACCAAAAAGTCCTAAGGAGTGTTTGTTGGGGTTTTGTATGCCCCACCCCAGAGATCTGGCCCACTATAAGAGTGGCTACTTGCTCCTCCTCTCCCTCTTTGCTCTCTGCTCTCCCACACTCTCTCACCTCTCTGCCCCTGGGGCTCTTCCCCTCCTCCACGTGGTCATGGCCCGCCTCCACTCTACTCTCTTCTCTCTCTCTCTCTCTCTCTCTCTCTCTCTTCTCTCTCTCTCTTCTCTCTCTCTACCTCTCTCTCTCTACCACTAACTCCCATCCCCTATTCTGAATAAACTTTATTCTATACCATGTCCATGTGTGTGTGTGTGTGTGTGTGTGTGTGTGTGTGTGTGGTTCCTCAGGGGCAGAGGTGCCCAGGCAAGGGCCCGCCTGGACACCTTCCCCCACGCCGCCTAGCCACACTCACCTAACCTCCTGTACTCCCCCCTTTTAAGCCCTTTCATCCTGCTGCCGAAAGTCCTTTCAGTGTTCTCTATGTTTTCATCTAAAAGTTCTAGTGTTTGGGGTTCTACATCATCTTCTTTGATCCATTTTGAATTGGTTTTGTACAAGGTGAAAGTTATGAATCTTAATTTTATTCTTCTGTAGGTAGTTTTCCAGCACAAATTGTTTCCACAATGGTGGTTCAAAGCTTGTGGATATATCCAGCTAATATCTGGCTTGATTTAAGGCCCATTCCACAAGGTAGAACCCATACTCAACACTTCTTGAATAACTAAGAACCAGACATTAGATTGTCCAGGGACCCGAGGTAAAACCAAAAAATACTGGTCTAAAAAAAAAAAAATCAGTAAACAAACAGAAAAACCAAATCAAGCTGAACCAACTGAACTTGTAATGATAAATGACTTCTGGCGGTACTCTTCTATCCTCACAGATCAGTGTCTTGCTCAGCCAACATCACAGAAGCTTCCTTCTACAGCAGATGGGAACAAATACTGAGGTTGAGAGACCTTGAAACATTCGGCCCCAAATTGGAGTCTTTGTCAAATCCTTCCCCCAGGACCCAGAGAACCCCACAGGGGAGTAGAAAGGGAGTGTGTTTGAGCCAGAAGGCATGGAGGACCCTAAGAAAGAAGGCCTTCTAAATCAACTAGAAAAAAGCTCATATGAACTCTCAGAGACTGAGGCAGCATGAACAGGGCCAGCACAGCACAGTTCGACATCAGGTCCTTTATATATATGTATTATTATTATTATTATTATTATTATTATAACTTCAAGTTTAGTGTTTTTATAGGATTTCTGAATGTGTGTGAATGAGTGAGCTTCTGATTCTTATGCCTTCTTTTTGTCTCTTTCACTTGTCCAACTCCAATGTGATAGTTTTTGTTTTGTCTTAGTATGTTTTATTTTGTTATGTATTATTATTATCATCACTTAGAAGCCTGTACTTATCTTGTCTTTTTTATAGGATAAAGTTTTATTGCAAACTAGTACAGAGAGCAGAAACCCTTCAATGAATGGTGACATGGCAATTGATATAGTCACGCATTAGGATACATAAGAATGTTTGCCTTTTGAATGAGCTTTTTTTTAAAATGGCAAGAACCTAAAATGCTTCTAGCCATAAAATAAATGGAAAACTAACATTATAGAGTAATAATACCAAGGAATACTTAGTGATGTAAACGAAAGGCAGCTATATTTATCATTGTACATCTATTGCTGAAACACAATGCCTGGAATTTTGTAATGAGAGACAGAAAAGGTGTGGATAGTGGATCTGGCTAGGAGGGAACTTGAGGAGAAACTAAGAGGAGTAGAGAGAAGGGAAACTATAATCAGGACACATTTTGTAATTAAAAAAACCTATTTTCAATAAAAGGACTAAAAACAATGCTCCCCCTCCCCCAGCATGTAGTATTGTTTTGTTTTTTAGTTTCCATCAGAAATTAGGTACCTGTTCTTGTGGTCATAAAAAAAGAAAGTGCAATAAGTATATGTTGTATGGGTGTGTGGGAGAAGGGCACGCCTCAGTGGGCCCATGCCAAGGCATCCATTCCCTCTGAGGGGCAAAACACAAGATGGGATAGTATAGAATAGAGTTTATTTAGAACATGGGGAGAGGAATTAAGGGGGTAGTAGAGGCAGAGAAAAGCAGAGAGAAGGAGAGTAGAGAAGTAGAGGCTGGTCATGACCACATGGAGAGAGGAGATAAGGGAAGGAGGAAGGGAGGAGCTCAAGAGGGCAAGAGAAGGGGAAAGAGAAGAGAGAGTAAGAAAGAGAGGAGGGGCAAGCAGCCCCCTTTTATAGTGGGCCAGATCTACCTGGCTATTGACAGGTAACTGTGGGGTGGGGCTTAGACAGAATTCTAACACTTGTAGGTAGTGGACTTAAGTCTGGGTCCTTAATTCAATTCTATTGATCAACATGTCTGGTTTTGTGCCAATATCATGCTTTTTTAAAAAGATCTTGCTATAACTCTGTGTAGTACAATTTGTGGTAGAACATGGCAATAGCTCCAGCTGTTCTCTTATCATTCAGGTTTGTTTTAGCTATCACTGTGTGTGTGTATGTGTGTGTGTGTGTGTGTGTGTGTGTGTGTGTGTGTGTGTGAATTTCCATAGGAAGCTGAAAATTGGTCTTTCAATTTCTATGAAGACTTGTGTGGCAATTTTGATGTGGATTACATATATCTTTGATTGCTTTTGGTTTGATGGCCATTTTCACTACATAATCCTAATAATCTGTGAGCATGGGAGATCTTTCCATGTTTTGATATCTTCTTCCATGTCTTAAAGTTCTGATTACAAAAGTCTTTCACTTTCTTGGCTAGAGATTTCCCAAGATACTGTTTCTTGTTGTTTTTGGTTTTTGAGGTTATTGTGAAGGGTATTGTTTTCTGATTTTTTTTTTCTCTCAAGTCCTTTGTAATTTGTATGCAAGAGGGCTATTGATGTTTAGGTGTTAATTCTGTGCCATGCTTCTTTGTTGAAAACACTTGTGAGGTATCAAAGCTTCCTGGTGGAGTATTTAGATTCTCTTCTGTATATAATCCTGACATCTGCCAATGAAGATGCTTTGACTTGTTCCTTTCCTATTTGATCTTCTTCTGGTGTCTCACAACTCTAGCTTAGATTACAAGTGCTGTTGTGAAAGGTATGGAGTGAGTGACCTTTTGTCCTTTCATTTCTGTTTTTCTCTGCTTAGGTTGTTATTGACTTTGAACTTGCTGTCTGCTACCTTTCTTATGCTGAGGTATGTCACTTGTATCCCTAATCTTGCCAGGGCTTTTATCATGAAGGGATGGTGGATTTTGTCAAAGTCCTTTTCTGCATCTAATAAGATGTCTCTTTTGTCTCTCAGTTTGTTTATGTGGTTTATTATGCTTATCAGTTTTCATACTGACCAAGTGAGATCAGTCAGTCAACAGGGTCTCAAGGGAAGGTGTGAGGATTGAAAAGAAAAAGACAATTAGACAACATTATAACATGACTCCAGCCAGTGCAGAGGCTGAAGTGGGTTTATTTTTTCCCAGTTAGCTTTTATACCTTTCTAAGTACTTGCAGAGAATAGGGTTAGTTCTTAGATCAAAGAAAAAGTAATCAAACAAGGCAATGAAAAAAGAGATCCCACCAGGTAGTAATCAAACAAAGCAATAAACAATGGCCCAGGAGTCTCTGGGTCTGGGGACTTGTCAAGATAACAAGACAAGAGGGAGGTCACACATTCCCTGGCTGTGTTCACCTTGATCCTTGAATTAGCTCAAATGCAGACACTCCTATCTGATCCTACTGCTTCCTCCAAGCCCAGTGACAAGTACCCACCAAAATTTCTATAACAGCACCAAAAGCTCTCCACACCACAAGTTGAACTGTCTCTGCATCCCTGGAATGAAACTTATTTGACCATGGTGGCTAGTCTTTTCCATGTGTTCTTGTCTTTGGTTTGAAAAAATTTGAATGTATATTCATGAGGGAAATTAGTCAGTAATTCTTTTTCCTTGTCAGGTCTTTGAATGGTTAGGTATCAGGGTAAATATGGCCTCATAAAAAGATGTGTCAATGTCCTGTTTCTATTTTGCAGAATTATTTGAAATGAATTGGCATTAATCTTTTGAAGGTGTGGTATAATTTTGCTCTGAACTCACTGGTCTCTCACCTTTTTTTTGTTTAGGATATATTAAATTACTGTTTCTATTTCACTAGCAGGTATGGGTTTATTTAAGTGCTTAACTAAACTTGATTTAGTGTTGGGAGGCGGTATATATATATATATATATATATATATATATATATATATATAATTATCCATTTCTTTTAGGTTTTCAAGGTTGGTAGAATTTAGAGTTTTGAAGTATGTCCATGTGATTCTCTTGTCTTCCTCAGTGTCTGTTGTGATGTCCTCCTTGTCTCTAATTTTATTAATATGGATCTTCTCTCTCCATTTTTTTTTATTTGACTAAGGGCTTATCAATCTTACTGATTTTTCTCAAAGAATCAACTTTTTTTTAATTGATTCTTTGTATTGTTTGTTTTTGGTTTCTATTTTATTGATTTCAGTTCTCAGTTTGATTTGTTTATCCTTTGGGGTGTTAGTTCTTTTTGTTCTAGGTGTGTCATGAAGTTGGTAATAGGAGACCTCTCCTTTTGTTTTTGGTTAATGTAGGCACTTCTGGCTATGAACTGCCTTTATTGTACCTCACGGTTTGAGTATGCTATATTCTCATTTTCATTAAATGATAAATGTTTTAAAATGTATTCTTGATTTCCTTATCTTATTTTTCCAATAATTAACATTTAATATTGCTTTGCATCTGAATTTCACTCCATCCTCCTTCTTTTCCCAGTTCCATACTTACAAGTCCCTCTCTCATTGCACATTCCCTTTCTCTGAAAAGAAAGGGAGCCACCCTTGGCTACCACTACATCCTGGGATGATATCTGGTTCCAGCAGGACTAGGCACATCCTCTCCCACTGAGACCCAACCAGGCAGTACAGGTATGGATTAAGGGGATCCAATGGCAGGAAACAGAGACTGAGATAGCCCATCTTCCTACTCCTCACATCCCCACATACTCTGTTAGGGAACCCACATGAAGATCAAGCTGCACAGTTGCCAAAAATGTGTAGGGGTTCTAGGTCTAGCCTCTGCATGCTCCCTGGTTGGTGGCCCAGGTACTATGAGCTCCCATGGTCCCAGGCTACTTGACTTTATAAACCTGTTGTCCTTGTCCCCTCTGGCTTGCTCACTTATATCTCCCAGTCTTCCACAAGACTCTCCAAGTTCTGCCTGATGTTTGGCTTTGAGTTTGTCCACTGCTTGATGAAACCTTTCAGGAGTGTTAGGATTCTGTCTAAACTCCAGCCCACAGTTACCTGGCAATAGCCAGGTATGTCTGGCCCACTATAAAAGGGGCTTCTTGGCTCTCCTCTCTCTCTCATCCACTCTCTCTTACTCTCTTAGCCTCTCTCTTGCCCTCTTGGGCTCTTCCCTTCCCCCTTCCCTTTGCCCCCTCTCTCCACATGTCATAGCCAGCCTCTACTTCTCTATTCTCTCCTTCTCTCTGCCTTTCTCTGCTTCTACTACCCTCTTAACTCTCCTCCCCATGTCCTAAATAAACTCTATTCTATATTATACTGCCTTGTATGTGGTCCCTCGGGGAAGGGATGCCTCAGCATGGGCCCACTGAGGCACCCCCTTCCCCCAGACACCCATAGAACATATTCTTACTCAGCTTTTTTTTTTATGATCACAACAAGGAAACAGTTATGCTAGTTATCCTATCTACAAGCATAGCAGAGTGTCATGAAGAGTGTTAGAGGTTGTTGCTCTCAAATGCAATAGGTCAGTTTTCACAAGTTTGCATACTTTCTGTTGTTATGAATATTCATATTTCTTTTATCTGTTGACATTTATTTTGTATATGAGTATGTGGTCAATTTTGGAGAAAGTTCCAGGAGGTGCTGAGAAGGTATAATCCTTTGTGCTTGGATGAAATTGGTCTGCCAAATTTTTTTTAAGATCCTTTTCAGACCGCCACCAGGGAGCCCAGCAGCTCTACAGCCTTCTGTGCATGGCCCACCAGCAGAGAGTGATCTCCCAGCAGCACTTTCATTTCTGAGCACAAAGGTGAGATCTCTCTGGAGGGGAACAGCTGCGAGTGCCAGGGCATATGATCAGTGGAATAGCTGGGACAGAGGTCTTCAGGCTGCCATTTGCACCAGGGAGCCAGGTGGCTCCACAGCCTGCTGTGCACAGACCCTGACAGAAGAGAGTTGCTCTCCCAGAAGTATGGACACAGGCTTACAGGCCCACGGGAGGACAAGCTCCAGCCAGAATCAGCAAGACCAACCAGCACCAGAGATAACAAGATGGCAAAAGGCAAGCACAAGAACCCTACCAATAGAAACCAAGGCTACTTGGCAACATCAGAACCTAGTTCTCCCACCACAGTAAGTTCTGGATACCCCCAACACACCAGAAAAGCAAGAGTTGGATTTAAAATCGTATCTCATGATATTGACAGAGGCCTATAGGAAGGACTTAAATAACTCCCTTAAAGAGATACAGGAGAACATGGGTCAACAGGTAAAAGCCCTTACCAAGGAAACACAAAAATCCCTTAAAGAATTACAGGAAAACAATCAAGTGAAGGAACTGAACAAAACCATCCAGGATCTAAAAGTGGAAGTAGAAACAATGAAGAAACCACAAGGTGAGACATCTCTGGAGATAGAAAACCTTGGAATGGAACCAGGAGTCATGCAAGCATCAACAACAGAATACAAGACATAGAAGAGAGAATCTCAGGTGCTGAAGATAACATAGAAAACATTGATTGACTCAACAGTCAAAGAAAATGCAAAATGCATAAAGCTTATAACCCAAAACATCCAGGAAATCCAGGACCCAATGAGAAGACCAAACCAAAGGATTATAGGTATAGAAGAGAGTGAAGATTTCCAACTTAAAGGGCCAGTAAATATCTTCAACAAAATTATAGAAGAAAACTTCCCTAACCTAAAGAAAGAGATGCCCATGAACATACAAGAAGCCTACGGAACTCCAAACAGACTGGACAAGAACAGAAAGTTCTCCAGGCACATAATAATCAAAACACCAAATGCACTAAACAAAGAAAGAATATTAAAAGCAGCAAGGAAAAAAGGGCAAGTAACTTATAAAGACAGACCTATGAGAATTACACCAGACTTCTCACCAGAGATGATGAAAGCTAGAAGATCCTGGGCATATCATACAAACCCTAAGAGAACACAAATGCCAGTCCAGACTACTATATCCAGTAAAACTCTCAATCACCATTGATGGAGAAACCAAGATATTCCATGATAAAACCAAATTTACACAACATCTTCCCACAAATCCAGTTCTACAAAGGATAACAGATGGAAAACTCCAACACAAGGAGAGAAATAACACCCTAGAAAAAAAAAAAGAAAGTAATCTTCCAACAAACTCAAATGAAGATAACCACACAACCATAAAAATAACCTCAAAAATAACAGGAAACAACAATCACTATTCCTTAATATCTCTTAACTTCAATGGACTCACTTCCCCAATAAAAAGACATAGACTAACAAATGTTTTCCATGTAAATCTTCAAGTTTATCAGAAAATGTTTATAATTCCACTTTCAATCAACTTAGGAATACTTTTATGCATACCATTTTTATATCTATATAAAATTTTCCATGATAATCATCAATTTTAATGTTTTTCTACATTTTTCTACAGTTTTATTAGAAATATTTTCCACATAAATCTTCAATTCTATCATAAAATGTTTGTACTTCCTTTTTCAATTAATTTAGCATTGTTATTTATGTCTATCTACCACTTTACTTTTTAATTTTCCATGAAAATTGTCAATTTTAACATGTTTTGTATATATCTCTTCTATTTTATCAGAAATATTTTCTATATAAATCTTGAATTTTATCATGAAAAATTTCTTTTTCAATAAAAGAACATGCTTTTTAAAAAAAAATCCTTCTCATTTATGATGTCAATTAAGTTCAGTATTTCTCAGTTTACTTTTTGTTTGGATGACCAGTCTGTTGAAAGTGTAGTATTACAGTCATCCACTTATAGTGTATGGAGGTAAATATGTGATTTTAACTCTAGAAGTATTTCTTTTTTTTTTAAATTTGATATATTTTTTATTTACATTTCAAATGATTTCCCCTTTTCTGGCCCCTCCGTTCCCTGAAAGTCACATAAGCCCCCTTCCCTTACTCTGTTCTCCTCCTCACCCCTTCCCACTTCCCTGTTCTGGTTTTGCTACACTGAGTCTTTTCAGAGCAAGGGGCCACTCCTCCTTTCTTCTTGTACCTCATTTGATGTGTGGATTATGTGTTGGGTATTCCAGTTTTCTAGGTTAATATCCACTTATTAATGAGTGCAAACCATGATTGATCTTTTGAGACTGGGTTACCTCACTTAGTATGATGTTCTCCAGCTCCATCCATTTGCCTAAGAATTTCATGAATTCATTGTTTCTAATGGCTGAATAGTATTCCATTGTGTATATATACCACATTTTTTTGCATCCATTCTTCTGTTGAGGGATATCTAGGTTCTTTCCAGCTTCTGGCTATTATAAATAGGGCTGCTATGAACATAGTGGAGCATGTATCTTTTACATGCTGGAGAATCCTCTGGGTATATGCCCAGGAGTGGTATAGCAGGATCTTTCAGAAGTGACGTGCCAGTTTTCTGAGGAACTGCCAGACTGATTTCCAGAGTGGTTGGACCTCATAAAATCACAAAGTTTCTGTAAGGCAAAGGACACCATCAAAAGGACAAATTGACAACCAACAAATTGGGAAAAGATCTTCACCAACCCTATATCAGATAGAGGGCTAATATCCAATATATACAAAGAACTCAAGAAGTTATATCCCTATTGGTGTTCTGTTCAGAAACTTTCTCCCTGTACCGATGTCCTCAAGGGTCTTCCCCAGTTTCTTTTCTATTAGCTTCAGAGTGTCTGGCTTTATGTGGAGGTCCTTGATCCATTTGGATTTGAGCTTAGTACAAGGAGACAAGGATGGATCAATTCGCATTCTTCTGCATGCTGACCTCCAGTTGAACCAGCACCATTTGTTGAAAAGTCTATCTTTCTTCCATTGGATGTTTTCAGCCTCTTTGTCGAGGATCAAGTGGCCATAGGTATGTGGGTTCATTTCTGGATCTTCAATCCTGTTCCATTGATCCTCCTGCCTGTCACTGTACCAATACCATGCAGTTTTTAACACTATTGCTCTGTAGTATTGCTTGAGGTTAGGGATACTGATTCCCCCAGATTTTCTTTTGTTGCTGAGAATAGTTTTAGCTATCCTGGGTTTTTTGTTGTTCCAGATGAATTTGATAATTGCTCTTTCTAACTCTGTGAAGAATTGAGTTGGGATTTTGAAGAGTATTGCATTGAATCTGTATATTGCTTTTGGCAAAATGGCCATTTTAACTATATTGATTCTACCGATCCATGAGCATGGGAGGTTTTCCCATTTTTTGAGGTCTTCTTCCATTTCCTTCTTCAGAGTCTTGAAGTTCTTGTCATACAGATCTTTCACATGTTTGGTAAGAGTCACCCCAAGATACTTTTTACTGTTTGTGGCTATTGTGAAGGGGGGTCATTTCCCTAATTTCTTTCTCAGCCTGCTTATCCTTTGAGTATAGGAAGGCCACTGATTTGCTTGAGTTGATTTTATAACCTGCCACTTTGCTGAAGTTGTTTATCAGCTGTAGGAGCTCTCTAGTGGAGTTTTTTGGGTCACTTAGGTAGACTATCATGTCATCTGCAAATAATGATAGTTTGACTTCTTCCTTTCCAATTTGTATCCCTTTGACCTCCTTATGTTGTCGAATTGCCCGAGCTAGTACCTCAAGTACAATATTGAAAAGATAAGGAGAAAGGGGGCAGCCTTGTCTGGTCCCTGATTTCAGTGAGATTGCTTCAAGTTTCTCTCCATTTAGTTTGATGCTGGCTACCGGTTTGCTGTATATTGCTTTTACTATGTTTAGGTATGGGCCTTGAATTCCTGTTCTCTCCAAGACTTTAAGCATGAAAGGATGCTGAATTTTGTCAAATGCTTTTTCAGCATCCAATGAAATGACCATGTGGTTTTGTTCTTTGAGTTTGTTTATGTAGTGGATTGTATTGATGGATTCTAAGAGCAAGAATTGACAAATGGGACCTCATAAAATTACAAAGTTTCTGTAAGGCAAAGGACACCATCAAGAGGACAAATCGGCAACCAACAAATTGGGAAAAGATCTTCACCAATCCTACATCAGATAGAGGGCTAATATCCAATATATATAAAGAACTCAAGAAGTTAGACTCCAGAAAACCGAACAACCCTATTAAAAAATGGGGTACAGAGTTAAACAAGGAATTCTCACCTGAAGAAATTCGGATGGCGGAGAAGCATCTTAAAAAATGCTCAACTTCATTAGTCATTAGGGAAATGCAAATCAAAACAACCCTAAGATTTCATCTTACACCAGTCATAATGGCTAAGATTAAAAATTCAGGAGACAGCAGGTGTTGGAGAGGGTGTGGAGAAAGAGGAACACTCCTCCACTGCTGGTGGGGTTGCAAATTGGTACAACCACTCTGGAAATCAGTCTGGCGGTTCCTCCGAAAACTGGGCACCTCACTTCCAGAAGATCCTGCTATACCACTCCTGGGCATATACCCAAAGGATTCCCCACCGTGTAATAAGGATACATGCTCTACTATGTTCATAGCAGCCCTATTTATAATTGCCAGATGCTGGAAAGAACCCAGGTATCCCTCAATAGAAGAGTGGATGCAAAAAATGTGGTACATCTACACAATGGAGTACTATTCAGCCATTAGAAACAATGAATTCATGAAATTCTTAGGCAAATGGATGGAGCTAGAGAGCATCATACTAAGTGAGGTAACCCAGACTCAAAAGGTGAATCATGGTATGCACTCACTAATAAGTGGTTATTAACCTAGAAAACTGGAATACCCAAAACATAATCCACACATCAAATGAGGTACAAGAAGAAAGGAGGAGTGGCCCCTGGTTCTGGAAAGACTCAGTGAAACAGTATTCGGCAAAACCAGAACGGGGAAGTGGGAAGGGGTGGGTGGGAGGACAGGGGAAGAGAAGGGGGCTTACGGGACTTTCGGGGAGTGGGGGGCTAGAAAAGGGGAAATCATTTGAAATGTAAATAAATTATATCGAATAAAAAAAGAAGTTATATCCCAGAAAACCAAATAACCCTATTAAAAAAATGGGGTACATAGTTAAACAAAGAATTCTCACCTGAAGAATGGCTGAGAAGCATCTTAAAAAATGCTCAACTTCATTAGCCATTAGGGAAATGCAAATTAAACCAACCCTGTGATTTCACCTTACACCAGTCAGAATGGGAAGGTCAGCATGAAGAAGAATGCAAATTGATCCATTCTTATCTCCTTGTACTAAGCTCAACTCCAAATGGATCAAGGACCTCCACATAAAACCTGACACACTGAAACTAATAGAAAAGAAACTGGGAAAGACCCTTGAGGACATGGGCACAGGGGAAAAGTTCCTGAATAGAACACCAATAGCTTATGCTCTAAGATCAAGAATTGACAAATGGGACCTCATAAAACTACAAAGTTTATGTAAGGCAAAGGACACTGTCAAAGGGACAAAATGTCAACCAACAGATTGGGAAAGGATCTTCACCAACCCTAAATCTGACAGAGGGCTAATATCTAATATATACAAAGAACTCAAGAAGGTAGAACCCAGAGAACCAAATAACCCCATTAAAAAGTGGGGTATGGAGCTAAACAAAGAATTTTCACATGAAGAACTTCAGAGGGCTTAGAAATACCTTAAGAATGTTCAATATCATTAATTGTTAGGAAAATGCAAATCAAAACAACCCTGAGATTTCACCTCACACCAGTCAGAATGGCTAAGGTAAAAAACTCAGGATACAGCAGGTGTTGGCGAGGATGTGGAGAAAGAGGAACACTCCTCCACTGCTGGTGGGATTGTAAGATGGTGCAACCACTTTGGAAATCAGTCTGGAGGTTCCTCAGAAAACTGGGCATGGCACTTCCGGAGGACCCTGCTAT
This sequence comes from Apodemus sylvaticus, assembly GCF_947179515.1. NCBI lineage: Eukaryota > Metazoa > Chordata > Mammalia > Rodentia > Muridae > Apodemus > Apodemus sylvaticus. The sequence continues at coordinate 40,968,507 of NC_067477.1, forward strand.
ACCACTCCTGGGCATATACCCAGAGGATTCCCCAGCATGTAACATGCTCCACTATGTTCATAGCAGCCCTATTTGTAGTAACTAGAAGCTGGAAAGAACCCAGGTGTCCCTCAACAGAGGAATGGATACAAAAAATGTGGTATATATAAACAATGGAGTACTATTCAGCCATTAGAAACAATGAATACATGAAATTCTTAGACAAATGGATGGAGCTGGAGAACATCATACTAACTGAGGTAACCCAGTCTCGAAAGATCAATCATGGTATGCACTCACTGATAAGTGGACATTAACCTAGAAACTTGGAATACCCAAGAAATAATCCACATATTAAATGATGTCCAAAAAGAACGGAGGAGTGGCCCCTGGTTCTGGAAAGACTCAATGCAGCAGTATAGGGGAATACCAGAACAGGGAAGTGGGAAGGAGTAGATGGAGGAACAGGGGGAGGGAAGAGGGCTTATGGGACTTGCGGGGAGTCGGGACACAGAAAAGGGGAAATAATTTGAAATGTAAATAAAGAATACATCGAATAAAAAAAATTCAGGAGACAGCAGGTGTTCGCGAGGATGTGGAGAAAGAAGAACACTCCTCCACTGCTGGTGTGGTTGCTCAAATTATTTCTATAAACAATATTTCTCCCCACATGATCCCTGATAAATGAGCATCTAACATTTTACTAATATTTGTTTCTGGATATAATTAAATGGTCAATTCTTTCCTCATAAAGTATGATATATTCTGTACTATATATACCATATCATATATATTATGTATTTGCTATGTTATATAATAAATTATGTTTTATGATATTGCTTATATATGTATGTATCTATAAATATAAAATATGATTGTTCTAAAACCCCAAATTTCCTTTTCCCACTTATATGTTCACAGTCAGATATGAGCTGTTTTAACCCAAATATATACTTATTTCTTCATGTGCTTCCCACTTTTTGCTCTTCCCTGGGGATTCTACCATAGAGTCTCCAGATCACTGAGCACACAATGCTCAGATGAGCACAGCATTGTTATGTAACAGTCCCTCTCCCTGTACTTACCAGAGGTTGTAAGCCTCTTGCCTCACTCTGCTCTCCTCATGCCCTGATGTCTTAGTCTTGTCTGTCACCCAATGGACTAGATTTGGTTTGGTCCATGGCTCTCTCCCTCAGACCATCTACCTGGAGTTTGGCCCTTCTGCGAGGTGCTCTCTGGCTCTCTGTGCTCTGGACTCTGTTGTCTCCTGCCTGCTGTTCCCATGGCCCACCCAAATGGCGCTTTTCTACCTCTGAAGTTGTCATCCCCAGGAAGGTTCCCCAGAGAATGGGTAGAAGTGGTACATCAGAGCACATCTCCTATAGCATGCGCTTTAGGGGACAAAGACACGTAGTCCACATGAAACTAAAGAAGAACATGATTTCTCCAAATTTTCCTGTATATACCTCTAATGACCAAGGAGCTCTGGAGAAGGATTACCCATTTGTTCCTCGGGATTGTTACTTCTACAGCTACCTGGAAGGAGTCCCTGGGTCCCAAGCTACACTAGATACCTGCACTGGAGGTTTGAAAGGCATGATACAGGTGGATGACTTCACTTATGAAATCAAACCATTGGCGTCTTCTTCCAAGTTTGAGCATGTAATTTCTCTGCTTGTGAACGAAAGGTCTCATAAGTCTGAAAAGTGTAGAAATTATGAGATTATGGCAGAGGGTAGTGTGCCTCCTGAAGAGAATAAGGCTGCTGGAAGCCCCAGAGCAGCCCCTGTGTATCTGTGGCGTCTCCATATTAAAACTATAACAATACACTACACAGTGACTCATGAATTATATCAAAACCTTGGGGAAAATTCAACCCACGCACTTCAGGTAATATTGCTTTTGAACAACATAGCAGACAGCATTTATAAAGTAAGTGGGTTAAATGTGTTTGTACGTGCTGTATGTATTTGGAATGATGGCGACCACTATGGTATATCCCCTTTTTATAATAATGTTTGGAGACTTATGGAACTTTTTGGCTATTGGAAAGCTAATTTCTATTGGGAAATGGAGCACACCACTACGGCTCTTCTCATAGGAAGGCAGGCCTCTGGTGTAGATTATGCAGGCTTTCAGGGTGGAATGTGTAACCCCAACTGGGGAGTATTATATACACATGTAAGACCACACCATTTATTTCTGGCTGCAAGTATGATGGCACATGGAGTGGGTCACCTTATGTATATAAATCATGATACAGCGGGCTGTGTTTGTTACCGAAGGAGCAGTTGTCTCATGAATGAATTTCCAACTCTTCATGATATGATTAGCAATTGTTCCCATTTGAAGCTACATAACTTGATTAATGGTTGGGACCCTTGCTTGAGTTTACGACCTGTTACATATCGTCTATTAAGATATGAAGTTCCTCGTTGTGGAAATAAGATATTGGAAGACAACGAGAAATGTGACTGTGGTTCTTTTAAAGACTGTACCGCTGATAAGTGTTGTGAAACCAATTGTGACTTTACTGTGGGCAGCTCTTGTTCTTCAGGAGGTTGCTGTGACTCTTGTCAGTTCGCACCCACTGGAACGATATGTAGAGACAAAAATGGTATTTGCGATCTTCCAGAATACTGTAATGGAATCTCGCCGCACTGCCCAGGCAATTTTCATATCATGGATGGAACTCCTTGTTCTCCACTAGCAGTTTGCATGGCAGGAAACTGTAGCGACCGTCATTTGCAGTGTCAAGCTCTTTTTGGATACCGAGTAAAGGATGCTTCACTAGCATGCTATAAAGAATTAAATCTCAGAGGTGACCGATTTGGAAACTGTGGGATTAGATATTTACGTGGAGGGAATCAACCTGTCAAGTGTCAAAAGGAGGATATTTTATGTGGACAGATTCACTGTGATGGTGTCACTCGTATTCCTGGTGGAGGTGAACACACTACATTTCATCACATAAAGGTACAAGATGTTAAAGAAGAACAGTGCTTTGGGTATGAAGCACACCATGGGACCGAACTTCCAGAAATGGGGCTTGTAGTGGACGGTGCAACCTGTGGCCCTGGAAAATACTGTAAACACCAGAGATGTCTTTTTCATCAAACTTTGAATTTTAGATGCAACATCTCTATGTGTAACTTCAGAGGGGTGTGTAACAACAATGGCAACTGTCACTGTGTTCAAGGTTGGCAAGCACCAGATTGTTTTCACAGAGGAGCAGGTGGTAGTATAAACAGTGGCCCTCCACCTTCAAGTGCAAAAAGATATCGTGCCAAAATACATGTGCGTGTCAACAGGCTAATAATTGTTTTAGGTGCTCGCATGCTTCTTATCTTGGCTTCAATTATTACTGGTGCTCTTTCAAAGGCAATATTACGTCCAGCAGGGCCCGAACGAATCCCTTTTAAAATATAATTGATTTCATACTAAACTAATTGGAGCCACACAATGGACAAAGATCATGTCGATTACCACAAGAAATTGTCGATGATGTCTCCTGACAGTCATGTAACCATTCACAAATCTGAGAATTTCATCTTGAAATAAAATTACTGGGGAATTAGCATAATTTCTATGTTTTTTATTGGATATTTTATTTATTTACATTCTAAATATTATTTCCTTTCCTGATTTCTCCCCCCTAGAGATCCCCCATCACATCCCTCCTCCTACTTCTATGAGGGTGTGCTCCCACCCACTCACCCACCCACCCACAACCACCTCCCCACACTCTCTTTTCCCTACACTGTGGCATCAATCATTTACAGGACCAATGGCCTCTTCTCCCATTGGTGCCCGACAAGGCCATCCTCTGCTACATATACAGCTGGAGCCATGGGTCCCTCCATGTGTACTCCTTACTTGGTGGTTTAGACCCTGGGAGCTCTGGTTGGTTGATATTGTTGTTCTTCCTATGGGGTTGCAAATCCCTTCAGCTCCTTCAGTCCTTTCTCTAACTCCTCCATTGGGGACCCTGTTATCAGTTCAGTGCTTGGCTTTGAGCATCCAGCTCTGTGTTTGTCAGGTTCTGGCAGAGCCTCTCAGGAGACAGCTCTATCAGGCTGCTGTCAACATGCACCTCTTGACATCCACAATAGTGTCTGGGTTTGGTGACTGTTTATGGGATGGATCCCCAGGTGGGGCCGTCTCTGGAAGGCCTTTGCTTCAGTCTCTGCTCCATACTTTGTCTCCATATTTGCTTCCATGAGTATTTTATTACTCCATCTAAGCAGGACCAAAACACCCACACTTTGGTGTTCATTCTTTTGGAGGTTCATGTGGTCTGTGAATTGTATTTTTCAAGAGTTTTGGCTAATATACACTTATCAAAATTCAACACCCCTTCATAGTAAAAGTCTTGGAAAGGTCAGGAACTTAAGGCCCAAACCTAAACATAGTAAAAGCAATATACAACAAACCAGTAGCCAACATCAAACTAAATGGAGAGAAACTTGAAGCAATCCTACTAAAATCAGGGAGTAGACAAGGCTGCCCACTCTCTCCCTACCTATTCAATATAGGACTCAAAGTTCTAGCCAGAACAATTAGACAACAAAAGGAGGTCAGAAGGATAAAAATTGGAAAGGATGAAGTCAAAATAATATTTGCAGATGATATGATAGTATACTTACATAAACCCCAAAATCCTAAACCTCTCTCTCCTTCTTCCTCCCCCTCTCTCTTCCCCTCCCCCTCTCATCCCCTCTCTGATTATTTCTCTGTGTGTACATGTGAGTGTAGTTTCTTGTGCAGGTCAGAGTCGGATCCCCAGGAGCTGGAGTTACAGGTAGTTGTGGATCACCCAGCATGGGTGCTGGGGACCAGACTCGGGGTCTCTGCAAGAGCAGCAAGCACTCTTAACTGCTGTGTCAGCTCTCTAGCCTCTTAATGCCATATAATTTACCACTTCTTAGGTTTGTTTTGATTTAAAATTTTCTCTCTTCCTGTTTTATGGTGCTAAGCAGCTCAGCGAATAACCCAGTGTCTTACCTAAGTCAAGTGAATGTCCTGCTTTCTACTCTACTGTGCCCAAACATTTGGTCTCATTCTTTATCTTTCTACATGTAAAATCTATCTTTCATATTTTTTTCATGAAAAGAAAGTATATATTTGTGACGCCCATTTTAAACTTTTCTAGATGCTTCTATATCAACTGTGGGCTGCCTTAGCATATGTTACTCTTACCATTGTCATGATCTGTTTTCAATTGTATTAGATCATCGTCTATTTTATTGTTAATGTAAAATAAGGATCAAAAAGACATTTCTAACACATATGGATGTGCGGGGAAAACAGTTTACACCTTTTTTGTAAGTGTTTGTTTTTCTCTTAACCTAGCTATCTCCCAGATAATTGAGACTGGACTAGTATATTTATCAACAAGTTTTGAGGGTACAAGAACTGAGCTGTGTTACTCTGTCTAAATCTTCTAAATTAATCTGGCTACCTCCCCGCCAAAATTCCTGAGATACTTGCATTTGATAGCTTTCCCTGCTTGAGCTGTTTTCTAATGGTGTCTCCTGGATTCTCCCCAGGCCTAATCTTTACCTCCTCTCTCCTTCCCTGACTGCCCTGCCTGGGAAGAAGCCCAGTCCTATTCTCTCTCCTGCTCAGTCACTGGCTGATCAACTTCTTTATTGACCAATTAGGGAAATATGTTTACAAAACAACGGAGACTGAGGCATGAGACCCTCAGAATAAGGACTGCAACCAGATTTGGAGTCACAGAAACCAGTGTTTGAATTGCACAGTACACAATAGCATTATGCCTACTGAAAGAAACCTTCATACTTTACTGGAATATCAGTAGTGGTGCTGATCTTTGCTATGTGACAATGGGAAAACTCTTAGGGTTTTTTTCAAATATCCAGTGATTAACCCCCAGCATTCTGAGATGGAATATATATCACCAAAATTGATACCAGTAGCTACCACAATGCTGGGGTGTTTTAGGTGCTGAATTCACACACTAGATTCTATCAGTGTCTTTAGGTTGTACAATGCCAGGACTGTACTTGTGGAGGTTTATGTAACAACAACAACAAGCATTACTATTGCATATGGGGTTGAGAGTCAGCAACACATGATCAGAGAAGAGCAGGGAGTAGTGAAGACAGGAGCTGTCCACTTTATAGAGTACAGTTCTGTGAGCCAGGTAATTCATGGTGTAAATCAGGCCCTTATTCTGGTACTTAATCACTTGGTTCTTTTTTATGATTTCAGAGTTTGCCTGGTGACATTTCTAAGGCAAAAGGGGCTTCTATGTGGTGTGGAAAGTGATTTAATGGAGAATTTGAAAGACATTTTTTTAGAAGACTGTTTAGGTTTGGTCTGTTGGTATGGATTGCAATGTTAAATTGTATACCTCAAAGTCTAGACCTTTGAGTGACTTATCATGTTTACAACCATTTGTTGTGCAAACCCTTGATTTAGAACTGCTGGTTAAATATAATTGGGTACATCCAAGTGTTGAAAGCATTAGAAGTAGCTTGGTTTGGAGTGATCAGATTGCAGGAGAGAAATGACAGGAGGAGGGAGAGGAAGAAGAAGATGAGGATGAAGGATGACAGAAGAAACAACGCTACTAGGAGGAGGAGAGATGGACCATGAGCACAAGGACAGGAGAAACATCAAGTATCTGGGATACACACTGGGGAAGTGCCAGGCCAGCAGTTAGAAGAGTATATTAGGGGTTATTCCACTCTAATTGTCAAAGTCAAATAAAATAACCATAGTCTGAGTCTCATTTATTTGTAAAGTAGTTGGGGATAAACTTAGATTGTTTGCACTACAGAAGAGTTCTTTGACTTAAAAAGAGGAAATATAATCCTCATTACCCATCACTCACAGTTTGTGAAACTGTTTCTATAGTTTCTATTCATCTATATAGTATCACTGTTCCTGGAATGTTAACTGCGCCAAAACTTTGATGCCTTCATGGAACTATTCATTTGTATGCATGTTAGTAATTTTTAAAAATTTAAATTATCTTGCTTTTTGTATTCATGAAGATTGGACTCAGGATATACAAGCTAGTGTATATCATATATAAAAGTGCCCTGCCATTGAGCCATATCCTCAACACACCTTACCATTCTTCTCAGTATAGACCCACAGCACACTCCTTGATCACACAAGGAGATAGTGGCAATATCAAATATCTTCCAGGGCAATGGCATGTGTAAAATTCACTATAGCCCCAAGGATTTTCTGGTTGTTTCTTGACATCCTAAGATAGAATAAAGCAAGCAGCACACTCTATTATGATTCATTCTATTAATGTTACTTACTATGGATGTTCACAGTCCACATTACATTGAAGTTCAAGGAACCATTCACTACCACAATGTTCAGTCTGTGGAACATTAATACAACTCCTGAAGTACTAGAATGATTTCTACCATATCTGAACCAGTGGAAAGGAAGCACACACATTGCAGAGATAAGAACGTATATGAACAACTTCAAGTAATTCACAACACACAAACAGCTTTGAAAATATTCTGGGGTACTAGGGAGACTACAGTGGTTTAAACTTTGATTATTGGTTGCCACTCCTTTCCATCGGATGTGGTAGACCTGTGCCACATCTGGCACAGAGAGGACCCTACTTCCTGATACTCTCCAGAGAACTCTCTAGGAGCAGGGTATTAGGTAAGAATCACCGCCCACCCCTCTAGAGTCCCGGATCCACTCTGCTCTGGGAATCACTACCCAGCAACCTCCAGATCACCATTCCCCTTCCACCCTTTCCACTCTTCCCTCCTCCCCCGTCACTGCTCCTTTCCATGGGATGTAGTAGACCTGTACCACATCTGGCACAGAGAGGGCCCTACTTCCTGATACTCTCTAGAGAACCGACAGGAGCAGGGCATTTGAGGATTGGCAGGAGCAGGTCATTTGAGAACTGGCAGCAGCAGGGCATTTGAACAGGTAGAAGTGGGGCATCCAAGAACCAGCATCAACAGGGCATTTGAGATCCGTTAGCAGCAGATCATTTGAGAACTAGCAGCCTGCAGGGCATTCGACTCTTCCCAAGTCTGCCAGAGGGGAGACCCTATCACCTGATACTTCCTGGAGAATCAGCTCTTTGCAGGGCATTGGACAGAAAGAGAATCCCAGGAGTACAGAAACACAGGCCTGCAGGACAGAGAAGATAGAAACAGCAAGACCAACTAACACCAGAGATAACAAGATGGCCAAAGGCAAATGCAAGATCATTACCAACAGAAACCAAGGCAGCATGGCACCATCAGAACCCAGTTCTCCCACAACAGCAAATCCTGCATACTCCATCACATCAGAAAAGCAACAGCTAGATTTAAAATCACACCTCATATTGCTGAGGACTTTTAAAAGGACATTAAATAACTCCCTTAAAGAAATAAATACGAGAGAACATGGGTCAACAGGTAGAAGCACAAAAATCCCTTAAAGAAAGACAAGAGAATATGGATCAAAAGGTGGAAGCCCTTAAAGAGGAAACACAATACGGGTGAACATGGGTCAACAGGTTGAAGCCCTTAAAAAGAGGAATCACAAAAATCCCTAAAAGAAAGACAAGAGAACATCCCATAGGGAATTATGGGAGAACAATACAAAAATCCCATAGGGAATTATGGGAGAACATGGGTCAACATGCAGAAGCCCTTAAAGAGGAATCACAAAAATCCCTAAAAGAAAGACAAGAGAACATGGGTGAACAGGTAGAAGCCCTTTAAGAGGAAACACAAAAATTCTTTAAAGAATTTCAGGAAAAAACAAACAAGTGAAGGAACTGAACAAAACAATCCAGGATCTAAAAGTGGAAATAGAATCAATAAAGGAATCACAAAGTGAGATATCTCTGAATATAGAAAACCTTGGAAAGAAATCAGGAGTCATAGATGCAAGCATCAACAACAGAATATAAGAGATAGAAGAAAGAATCTTGGATGCTGAAGATTCCATAGAAAATATTGACTCAACAGTCAAAGAAAATGTGAAATGCAAAAAGCGTGTTACTCAAAACATCCAGGAAATCCAGGACACAATGAGAAGACCAAAACCAAGGATTATAGGTATAGAAGAAAGCGAGGATTTACATCTTAAAGGGCCAGTAAATATCTTCAACAAAATTATAGAAGAAAACTTCTCTAACATACAGAAAATGATGCCCATGAACATACAGGAAGCCTAGAGAACTCCAAACAGATTGGACCAGAGCAGAAATTCCTCCCATCACATAATAATCAAAACACCAAATGCACTAAACAAAGAATATTAAAAGCAGTGAGAGAAAAAGGTCAAGTAACATATAAAGGCAGACCTATCAGAATTACACCAGACTTCTCACCAGAGACTATGAAAGCCAGAAGAGCCTGGAGAGATGTCATACAAACCCTAAGAGAACATAAATGTCAGCTCAGACTACTGTACCCAGTAAAACTTTCAATTATCATATATGGAGAAAACAAGACATTCCAAAACAAAAGCAAATTTACACAGTATCTTTCCACAAATCCAGCTCTACAAAGGATAATGGGTGAGAAATACCAACACAAGGCAGCAAACCACACTGTAGAAAAATCAATAAGGTACTCTTTCAACAAACCCAGTAGAAGATAGCTATACAACCAGAATTTCATCTTTAACTAAGAAGATAACAGTAAGCAACAATCACTTTTCCTTAATATCTCTTAATATCAATGGTCTCAATTCCCCTATAAAAAGACATAGACTAACAGACTGGATATGTAAACAGGACCCAACATTTTGCTGCATACAAGAAACCCACCTCAGTGACAAAGACAGTCACTATTTAAGAGTCAAAGGTTGGAAAACAATTTTCCAAGCAAATGGTCCCAAGAAACAAGCTGGAGCGGCCATTCTTATATCGGATAAAATTGACTTTCAACCATAAGTTGTCAAAAAAGAGGAGGGACACTTCTTACTAGTCAAAGGAAAAATCTGCCAAGATGAACTCTCAATTCTGAACATCTATGCCCCGAACACAAGGGCTCCCACATTCATAAAAGAAACTTTAATAAAGCTCAAAGCACACATTGCACCACACACAATAATAGTGAGAGACTTCAACACCCCAGTCTAAAAAATGGACAAATTATGGAATCAGAAACTAAACAGAGATACAGTGAAACTAACTGAAGCTATGGACCAACTGGATCTAACAGATATTTATAGAACATTCCACCCTAAAGCAAAATAATATACCCTCTTCTCAGCACCTCATGGTACCTTCTCCAAAACTGACCATATAATTGGTCACAAAACAGGCCTCAACAGATACAGAAATATTGATATTATTCCATGTATCTTATCAAATCACCACGGTCTAAGGCTAGTCTTAAGCTCAAGCAAAATCAATGGAAAATACACTTACATATGGACTTTGGACAATACTCTTCTCAATGATACCTTGGTCAAGGAAGAAACAAAGAAAAATTAAGGACTTTTTAGAATTTAATGAAAATGAAGACATCATACCAAAATTTATTGGACACAATGAAAGCAACACTAAGAGGAAAACTCATAGCTCTGAGTGCCCCGAAAAAGAGAATGGAGAGAGCTTACACTAACAGTTTGACAGTGCACTTGACAGCTCTAGAACAAAAGGAAGCAAATACCCCCAAGAGGAGTAGACAGCAGGACATAATACAACTTAGGACTGAAATCAACCAAACAGAAACAAAAAGAACTATACAAAGAATCAGCAAAACAAGGAGCTGGTTTTTTGAAAAAAAAAATCAGCAAGATAGATAAACCCTTAGCCAGACTAACCAGAGGGCACAGAAACAGTATCCAAATTAATGAAATCAGAAATGAAAAGGGAGGTATAACAACGGAAACTGTGGAAATTCAAAAAATCATCAGATCCTACTATAAGAGTTTATACTCAACAAAGTTTGAAAACCTGGATGAAATGGACAACTTTCTAGATACATACTAGGTGCCAACGTTAAAACAGGATCAGATAAACCATCTAAATAGTCCCATAAGTCCTGAGGAAATAAAAGCAGTCATTAATAGTCTCCCATAAAAAAAAAAAAAAAAAAAAAAAAAAAAAAAAAAAAAAAAAAAAAAAAAAGCTCAGGACCAGATGGGTTTAGCAGGGAATTCTATCAGATCTTGAAAGAAGAGTTAATACTGATACTCTTCAAACTTTTCCACCAAATAGAAACTCAAGGAACACTACCCAACTCATTCTATGAAGCCACACTAATGCTTATACCTAAACCAAACAAAGACCAAACAAGGAAGAACTGAAGACCAATCTCCCTCATGAACATTGATGCCAAAATACTGAAAAAAATCCTGGCCAACCGAATCCAAGAATGCATCAAAACTATAATTCACCACGATCAGGTAAGCTTCATCCCAGGGATGCAGGGATGGTTCAATATATGGAAATCCATCATTGTAATCCACTACATAAACAAACTAAAGGAAAAATACACATGGTCATTTCATTAGGTGCTGAAAAGGCTTTTGACAAAATCCAGCATCCCTTCATGATAAAAGTCTTGGAGAGATCAGGAATCCAAGGCCCATACCTAAACATAGTGAAAGCAATATACTGCAAACCAGTAGCCAACATCAAACTAAATGGAGAGAAACAATCCCACTAAAATCGGGCACCAGACAAGGCTGCCCACTCTCTCCCTATCTAAGAAAATACTGTACTTGAAGTCCTAGCCAGAGCAATCAGGCAGCAAAAGGAGGTCAAAGGTATACAAGTTGGAAAGGAAGAAGTCAAAATATCACTATTTGCAGATGATATGATTGTATACTTAAGCGACCCTAAGACTTCCACCAGAGAACTCCTAAAGCTGATAAACAACTTCAGCAAAGTGACTGGATATAAAATTAACTCAAGCAAATCAGTAGCCTTCCTCTATTCAAAGTATAAACAAGATGAGAAAGAAATTAGGGAAATGACACCCTTCACAATAGTCCAAAATTATATTTCATACCTAGGTGTGATTTTAATGAAGCAAGTGAAAGATCTATATGACAAGAACTTCAAGCCTCTGAAGAAAGAAATTGAAGGTCTCAGAAGATGGAAAGATCTCCCATGTTCGTGGATTGACAGGATCAATATTGTAAAAATGGCCATCTTGCCAAAAGCAATCTACAGATTCAATACAATCCCCATCAAAATCCCAAATCAATTCTTCATAGGTCTAGAAAAAGCAATTCTCAAATTCATCTGGAATAACAAAAAAACCAGGATAGCAAAAACTATTCTCCAAAACAAAAGATCTTCTGGGGGAATCATCATCCCTGACCTAAAGCTTTAGTACAGAGCAAGAGTGATAAAAAACTGTTTGGTATTGGTATGCAGACAGGCAGGAAGATCAATGGAATAGATTTGAAGACCCAGAAAAGAACCCACATACATACATCACTTGATATTTGACAAAGGTGCTAAAAACATCCAGTGGAAAAAAGACAGCATTTTTAACAAGTGGTGCTGGATCAACTGGAGGTCTGCATGCAGAAAACTGCAAATCGACCCATTCTTATCTCCTTGTACAAAGCTCAAGTCCAAGTGGATCAAGGATCTACGCATAAAACCATACACACTGAAGCTTGTAGTGGAGAAAGTGGGGACAAATCTTGAACACATGGGCACAGGGGAAAAGTTCCTGAGCAGAACACCAATGACTTATGCTCTAAGAAGAAGAATAGACAAATGGGACCTCATAAAATTGTAAGGCAAAGGACACAGTAAATAGGACAAACGGCAACCAACAAATTGGGAGAGATCTTTATCTTAACCTTACATCTGATGGAGGGCTAATATCCAATGTATTCAAAGAACTCAAGAAGTTATTCTCCAGAGAATCAAATAACCCTATTAAAAATGGGGTACAGAGCTAAACAGGGAATTCTCAACTGAGGAAACTCTAAAGCACCTAAAGAAATGTTCAGCATCCTTAGTCATTAGGGAAATGCAAATCAAAACAACACTGAGATTCCACCTTACACCAGTCAGAACGGCTAAGACCACTCCTGGGCATATACCCAGAGGATTCCCCAGCATGTAATAAGGATACATGCTCCACTATGTTCATAGCAGCCCTATTTATGCCCTATTTATAATAGCCAGAAGCTGGAAAGAAGAACCCAGATGTCCCTCAACAGAGGAATGGATACAGAAAATGTGGTTTATATACACAATGGAGTACTATTCAGCCATTAGAAACAATGAATTCATGAAATTCTTAGACAAATGAATAGAACTGGAGAACATCATCCTAAGTGAGGTAACCCAGTCTCAAAAGAACACTCATGGTATGCACTCACTGATAAACGGATATTTAGACTAGAAGCTTAGAATACCCAAGACACAATTCACATATCAAATGATGCCCAAGAAGAAGGAAGGAGTGGCCCCTGGTCCTGGAAAATCTCAGTGCAGCAGTGTAGGGGAATACCAGGACAGGGAAGTGGGAAGGGGTGGACTGGGGAACAGGGGGAGGGAAGAGGGATTATGGGACTTTCGAGGAGGGGGAATCCAGGAAAGGGAAAAATCACTTGAAATGTAAATACAGAATATATCGAATAAAAAAGAGAGAAAAACTCCGGGAACCGCAGGTGCTGGAGAGGATGTGGGGAAAAAGGAACACTTCTCCATTGTTGGTGGGATTGCAAGCTGGTAAAAACACTCTGGAAATCAGTTTGGCAATCCCTCAGAAAATTAGACAGTACTACCTGTGGACCCAGCTATATCACTCCTGGGCATATACCCAGAAGGTGCTCCTACATGTAATAAGGACACATGCTCCACTATTTTCATAGCTGCCTTATTTATAATAGCCAGAAGCTGGAAAGAACCCAGATGTCCCTCAACAGAGGAATGGATACAGAGACTGTGGTATATATACACAATGGAGTACTATGCAGCTATTAAAAACAATGAATTCATGAAATTCTTAGGCAAATGGATGGAACTAGAAAGTGTCATCCTGAGTGAGGTAACCCAATCACAAAAGAACACACATGGTATGCACTCACTAATAAGCAGATGTTAGCACAAAAGCTAAAAATAAACAAGTTACAATACACCCAGCACAGGAAACTCAAGAAGAAGGAGGACTTAAGTGTGGGTGCTTTGGTTCCTCTGAGAAAGGGAACATAATACAGGAGCAATAAGGGAGACAATGTGTGGAGCAGAGACTGAAGTAAAGGCCACCCAGAGACTGCCCTACCTGAGGATTCATCTTATAAACAGTCACCAAAACCTGGCACTACGACAAGAAATGTATACCAAAAGGAGCATGCCATGGTTGTCTCTGGAGGGGCCCTGCCAGGCATATACATAGGCAGAAACTAGCAACCAACTATTGGACTAGGTGTGGGGTCCCCAATGGAGGAGCTGGAGGGTGGTCCAGAGCTGAAGGGGTTTACAGCCCCATGGGAAGAACAATGATTTTAGCCACCCAAGGACTGAACCAAGACTCCCATGGACTGAACCATCAACCAAGGGGTACGCATGGTTCCAGCCAAAAATGTGGCAGAGGAAGGCCTTTTTGGGCATCAGTGGGAGGAGTGGTCCCTGGGTCAGGTAAAGGCTCAATAGAGGCCCCAACAAAAAGAAACCGGTGGAGGGGGAGGTGGGATTGTGTCAGGTGGAGGGGCATATATGTGGAGGCAGAGGGTGGGAGGAGGGGTTGGGGTCTTTGTGGAGGGGAGAAATCGGGAATGGTTTTACCATTGGCAATGTAAATGAAGTCGATATTCAATTAAAAAAAAAGGTAAAAAAAAAAAAACTTTATTTTTTCTAGTGGGCCTGGGTTTGGTTCAATTCCCAGCACTCACATCATGGCTCACAAGTATCTGTAACTATAGGTCCATGGGATAAGATACCTTCTTCTGGCCTCTGTGGGTATTGTGTGCATACAATGCACATACATATATGCAAGCAAACTATTGTGCACTTTCTTGATTAGTGATTGATATGAGATGAAACAGCCAATAGGGTGGGATGTACAATACATGGGCAGTCAATTCTGGGTGATGTAAGCAGGCTAAGCAAGCCCAAAAGAACAAGTAAGCAAGGGCACTGCTTCAGTTTTTGCCCATCTTCACTCAATGATGGAGAGTGATCTGGAAGTTGCAAAAATAAACCATTTCCTTCCCAAGTTGCTTTTGTCATGATTTTTTAAAAATCACAATAGAAACCCTAACTAAGGGAGAAATCGTTAACAGGTCATCAGGTATTGCTGTAACAGAACTAAACATGCACATTGCTGTTCAAAATTGAGTAATTGAGGTCGAAGAGCTCAGTGAGCGATTGTGAAGGAACCTGGAAGATAAGAATGAAGAGGCATGGATGTGAAGTGTCAAAAAAAAAAAAAAAAAACTTGAGAGCACCTCAGAAACTATGTTCATGTGATTTGTTTTTTAAGAATTTTTTTTTTAGTTTTTAAAATTGGATATTTTATTCATTTACATTTAAAATGTCATCCCCTTTCCGACTTTCCCCTCTGCGAACCCCTTATTTCATCCCCTCTTACCCTGCTTCTGTGTGGGTGCTCCTCCACCTACCTACCCACTCCCACCTCGCTGCCCTATCCTCTACACTGGGACATAAAGCCTTCACAGGACCAAGGGCCTCCCCTCTCACTGATGCCAGATAGGGACCGTTCATCTCCTTCAGTCCTTCTCCTAACTCCTCCATTGGGGTCCCCGTGCTCAGTCTGATGGTTGGCTGCGAGCATCCACATCTGTATTGGTCAGGCTCTGGCACAACCTCTCAGGAGACAGCTGTATCAGGCTTCTGTCTGCAAGCACTTCTTGACATCCACAATAGTGTCTGGGTTTGGTGTCTGCACGTGGGATGAATCCCCAGGTGGGAAGGGGCAGTCTCTGAATGGCCTTCCTTCAGTCTCTGCTCCACTCTTTGTCCCTGTATTCCCTTTAGACAGGAGCAATTCTGGGTTAAATTTTTGAAGATGGGTGGGTGGCTGCATCCCTCAACCCGGGGGCCATGCGTAATTTCTAGATATGGTCTCTGCAGGATCTCCCTCCCATTTGTGGGGTATTTCAGCTAATATCATCCCTGTGGAGTCCTGGGGGGGGGGACTCTTGCTTTCCTGGTATCTGGGACTTTCTGGTTGCTACTCCCAGGTTCACCATCTCCCATTGCTATATACCTTTATTCAATTTCCTGACCCTCTGTATATCTCCTCATCTCCTCTCATACCTGTTTCTTCCCCTCTTTTCCCCCTCCCCCTCTTTTCTTCCTCCCAAACCCCTCCTATCCTCTACTTCCCTTGATTCTTTTGTTCCCCCTTCTAAGTAGGACTGAAGCATCCACTCTTCTGTCTTCCTTCTTATGGATCTTCATGTGGTCCGTGAGTTGTATCCTGTATATTCCACTCTCTTTGCCTAATATCCACTTATCAGTGCATACATACCATGTGTGTGCTTCTGTGACTGAGTTACTCACTCAGAATAATATCTTCTAGAATTATCCATTTGCCTGTGAATTTCATGAATTCATTGTTTTTAATAGCTGCATAGTACTCCATTGTGTATATATATCACAGTTTCTATATCCATTTCTCTGTTGAAGGACATCTGGGTTGTTTCCAGCTTCTGGCTATTATAAATATGGCTGCTATGAACATAATGGAACATGTGTCCTTATTACATGTTGGAGCATCTTCTGGGTATATGCCCAGGAGTGATATAGCTGGGTCTTCAGGTACTGCTATGTCCTATTTTCTAAGGAACTGACAGACTGATTTCTAAAGTGGTTATACCAGCTTGTAATTTCACCAGCAGTGGATTTCTCCACATCCTCACCAGCATCTGCTGTCACCTGAGGTTTTGATCTTAGCCATTCTGACTGGTGTGAGGTGTAAGCCACTGGTGTTCTGTTTAGGAAATTTTCCTCTGTTCCCATGTGTTCAAGGCTTTACCCTGCTTTCTCTTCTATTAGATTCAGTGTGTCTAGTTTTATGTGGAGATCCTTGATCCAGTTGGACTTGAGCTTTGAAAAGGGAGATAAGAATGGATTGATTTGCATTCTTCTTCATGTTGATAGCCAGTTAAACCAGCACCATTTGTTGAAATGCTGTCTTTTTTCCACTGGATAGTTTTAGCTCCTTTGTCAAAGATCAAGTAACTATAGGTGTAACGGATCGTTTCTGGGTCTTCAATTCTATTCCATTGATCTACTTGTCTGCCACTGTACCAATACCATGCAGTTTTTTTTTTTTTTTTTTTTTTTATCACTATTGCTCTGTAGTACAGCTTGAGGTTGGGGATGGAGATTACCATAGATGTTCTTATATTGTTGAGAATAGTTTTTGCTATGCTGGGTTTTTTGTTATTCTAAATAAATTTGCAAATTGCTCTTTCTGACTCTATGAAGAATTGAGTTGGAATTTTGATGGGGATTGCATTGAATCTGAAGATGACTTCTGGCCATTTTTGCTATATTAATCCTGCCAATCCACAAGCAAGGGAGATCTTTCCATCTTTTGAGGTTTTCTTTGATTTCTTTCTTCAGAGATTTGAAGTTCTTGTCATACGGATCTTTCACTTGTTTTGTTAGAGTCACACAAAGCTATTTTATATTGATTATAACTATTGTGAAGGGTGTCGTTTCCCTAATTTATTTCTCAGCCCATTTATTCTTTGAGTATAGGAAGGCTGCTGATTTGAGTTAATTTTATATTTAACTTTGCTGAAGTTGTTTATCAGCTGTAGGAGTTCTCTAGTGGAATTTTGGGGATCACTTAAGCTTACTATCATATCATCTACAGATAGTGATATTTTGACCTCTTCCTATCCAATTTGTGTCCCTTTAACCTCCTTTTGTTGACTAATTACTCTAGCTAGAACTACTAGGGAGAGAGTGGGCAACCTTGTCTAGTCTCTGATTTTGGTGGGATTGCTTCAAGTTTCTCTCCATTCAGTTTGATGTTGGCTACTGGTTTGCTGTATATTGCTTTTACTATGTTTAGGTAAGGACTTTGAATTCCTGATATTTCTACAAATTTTAATATGAAGGGATGTTAAAGTTTGTCAAATGCTTTTTAAGCATCTTATGAAATGACCATGTGATTTTTTTCTTTGGGTTTGTTTATGTAGTGGATTACATTGATGGATTTCTGTATATTGAACTATCCTTGCATCCCAGGGATGAAGCCTACTTAATCATGGTGAATGATCATTTTGATGTGTTCTTGGATTCAGTTTTTGAAAATTTTATTGAGTATATTTGCATCGATATTCATAAGGGATATTGGTCTGAAGTTCTCTTTTGTTGGGTCTTTGTGTGGTTTGGGTATCAGAATAACTGTGGCTTCATAGAATGAATTGGGTAGTGTTCCTTCTGTTTATTGGTATTAAGTCTTCTTTGAAAGCCTGATAGAATTCTGCACTAAAATCATCTAGTTCTGGGCCTTTTATAGTTGGGAGACTTTTAATAACTACTTCTATTTCTTTAGGGGTTATGGTACTATTTAGATAGTTTAACTGATACTGATTTAACTTTGGTACCTGGAATTTGTCTAGAAAATTGTACATTTCATCCAGATTTTCGAGTTTTGTTGAGTATAGGCTTTGGTTGGAGGATCTGATGTTTTTTTGAATTTCCTCAGTTTTTGTTCTTATTTCTCCCTTTTCATTTCTGATTTTGTTAATTTGGATAATGTCTCTGTGCCCTCTGGTTAGTCTGTCTAAGGGTTTATCTATCTCACTGATTTTCTCAAAGAAACAGCTCCTGGTTTTGATGATTCGTTGTATAGTTCTTTTTGTTTCTATTTGGTTAATTTAGGCTCTGAGTTTGATTATTTCCTGCCATCTACTTCTCTTGGGTGTATTTGTTCCTTTTTGTTCTAGAGCTGTCAGGTGTGCTGTTCAGCTGCTAGTTCATGCTCTCTCCAGTTTCTTTTTGGAGGCACTCAGAGGTATGAGTTTTCCTCTTAGCACTGCTTTCATTGTGTCCTGTAAGTTTGGGTATGTTGTGTCTTTATTTTCATTAAATTCTAAAAAGTCCTTAATTTCTTTATTTCTTCCTTGACCAAGTTATTGAATAGAACATTGTTCAGCTTCATGTGTATATGGGCTTTCTATTGTTTTTTGCTACTCAAGACCAGCCTTAGTCCTTGGTGATCTGATAGGATGCATGGGACTATGTCAACCTCCTTTTATCTGTTGAGGCCTCTTTTGTTACCAATTATATGGTCAGTTTTGGAAAAGTTGCTGAGCATAAGGTTTATGCTTTGATTTAGGATGAAATATCCTATAGATAACTATTAAATCCATTTGGTTCATAACTTCTGTTAGTTTCATTGTGTCTCTGTTTAGTTCCTGTTTCCAAGATTTGTCCATTGATGAGAGTGGGGGTGTTGAAGTCTCCCACTATTATTGTGTGAGGTACAACGTGTGATTTGAGCTTTAGTAAAGTTTCTTTTATGAATTTGGGTGCCCTTGTATATGGAGTATACATATTCAGAATTGAGAGTTCATCTGGATAGATTTTTTTTTCCTTTGATGAGTATTAAGTGTCCTTCCTTATCCTTTTTTTATGACTTTTGGTTGAAAGTCGATTTTATTTGATACTAGAATGGCTACTCTAGCTTGCTTCTTGGGACCATTTGCTTGGAAAATTATTTTCCAGCCTTTTACTCTGAGGTAGTGTCTGCCTTTGTCACTGAGGTCCATTTCCTGTATGCAGCAATATGCTGGGCCCCATTTACAAAGCCAGTCTGGTAGTCTATGTCTTTTTATTGGAGAATTTTGTCCATTGATGTTAAGTGATATTAAGGAATAGTAATTGTTGCTTCCCATTATTTTTGATGTTATTTTTATGATTGTGTGGCTGTCTTCTGTTGGGTTTGTTGAAAGAAGATTACTTTCTTGCTTTTTCTAGAGTGTATTTTCCCTCCTTGTGTTGGAGTTCTCCATCTATTATCCTTTGTAGGACTGGATTTGTGGAACTATATTGTGTAAATTTGGTTTTGTCATGGTATATCTTGGTTTCTTCATTTATGGCAATTGAGAGTTTTGCTGGGTATAGAAGTCTTGCCTGGCTTTATGTTCTCTTAGGGTCTGTATGACGTGTGCCCAGGATCTTCTAGCTTTCATAGTCTCTGGTGAGAAGTCTGGTGTAATTCTGATAGGTCAGCCTTTATATGTTACTTGACCTTTTTTTCCTTACTATTACTACTTTTAATATTCTTTCTTTGTTTTGTGCCTTGGTGTTTTGACTATTATGTGATGGGAGAAATTTTTTCTGGTCCAATCTATTTGGAGTTCTGTAGGCTTCTTATTTGTTTATGGGCCTCTCTTTCTTTAGGTTAGGGAAGTTTTCTTCTATAATTTTGTTGAAGATACTTACTGACCCTTTAATTTTGGAATCTTCACTATCTTCTCTACCTATAATCCTTAGGTTTGGTCTTCTCATTGTGTCCTGGATTTCCTGGATGTTTTGATTTAGGAGCTTTTTTTCATTTTTCATTTTCTTTGACTCTTGTATCAATGCTTTCTTTTTTTTAAAGGTTTATTTATTTATTATACATAAGTACACTGTAGCTGTCTTCAGACACTCCAGAAGAGGGCATCAGATCATGTTTGGATGGTTGTGAGTCACCATGTGGTTGCTGGGATTTGAACTCAGGACCTTCTGAAGAAGAGTTGGTGCTCTTAACTGCTGAGCCATCTCTCCAGCCCCAAATCAATGTTTTCTATGTTATCTTCTGCACTTGAGATTCTCTCTTCTGTTTCTTGTATTAGTGACGCTTGTATCTATGACTCCTGCTGTCTTTCCTAGGTATTATATCTCCAGGGTTTTCTTCCTTTGTGATTTCTTCATTTTTTTCTTTTTTCTGTTTTTGTTTGTTTGTTTGTTTGTTTGTTTTTCAAGACAGTGTTTCTCTGTGTAGCCTTGTCTGTCCTGGACTCATTCTGTAGACCAGGCTCACCTTGAACTCAGAAATCTAACTGCCTCTGCCTCCCAAGTGCTGAGATTAAAGGCATGTGCCACCACTGCCCAGCTACTTTGTTTTTTCTATTTACATTTTTTAGATCCTGGGTGATTTTTTAAAAAATTCCTTTTCCTGTTTGGATGTATTTTCCTATAATTCCTTTGTGTTTCCTCTTTAAGGACTTCTACCTGTTTACCTATGTTCTCTTGTATTTCTTTAAGGGAGTTCTATTTTCTTTTATTAGATATATTATTTATTTACATTCCAAATGATTTATTTATGTCTTTCTTAAAGTTCTCTATCATCATCATGAGATGTGATTTTAAACCAGAGTCTTGCTTTTTAGGTGTCTTGAGGTATCCAGGGCATGCTGTGGTGGGAGAACTGGGTTCTGATGATGCCAAGTAGCCTTGGTTTCTGTTGCTTATGTTCTTGCCTTGCCTCTTGCCATCTGGTTATCTCTGGTGTTAGCTGGTCTTGCTGTTTCTGACTGTGGCTTGTCCCTCTTATAAGCCTGTGTGTTGGCACTCCTCGGAGACCAGTTCTCTCCAGGAGGAGTTTGGGCACAGAGTCTACTCCAGGCAGAGATGGGAACCAGAAGAATCCTGTCCCTGATGTTACTTGGTTCCTGTGACCTGGGGTCTCTGGGCAGGTCCCTCTTAAGCTAGGTATTTGAGCAGAGGTGGTGGTCTCACCTGTGCTATCAGATGTGTCAGCACTCCTCGGAGACTTGCTCTCTCCTGGCAGTATCTGGGTATGGAGAACTGTGGCAGAGGGTCAGCTCCAGGGGAAGATGGAAACCAGAAGGGTGAAATTGATTCTAGTAGAGTCTTTGTTGCAACTCCTTTATTTCCTTGAAACTATAGACAAATGCAATAGACAGAGGACCCCTTTCCCTGCCTTCCATTTGGAAGAGGACTGATCAAACAGGGAGGAAGAAGGATATGCTAACATATGTAGAAAAGATACAAGAATGTAGGCTGTATGGCTTCCCAAGCAGTCAGAGCTGGGTGTCCTGTCTTCCTCTCTCTCCACCTCATCTCTAACAGTGATGCCCGCCTTTTATTCCTGTGACATGGATACAGCCACTACTCTGTATCCTAACCCACATGGCTTGATTTCATTCAAGCCACCACACAAAGTCACCTCTTTAGAGACCTCTGAAAGACAGGAGAAAGAACTTCTGACAGAAATCAAATAGACTGTAGTCAGTTCAGGATGATGTGACAAAAGTGCCAGAGACAGTGGTGGCCTAAATGGCAGCCACCATTAATGAGTAAATGGATGGATGGATGGATGGATGGATGGATGGATGGATGGATGGATGGATGAACAAATTACAAATGCCTGGGTGTCATCACATTTGAGTTGGATTTTGTGGTAGCCTTCTTACATCTCATCAAAGTGGCATGCCCATGTAAATGGGTGTGAGATCATGCTAGGTGATGTTGTGTTTGCTTCCTCCACTGTTATTGGGATGTATCAGCATGCCAAACAACACTCCTCTCTCCTTTACTATTTTTTTCTGCTGCTGCTGATTCATCACTATCATTATCATCATCGTCATCTTCATCACCATCACCATCATTTGTTTTTAACTGAAGTAGAATTAACATCACTTTCACCTCTGTTTCCTCCACCAAATTCTCCCAACTACCCTTCCTTGAGCCCTTCCCAGGCCCTCCAATTCTTAAAGTAATAGCCCCTTTTTTGATTATACATACGTGTGCATGTATGTATGCACAAATCTATGTATGTATGTATGTATGTATGTATGTATGTATGTATATGTGTTTGCATGTATGTATGTATATATTTGATTTCAAAGCTGACCACTCAGCATTGGACAATGAATAAAGGTGCCCAACCCTGGGACAGACTAATCCTCCTTCCCCCATAGGCACTAGAGTCATAAGGCACCTGTAGTTCTTTGTTTAGGGGAAGGACCCTGGAACATTTTCCCTTCCATATTAACACATCCATTGATATTGCCATTGTCTTAGACTTGCCTTTGTAGCCATTTCTAGGAGAGACTTTTCTGGTATTCTGAGAGTTACACACACACACACACACACTCACACACACAAAAGAACAACAACAACAAACCTTCACTGGACAAAAATCCAAAGATCAACAGATCCCAGGGAACCCAGGCCACACCACAGCTTCTGCATCTGTGGCTGAGGGCATCTATTGCCTCCACACTGCAGAGCCTTTGAGTGGAGACCACAAGCTGTGATGTGGGGAGAAGCCCACACACAATGAATCAATCCTTGCTACTTAAACTTCTTTAGAGCTTTATTTATCCCCAGTTCATCACCCATCATCAAGACAACTGTTTTACTCCTGAAAATATGAAGTAGACCACTCTACCCTGCACTAAAACTTTCTGCCTATGGAATGTTTTCTCTTTATTTCTGTATTGCTTGCTTGTTTGTTTGTTTGTTTAATTTATATCCCAATATTAGCATCCCTGCTCCTCCCATTTCCCCCTCCCAGCTTCTACCTTCATTCCCCCAACCCTTCTCAGAAAAGAGGGAGGCCTCCCCCAGGTATCATCCCCACCACACACACATATCAAGTCACTGCAGGACTGGGGACATTCTCTCTCACTGAGGCCAGACAATGCTGCCTCAGTGTAGAGGAATGGTGTCTGCAGGCAGGCAACAAATGCAGGGACAGCCCCTGTTGCAGTTGTTGGAGGACCTGCATGAAGACCAGGTTGCATATCTGCTACACATATGCATGAGAGGTGCCTAGGTCCAGCCCACACTCACTCTTTTGTTGGTGATTCAGTTTCTGGGAGCCCACACTGGTTCAGGTTAGTTGACTTTGTTATCCTCCCCCGTGGAGTCCCTTATTCTCTTCTGGTCCCTCAATCCTCCACCAACTCTACCATTAGACTCCCTGAGTTCCATCTAATATTTAGCTGTGGGCTCCTGCATCTGTTTCAGTCAGCTGTTGAGTAGAGCTTCTCAGAGAACAGTTATGTTATGCTTCTATCTGCAAACATAACACAGTATCATTAGTAGTCAGGGATTGGTCTTTGCCCATGGGATAGGTCTCAATTTGGGCCAGTCATTGGTTGGCCATTTCTTCCCTCTCTGCTCTATCTTTGTGTTTGCACATCTTGTAGGCAGGACACATTTTGGGTCAAAGGTTTTGTGCTTGGGCTGCTATCTTTATCCCTTCTCTGAGAGTCCTGCCTGGCTACAGGAAGTGGCCACTTCAGGATCCATTCCACCCACTGCTAGAAGTCTCAGCTGGAATCACCCCTATAGACACTCCACATTCCCCCATCCCAACATAGAAATGCCCATCCCTGCTGATTTCCACACTCTCCCCTGCTCTCCCTATACCTGATTCCTTCCTTCCTGTTCCCCTCCTCATCCTGACCTCTCCCACTGAGGCTTCTCCCTCCAGCCACCTCCAATATCTATTTTATTTCCCCTTCCAAGAAAGATTCAACCATCCTCCACTGGGCTCTCTTTGGTTTTTGGCTTCTTTGGGTCTGTGGACTGTAGTGGTTATCCTCCTGTACTTTATGGCTAATATCCACTTATAAAGTGAGTACATACCTTCATGTCCTTTTGGGTTTGGGTTACCTCACTCAGGATTATATTTTCTAGCTTCATCCATTTGCCTGCAAAATTCATGACGTCCTTGTTTTTAATAGTTGAGTAAGTATTCCATTGTGTAAGTGAACCACATTTTCTTTATCCATTCTTCAGTTGAGGGACACCTGCATTGTTTCCAGTTTCTGGCTATTATGAATAAAGCTGCTATGAACATAGTGGAGCACGTGTCCTTGTGGAATGGTGGCACATCTTTTGGGGCCGTTATTTTTGTTTTTAATCTCAACAAATAAAAAGTATTAGAGACCACAAAATGTTACCCTAAAATACTGTACTGAAGAAGAAATAGCCTGGAGGTAGCAGGCTAGAAATCAGTGCATAGTCTCTGCTCTCAACACCTCCCTAGTCATGTGACCCTTAAGTAAGTAATCTAATCATTTATGGATATTTTTTCTAAGCTTTCAAGGAGAAGAATATCTACCTTCAGAGCTCATTATTGTTATCTAAGGAGATAATATCAATGGATATAATTTCAAAGTATAAACTGCTACATAAATGTCAGATTGCTATATATAGTAAAACCATGCAAGATTAGAAGGCAGCTTCCTTCCATGAGCTATATTCCAAAGGACATATGCATTGCTGGGCATACTGGCTTGTTAGGAAGAGGCAGAAGGATAAGCAGCTTCAGAAGCTGTCAAGTGGTGCCTCTGATGCTGGAGCAAACAATGGTATAGAAGAGTCTCAGGAGGTTGAAAGGAAGCCTTTGTCCTCTAGCTATGGCTCAATGGCTAAGTCATATTCCCTGGAGGCTGCTAAGTTTCTGACTGGTACCCAGAGGGCACCTGTTCCATGGGATCTGCTATCCTACTCTTGATTTGCCTCTGTCCCTAACTATGAGGTTTATTGGAAACTGATAGAAAACAAATCACTGCTTTGAACCACAACCTGAGATCTCTGCTGTGAACAGGGACCACTCTATACCTCTAGGAGATTGTCTGTTAAATAGACAAAGGGATAGGACAGGACATTTTTAACTATTAAGAAATACAAGCTATTCTAAATATTTTACCCCAAAAGGTGAGGGGAAGGAAATTAAGAGGAGGCTGTCTTTCAGTCAAGGCGATCATAGGAAGAAGGGAGGCCTTCTCCTCCCCCCCCCCCCTTAACAAGAAAAAGAAAAGTCACTGTCTTAGGTTCCAAGTCGGGGGATGGGGAGAGGGTAACTTTAACGTTTAAGTACTCTGGTGGGTTAAGTAAGAGTGGCTGCCAGAGGTCCATAGATTTTAATATTTCATTACCAGGGAGTGGCACTATGGGAAAGGATTAAAAGGTGTGTCCTTGTTTCCCTATTTTCTTCTCATAGGTTTGGCTAACACACTCTATTCAAAGCCTATCTCAGCAGTTTCTCCTTTGTGGTTTGCCTCTGTCTCTGAAGGGAAACAGTATACTACCTGTCAGTATCTTAAACATTAAGACAGTAAAGACTTTTTATCTGATAAAGTCTTTGACAATCATTTCTTGTGCTTCCTGGAGTCTGACCACTTAATGGTAGTTATTAGCATCCTTCTAGATTCTGGTACAAAAAAATTCACATATTTAGCCCCTTGCTCATTGCCATCAAAAAGAACAAATAGTAGACCACTTCCTGGGCTTCACAGAAATAAGGACTGATAGATAATCTGAGTTAGTGACCTTCCATTCTTGGTTTCCCATTAGGCCTTGGTTGATGGAAATAACATTGAGCTGACCTCAAATCTCACTGCTTGTGAAAACATTGCCTCAAAGGATACCGACTCAACCTGTGGTCTCACTATTGGAGATGACTTTGCCTCCAGTGCTGGAAGCACCCTCACCACTCTAATGTCTCTATCCAGTGATGCTCAGGGCTCTTATAGCTACCAAAGTATCCCCAAAATAGTATTTAGCCAAACATGACCCTTTGGAATATTCTACCCATGGGGAAAGATGAATTCCTTTGAGAAGTGGTATGATGTAGTGGAAATTACCTTCTTGTGGACCTCTTAACAATTTGAAGAGCACCTTGGGAGTTGCTGAGTATAGAAACATGGAAATTCATTACTACAAGAAGTATCCCAAGCAAGAGAGCTTAATGAGCTACTGTTAATTTTTAACATTTTAGCCAGAATTCCCCTAATAAAAAACAAAGAGAAAAAAAAGCTCATGTGCTTAATGTCGGTCAGCTCAATGGTGGATGTCTTAGTTACCAATGGTCTCCTTTTCATATTATTAAAAACTACTGGGCCATTATTTGAAAAGAACTCTCTTAAAGGTGAAAACACTGGGATGTTCCTACCTTATGGCTACCCAAGATAGAAATAGAAATCAAGAATGTCTCTCCATAGCCAGGCAGTGGTGCTGCATGCCTTTAATCCCAGCACTTGGGAGGCAGAGGCAGGCAAATTTCATGTGTTCAGGGCCAGCCTGGTCTACAGAGTGAGTTCCAGGACAGCCAGGGCTACACAGAGAAACCCTGTCTCGAAAAAACCAAAAACCAAAAACCAAACAAAAAAAAAGTCTCTCCATTGTAATAGTGTATTTAAAAGGAAAACAATTTCTTTCTATAAAAGCTAACAATATCCAGACTCAAGTAAATTCTATAAACTCTCACAGATAATGGTAGCATTCTTAGAAGATACAGGCACTCCAGGAAATAAGAAACCACATACTTCTTTTGGTTTGGCTGGTGTAGAATTATCTAATTCTTGTGTTTTCTTGGTTGTAGTTACCCTGCTCTTGTTGGAGTTTTCTTTCTAGCATCCTCTGAAGGGCTTGATTAGTGGAAAGATAGTTTAAATTTGGTTTTGTGATGGACAAGGACACTTGCTGTACTATGTTCATAGCAGCTTTATTCATAATAGCCAGAAATTGGAAACAACCTAGATGTCCCTCAACTGAAAAATAGATAAAGAAAATGTGGCTCATTTACACCATGGAATACTACTCAGCTATTAAAAACAAGCACTTACAGGCAAGTGGATAAAACTAGAAAATATCATCCTGAGTAAGGTAACTCAGACCCAAAAGGGCATGCATGACATGTAATCACTTTATAAGTGGATATTAGCCAGTTGTACGGGAGGACAACTACATTACATTCCAAAGACCCAAAGAAGCCAAACCAATCAACCAACCAACCAACCAAACAAACAAACAAATACAACAAAAACACCAAGTAGGGCCCTAGAGAGGATGGTTGAATCTTTCTCAGATGGGGAAATAAAATAAATATTGGAGGTGGCTGGGGAGAGGTACCTTGGTGGGAGAGTGGATGGGGAGGGGAGCAGGGTGGAGGAGGACAGGGATAAGGTGTAGGGAGAGCAGGGGAGTGAAAACAGAAATCATTGGTGGGTAGGGAGTGAGGGCATCTCTAGAATATTCCAGAGACCTAGGCTTGAGAAAGGTCCCAGCGTGTCTATAGGGACAATTCTAGCTGAGAGAGTAGAGAATATGGATGCTGAAGTGGCCACTTCCTCTAGTCAAGCAGGATTCCCAGAGGAGGGATAAGGACAGCAACTCACACAAAACCTTTGACCCAAAATGTGCTCTGCCTATAAGATGTGCAAGGACAAAGATAGAGAAGAGAGGGATGGAATGGCCAGTCAATGACTGGCCCAAACTGAGACCCATCCCACGGGCAAAAACCAATCCCTGACACTAGTAATGGTACTGTGTTATGTTTGCAGACAGGAGTCTAAAATAACTGTCCTCTGAGAGGGTCCACCCAGCAGCCAATGGAAACAGATGCAGAAATTTATACCCAAACATTAGATGGAGTTCAGGGACTCTTGTGGAAGAGTTGAGGAAAGGATAGAGGGACCAGAAAAGGACAGAGACTTCAAGGGAAGACCAAGATTAAACTAACCTGGACCCTTGGGAGCTCCCAGAGACTGAACCACCAACCAAAGTGCTAGCCTGTGCTGGACTAGGACCTCTATACTTGTGGAGCAGATGTACAGGTTGTTCTTCATGCTGGTCCCCCAACAACTGGAGTGGGGGGCTATCCCTGAATCTGTTGCTTATTTGTAGATCCCATTCCCCTAACTGGGCTGCCTTGTCTGGCCTTAGTGGGAAAGGATGTGCCTAGTGATTTGTGCTCACAGGAAGATTGATACCCAAGGCAGTGCTCCCCCTTCTCAGAGGAGAAGGGGAAGAGAGAATGGGGGGAGGGTTTGTGTGAGGAGTTACTGGGAGGAGATGATATTGGGATGTAAAATGAATAAACAAATAAATTTAAAAGCACAAATACCACACAAACACAGAGCGCGCGCGCGCGCACACACACACACACACAGACACAGCACGCCACACATAAAACAGAAAAAGAGAGAACTAGAAGAAATCTTCAAAGCAAGAGAGGAATGAATTAGAAATGCAAAAAGATCATTTGACCCCTCCAAAAGATTATAAAACTCCTCAACCAATGAACTCAAAGACACCAAAACAGGTAAAGTGCAGATGAATGTCATCAACATGAAGGGGAAACTCAGCAAAATTGATGAGGAAAAGCATCAGTATGGATAGAAACTCAGCAACAGCAGAAAACACTTTAGCAAACAAATTTGCTGATAAACTCTTGAAAATCAAATTCAAGAGCATATTAAGTGGGCAGGAAACATAGCTCAGTTGATAGAACTCTTGCCTATATGGCATATATGAAGCTATAGATTCAATCCCTAGCACTACAAGCTGAGTGTGGTGATGCATAAATCTCAGTAAAAGCAGAAGAAAGATGATGAGCTCAAGGCTACCCTTATTTATAGAATAAGCTGAAGGTCAACCTGAGATACAAGACTTCATGTCTTAAAAGTATAGGAAGAAAATAAAATAGAAAGAGTGGAACATGTTAAAAGCATTCATATTCTGACTGAGTTATCTTCATTCTAGGAATGATGCAAAGTGGGTCCAACATATGCAAATTAATACGTGAATTTCAGCAATGAACAAATACAAGGGGCAGAAATCACGTGATCATCCCAGACAACGAGAAAAAGCCTTGACAAAACTAAATGTCCCATTTTGACAGAAACCCTGGAAAAAAAATAGAAGGAACATACATACAGCATAGTAAAGGCTGTATGCCAGACTTATAGCTGACATTGTACTAACTAGAGAAAATCTGGGGAGCATTTACTCTAGAATCTGGAATGAGAAGGACATGTGTACTGTCTTCACTATTACTCAATAAAACACTTAGAGCCTTAGGCCAATAAGACAAGACAAACAAACAAAAGCTAGAAAAGGAAGAAGTCAACATACCTATTTTCAGATGGCATGGTCCTGTGGTAAAATGATCCTAAAGACAGTATTGGATAATTCATAGGTCTGCAAAACACTTTCAATAGAGTAGGAGGATACAAAAATCAGTAGCTTTTATACCAATGGCAGGCCTTCTGGCAAAGAGATCAAGGGGGAAAGTGTGATTTCCAAAAGTTAAGGGAAAAAAAGCCTAGTAATAAACATAACCAAGGGAGTGGAAAACCTCTTCCTACACTGAAAAGTTTAGATAATGAAGAAAGGTACTACAAGAAAGACATCCTGTGTTTGTGGATGGGTGGGATTAATATTAAGGAGATAGTTGCATTACTAGAAACAGTCCATCCATCTCTCTCTCTCTCTCTCTCTCTCTCTCTCTCTCTCTCTCTCTCTCTCTCTCTCACCATCCATCCATCTATCTATTTATCTATCTACATTTGATGCAGCTCTTACTGTCCCAACCCGCAGGACAGTCAACAGGGTCCCCGGACCACCTAGGAGAGGACGAGAGATAAGAGACGTGAGAGATGGGGGTGGCAAGTCCTAAGATTCTTATGTAAGCACAAAAGGCCCTGAATGTCCAAAGTAATCCTTAGCAGAATAACCAATGCTCAAGGCATCAGAGCATCTGATGTCAGATTACGTTTTAGAGCTATTGTAACAAAGACAGCATGGTGCTGTCACAAAAGCAGCTATGTTGATGAATAAGATAGATGGGACCTAGGAATAAACTTGCATAGTTACAGACAACAAGTCTCTGGCAAAGCTGCCAGAAATGTACAACTGGGAAAATAAAAATCTCTTCAACAAATGGTTGAAGAGATTCCTATATGTGAAAAGAACCAAAATGGGATAAAACCTGAAACTTTGAATCTGCCAGGAACAAAGGTAGGGCAATAGAATTCAATATGTAAGCATAGGTGTAGGCATAGGCTTAGGCATAGGAAGGTTTTCTGACATGGATTCCAGTAGCACCTGGAATAATATTCAGATTTACAGAAGGGATTGGACGAGATTCAAATGCTTCTGCACAGCAGAGGAACTCATCAGCAGATAAGAGACAGCCTACAGAATGAGAAAAATGTTTTCCAGTTACATATCAAACAGGGAGGTTCATACACAGGATATATCAAGAATACCAAACTGCCAAACCATTCAATCAACACATAGGTCAATAGACTGAAATACTTTTTTAAATGCCCAATATCTTTAGCCATCAGGGAAATATAAATTAAAAATGCTTTTAAATTTCATCTCTCCTCAGTTCAAAATAGGTATCATCAAAACAAAAAAAAAATATCAGCAAACAAAAAGAAATAAGGGGCCTGGAGAGATGGCTGAGTGGGTAAGACTACATTTCCCAAGGACCCTGGTTTGATTTCCAGCACCCACATGGTGGCACTCAATCATCTGTAACACCCTCTCCTGGCCTCTATAATCATCAGGCACATACTTGGTGCACAAACACAGCTGTAGGAAAATACATATAAACATAAAATAATTTAAAAGGAAAAGAAGCACTATTGAGAATGGAGGGGAAAGGGGGCTCTCATTCATGCAGCTAGGTAGGCAAACATGGGTGACCACTGTGGAAATCAGTATGGAAAGTGCCTTGTAAAACTGAAGATATAGAAGCCTCAATTTCTAACAAGTGATGAATGCATAAAGAAAATATGGTACATATACATAGTGTGGCTATATGCAACAACAATAAAAAAGATGATATTTGCAGAAAAGTAGAAGCAACAGGAAATCATTATTTAATTAAAATAATCGAGACTCATAAAAACAAATAGTGCTTGCTTTCTCTCATGTGTGAAATCTAGATTTAAAACTATATTCATGCACTTGTGTACATGTGTGTTTATGTATGTGTGATGAGCTTATGATACTGGAAAGGGCATCACGAGGTTTTAAGTGAGATGAGAAACTGAGTAAAAATACCATAAGAAAACAGAAGTGAGACCAGAGGTGGTGGTGCACGCCTTTGATCCCAGCCCTATGGACACAGAGTGCAAGGCCAGCTTGGTCTACAGAGTGAGTTACAGGATAGTCAGGGCTATGTTGAAAGATACTGTTTCACAAAGAAAGAAAAAAGAAAGATGGAAGGGAGGGAGAGAGAGAGGGAGGGAGGGAGGGAAAGAGAAGTGGGAACTTTCTGGGCCAGGAGATGGAACCAGCTGGAAAATAGGGAAAGTATGGGAGGTAGGGAACAAAAAGGAGCAAAGATGATGACACCTATGTACGAAAACATACAATGAAATCCATTATTGTATACACTAACCTACAAAATTAATTTGAAAATAAAAGAACCTATTACAATATAGTGTCAATTAACTTGACTACAGGTGAAATAGACAAATTTCTTGAAAAACCACTACTTACTACTCTGAAATAAAAGCTAGTAAATGCACTTGCACCTTAAATTTAGATGTAGTGCTGCAAATGAAGGGCAGAAGAACAGCCTGTGAGGTAAATATGAGGCCCACAGAAGCCTGGGAAGGTGAAGGAAGAATTTCCACAACATGGGTTATGCCTTGGTTTCAGCCCAGTGAAACCATGTTGAACTTCCAGCCTCCCAAACAAGAAAATAAACTTTCTTCTTAACTTATTTTTATTGTTTTGCTTTGTTTTTTATTTTGACACAGGGTTATGTTATGTAAGGGTGGCTTCTCACTCTCTGACTTCTTCTGACTCTCACATCCCTGCTGAGATGTGTGTGCACGGTGGGTGGCACTCACTTTAAATCTCACCCATCACTGGGGAGGCAGAAGCAGACAGATCTTTGAGAATTCAAGGCCAACCTGGTCTACATAACAAATTCCAGGTCACCCAGGGTGTACAGAGTGAGACTCTATCTCAAAATAAAACAAACAAACAAAAATAAGCAGAAAGAAAAATAGGCTTACACTGGCTTTCTCAACATTCTTCCAAAGCATAAAGAAGAGGGGGTCCATCTTAGCTCACTCAATAAAGCTAAAAACCTTGATATCAAAGTAAATAGAATAAAAAAAAAAGTAGGCCAGTCTTGAATTTGAATGTAGAAAAAGAGATTAACAAATTACAAGCAAATGAAATTGACCAATATATTTAAAGGGACAATAGAACTCAGCAGTGTGATTATTCCAGGAATGTTAGGATGATGTCATAAAAAGCAAGCCCTTGGGAGAGTAAGGAGATAGCTCATACAGCATTTGGGTTAGAGGAACATTTGCTAATGTTTAATACACATTCATGATTTTAAACCAAAATTGTGAAAAGAAATCTCAAGAAACTGAGGAGAGAAATTCCACTCTTCCAAAAATTTTCCTCTAAGGCACAAACAAGAACATCACAGTTAATGAGACAGGATTACAAGTACTTTCACTGAGCACAAGAAACAGACACTCCCACTGCACCCATGTCTACTGAGCATATAACCTGCAAGCACAGTTACATGAAAAAAAAATTAAAAAAAAGCAAAACAGCTACAAATATTTACCTCATTAAAAGTAAACCTAACATCACTCTAAACAATATCAGCAATGACAAATATTGTTTGCATTGTACAAAAACAGCTTAGCATTCAGTTTTGTTTAACCAGAAATAGAAGGAAAAATAGCATTTATTTGGCATCATAAAACTGAAATACACAAGGACAAACGTAAATAAATGTGTATGGCCTATGCATCACAGAATTTAAGGCATCACTCAGAGTGGGGGGCCTGAACAGATAGCCATCCCATGTTCCCATGTTGGAAGACTCAATAACATAGCTATGTCAATGCCATCCAATTGACCTACAGATTAATTCAATTTTGACTAAATTCCCAGTAGTTGTTCTTCTGAGGACTGACTAAATTCTAAAACATATGTGCAACCCTCTTATTCATGAGGAAGAACACAGCAAATACTACTCCTGCTCTCTTTGGCACTAATATTTTAAGATGAGTTTTAATATGTGAAACAGAATAGTATGGTTATAAAAGCAGAAAATAAACCAACAAAGCACTCCACAATAGACACATACACGTGAACACTTGACTTATATCAAAGGAGACACAGCAGGTGAAATGGATTCTTTTCAATAAACTGTCTCTTTTTGACTATGTGTATATTTGTACAGAGAAAAAAAGACAGCATTCTATTCCTGCCTCATGTCAAATACACACAGTATAAAAGCTGTACTGAGCATCCTAGCCCACTGCACAAGCATCTTTTGTATAATGTTTAGCTGACGTGAAAACTTCTAGTTCTTTGGAAAGTTAGTTATGTCAAGTGATGTTTTTCTGGGGCACATAGGTGAAAAGATGTTTTGATAAAGCAAATAAATGAAAAAATGTTTTCCTGAAGCAGACTGGTAAAAGGCATTTGGATATAGCAAACATGTGAAAGGACTCTTCATGAAGGAGTATAAATATGACCCCACAGACAGTGGGAGATGACCAGTGAGCCTTGGTTTGGTTTTCTCTACCTCACTATTCTTTGCTAAAGACACACATTTATTGGTTCACCTTACATAGATAGCATTGCTGAGCTTAACTTGTGATAATGCTGCCATTGAGAGAAATGTCCATGAACTGTTTATGAGGATCCTGTGTCAGTTTGCCACTTCTATAGCCTTACCTCAAGCCAGTGGGCAACCCTGGAGGGTTCTTCAGGATTGCAGTATAGTTGCTGGTTCGTGTCTGGTGTCTGCTTGCTGAAAGGACTGGACTGTAGCTGCTGGTTCGTTCCTGGTGTCTGCCTGCCTAGAGAAGCTTCTGAATCATATTTGGTGTTTGCTGCAGGACTGAACTGCTGCCCAAGAAGATCAAGCTTGCCCCCAAAGAGCTATTGGTCCACTTCCCCTATATCCTAATAACTTTTCTCTCCCACTACCTCTGCTGGGTGGTAGGCTAGGGGAGAGGTTGAACTTTTATTAAAAGTAGGTTGCAAAAAATTTATGCCTGCAGTTAGTTTTCCAGCTCAGTTCAGATCTAAATTGTATGAGTCCAAAGCTCTAACACAGAATAATCCCTTCAGAACCTCAGATACACAAATAGTCACTAGAAAGCACTGAAAATAAGAAAGTCATGATAAATGTGATTTGGTGGGTTTTTGTTTTGTTTTGTTTCCATTTATTTATTTATTTATTTACTTTACATTCTGATCATAGCCCTCCTCCTCCCAGTCCCCCCCCTCACATGGTCCCTCTCTTACTCCCCCCTCCTCTTCACCTCTGAGAACTGGGAAGACCTCCCTGAGCACCAGCCTACCCTGACACCTCAAGTCACTGCAGAACTAAACACATCCTCTCCCACTGAGTCCAAGCAAGGGGAACAGGATCCATAGGTAGGTAACAGAGTCAGGGTAAGCCTCCTTCTCCAGTTGTTGGGGGACCCACATGAACACCTAACTGCACATCTGCTACATATATGCAGGATCCTAGGTCCAGCCCATGTATGCTCATTGCCTCAAGGGTCCACGTTAGTTGACTCTGTTGTTCTTCTTGTAGAGTACCTGTTCCCCACTCCCAGGTTCCTCAATCCTTCCCCTAACTCTTCCATAAGACTTCCTGACCTCCATCTAGATGTAATGTGTTAAAAGCAAGAACTTTTGTTCATTTAAAGATATGACATAAAGAGTGAAATAGAAGTAACAGGCTGTGAGGAGGTATCTGTGGTATGCAAACTGACAAGAAGACTCTCATCCAGGGGCCTGGGGATGTTTCTCAGTGGTTGGGCTCTTCTGCAAAGAAAAACCAAAAGTCTGACCCAGAATGTGCAAAGACTAGATACACTGCAGCAAGAGAAACACAGACAGCCTCACAGGAAATTAAACCACAGATTCATGGACAAACCTCAAAAGGAGTATGTAAAAGACAGTTCATGTGTGAGAATATTTCCATTTTAATAGTCACTAGCATAATGTAATTAAAACCATAGAATAAAGTTAAGTATACACCTACCAGAAGGCCTAAAATTAAGTAGACCGTCAGAGACAAAAATGTGACAAAATAGTATGGGAGAGCTGGAATGTGAATCAGAATAAACAGCTAAAAACTGCCATTGTCAACAAATGATACATGCTTACCCACTCTGTACACCAGAGATTCCATTCCTAGGTGCATGAGAACCAAGAGAGACAGTGGCCTTGTATATGGTAGCGAAAAGAGTGACACTAATATGAAAACCAGACAGGATATAGAGTGGTGTGAAACAGCATAAGAGTTCAGTGAGGGGAAGAGGGATTACTTTAGTGCTCCATTGCACAATGTGTGTCTACAGGGAAAGATAGCAACAATGTGCTGGGAATGTCTCCCCCCCAAGTGCAGAGTTAATGTTCCCACAACAAAGAAATAATCGATCTTTGGGGTGATGGATATGATAACTAGTCTGAATTGATTTTTCCATAATATATCCATATATTGAGACAATCAATATATTTTATACATAGCTCCACACAACCATTTGTCCACTAAAAACTGAAAATCTTCAAGTGTGCATTCCTTGGACATGGAATACTGCATGTGGCTGCTTGTATTGTGTTAATTTGGGTTCCCAAAATTGTTTGCATGAGAATCCACACGTAAGACACTGAGGGACCCTGCCTCTGGGTTTGTAATGGTTGTTAAATAAAGAGGCCAGCAGCTAATGGCTGGGCAGGGCAGACAGAGGCAGGGCCTTTAGGATTCTTGGGTGAGGGACCAAGGGAGAGAGATAGAAGAAGATCTGCTGTGCCAGGAGAGGTGGAGGAGAGGAGACATGACACCTGAGAAGGTGTGGGACAGAAAGCTTATGCCATGTAGGAGCTAGGGGAGAGCAGCCCCAAGAAGGCTGCCCAACTGAATCCAGGGCAGCAATGATGGGATTTAGATTTTAGTAAGTAATAACTTGGGAATAATAACTTGGAGGTGGATTAGCCATATGGAGGTTAGGAAGTGGCCAAGCCATTGCGCTGTTTTAGGCATATCAAAATATAAAGGCTGTGTGTGTGTGTGTGTGTGTGTGTGTGTACGCGCGCGTGTCCTTCATTTGGGAACCCAGAATATTAGGTGAGAGAAGTTTGAGCCTGAACAGCAGCTGAGTTGAACCAGCCAGCTAGAATCAGAAAGAACTAGGAAGGGTGAGTTTATTCACCAGCAAGTCTCAGAGGCTGAAAACATTCTAGGTCTAGAAGAGATTGTATGGAGGCTAGAAGCTTCCATGTGCGCATGCGTGCATGTGTAGTCTGCAATTATGCATGCATAGAGACCAGAGGTAGATGTCAGACATCTTCCTCAATTTCTGTCTTATTTGAGGCAGGGTCTTTGCCTCCCCAGTGCTGGGATTATAAATATCTACTGCCACATCCAGATTTTATATGGATGCTATTGACCAAACTCATTCTTACATAGCAAGCACTTCACAAACTGAGTAATCTCTCCAGCTCCCTAAATGACCACATTCTAAGTAAAGCAGTGGTGGTTAAAGCTTCAATATGAATTTTGAGGACTACATTATGGATTCAGATCCATAATGAGAGTCTGACTTGCCCCCCTTCCCCTTTAAGCTCTATGACTGGGCTGCAGTCATAGAGCTTAACTTTTCTGTTGAGCAGGAAGCTCATAAGGCTCCTGCTACTGACAGTAAAGAGCTTGCGTGCTTGCTATGCTGTGATAATCCCCATTTGGCTCTGGTACACCCAGGAGTAAATGATCAAACAGTGGAAGACAGGCTCTCATCAAATTTGCTATTTTCCATGAATCATGAACTTCAGAGTTCAGAGAAGCCTGAGACTTCATTGACCACATGAAAGGGGGCTGTTGAACCTGAGAGGGGAGAGGCTGAGTTGAGAGAGAAAAAGATAGAGAACTGAAATAAAATCACTTATGTTTAGAAATTACTTTATAATCAAATAGAATCTCACTGAGTCCTCACAGCTTCGTTTAGTGGATATTATTATAATGATTATTAATATAGACAGTTTACTGATGAGGGTGTTAAGGACCAGAGTGTGAAGCTAGCCTTTGCTATTTTAGCCTAGCTCCTAGAACTCACGCAGGTTAACTCTATCTAGAGCACGGTTTTTATGATGTATTGACATCTCCATCCTCTCCTACCCTCTTGCTCAACAGTACCTTGATATGGCCTTAGAGGACACTGTGCTTCCTGACACAGATTTTGGTTATTTGTTTTTGTTTTTGTTTTTTTTAAAAAACCAATATTAGTATCATTTAAACATTTCTGGTGATGTGGTTTTAGAGAATAATTAATGTCTATTGAAGACACACTGTGATGGTCACTGTTGATTGTCTTCTTGACCGGATAAAGAATTACCTAGGGAACAAGCCTCTAGACACACCTATGAGGGATTGTATATATTAGGTTAGCCTCTGGGCTTTCCACTAAAGGATTATCTTGATATGTTAGTTGACTGGGAAGACCCACCCTAAAATGGGTGCCATCCCTAGGCATGGGTCCTGAACAGCATAAAGAGGAAGAAGTTAGCTGAGTGGGAACACTCATCACTTCTTGATTACAGATGCAATGTGATCAGCTTCCAAGCTCTAGCCACCATGCCTCTGGGTCATGATGGATGGTCTATACAATGAAATAGTAAGCCAAAATAAATCCTTTCTTGCATTTGCTTTTGTTGGGGTATTTTATCACAACAACAGGAAAAGTCATTAAGACAAGGTCAGTCAACCAGACACACCAGGGCTCCCGGGGACTAAACCATGAGCCAAGAAGTACACATGGTTCCAGCCAAAAGTGTGGCAGAGGAATGCCTTGTCGGGCATCAGTGGGAGGAGTCCTTAGTCCTATGAAGGCTCGATAGATGCCCCAGAGTGGGGAAATCGAGGGTGGGTGGGTGGGAGTGGGTTGGGTGGAGGGGCATCTTCTTGGAGGCAGGGGGTGGAAGGATGGGTTGGGGGTTTTCTGGAAGGATGAAAACAGGGAAAGAGTATAACATTTGAAATGTAACTGAAGAATATATTCAATAATTTTTTTTAAAAAGACAGATATCAATGGATAAATATAACAAAGAAGACTCTGAAACAAACGAAATAATATGAAGAAGCAGGTCAGTGAACAGTAGACTGGAAAGGATCTATATTCTGATTTTGTTGTTGCTTTACTTGTATGCAATTTAACCAAACTCATTGTTTTAGTCAGTACGGCATTGTTGTAGCATGTGTCTAAGATAGAGAAAATGTTTGTCCTGGAAACTCTAACCCATGACTCTACGTAGGGATGCAGTTACTTAGTGTCACCTAGGACAGCAGCATAGCATGGCCAGAGCACATAGCAAAGCAAGAAGAATGTTTGCCTCACAGTCAGGAAATACAAGACAGAAAAGGAGAGCTATGACCCCATAGTCTCGTATGTGCATATGTGTGCTGGTGCATGTGTGTGCATGTGTAGGGGTCAGAGGTCGATGCTGGATATCTTCAGATACTGCTCTCTAACTTATTTTTCAGGACAGGGTCTCTCACTGAAACGGAAGCTGCCTATTTATCTGGCCTAGCTGGCCAATGCACTTCAGTGACCCTTCTGCCTATCCCTACCTGCTGTCCAGCACTGGGGTTACAGGCATGTGCCTCCATACCTAGCTTTTTACATGGGTTCTGGAAGATCCAAACTCAGATCTTCATGATTGCACACCAAGCCAAGCACTTTACCCACGCATCCAGCCTTCCCCTCACAATTGAGTTCATCTCTAATAACCTGAAGACTTCTCACTAACCCTCCACATATTAGCAGCCTTCACCTCTCAAGAGCACTTTAGAAGCAAGCCTTTATTTTATCAGGACACTGAATATCCAAAGTGCCACAGAACCATCTACTTGTGCACTTGAAACAAGTGGCTTGATTGCACATAAGTTATGCCTCAATAAAGTTTATCTAAAAAGAAAATATACCACTAGAAATCCCACCACCAAGAACAGCAACTTAAAATTTTTTATGTATTTTTATGTTGACAGGGCATAGCTACCTATTCATATTTCTCTCTCTCTCTCTCTCTCTCTCTCTCTCTCTCTCTCTCTCTCTCTCTCTCTCTCTCTCTCTCTCTCTCTCTCTCTCCTCTCTCTCTCTCCCCTGTCTTCTTGCTTCCCTGTCTTCCTCATTCCCTCCCTTACTCCCTCTCCTCCTACTTTTTTCCCCTCATTCTCATACATCATGGAAACCTTTCCAAGTCACTACACAGAATGCTGCATCAGCATCTTATACGTTTGAACTCAACAGCATCTGTGATTGTCTGCACAAGTCAGTCAACATTTCAACTTGGAGGGTGGAGGATCCCCACCCACCAGCATTTTCTATAGTATTGTGTCATTGCAGTGTGGTTTATTGGCCCAATTTTGTTGAAAAAAGTTTCTGGTGATTTCAGTATTTTAGTGTTCTGAGTACCACCACAAACACTCCCACCCCCACCTCCTCATTTACACCCTCAGTCACCGCCACATTCCAGGAAAATGACTGAGTCACAGAAGCTCTCTCTTCTATAAAAGATTTGAGGTATCTCTAAAAGTTACCTATCCCAGTTTGCACACATCCACCCATTTAGATGACCCTGCCACTCCATGCAGACAAATCAAGACCAGCCCTGCTGCCTGGTGGGTAAGAAACCTTCCCATCCTTTGAAGTCACTGAAATCCTACAACGCCAGAATCGGAGCCCTTAAAATCACC
Organism: Apodemus sylvaticus; assembly: GCF_947179515.1. NCBI lineage: Eukaryota > Metazoa > Chordata > Mammalia > Rodentia > Muridae > Apodemus > Apodemus sylvaticus. The sequence continues at coordinate 41,008,937 of NC_067477.1, forward strand.
AAGATTCAAGGCCTATAAATTATCTGAAAGCACTCCTAGTAGTCCACAAGGAGCCCAAATTCAGGACAGAATCACCTCCTGTCTAAAGGAACATTGCACTAAGCTCTCCCCAAGAGTATATTTCATTCACGTGCTTTCTACCACTTATACGCACAATCTCTTTGGACCAAACCTTGTTAAAGAGATGCTTCTCCCTGATTGGTATCAGGGAGCTGGAGGTTTGTCCATGCTTTGTGGTATCTCCCTTGCTGCTTGTCAGTAGGACTCCAGTTGGTGTCCCCTTTACCATCCTTGACTCTGCTGCCTGTCGCCTTAGGATAGCTGTTTAACTTCTAGACAAAAGGTCAACAGAAAAGTGGAAGTAGTAATTGTGTGTATTTCATAGCCTTCTGTGAGGATGATATCAAACAATGCAACCAAATTCACTGGCCCCAACCCTGCTCAGGAGATATGATACTGTCTGATTCCTCTTATACTTGGCTTCAGGCAGCAGAAGCTTCAAGAACAATTTCTGCCCCTTCACTCTGAGGTTCTATACAAAGGGCCAGCCTCCACTCTCATTTCACTGCTGCCAGATGACACCAATAAGCTGAGGACACGAAATCCCATCCTTAGCCATGTCTGCCTACTCCTCCTGCCACCAGGACCACGCATGACAAATATAGCAGAAATTACAGGCATCTGATTCAAGGCTGTGTGTGTGTACACTACTCTCGAGCCAAGCCCCAAACCGTAGTTCTGTTGCTGCATCAAAAGATTATCCCTGCTCGGTCTCCAGGCCCAGAGTAAGCAGCAATTTGAAAGGCAGCCTCCTTTTATTTTTAGCCTTAAAAAACCACCAAAGCCAACAGAGCAGTGCTCACCCAAGCATCTCTCACAAAGCTCTTGCTTGACTTGGGTTGAGAAAATGACAGGGTGAGTTCTGCACCAAGAAGGGTGTGTGTGTGTGTGTGTGGGGGGGATAAATGGGAGAGGAAAAAGAAGCCCCCCCTCACATTGCCAACCTCCATTCCTCTAAGTCCTCCTCTAGGCCTGGGTGGACCCTGCCTGGGTAATCATTCCCTGCTATATTTAAAAACCACAATGTGTTTGAAGGGGACTTAATGTCGGGATTGTAGGCGGCGGCGGCGGCGGCGGCGGCGTCTCCGGAGGACAAGAGGAAAGCCAGTGACGAGCTCTTGCCTGCTGCAGGGACTTCTGGACTTCCAACTCCGGGGAATCCAGGTCAGAAGAATCGCCTCCTTGCAGCTGCTGCCAGCTCCGATGCTCTAGGCTTCAGGTTCAACGGCTGGGTTGGTGGCTTCCGGGTAGGGCTTGCATCCGCATTCGATCTCCCGGGACTCTCTGCACGCTAGGTCCGTGCTTGGTGTCCCAGGCCCTCCGAGAAGCGCTGTGGAAAACTCCCTTCCGCGCGCGAGGCTAAATATGCGCGGCTTGTCATTCGGTGTAGCTGTCTCCCAGCTGATAGGGTGACGTTGAGTTTGGAGGCTTGGAGATTGGCTTTTTTATTTGGCTCCTTGCGGAGGCTTAATGGGCAAAGCGCTAGGCTCGCCCAGAAACCAGACCCTACGCTCGTCCCCTCTGTGCGCGGCGAGGCCGAGACGTCTCCGGTGGTGACTGCCGGGCGAGGCTGAGCCGCGCGTTCCCAGCCTGGGGAAAGCCCGGGCGACGCGGCAGTCAGCCCCCGCTGGGGTCCCTCCGAGCCGCCAGGGCGCGCCGCGCTGCTCTCAGTCCCACCCCTCCCGCAGGGATCCCCAGGCGACGGCGGCCGGGACTCCGGGCCTTGCCTGGGCCACTCGGGCAGTCCCTGCGCCTTGGCTGGGCGCCGAGGGTCTGTACAACGCGCCCTGCCCCCTGACCCCAGCGATCAAGCTCCAGATGCGCTGCCTGGTAGCCGCCTGACAGCTGCTAGCCCACGAGCTCCGGCCGGCAGCCGCGGCGGACTATCATGCTCCGGACGCCGCTGCAGCCGGCCCGCAGCCCGCGGGGGCGATGAGCCGCTGCGGCCGGTGAGGAGCCGGGCGGCGCGGGCATCGTGCACCTTCCTAGCCCGCCTACTTGCCCATCGAGCTCTGGAGGCTAAGGGGAATCTGTGAGTAATGGGATGAGCCTACAATCCCCAAGCTCTGGAGGGCTGCAAAGGCAGGGGATGCCTGCCAGAGATCTCGAGCCTGATATGCTCCGGAGAGGATCCCTGGTAGAGAAGAATCATTAAGTTATTTCTCAAGATCATTCGCATGTGGTGCCTTGCGGCGTGTTTAGAGCCAGAAAAAGTGGGGGAGGGTGCCCGGGAAAGTATATGTTGTATATGCGGTGTTGCGGGAGAATCTGGGAGGGTGTCTAAGCTAGGGTGCTGGGGGTGCCGCGAGAGATGCCTGTGAGCCATAGTACTGGAAACGTGTGTACAGTCCTGCTTTGAGTTTGATGGCTTAGTGGCAGGGTAGCGCAATGAGGAAGCTTCCTGGCCGTGTGTGTGTGTGTGTGTGTGTGTGTGTGTGTGTGTGTGTGTGTTGTGTATGTACATGTGTGTCTCGCGGGTGTCAGGGCGTGTGAGCTCCTGAGGCTGAGTGCCCACCGGGTTCTGGAGCTAGGAGGGGGACCGCGTTATTCCCTGGGCGCGCGCGCGCATGCGCGCACGACGCACACACACACACACACACACACACACACACACACACGCACCCCAATATTGGGACTCCATCACCGCCGCCGGCTCATAACCGCAGCCGGCTCATAACCGCAGCCCATTGCACCTGGTAGTCTGAGAGATCTAGGGTTGCGTGGAGAGCTGTGAAAGTATGTAACTAAGCTCCCCTTCTTTCCTCAACACACACACACACACACACACACACACACACAGACACACACACACACACACACAGTAGCAGGCAGGAGCCCTCATTTAAAGGCCAGGCTGCTTCTGTAGGCCCTGGCTGACCTGCCCTGAGGACCTGAGCCCACTGCTGGGGCAGAGGTTGAAAATGATTTGCTAGAGGGGTTTCAGGGAGGAGGTAGTTTTTCTTTTTCATCCGTTGTGTTTTATTTTTAACCGGGAAGGGGGGGGGGGGATAGAACAAACGCCTTTAATGCAGTGCTGTAAATTTCCTCACTCACTGCTTGCCTCTTAACCTCCTTCTTTCTCTTTCTTCTTCTCCTTCTCCTCCTCCTCCTTCTTCTCCTTCTCCTCCTTCTCCTTTTCCTCTTTCTCTTTCTCTTTCTCTTTCTCTTTCTCTTTCTCTTTCTCTTTCTCTTTCTCTTTCTCTTTCTCCTTCGGAAATTAACAAACAAGCATCTGGAACGTTTGGTGCTAAGGTTTCCCAGGCAGAAAGATTGAAATTGGGTGCAATTTATCAGAAATGTAGGCTGCAGCTGGGCACCAGGTGCCCAGCTCCTGGGTGGTCAAGAAACCCCCAAAGGGGGAAAGCTGTGGATACATAATGGGAACACATCCGATCTTCTGGTGGGGTACCAAAAGGGAAGCCTGCAGGCCTCTGGCGACCTGGTGACATGCAGCAGCTCCTGTGATTAATCTGCCACAGCTGTCGTGCCCCATCCACTTGAGCTGTGCTCTTGTTTACCTCGGGTTTTCAAATATAGCGGCTGCGCCATGCTCTTCCTGCAATTGGGGGGGGGGGGATCAGTTCACTAAGTATGGACCAGTGACCTCCTGCTGACCTTTCTCCCCCACCTTCCCACCCTGCTGGCAGCCTCTGGCTAGCTCATCTAACTTTGAGAGGAAGCTGTCCCTACATTCAGGCCTTGCAGTGTTGCAAAAGATGATGGTTAATGACCAGAGCTTTGGGTAATTGGATGGGGACTGGTCACCCTGGGTCCGCACTGCATCACACAAGACTCTTTAAATAAATGAACTGTGTGTGTGTGTGTGTGTGTGTGTGTGTGTGTGTGTGTGTTTAAGTGTGGGTTAAGGGAGCAGAGCCTGCATAACTGGGACTTGATTGTAGAGGTTCTTTCTTGAAGACCAGAAGGCCATGGTGCAAGTCCCTCTACATGGAATATTTATTGTTTTTTCCCCACCAGCTCTTAACATTCCTTACCCCAAGAAAGCTTTCCATTCCTTCTCTCTCTGACCAGGCTAGATTTCCTTATTTTGTACACCCATCATCTGAACCCACAACTTTGAAGTCATCTATGATGCAACTGAATTTTACGGACATGGCTGAGTGGTGGGGGTGGGGGGCGGGGAGCACAGCTCTGGACACTGACCTCCAGGGAGTGAGGAGAGAAGGCTTGCCTTAGTCTACACTGTGTCCTTGTGTCCCTCGTCAGCGTAGAGCAGGCACTTGGTAATTGTCTGATTAAACTGATGGAATCAGAGGAATTTGTTACATCTTCCCCTCCCTGGGTGTCTTCTACTCCCAGTAGGAGAAGGGAGAGAAGTTTTCTTAAACCAGCTCTGTTTTGCTGCTGTTGGCTTCTTTCTGTTTATAAAATTAAGCCATGCCTGGCAGCAAAGGTCTGTAATCTCAGCAGGAGGATTATAAATTCAAAGCCTGTCTGGGCAATCTAGTGAGATTCCATCATTGACAACAACAAACTATTGGTGTTTGGGGGAGGGACAGAAAGACAAGGTTGTAGTTCAACAGTGAAGAATCTGATTAGGATATTTATTTAATCTGTAATATTACAAAATAAAATTCCTTCTCACTGGGCCCCTCCATGAGATGACAGCCAGATTCACTTATCACAACCCTCTTCTATTCCTGTACAGAACTGTGTGTGTGTGTGTGTGTGCGTGTGCGTGCGCGCGCGCGCGCGCGCGTAATCTCTGGTCACAATGATGGGTATTGTCCATAGGCAATTGTGTCACTGTTTGTCACCCTGCGTGGTACATCCATTGTCCACAATCAGGATTTGGAAGATGTCACCATCTTGATGTCTCTTCACATTACTAAGTTTGATAAGTAGAGAGGGGCAATTCCTCTTACTCAAGCCCTGTTGTTTGGCCTAGGGGGTGAAATACTTTCTCCCAAAGAGAAAATCTTCACTTGTTCTCTTGGGGAGACATTTATTGAACAAGCAAGCAACCAGCAAGTACCAACTCTGCCAGACAAGAGCTAGGTACAGAGGCAAGCAACATAAAATGCTTCCTTTTCTCATAAACATACATTCTAGCAGACACAACCAAGCAGTGAATAGGCAATTACTGTATAAAGTGATTTCTGCCCCATGAGGGGCAATGGCAGATCAGTAGAAGTAAATAGAAATGATCACCTCTCCTCGGGGTGATCAAATCAGGGAACAACTAAGAAATCCTTCCTTTCTGGCTCAGGGAACAACTAAGCCAGAAAGGAAAGATGGCTTCAGGTTAGCTTTGCTGAAAGCAGGGAGAAGAAAGAGAGGGAGGGTAAGCTGTGAAGGTCTTGCACTCCAGGCTAAGGAACTGCATTTTTCCAGTGAGGTATTAGGAAGGTTTTAACTCCAGAAGGATCAAATTGTTGTTTTATATAATATGCAGAAACTGGCTGAAACTGAAATGTAGAGCCCATGGGAAGATTCTGTAGATCCCCAAGTAGGCTGGTGGAGAAAGCAGTTCCTCTGTTTTCATGCACAAACTTTAGTGTTCTTATACTTTTGATTGAGCCTAGTTCCTGGTGCTTTCTTTGGCTCTACAATGTTCTTTCAAGGAAGACGATCTACTACTTTTCTTTAATAAGGTTGGTTTATGTTTGACTGTTCATACACTCATGTGTCTTGAACCCAGCCCTGAGCAGAGAAGCTTCAGAAAGAAGAAATGGCTGTAGATGTATAAGGCATACTTTCTGAGCACAGAGCAAGAGAAACCCAGAACTATGAGAAATGGGGAGGTCTTAGAGGATATAAAAGGCCCCCAGAGAAGGAGCCTGGGAGAATGAGAAGGACTTACATTTATATTAATTCTGTAGAGACCACGGAGCAAGACTTCTGGATTTAAAAATTCACATGTGTATGAAGATAGATTTCTTTAAAGGACTGTAGGAGGAGTGGATAAATCTAATTGCAGGATCCTGGATACTTGGCTGGTGTTCACAGACTCACAATTACTAAGAAAACTATCTTCATTTCATCCTAGTCATAGTATGCAACAGGCCAAGGAGATACTAGTCACTTGGATTGACAAGTAAGGTGGCCCTGGGTGCAGAAAAGTGCCAGGTCGTGTAAGGACTGGGTCCAGAAGCAGGACTAGAAGCTAATTCTACCCCAGCTTCCAGATGGTACTTTCTAAATCCCTCGAGAGGACACAGCCTCAGTGTCCCATAGAAAGGAGAAGACTGTGATGCAGTCAACACCCCTCCTCTGAGTCGAATCTGTCCACCCAGCTCCCCTTTCTACCCTGCCATTACTCTCAGGACCAGGAATCCCTACCCTCTATCTCTTTTCCTGATAGCAGCCACTCTCTTCCTAAACTGAACTCCTTCTCTTATCTGGAATATCTTGCTCCTTTAACACAGAATCCTGTCTTTCCACAAATCCCTCTCTAAACAGAGTGCTGCCTGTCCCCTCCCGCCTCGCCACCATCCTCTTATCTTACCTTTATTAAATGATTGAGACAGTAGCCTCATTGTCATCATTAGTCAATTTCCTTGTCTCTCAATCCCTCATTACTTTCTTCCTTTCCCCACCTTCTACTCTAGGACCTCTAACCTTCCAAATTATCGTGAACATTTGCTCTCTCACCCCATATTCCTCTCTAACAGATAGCATTGACCATTAGCTCCTTAGAACTTCTTTACTGGGCTTCTGGTGGGTGAGTCTCTCCTATGGTTCTTCATTCACTTCTGTTCAAAGAATCTGCCCCCTTCCCAGTTTTCCTTTTCTCCATCATTTCTGGGCAGTCTTCCCTGGTGGCCAGGATGTTCCTATAGCCTGTGTCTTTAGCTCCCTGTACCTATGCCTTGTTACCAGCTCCTTGAGCATTGCCTACAACAGGATGTCCATCGGTTTTAAGAATAGAATATACTCAGTGTACCTTAGCTGAGCGTCCTCAGGGTTCAGTCCCTAGTTTCCTTCTATTGTAATACTTTAGGGCTTTCTCAAAATGATTGGCAGTGAGTGCTCTAGGCCCCCAAATGCTCCAACCATCCTGTTTCAACCTCAACACTCTTCTTCCTAGGGTGAAGAACACATTAAAATTATGTAAACTCTTAAGAATTTGGTACAAAATAGTGCCTTGGGGCCTTCCATAAGCTCTGCCCACACTACCTACATTACCATACTCCTTGGAAGAACCACCTTGTACCTGTGTCATTTTTGCTCCTTAGAAGGAACTAATGGGGCAGGGGCAAGGGTGAACTTAAAGGGTATCATGGAGGGAATTAAGACAGAGAGCATGGCTTCAAAGACAGCAAATAGAAGTTGCTTCTTGTGAAAGGGAGGCCCACATACTATTAGATAGTTGACTGTATGAGAGAAGCCCCCAACTCTGTCTCAGAGATATGACCCTGGCTGCTTGCCAGACTCCATTTGTTTCTCATTTAGGCAATGATATGATTGAGTTCCATATTTCAACATTTTAAAACTTCAGCTAAATGAAATGGCATTAAGATGAATCAAGCGTCGGAGAGTAGTCTAAAGAAAACTAGCGTGAAGGACTGTGTTTCCCAGCCTCCCTGTACGACTCAGCCACAAGTCAGAAGTATATCAGCACTGTTTCCATGAGTAACATCAACACTAGAGTCTGGAGGTAGACTCTCTGAAACAGCCAGGGGCAGGAAGAAAAGCAACATCTGCTCTAGGCTGCGCTATGATTCTCACACGTGTCTATCCTCTACCCCAATGTCCTTTCAGTTCAGGGATTGCTTTTTCACAGCCCTTCCTCATCTGACATACTCCTTCAGGCCTGGTACAAGGAGACTTATGTAGTCAGAGGAGGAAGGTCTAGTTTTGGTTCCATATTTACTGGTGTAGAAACCTTGGCAGTTGACTGAACACGATCCGGTGTGTTCTTCATCTGTGTGATCACCCTCACAAGAAAGCTAAAACGAGATCATTCAAGGGAGGAAGCCTTTGTAAACTCTTGGCACATCAACCGGCTAAAACTTAGTTGAGTAAATGATGCCGTATAAATATTGTTTGTTATTATTACGTACTCTAGAAGGAGGTGCAGGAGAGAGGGCTAGAGTTCAGAGGGGGAACTGTGTTGATTTGAACTTAGATTATACTCTAAAACCACGTGGTTCTAGTCGTTCTCTTAGTGTTTTTAGAGGGGCATTATCTATCTCCTCTCAATATCCATGGTTTCTGAATCACTTAGTCCTATAGTCATCATTCATTCATTCATTCATTCATCCATTCATTCATTCAATACTTACTGAACCCTCCTAAAGCACTGTGGTAAATGGAGAGGGTACATTCCTTGCCCAAATAGAATTTTTATTCCTTGATAAGCCAACAAGCAAATCGACAAAACCAACAATGTGTTCAGAAACTGATATGTGCTATGAAAGATACGAAATGTAATATGACAAAGAGTCCAGGAGAAGAGCCACCCTCAGGATGAGCAGGGAGAGACTGGCAAGGAAGGTGGCATCTGAGACCTAAATAAAATGAAAAAAAAATATGACATATGTGGATGTGTCCACAGTTAGATCCATAGCTAGCTTTTTAAGAAACATTAGATAACCTTATCTTAGTGGAGCTTAGAGTATAACAACAGGTGGTAAAGTCAGAAAATTCAGAGTTAGAAGAGGAAAAAGAGTTTCCAAAACAGCAGGGATGCAGGGAATGGCACGATCTCTGCAGTAGATGTTTTAAAAAGACATTTCTGGCTGGTTTTGGTAGCAGTAGCCTATAATCCCAGCACCAAGAGACTAAAACAAGATAGGAACTCCAAGTACAGTGTGGGCTATATAGTAAGATCCTGTCTCAGAAAAAAAATCACCTTGTTTTGTGGGAAGCAGATTATAAGGGATGGGACAAGCTTGTCAGCTGTCATACTGTTGCAGTAGGCAAGGTGAGGTATATAATTCTCACTAGATAGAGGTTAGACCAAAGTGTGACACAGTAATTCTCACTGGATAGAGGTTAGACCAGAGTGTGACACATGCTTGTACCCAGTATATCTGAGAACACATGCAGGTATCATGATCTTCAAAGAACCTTCAAGTTTGATGGGCATACAACAAATACTCAACAGATACCAAAACCTCTGCCACCCACTACCAATGAATCAATAGCCAGAATAAAGCTTTCTTGTACTTAGACTTGAATTTGAGTTAATTTTAACATTTTGGCTTTTGTTTTTAATTTTCAAAAAAAAAAAATCCTCCTAGCATTACTTCCTAGGAGGGATACATCCCATAGATTTAGTTCCTTCTGTATGAACTACATTCTTATTTTTGACAGACAAGAGATGTTCAACCTCACCCCTTCTCTGATGTCCCCAATACATTTTTTAAGTCCCTGGAGCTTTTGCTAGAATTTAGATACTGATCTTGTGGACACTTCTGTTAGCTTGTTGAACATGGGGACAGGTACTCTCCCATCAGTGTGTCACCAAGGCTTATCATATCTGTGTTACTGACTCAACAAACAACCCTTCACCTCTCTTAGACTGAGGAGAACACTTGTGCTTTGGTTCAATTCCAAGGACTTCCTGCCCTCTTCCTGGAGAGCTGAGTATTCCTGTTGGTCTTATTTGTCCAGTGTTCCATTAAGTCCTAAGTTCAGCAGGTGTATGGCTTGGATGCTTTGCTGCCGATGCCTCCAGCTTCCATTTCTTTGAGCCTGGACCTCTGAGCAAGAAGGAGCATTGCAGGACCAGTGTTGATGGAGAAGATGCTGATGTGATGAGCTTCCTGCAACTCTTCATTCCTTTCTTTCCCTGTCACCTTGTTGGCACTGTTCTCTCGCTTAGACTGATTGTACTTAGGTAGCTCTGAAACCTATGTCTTCCTCAGCATCTGGTTCTCCTCTCTCTCTTGCCTAGTGCCAAGTAAGTCTAAACTGGTCTCAGCTTCCAGTAGGCCCTAATTTTGTCCATCCATGGAGTTTCCATGCTTCGACCACTGCAGACTACTTGTCTAAAAGAAAACACCAACCATATCTCTCATCTGATTAGAAAACTTTCAGCCTATATTGCTTCTCATATTCTCCAAGGCGATGCCCAAATTCTTTGGCCAGGCATTCAAGGATTCTAGAGATACTCTACCAACTTCTGCAGCTGTTTTCACATTGTCTGCCGTTTTCTGATTGTGCTTATTCAAGCTTCCACACCTTCCCTCTAGCATGGGCTTCCTGCCTCCATGTTGCTAGTACACTGGCTTTCCCCCGGCTATCACCCATCCAGTTTTCGAGTCATAGATACAGTGTTAGCTGGGGCATGGAACTGGTTCCAGTGATCCCATGCCATTCTAACCCTTTCTTCTTCAAACTTTCTTGACACATGATTGTACATACTCACAAGTATAATACTTGCTTTGTCCTAATTATTCAGTTTTCTGTCACTTTGCTCCAACGCAATGTGTGCTTCAAGGAGGATTATATTTTTGTTCATATTACTCAAATTTGGAAATCTTTGCTCACAGCATTCTTGACAGATGGTTCTCCAACCTCCAGTAGAACATTGCCAAGGGTTGGGGAAATCATTGGATGTGATTCTTACTAAGATTTTTGCACATCCATTCAGTAAATCTATACTAAGCATCTACTATATGCTAGATACTAATTCAGGCAATGTGGATAGAGAAATCTCATATAAAAATCGCTAAGCCCTCTTAGAACTTACTTTTTTTTTTTAGTTTGTGGGTGGGTAAAAATAAATTTAGAACAAAGGTTTAATCTTCTCACAATAAGCCAGCCTGTGTCATACAACTAAGCTGCCTACAAGGATGAGTTTGTGAGTGAATGCGTGAACCAGAAGATCACAGAATCAAGAGATGACCTGTATTGTTACCTCTAAAAGGAAACATAACTAGAAATACATTTTGCTGTACACAAGGGAGCAGCATCCCTTTCCTGTGAAGATAGGAGAACTCTATTTTAAGTATCTTCAGTAAAAGTATAAAACGGCAAATTTAGAGAGAGCAGCAAAGGAAAAATATCCTTATGTAAATGGAGAATACTGTCCTTGTCAAAGCATGAAAGCAAATAGGAGTTCATGAAGTGAGATGCTTGCCTACTGTGCAGCAGGACTTTATTGTGATTACTTGTAGATCAACTCATGATGTAGTGGAAGTCCTCCTGGTCCAAGAAAATCCTTAATGGTTGAAATCCTTGTGATACGTATCTTTTTCTTTCTTAAGATTTTCTTATGAAAATCTTTTTAAAGATTTTCTTCTGATTTTCTTTCTTTCCTTCCTTCCTTCCTTCTTTCTTCCTTCTTCCCTCCCTCTCTCCCTTCTTCCTTCCTTCCTTCCCTCCTTCCTTAGCAGTAGCTCAGAGATCAATGGAGGAACTTTATAAAAATACAAATATCTAGGCTCTGCTACTAGGAAACCTAAACTTAGAGCTCAGGTTGAATCTATATTTTTACACTTTTCAGAGCTCAAAAGGTATTTTGATGCACAGACATCTCTAGAATATAGAATTACTTAAATCTTGGTCTGCAATTGTAGGAGGACTATGTGAAGATGTAGATTCATTAACAGGAAAGCAGACTTCACCTAAGCAGAGGCCCCACTCTTCCCAGGTCTCTGGACTATTCTTGCCATTGGTGGTGCCCCAGATTAACTGGATTTTATGAGTTTAATAAATTATAATGTATCTTTGAATCATGGAACTTCATAGTGACAAAGGATGTCAAAGTTCAACATCTTAGCCCAGATTAATAGATTTTCATTGAGAACAGGATGGATGGATTGCTCAGTAATTAATACCACTGGCTACTTTTGCATAGGATCTGATTTCCAGCACCTACATGGCAGCTCAGAATTGTCTGTCATTTCAGTAACTAGGAATTTGATGCCCTCTTCTGGCCTTCATGGGCACTTTATGCAGGTAATGCACATACACACATGTAGACAAAACACTCATACATGCGAATAATAAACACTTTTTCTAAAAGAAGTTAAACAACAAAATTTTCTTTGAGTTGAGTTGCAGTTCCTCATTTTAGAAAAATGTAGACATTGTGTCTGTACACGGATAATCTCAAGACAGTGTAAACATGTTTCTGTGCTAATCAAGTCTTGACAAAACAAATAAGTAATTTTTAAAGTAGAGGAGGACATCATTAGGGAATGCTTCCCAAAAAGGCAGAGTGTCTTGAGACCCAGGTTGCTACACTATTCCACCATATTCTCATTCCCTGGAGTTTAGAAACAGGCCCTGCATTTGACATACTGAGTTTAAAAGCTCAGATGTGTTACTTGTTTGGCTAATAGGTCTCTTGTGAGTTACCACTGAACCCCCATATCTTCATTTTTAAAACACAGAATGATGTCCAGCTCACTGTGGCACTGTGAGGTGTTAACAGATGAAACAAAAGTTCCTAGCACAATGCCAGGCATTGAATATGTTCTTTTTGTTGTTGTTGTTGGCTTTAACTTTTTTATTCGATATATTTTTTATTTACATTTCAAATGATTTCCCCTTTTCTGTTCCCCCACTCCCCAAAAGTCACATAAGCCACCTTCCCTCCCCCTGTTCTCCCACCCACCCCTTCCCACTTCCCTGTTCTGGTTTTGCCTTATACTGCTACACTGAGTCTTTCCAGAACCAGGGGCCACTCCTCCGTTCTTCTTGTACCTCATTTGATGTGTGGATTATGTTTTGGGTATTCCAGTTTTCCAGGCTAATATCCACTTATTAGTGAGTGCATACCATGATTGATCTTTTGAGACTGGGTTACCTCACTTAGTATGATGTTCTCCAGCTCCATCCATTTGCCTAAAAATTTCATGAATTCATTGTTTCTAATGGCTGAATAGTACTCCATTGTGTAGATATACCACATTTTTTTGCATCCATTCTTCTGTTGAGAGATACCTAGGTTCTTTCCAGTTTCTGGCTATTATAAATAGGGCTGCTATGAACATAGTGAAGCATATATCCTTATTACATGCTGGGGAATCCTCTGGGTATATGCCCAGGAGTGGTATAGCAGGATCTTTCGGAAGTGATGTGCCCAGTTTTCTGAGGAACCGCCAGACTGATTTCCAGAGTGGTTGTGGATGCATATGGTTGTTTTTAATTGTCCCTTTAAAGTTTATGATTCATATATGATTTGAGGAGACAGAAGCTCTGCTCTGTCCATGGACTTTCTTTTCTGGTGTGTGGTGCTTCCTGGAAGATTGTCTGCAGGTTTCCTTAACATCATCATACAGTTCAAGTGTCATTAAAGTGTGAGAAGGTCAAGAGAAAGCAAAAGAAGCCATTTTCATGAGATCAGAACAGGAAGAACTATGGACTACTGCTCCCTGTGTTGCTGGGAGCTTCTCCACATTATTTTAGAGCTCTACTGTACTCCAGCCATTCCCCATGTTTCCACCATAGAGCCATTTACCTGTGTGTTCAGAGCAAAGCAAGGGAAGAGTATCAATGACTTCCCAGGATATGGTTATAATACATACATGTATTATACTTATCTTTGTTTATTTCCATCCTTCATCAGAAGATAAACTCTATGAGGCTTGATGTGAATTATACTCATTAATGGCTATACCTCAATCACTAATACAGTGTCTGAGCCTAAATCGACAAAGAACAGTTGCCTACAAAATGGACTCAATCCAAGAGACTTTTGGTAAATCTAGAAGGAAGACTGTCCTTGACCTTGTCTTGGCCTTCTCTTTCTCCCACCATCACTTGGCATAGTCTTTATAGTCTGCCTTCTCTTTGGGAATCTAAACTCCAAGCCTGGCTCTTCCACTGCTGTAGGCTGATCTCACTTAAATGTGTAACTTCCCAATGATCAAAGCATCTTTGAGTTAAAGAACTATAAAAGCTGTCAAACCCAACCCGAGCTTCATAGATAATTCAAGTATTACCCTGAGAGTACCATGGACTTTCCAGGCTCTCCCATTCACTGAAACACAACTAGGAATGAATCTTGCTTTCTACTTTCAAATCCAAGGCTTTCTATTGCTCCAAGCTGCCGTGGGCAAGTAGAACCCCCAGGCTTGTCGGGGAGGCCTCTGCACCGAGAAAGACTAATTTTGTTCTATTTGGGTTCTTGCTCAAGAAGATCCCCAAAGCTGGGACCCAGCATCATGTGTTCCAGAAGCAGACTTCCAAAATTCAGATGCTTACATCTCGCCTTAGTAACTGTGATCTTGGTCAAATTACTTAGCCTTTTTGAGCTCTAATGTGCCATCTGTAAAATGGATCTGATGAAGCCTTCTTTCCCGGGAAGAATAGGAGAAATAATAATGCAGGAAAAACATTGAGTACCATTGTTTTCTGCCATGAATCCAGGTCCTACTGTGTAAGCCAGGCTATCCATGCTATATGTCATACTCTTTAGACAGAGTAGGGAGTTGAGTGTCTGCATCTCTCACGGTGTCTTGCTCGGAGGTAAGGACTCTACGCAAACACCACCCCTCCCTCAAGGTGGGCAGAGGAAATACTGGAAGCGTTACAATGTGTCTGCACCAGATGACATGTCACAGCAAGTGCAGACCTGCTGCATCTATAACTTTAAATTGGCTGTGATGCCTGTGCAGGGGCCCAGATTTAGAAGCAGAGCAGGATGATTCTACCGAGGCTGGTGACAGGCCCCAAGCTCCGTTCCCACTGGAGAAAGTGGAGGGCATAGCAGGAGGGAGAATTGTTCAGTCTGGCCTGGTGGCATTGTTTTATTAATGATCTGGACAGGCAGAGGAACAGTGATTTTAATTAAATTTGCCATTGATATTAAAAGATGTCAGGAGCCACTGCTGAGGACACAGACACCTTGCAGAAGTCCCTGGGGGTTGTGGGGCAGCACATTAAGAAAATAAGCCGGGAAACAGACAAGAGGTCACAGGCTGAGCCAGGACATGCATTCTGCTCAGGGAGCAGAATGAGGGCAGAGGGTCACTCTGTGTTGAATAGACCATAGTTTATTTTTCATTTGCTTCTTCTCTGCCCCACGGTGTATAGTGAATGACTCTTCTACAGCCATCCTAAGGTTTGGGGGAAATGGATTTTGTTTTTTGAAATACAAATCAGACCATGTCATTCTCCTGTTTAAAATCCCACTGTTGCTTTTCTTTGTCTTGGGATAAAATCCCATTTTCTCAGCCTACCGTAGAAACCCTGTGGGGAATGCACTCTCCCCTGCCATGGCCTTCTTCTGATTCCTCTTCCCCACACTGTATTCCTTGTAATCCAAGGCACTCAGCAGGCTTCCTCACGCCTCCCTGTCTTTGCCTTTGCCTGTCTAGGCCTTTCTCTTTAACTGGAATGGCCCTTTCTTCGTTCTTTTCTTCTTCTCCTCTCTCTTTTTTTTAATGCTCACTCATGCTTGAAGTCCTACTTCAGGGATCACCCCCTTCAGAACCGAACCGCTCCCCGAACCCCACGCTGGCTCAGCACCCTCCCTGAGTATTTATGGCATTCAGCTCTTACCCCACATCCGTAAGAAAGCTGTCTATGTTAATGTCTTTCTACTCCCACTCAAGTGTACCTTTGTGGGCAAACACTGTGTCTCATTTTTCATTTTACCCACTGGCATGCAGTGGCAAACCTCAGGTTTTTGTCGATATTTGTCACTCTGAATGACGAGGAGAAGAATATTTGGGTGGGTGTCAGGAGCAGGCAGCCATCACAGCCCTGTACACCTGGGGACTCTGTTAAATGGTCAGTGTCTTCTGTGTGGGAACAATGACACAGTCACTTGCTCTCAAGCTCATGTCACTTCTGGGTCCACATCAGACTGGAAGCCAACTGGTGCCACCAGTGGTCCTGTCTACCACTTACCAAACTGGGCCATTTTGGTAAAAATTGAGTTGGTCAAAATGGTACATTTTATTCCATTTCCCTGCCTGTGTTGACTCTACTAATGATTTGTTTTCCTTACACTTTGAGTAAATGATTTAAAAAGACTCACTTTTCTCCAAAATATAAAATAAAAATGTTGATAACCATATGGGGTTTTTATAAATACTAAAGGTAGCACGAAGTGTGTAGTAAATGCTTTTAAATTAGCAATTATTGTTAATAACTTTTTCAAGTTAAGTCCTGTTCCTGAGTCTGGGTCTTTAAGAGGGTGAGGAGATACCCTAGCAGGTTAGAATCTGCCTTGGTTTGTGTTTGGACCTGGACCAATGGCATTTTTTAAAAAAATGATTGCCTTGGTTATCATAGTGGTCCCCTTACAGTCTAATAATATCACAGCCAGAATCTATTTCCTGGTGGGACCAGAAAGAGCTAGCAGACAGAGTGTTTTCTACCTTCAATTCCGGATGCTGGTCAGCTGCTTTTACCAGCCAGTTGCCTTTTCTTTATTTTCCGTTTTTTCTTGCCTCCAGCATGTTTTCTCAAGAAACCATCCTCTGGTTCCATCCCAGGGACCTTATATTTGTTCCCCAGGAAAACCAGGCACCACAGTGTGTCTACAGGGCCCTCTTCAGTCGCTGGCTACATTCTTAGAATAACTAAGGGTCCTTGCCTCTGCCCTGTTGATCAGGACCACTACCACTGTGATACCCCATGTCCTTTCTCACCTGAGGATGCCTACTCACTTGTGGATGCCACCCTCTGTCACTGTGGGCTCTTGATTCAAAAGCTGCTTCAACTCTCTCTCCTGCATGGGCATGACGATCCACTAAGTCAGGAGTTTTGAAAGTAGAGGCAAGAAACCAAAATCCTCCTTTGTCCGCATTTCCCAAGGGCAAACGTCAGATTTGTGACTGAGATCTCTGGGCACATTACAGCCCCACAAGACTATCTTTAACCTTTTGATTGTGATGCTGAACATCTTCAAGCACTCTACTCCTCCATGGTCATTTCATGACCCCTTTATCCTCTGAGTGAAGTCAAAGGCAGAGACCCCAAGCCACTGTTATGAGGACCAGTTTCTGGACTAGTGTGAGTCTCGACATTTGGTGAGTCTCGACATTTGCTGCTGTTCTAGGCAGTGTAAGGGGGAGTTAATCCATAGCTCCCTGAAAGGAAGATTTGTATAGTATGTACTGGGTACTGAGTATGAGTTTTAGAAATTTAAAGAGAACCCATACAACCTCTAAAAATCGAATAAGGATATGTCTATGAGATCTTTATATATTCCCAAAGAAATTAGCTATAACTTAGATCATAAAATAGATCAATCAGCCGTTTGAAGAAGACTGATTGATCTCTCAGGAAGCTTTTTTTGGTAGCTATATTTATTCATTTCAAAAGCACACATTGACTGAACACTGCTAACTTCTACTTAGGATTTCACAGTAAATAAGAGAGACCTAACCCCTGTTCTTATGTCATCTCAGCTTTATAGATAAGACATAACTCATCTAATAATAAAAAAAGAAACATAAAATTCCAAAGTATCTAAAATGTCATATAGAGAAATAATCCAATGAGGAGTAAATACAGGAAAAAAAAACCCACCCGTTTTTATCAATGAGAGGAAGTTATTGTTTGTTTCAGAAAGTGACAGTTGATATAGGACATTGTTGTGACTGGAAGGTACAAAAAAGAAACTCTCCTTTCAAGTATGAATAATGGCATGGCAACAGTTCTGAGGCGGACGCTAGCTTGTCTAATCAGGGAGAAATGAAGGAAGGACATTGTTAAAATGTAGTGAGACAGTGACAGGGGATGAACTAGAAAGATAATGAAAAGAGGTGTCTCCTGCAAGGCTTGGCTGGTCACAGCAGGCAGTCAAGAATTTATATCAACAGCAAGAAGAAAACCATGCAGAGCTTCAGCTAGGGAAGTGATATGCTTAAATCTAGTGTGTGTGTGTGTGTGTGTGTGTGTGTGTGTGTGTTGTTTGTTGTTTGATTGTTGGTTGGGTTTTTTGTTATTTATTTATTTACTTATTTATTTACTACTCTAGTTGACTGGAGAGATTACTCAGTGGTAGAGTACTTGTCTAGCATAAGTTGAGTCCGGGCATCCCAGTATTATCACAGCTGAGCCAAGAAAGTAGAATTGAGATTTAGTCTCTGGCAAGAGTTGAAGTGGGGCTTTTAGTTGGAAGGCTACTGCAGCAGATCCATGGGATAAGGAGCAGTGGTGGCTTGGACCATGATGGTGGTGGTTAAGATCAGGAAGAGAGCTGGTAGGACTTAGTGCTGGACTGGCTACAGAGATGGAGAGGAATGTTTGCAGACTAACACCTGGAATCTCTCACAAATAATTGGTAGACGGGGATGGGGAGGGGGCTTTGCTTTCAGAAATGAGAACCAATGGAAAAAGAAGAGCCAATGGGAACAATAGGGACCTTGACACCTTTAAGGTACTGCACAAACAGAATTCCACAGTCCTGAGTTATACCCCATAGGATTCTAACAGAGGGGAAAGTGGCAGATTGCTTATGTGTGTGTGTGTATACACACACACACACACACACACACATATGTATACATACATACATAAAACGATCACTTGGTTGTTTTCATTCCTATTCTGTCTGAGTGAGTCAGTAAGTGAAAGGTTGCATAGCCTCAAATGATCAGAAGCTCAACTGAAAATAATGAATGCCCTTCTGGTCTCTTCTGTGCACAGTTACTGCTCAATGCTTCG
Organism: Apodemus sylvaticus; assembly: GCF_947179515.1. Classification (NCBI taxonomy): domain Eukaryota; kingdom Metazoa; phylum Chordata; class Mammalia; order Rodentia; family Muridae; genus Apodemus; species Apodemus sylvaticus. Next base: position 41,027,543 of record NC_067477.1, read on the forward strand.
AGCCCATCCGATGAAGCCGTATGCCATTCCCAGATTCACCTCAAGTCTTTTAAAAAAAAAAAAACTGTATATGAGAACCATTCGTGTGTTTTATTTGTAACAATTTCTACTTCTTGGCCCCTTCCATGTTTTCATGCAGTGTGCAGTGGCTGAATAATCACCATATTCATAGCTTGTTCTAAACAGGGTTTAACAGGAGGAGTGTCCAAAAAGCACAGTGGACAATGTCTGAGGCACACATTGCAGCATTCACGGTGAAATCAATTTTATTATTTTTTTACAGGAAGCCTCGGAACTCCTGGCTGCCTCTAGAAGTTTCGAATTTGAGGAAGGAGCTTTTCACTCACAAGAGCTCAATCACACGCAGAGCAAGGTGTGCGCTATATCAAGGCCCAGCCCATGAATAACATGCTCTATTCAGCACATGTGCTTACAAAACTGAGTTGTGCAAGGTTCTTGAATATGAACGCAGGGCAAGGAAGGCTGAAATTTCTAGCCACAGTGCAAATGAGAAGGAAGACGTCCTTCCTTCTCATTAATAAGCATGTATTTTAAGTTGATTCTAGGGACAAGTGGAGTTGCAACTCAGGACTAGGAGGTATCACTTGGATTTCCATCCCTAGTCTTGCCAGCTATTTCAAACCATTCTTCAACTGAATCTCTACCAGATGGTTTTTGAGGACAGAGAAGCTATTTGTGTCTCCCATTGACATCTATTTTCCAAGTGAGAGACGGGCCCCATATGTCAGTGCCATATGTCAATAGAGGTGAACCATCCATTTGTGTTGGTGGGAACCTGCCAATTGTTGCCCCTATGAGAAAAGTCTCATGCCTTTTCCTGTCTCTCTGATTGTTTTCTAGGTCTCAGGCCTGTTGGGAAGGCCATTGGTGCTGTGGTGGAGCCCGAACCTAAGTCTTGTGTATGGCGTGGTTACGGCTGCAGCCTCTCACCTCTGCCTTCCTCCATTTTTGGCTGGTTACTTTTGTGCTTTTCCTGAATGGTCTTCGAGCAGAGGCTGGTGACTTGGGGGATGTGCCCAGTGCAGGGCGGAACAATGAATCCTGTTCAGGGTCATCAGACTGCAAGGAGGGTGTCATCTTGCCAATCTGGTATCCGGAGAACCCGTCTCTTGGGGACAAGATTGCCAGGGTCATTGTCTATTTTGTGGCCCTGATATACATGTTTCTTGGGGTGTCTATCATTGCTGACCGATTCATGGCATCTATTGAAGTCATTACCTCCCAAGAGAGGGAAGTGACCATTAAGAAGCCCAATGGAGAGACCAGCACAACTACAATTCGGGTATGGAATGAAACTGTCTCCAATCTGACCCTAATGGCCCTGGGCTCTTCTGCTCCAGAGATTCTCCTGTCTTTAATTGAGGTGTGTGGTCATGGGTTCATTGCCGGTGATCTGGGACCATCTACCATCGTCGGCAGTGCAGCCTTCAATATGTTCATCATCATTGGTATCTGTGTCTACGTGATCCCAGATGGGGAGACTCGAAAGATCAAGCACTTACGAGTTTTCTTTGTCACGGCCGCTTGGAGCATCTTTGCCTATATTTGGCTCTATATGATCCTAGCAGTCTTCTCTCCTGGTGTGGTCCAGGTTTGGGAAGGCCTCCTTACTCTCTTCTTCTTTCCAGTGTGTGTCCTTCTGGCTTGGGTGGCAGATAAGCGACTGCTCTTCTACAAATACATGCACAAAAAATACCGCACAGATAAACACCGAGGAATTATCATTGAGACAGAGGGTGACCACCCTAAGGGCATTGAGATGGATGGGAAAATGATGAATTCTCACTTCCTAGATGGGAACCTTATACCCTTGGAAGGAAAGGAAGTAGATGAATCTCGTAGGGAAATGATCCGGATTCTTAAGGATCTGAAACAAAAACACCCAGAAAAGGACTTAGATCAGCTGGTGGAGATGGCCAATTACTATGCTCTTTCCCACCAACAGAAGAGCCGTGCTTTCTACCGCATCCAAGCCACCCGGATGATGACTGGTGCGGGCAATATACTTAAGAAACATGCAGCAGAACAAGCCAAGAAGACCTCTAGCATGAGCGAGGTGCATACTGATGAGCCTGAGGACTTTGCCTCCAAGGTCTTCTTTGACCCATGTTCTTATCAGTGCCTGGAGAACTGTGGAGCTGTCCTCCTGACTGTGGTGAGGAAAGGGGGAGATATATCTAAGACCATGTACGTGGACTACAAAACAGAGGATGGCTCTGCCAACGCAGGAGCGGACTACGAGTTCACAGAGGGCACTGTGGTTCTGAAGCCAGGAGAGACCCAGAAGGAGTTCTCTGTGGGCATCATTGATGATGACATTTTTGAGGAGGACGAACACTTCTTTGTGAGGTTGAGCAATGTCCGTGTAGAAGAGGAGCAGCTGGAGGAGGGGATGCCCCCAGCAATGCTCAATAGTCTTCCTTTGCCTCGGGCTGTCCTGGCCTCCCCTTGTGTGGCCACAGTAACCATCTTGGATGATGACCATGCAGGAATTTTCACGTTTGAATGTGATACCATTCATGTCAGTGAAAGTATTGGTGTTATGGAAGTCAAGGTTTTGAGGACATCAGGTGCCCGGGGCACAGTCATCGTCCCTTTTAGGACAGTAGAAGGGACAGCCAAGGGTGGTGGTGAGGACTTTGAAGATACATACGGGGAGCTGGAGTTCAAGAATGATGAAACGGTGTAAGTAGCTTTCTCGTATTTCGTTCCTCCATAGCCCATCCCGCGTCATCTTTCCCTGTGCTTTAGTACTACTCCCTTGTTTTTGTGTTAATCCCAAACTTTGCTTTTGTCACAGGTGTGAGAGATCAGCAGACACTACTGGACAGGTCCTGCTTCCAGGCCCTCCTTCAGTTTTCTCCTTCTAAATTGTTTCTGGACACTTTGTTTAGATCTAAGGACACAGAGTGTTTTGTCCATTGACATTCAAAATGATGGTCAGTAGGGGTGGGAGGTGTCTGAAGGTTTTGTAAGATCTTGAAGAACGCTTATGACCAAAGAGAGCTGGGAAATACAAACTTCTCCTTCCTCCCTCTTCCATACCAAAGCTTATGAGTTTAGAAACTTAATATTCCAGGAGGATAATAGTCTGGTCATCATATCCTTAAGAAAACAACTGGCATTGGCTTATTTACCCTCAGTACCACATTGCAGTTGTGTTGCATAGTAGATTCCAGACACTACAATTCCCATTTAGAGATTGGAAAAATTGATTGCAGCTTGGCAATGTCTCTAAATACACTATTTTGTGGAACAAGGCTTGTTTAACCCAAATGAGGCAAGTCAATATGACCAGAGTACTGCAAATGTTGTAGAGGAGGAGAGCACTGAGGACCACTCTTTTTTGCCTCTTGGCTTAAGTATAAGCTCTAACTTTTGCCTATGCAGTGAGGGAGATTTGTGGGAGAAAATACATCTTCTGTTTCACAGTTTAGAGCTGCTCTGAACTATTTCACCGCCTGTTGCTCCATTTAGTCCATCAGAACTCAAGTGACTGTGCTTCGGTCATCCCTCCTCACTGACCCTTCTTGCAAATGGGCATTCGGTCCTTGGCTTGTATAGGTAGCATAGTGGGGGTGGGAAGAATGACTCTCTTAGTTTATGGTAGGGTTAGCTTCTCAAGGAAGCTTAGGAGGATGCCAATGAGAAAGGAAGCCCTCTTGGGATACCTGCTGTTCTAGAAGCCTGAGATGGTGTGGAGAAGAGAAAGGAGGATGAAAACCATTTCATGAACCTATAGTTTCTACTTGTGGGGCATTGAATCATTCAGAAAGCAGAAGGGAAGGGAGGGAAGGAACTCCTGGCAAAGGGCGCTAGGGAAACATACTGTTGAAGTGTTTCTTCTTGGGTCCAGCCATGGGACAACACTCTAAAAGTCTTAGTTCTGCTGGGAACAGCCTGATGACCCATGAGAGTCTATTGCTGTATTTTCCAATCTCTTCTGACTTTGCACAAGTCACTCAGTAACTCTGAAAGGAAACCCTCTCATATAAAGAGTAAAAATAACAATTCGTTCCTTGCCTGGAGACAGGTGAGATTATCATATAATGATAATCCAAAATCTTCCAAACTCAAATGTAGGCATTGAGTGTGGGTCATATTCTAACTTGCTAAAAGAATAGGGTGGGGGATACTGCATACTGAAGGTAAAAAGCTGTCAACAAATTGATTTGTTAGAACACTTTAGTCATTTTTTTTTCTGGGAAGGATACTCATTTGTTAGCATAACTAAGAACTCATGCCTTCCAGAGAATACTAGCTATTTGTATATGCTCTAGGGAAAGTCTTCATGCATACAGATAAAGCGAGGCTGTCACTAGGAAGATGAACTTAGTGAAATTTCACATATGTTTATGGTAATATTGGCATGTGAGTGTTTATTTTCAGGCATTAGATGATGTCAAAACCACACAATCTCCTGTAATTCTCTCTCTCTCTCTCTCTCTCTCTCTCTCTCTCTCTCTCTCTCTCTCTGTGTGTGTGTGTGTGTGTGTGTGTGTGTATGTATACATGCATATTCACATGTGCCTTGTGAGCAAGTTTATGTTTTTATCTATCCCTTTGCACCACTGTTTGATTTCAGTGTGGTTTGATCCTTTGGACTTCCTTTACTGAAGAATAGCAAGCCCAAAAGTCTGTTAGTCTTACCCATGGTGCTTTAAACTGCATATATAACCAGAGGTAACAGAAGAACCATGGACTCTGAATACTTTTGGTCAGAAGTCTAACTTCTCTGCTGACTTAACCACATGAGTAAAGAAAACTATTACCTATGATGTAGTCTCCCCAGTGGTAAAATAGGAGTAATAGCTTTCTTACAGGACTGATTGTAATGCCTGGCGATGTCCTGGTTTCATGGTGTGTGCAGTAAACAGGGTTGATAGCTGCAGTACAATGACTAAACAGTATTTTCAGGAGACACCATTGAGACGATCAGGTTACTTAGATCTCTGTAATTATTGAGAGCATGCTGGTTTCTGGTCACTGTGAAAAGTCTTCAACCTAACTTATGAAAAATTTGAGCTGTTCAGGACCTTTTGCCTTCCAGAACACTTGCTCCTTAAACATTATCATTGGAAATACACATCAGAGTAGAGCATTTCTTATAGGTAAAGAATATGAAGGTCCTGACGAAACCACAAACGCAGCTTTTCAAATAACTTGCTTAATTGGAAGTCAAGAATGGATACTTTCTAATTCCAGCTTTCAAACCCAACATAGGAAAAACTTAGTTCCTAACAAGGCTTTCTAATTACAAAGCCATTCTGGGAACTGAGTTTGACCCTTTCAGGTACTTGGACAGGAGCCGATTGATCTTAAGAAGTATTATTTGCCCAGTACTTACTAAGCCGGGTGATATTGGAACTTTTGTGTTGACTACAGTCATGTAGGTACTACCAAGTTACGTTCTATCAGAAGTACTGGAACTGGGGAGATGGTTTCATGAGTAAGTATGCTTGCTGTGCCAGTATGAGGATCTGAGTTGGAGTCTCTAGAACACAGAAGATGAATGTATAGTGTGAGCCATCTGTAATCTCAGGGCTCCAGAATCCCTGGAAGTGGGCAGGGCAGCTAGCCTGGCATACGCGGTAGAAAAACAGTAGAGAGAGCCTATCTCAGACAAGGTAGAAGATGATGACAGACAGCCAGATTGTCTCCTGACTTCCACACATGTGCCGTAGCACGTGCACACCTACATTCACACTCATGGATGCATGTGTGCACACACTAGATCCATCTTGTTTTCCCCTCTAAGGCATTTGTAATATCATGGTATGATAGAAAATTCTGAATCTTGAAATCTGACAAATGGGTATGAGCCCGCCCTTCACTGGCAGTATGGCATTGCATGGTCATATCAGCTGCATGGGTCCTAGAGATTTTATTGTTGTTATTATTGAAGCAATAAAATTAACATTAGCTATCTACCTGCAAGATAATGGTAAGTACAAAATATAAAGAGAAAAAACACTGCACCTTTAGTACAGTACCTTTTCCTAGAAGGCACTCAGTCACTCAACAAATGTTTACTAAATGTTTGTTATGTGTTAGTACATTAGTAGGCACTGAGGGTAGAGAAATAAGACAAGTTGACATTTCATCTCTCCAGGATCTTACTCTCTGGAAGAAAGGATCAACATGTATACACAAACGCAGACACATGGGAGAATGGTATGTTTGAGAGTTAATAAAGAGGAAATGAAAGTTCTCTATCGTGTGTGTGTGTGTGTGTGTGTGTGTGTGTGTGTGTGACAGCACTCAAGTGTTAAGGAACCTTCATTAAGGACATAGTAGTGATGGAAGTGGGATTGGTTGGTTGTGACAATATTGCTCCTGTATTACAATTGACATTTTGTGATAGATACTACTTATATCATCATGATCCAGGAGAATCCCGGTTTTATGCCAATCTCTACAGAATTATATAAAGCGTGTGAGTTCATGGCAAACAGTAACAAGACTTCTTGGAGATATGAGTTTTGCCTGCACGCTCATTTCACTCACTAAACAAGTAACTGGCTTTTATATATCTAAGACTCATGCATGCTTCTGTAAAGTAACAGCTTGTTCCAACTCACAGACCTTTGTGGTAGGGTGGGGTTCCTCTGGAAATAGTCAAATGTGCAAATAGCAGGATCTACTATAATTGAGTAGCAGAGGCCTCCTTCAAGGAAGAACACAGAACTGGCTGTGCTGTACATGTTCCAACCAAATTATATGTTAAAGCTGGAAGATGTTTGACCTCTCATTTTACAAATTATAAAGCTGAACTCAAAGAGTGAAAGCAGTTCCCGATATCACATCAGATATAACAGAAATATCAGGTTAGATATGACAGAAGCTGGGAATGGAAAGGATGCTAGAAGCTGCTGAGTTAATGTCCCCTTCTGCTTTAGTCATCTTTGTTTTATTTTTATTCATCAGTAAAATGTTAGTTTTGGAAAGAATATGACAATTTGGATGTGAAAGCTGTTTTGAGAGTGCAAATCTTGGAGTATTATGTGACTAATGTCTTAATTAGGAATAATAATATAGCGTGGACTATTTTTAACCTCTCAGCTCACCTTGAAATTCTTCAGGGAGTGAGATCCTGAGCCAATGGAGTTTTGTGTTTTACTAAAAGCTTGTGTTCTCTGGACTCTGCTGATTCCTAAAGTTAACGTTTCCCCACTTTTTCCCAAGAATAAAGATACAAGATGCTAAACCAAGACAGGCCAGTGAATGAAGATTCTTCTTGGTCTTCCCATCCTGCTCCTAGAGGTTTACTGTATGGAGTGTATGGGCACACCTTTGGCTCGGTTTCCCCCGGAACCATGAAGGAGGTAGCAGACTGATTATCCAAGATGTCGCTTTCTCCTTACTTTTTTTTTCTTTTTAAAATGAGGAATTAAGCTGTATTTCCCAATATAGTCTAAAGTCCTGGCACAAAGCCAGGAATATGTACTTGATAACTGAATATAAATTGTTTGATTCTCAAATACAGCAAGCCTCACATACATAGATTCTATTCCATTGAAGAGCTTTTTGCAAGAAGCAAATGCTTTAAGGATTTTGCCAACTCATATCACATAAATATTCTCAGGTAGCAAGTCATTCATAGGAGTTTTATTCTTACCTGCACCACACACAGAGTGTACAAGGAAGACATCAGCAGTATGAAAGTGAGGAGAGAAAGGAACCAGCAGAAGATTGGAGGAGGGCTGAGAGATGGCTCTGGGCTGACAAATCTGGGGTAACATACAATCATGATTTATATGTATGAAAATGTCACAATGAAACCCCTTATTTTATTTGCTAATATAAACAAACTTACCCCAAATTAAGGAAGAATTTAAAGCTAAAATTAAAACTTATTCTAGAAAATTTCATTTTTCTAAAACCATGCTGATCAGTCCGTACTGGTATACGTTTGTGGTCAGCCATTGACCTGGTACCCTCCCTTGCACAGGTCAGTGCCTGTTAGCTACATAATGAATAATCTGCCCTTGCATGAACCCAGTCCAGCTGCCAGTTCGTGTTACATCCAACCCCTAAAGAAGCACTTATTCATGATCCAGATGACCCTGCAGTGAGTCCTTAAGTTGGCTCTCTTTAGGTGTCTTAGTCAGGGTTTCTATTCCTGCACAAACATCATGACCAAGAAGCAAGTTGGGGAGGAAAGGGTTTATTGAGCTTACACTTCAACGTTGCAGTTCATCAGTAAAGGAAGTCAGGACTGGAACTCAAGCAGGTCAGGAAGCAGGAGCTGATGCAGAGGCCATGGAGAGATGTTTCTTACTGGCTTGCTTCCCCTGGCTTGCTCAGCCTGCTCTCTTATAGAACCCAAGAGCACCAGCCCAAAGGTGGTACCACCCACAAGGGGCCCTCTCCACTTGATCACTAATTGAGAAAATGCCCACAGCTGGATCTCATGGAGGCACTTCCCCAACTAAAGCTCCTTTCTCTGTGATAACTCCAGCCTATGTCAAGCTGAAACAGAAAACTTGCCAGTACACTAGGTGTCATCTTGACAGTAACTTAATATACAAAGTATGGGAAATTTGTCCATAGAACAGACTACTGCTACCTTTTTCTAGTCGTCCAATTCCCCTAGACATGTGGGTCTTGACTTGTCTGCTTTGTAAGTTTCTCCTTGTGTATCCTTTGTGACATTCACTGGGCTCACTACTGTCTCTAACCTTCTCGTGGTGGGTTGTGGTGACTCAGAAGTCATGCTGTCACCAGCAGGACAGCAACCTCAGCAAGGCAGTTACCTATCGCCTTGGCTGTATTCTTTCACACTGGTTCCCCTTGTTTCCCACTGGTGTGTTAATCTGCATTTGTAGGATACTTTCTTATGTTTGCTCTTTCCAATAAGCATCCCCCTCCACTGCCATAGTTTCTTGGTTGAATGTGCTCCAGAGTCAGCAGACCTCTGCCATGGTGTCTCTGTACCCAACACCTTCCCCAGGAGCCCCTTCGGTCATCGTGCTCTTCCAATCTGATCTCGCTTTCCATGTTCCCCTTCTTCTCAGTGCTGGCTTCCTTACTAGGTTGTCTTCTGTTTCCTCTCTGATCTATGACTTTGAGTAAGCTAGGAGGAGCTGGAAAATATCTCTTAAAAAAGCCTGTGGCTTTGGACAGTGACACTTGACTGCTTGATAGCACCGAGAAGATGGATGTCTCCCAGGAAACAAAGCCCTCGTGATGGTGCACCTTCCTCCTTCACCATGAAAGATTTGCTTGTCTCTAGGTGAGTCAGAAAGATTTCATCATAAAGATCCAGCAGAGACAAGAGCTGATATCAGAAAGCCACCAGAAAGGGACGGAAGCAGCAAGGCTTTCTCATCCTGATATATTTCCTCCTGAGCCTGAGGCCTCAGTCTCCGGCATCTCTGTTTCTTGCCACCTTGGCAATTGCATTTATTCCTTCCACCTTGCTATAGAACCTGAGAGATCAACAGCTTTCTCTCTGGGTGTACCTGTAGCCCTCTCCCTCAACCTAGACAACTCTTTCTAGTCTAGACGGGACTGATCTTGCTGCTATTGTCGTTGTTGTGTTGTGTTGTTTTGTTTTGTTTTAAATCTGACCATGTTAAAGACTCCTAGCCACCCATGTGTTTGTTGTCCAGTTCTTTCTCCTCCCCTCCCCACCCCAGCTAACCGTTATAACTGGATAATGGAGTGGAGACATGAAGTTGCCATGAGAATTCCAAATTAGCTAAACAGGTGTATCGTTAGATTGTGGGCCGTGCCATTTAGAAGGGAGTCTCAGCCGTAACAGTGTATAAGGTCTATAGTAGAGTCTTGATATCACAGTGGTCTGTGCTGCAGCAGTTGGCTAAAAGAAGGGGTTCTCCCCAGACCTAAGCAATGTATCCCCCTGACAGCAGATGTTAGAGCTAAGATTAAGCTGGCCAGAACAACAGTGGCCATTCCCAATGTGCAATCCTGAGTGATACAGCTCTCAAGGCTACCAGGGTCACTTCTCTGGGAGAGTGGCATCATTGGAGAGTTCTGTTTTTCAGCTACATTATGTCAAACTAAGTCACTTTAAAAGCTCTTCTCTGGTCTGAGTTTCCAGTGCTGCCTGTGTTTCAGACCAAGCCAGAGCAGTTCTGTGCTCCCTCCAGCAGTCAAGAACAGGATGACAGTTCTCTTTCAGCCTTTTCCTCTCTACCTGATTGCTCCTGGACCAGCTGGACAGCAGCGTTCAGCTGTCTTTATTTGCAGAGCTGGAACTTGAGGTCTTTCCAGGAACTCTTGGGAGCTATTCTGCACAAATGGCACAGTGTGTGTTTCTACCAGGTGTCCAGGGATGTGGAGGAAAATAGGACCTCTGGGCAATTAGTAGTGGCTGTCCCAGTGGGCTGTGTTAAGAAGGATCTGTGAGGTGATACCTGCGTTCAGCTGTGGATATCAGAAGAAAGGCCACATATGCCAATCTTGTGAGGTAGTAGAGAACCTCACAAGATAGATCAAGTAAGAGCCTGCCTCTCCTTGAAATGTGTTAATGTAAAATTACTGTTTTTTTCAATACTAGGACAATCTGTCTCTCTTTTGTCCTTCATAACACAGAACTTTCTATTCATTGCATGAGTCCACAGAAGCATAGTTCCCAAAGGACACATGAAGCATACAGCTTTTAAAAAATAAGACTAGAATCTTCTAGATCCCCTTCTAACACACCAGCTTTCATAAAGGAGACCGGTATTTTGCTAAATTACTTCTATCATAGGTTTTCTTTTTTTAACCATCTGCCATTTCTCTGCGCAACCTGTGTTCTAGCTGGTAACTAGTGATTATCATTTTATGCAGGCTAGCAAAACATAACTGGTGTTACAGTGATGAGTTAAAAGCAGAGAGGAATGAGATTTTAATTAACTTTTGTGAACCATTGGGTCTACAGTGTCTACCTTGGGGGTTGGGGGGAGAATAGGATGACTGTACTCAAGTGCTGACTGCCAAAGGAATTAATGGATGGCCATGTTTTGAAAATTGTAGGTGCTGGTGCTTTAAAGCAGCTACGATTTACTAATCCTATAGAGAGCTCTGAATGTTAGAAGAAAGTGGGAAGACTGTTCCTGGGCCTTTCCATTGGAGTTCGCAACTCTAGAAAAATTTATTATTGCGCCTGCTGCTGTGCTTATGCAGTAAAAGTTCAGCTACATGTATAAAAACATAAAAGTCCATTTTTTTAAAAAAAAAATAAGGACTTCATGAAATCATTAAGATAACTATTTGCTTTGTTGAGATGTGGTAATTTGCCCCAGAACACAGGCATTTATATTTATATCTATATCTATATATCTATATATGGTTAAGTATCAAAACCACATCTTCGGATTCTGAACACATATTGCTTCTATTGTAGCACATATCTTAGTACTACAATAAGGTCATTTAGCTGGAAGCAGCTTAAAGGGGGAAAAACCCACTTTTTACCTCACATAGAGAAAGCTAAGAATGTGCTCTGTGTCTCTGCTCTCTCACTCTCTCTCTCTCTCTCTCTCTCTCTCTCTATGTGTGTGTGTGTGTGTGTGGTGTATGCATGTTGCTGTCAACTGTTGCATGCACATGCATGTGTGCAGGTGTGTGTGTGTGTGGTATGTATGCATGTTGCTGTCGTCTGTTGCATGCACATGCATATGTGCAGGTATGTGTGTGTGTGGGGTGTGTGTGTGTGTATATGTTGTTGTCGACTGCTGCATGTACATGCATGTGTGCAGGTGTGTGTGCCGAGACCAGAGCAGGCCTTGGTTTCCAGTCTTTCTCTGTTGCTCTCTGCTTTGCTTCCTTGAGACAGGATCTCTCGCTGAACCGAGACCTCACCATTCTGGTTGGCTGGCTGGTCAGCACACACCAGGATCCATCTATCTCTGTAGCCCTCCACTGATGCTGGGATTACAGGCATGCCCAGGCATGTCAAGTTTTTCATGTGTGTGCTGGGGAGCTAAACTCACATCTTCATGCTTGCAAAGCAAGCCCTGTAACCCACTGAGCTACTTCCTTAGCTCATCACTTTTTCTTAATAACCAGAGTTGCTGGATACGTAAAGCGTCTTCGGTGGGGGAGGGGGGGACAATTCTCACATGCTGGGCAGATAACCAGACCAGATTTCAAGCTATTTACTGAACTTCAGTAATAAAAAACAGGGTGTGCGGGTTTTGCTTCTTTTTTTTTTTTTTTTTTTTTCTGCGTCAAAACAGACATGTATACTGAAGACTTGTTATCCTTTTAATTTTGGGACAACTGGACCTAGGGAATTAGGTAGGTCCCAAACAAATGCTGTAACACTTAGCCTAGGAATCTAGATTCATAACCTTGATTTAATTCCTATACTTGCCCAAGGGAATCCACCAAGGTTTCTTGATTTATCCTTTTATCATGAGATCCTACCAACAGATGAAGCACTGATTCCCTATTGCCGGGGAAAGGACCTTGCAGTCAGACCCAGGATTTTGTTTTTCTTCTTTTGTTGTTGTTGTTGTTGTTTGTGGTGGTAGTGGTGGTTTTGTCTTGTTTTGATTTTTGCCTTTGTTCTTTGATATAGTTTCCACTATGACTGAAGGCTGCCAAGGCCAAGAACTAGAGGGAATTGAAAACAAGGGGGAGTGGCTGAAGATTAGGTGTAACCCCAGGAGAGCCCATGACAGCCCATGAGGCCAGGAGCATCAAAACAAATGGAGGTCAGAGAAGAGTGTCAGTTGCATAGTGTGTAGTCAGCAGACATTTGGAGAGCTCATTCTTGGGGCTGAGCGATGAGGACAGATGGTCTCTATCCTCAGGGAGATCATGGTCTGGTTGGAACATGGTTGTGTGTAGTACTTGCCTCTTCTGTGCAAAGAAACCACCAAGGGCTGAGGTGAAACAGAGGCAAACCTCCCCCTGTCAGAGATTTGGTTTGGTTTATTCTCGCATGCTTCATTCTTCAGTTGATTCAGAACTTATTAGAAAGAATGGCTAATTGACCTGGGCTCAGGGTGGCATAGACAGACATAAGAAGATGCTGGCTTCAGGGGCAAGAAGTCCTCGTTCGGTTGGCACTCTTGACCACAACAGCACCTGGTTCTAACCTGCATGGCTAGCAGGGTGCTCTATGCAGCACAAAGAGGAAATTGATGTCTCTGGAACAAGTGAATAGCTGAGTAGAGGGATGGGAGAGTTCTTGAGTAGATTCCTGGCTCATCCTCTGTCTATGTACCACTTGGAGGTTGCAGAAAGCTTAGGGAGGCCATTGATTGGATATTGGTCTTGGGCATGTGGGTCAGGGAGCACCCTACCAATCTCCACTTTCTATCCTTTACCCCTTCCTCTCCCAGCCTCAGCAAGACCCACAGAACCATCTGGATGCCTGCATTCCTGAACTAACTCCTGCACAGCAGGGACACTTGTCTGCTACCAGCTCTTTAGAAGGACAGTGTCTGTACCGCTCAGCTACCTCTGAGCACTGGTTGCCTTTGAATCTCAAGAGACACCCCGAAAAATCAATTAAGCATTTCCTTCAGGGAGCGTGTAATTCTGTCCTATCTGGGCCTTGTAATGATGGCTCCTTGCCACTGCATAAGGAACTGCCCTGTCCAGCTGCCTAGACCCTCTCCCTGGGAGGGAGTAATCTGCTTAGGCCAAATCGGACTCAATTTCATGCAGCACTGCCTGACTGTCTCTGAATCCTACAATCAGAATGTTCCTGTCCCTAGAAGGACACAGGTTTTCTCAGTCTCGCTTTGCTCTCCATCCTGAACTACACTTCTCAGAGTTGTTCTTGCTGGCAGTGAAGAGAGCAGAGGAATCTTTTTCTTTCCCCATGGCCTTCCCTCTTGGTTCCCTCCAGTCCTACTAGGGTTTGGAAGAAGAAAGAAAACTAAAGGCCTTTTGCCTATTTTTCTGTTAGCTTGAAGAGAGAGAGAGAGTGTAATACTGATAGAGTCCCTGGCAGTCTTGACCTAGTAATTCAAGGCACGGAAAGACACCTGCTTTGTCTTAAGCTGAAGATGAAGTTGCCTTCTCTCTGTGTGATTTTCTTTGCTGTTCAGATTCATTTCTTTATGGCCTTTTAGGTGTCTGGGTGGACATTGTTCAGAGGGGTCAGATGTCCCCTGCCATGTTGGGAAGGTATCTTAGGTTTACTTATCTCCCATCTTCAGAAATTAAAATTCTTCCCCCCCACTATTAATCAGGGAGGGCCTGCCAAAGTGCCAGTCGTGAGCTGTGCTGGCTTCAGTGGTATGTACCCCTCTCAAAGTCATGTTCTTGCAGAACCTCAGAAGGAAACCTTATTTGGAAGTTGGGTCTTTGCAGGGAAGTTAGTTATGACAAGATTATACTGGGATCCTGATAAAGATGCCAGGTGAAGACACACAGAGATGCAGGCCACATGATAACAGAAACAGTGATAAATGTGATACAAACAAGTGACCCTAGGCAGTTTCCAGTAAATGTAAGAAGCTAAGAGAGGAGCATGGGTCAGATTCTTCCTCACAGTTTCTAGAGAGACCAACCCTGGTGTCAGTTTGATTTGACGTCACTGTGTCAAATAAGCTAACAGAAGCAGCTTCAAGGAACAAAACTTATCTTAGTTCACCTGTTTATAGGATGCAGTCCACGGTTTCTGAACAAGGTGATAAAGAACATGGTGGTGGAAGTGGTGGTGGTGGAAGGACATGACGAAGGAGAGATGGTCACTGTATGGCAGCCAGGAAACAGAGAAATAGACAGCAAAGGACCAAGGCAAGATTGCCTCTCCAAGAACCCCAGAAGACAAGGCCGTTATAGCTGCTGTCACTAAGTAACTAAACACACCTAGGTATGTCACTTAGACTTATTCTTTTTTATTTTTGGAGATAGCCATATATTTGCAAACAGTACTTAAAGAGGTTTGCAAAGGTTTGCACCTCCAGAGGTGGGGACCTCCTTTTCCCCTCCAGAACCCACTTTCTAATAATCTATTCAGTGTGAGCAGCTGATGGATGAACAACATCAGTAAGGTTAGTTGTTTTCATGGTTCAGTCTCCTTCCAGTGATTGGATCTACTAGCTAGCCACTCATCCAGTGGCGCAGAGGGGTAAGAGTTACTATCTAAATCGTATCACCCTTGCTTTTGGGTGTCTAGTCTTCAGACCTGAAAAAAAAATCCAATTGCTTGAAGCTATCTATTGTACAATCAGCTACAAAGTCGAAGTATATATTTTCTGTACAATGCATGTTCACACTTGGTTATGCACATTGCCAGCTCTGGATTGGAGGAAAGAAAGACTGTCCGGGGGCAGAGCTTGCTGTCTCTCAGGACACTTATCCTTAGAGCCCAAGGAAGCCAGAATTCTTTCACCAGCTTTGTTACAGACAGGCTCTAATCAATTGCAAAGCTCTTCCATTATTGTTTGCAAATAGATGGCTATTGCCAAAAATAAAAAGACCATTTTGTCTAAGTCACATACCTAGTTTCATTTAGTTATTTAGTGACAGCAGTTATAATGGCCCTTTCTTCTACCATCTGATCCTCTTATCCTGTATCCCTTCATAGTCCTTAAACTGTGCCACAGTTCTTAAGCAGCTGTCAAGAGCTTCAACCTGTGTTCCAAAGCTGCATGTTCATTTCTGCCCACTTACTCTTGGAGACAGTGGAATCCCAGGTCACTTGATCTATAGCATCCTCTGTGGAATGAATAGTCTTTCATCTTTTACCAGGCCACTTCTAGTAGAGTATGGCGATACATCCTTGTAATCCCAGCACTCAGAAGGTTGATAATGAGGCAGGAGGATTATGAGTTAGAAGCTAGCCTGGGCTATATAATGAGAACCTATCTGAGGTTACAAAAGTATTTTATCTACAACTGTGGAGGGAAAATAGAGCTGATTTTCCAGTCATTCTCTTTTTGGAGTTACTTGAGGTCTTGAAACTGGCCCTGAACTTCAGGTATCTTGCCTGCTTTTTGGGAAATGAAGATGTCACTGCTTTTCTCTCCAAAGAGATGAGCTTGGCTTGGGTAAAGCTGAAAATGTCATGAGTAAGCTAGGGACAACCATGACTGTCTGTGACAAGAAGAAGGCACAGCTGATAAGTGTGTAGGAGGACTCTGATGGTTCATTTTCATTGTCAGCCTGACTGATTCTAGATTCACATAGGATATCTACCTCTAGGTACATCCCTGATGTGTTTTTAGAGAGTTAACTGATGAGGAGGGAAGACCCACCAGAATGGGACAGCACCATCCTCATGGGACAAAAGAGAAAGCAAGTTGGGCGCCATTACTCATCTGTGTTTTTCTGTGTCCAGTTGCTTTATACCCCTGCACCATGCCTTCTCCACCATAATGGAATGTGCCCCTCAACTCATGAACCAAATAAGACCCTTCCTCTTTTAAGTTGCTTTTGTCTGGTACAATTAGAAAAGTAAATGGTGTGTACCTTTAATCTCTGCACTTGGGAGGCAGAGGCAGGTGGATGTCTGTGAATTAGAGAATGGCCTGATCTACACAGTTCCAGGACAGCCATGTCTATACAGAGAAACTTCATCTTGACAAATGAATGAGAGAGAGAGAGAGAGAGAGAGAGAGAGAGAGAGAGAGAGAGAGAGAGAACTAATGCAAGTACTAAATATGAACCTAGGAGCAGGCAGACACTGTTCTGCTTTATAATTACAGTAGACATATCACCAGAATCAAAACTAGAAATGCAACTGTGCATACTGAAGCACATGTGTAGAAAGAGGTAAAACAATAGCACGTGCGCGCACACATACACACACACAAACAGCCAGAGCTGAGAGAGTCTCTGATTGGCTAGTTGGGGCAGTAAGCCAGAAGGAGTTGCCTAGCCAGCCTCTTTTTAGTTATTAATGAAATGTGGGTATTAAGTGTTATTTTGAGTTTGCATACAGTCACCAAGAGAAGAAAAGCATTTACCTCAGTGTCCAGGGGTGGTTCACTAAATATTAGTTAAATAACTAGCAGAATCTTGGCCATGCTCAGCCTTTCTACTCTACCTGAGCCAGCATCTTCTTCCAGTTTGCCTTAGTAATTCGATTCCTTACCTGTGCCCAAGGTTAGCTTTTAGGAAAAGAGAGTTGATCTAAAGATAGAAAGTCAAAGAGTATTGTCTGGAGGAAGGTGGAGGGAAATGTCAGTATCTGGGCTTTCTTTGACAATGTCAGGGAACATGACAGGCTGCTCCCTAAGGCAAGAGCTGCCCCAGGCCAGAGCTGAAGGTGACCTTGAGGTTGACTTGTCTGCATCCTGATGTGGAGTTTGTCTGGCTGCTTGAGGAAAGGAGGGAAAGCAAGAAGGAAGGTAGAGAATGCATCAAAAGCAAATGAGATAGAAGAAAGCTGGGAGGGGAGGTTGGGCAAAGTCTTCTGAAAGGTAATTAGATGTAAAATCACTTCCTAGTGCGACTGTGAATTACAACAGCTGCACTAATTACAGGACAGGCTCCAGAGGGCCCTGGGTACGACTCCAAGCACACGAGCAACATAGAGGTCTCTTCCTAGACCCACTGCCCCAGCCTCCACTCAAACCTGTTGATGATTTGGAGGCTTCAGGAGAGTGTTAGAGTTGCAGAGTTGCGTTGATGGTCTAGTGTTACGAAACCCTGCAGACCGAAAGGCCTTTCCCGACCGCTAAGCCATCAGTGAGACCTACTTAAGCCTGTCGATGGTGTACAAAAGTGTCAGATAATAATGGCATTCATTGAGTTCTCATTGCACGACCATGCATTATGGCATGTGTGACCCACTACTTAGGAAGTTCACACTGAACCTCAGTGAGAGTCTGGACACAGGCCTGACTGCTCGGCCTATGTTTGTGCTTTGACACCAAACACCCAAAGTCAGAAACAGGAAGGCTAGACGTGAGGTTTAAGGTGTGTCCTTTCTACAGTTTTAAAGAACCCTTACCTGAAATGTCTCACGGTTAGGCTATAATTGTTGTATCAGTTAATTTGTAAGACAAAAACAACTTAAGGAACAAAAACTTTGACTTAGAGTGGAAGGGTACAATCTCTATCATGGCAGAGGGCCTCACAGTAGCAGGGCTGTGGGGATACTGTTCCCATTGGTATCCCACAGTCAGGAATCTGAGCGTGGTAAATGGTGGTATTCTCTCACTTGTTTTATTTTTATTCGATCTAGGATTCTAGTCTATAGAATAGTGCCATAGATATTCGGGGTGGGCATTCCCATTTCATTTAAAGGTTCATGGAAGCGCCCTTACAGATGCACTCAGGAGTTTGTCTTATGGGCCATTCTAAATCCTGCTAAGAGGACAATCAAGTGGACCATCACTAGTGGTATCACTGACACAGCTCCCCTTGCCTCTGAACACCTTGTCACCAGCTCCCAGCCTTGATAGTGTCCCCATTCATGTACTTCGCTCAGTAAGTCTTTATCCACTAATTATTTGACTGCATCTGGCCGCTGCTCTAGCACTGATCTGAGGACTAGTTAAGCCTTCTCCCTGAGTCTCATTGAATCATATGCATTTGCTATCTATGTACATAAAAAGTTTGATCATGATACTGATTTCTTGAGGTCATTCAACCTTGGAGACTCAGTGTTTCCCCTAAAAATCTCTTGTTAACTATTTTCTCAGCAAGAAAAGATAAAATATTGAACATTTCTCATCTCCCAATATTGAGTGACTCTCCACTCTTTCCCTGGGTACTTGGGGTTACCACCCAAGACCAGGAGCCCCCTTTGTGTCAGAGCTCAGCTATTGCATCTGGATGCCTTCATATCCCCATGCACAGGGAACCCTTCTTCCCAAGTGCTAACCAATACACAAAGAGGCAAACAAACAGCCCACCAAGTGTGACACCATGTGTCACAAAGGGAAAGAGGACCAGCTGTGGAGGTGGGTGGGCTTGTGTTTTGCCCTGACTCTGCCACCTCTTGGATACATATATTAATTTTCAGTTGCTGCTTCATTTAACACAATGAACAACATTTATCCTTTATCTATCAGCTTCTGTGAGTCAGTTCCTAGGTTCAAATTAAGATACCAGCTAGGGCTGCTCTCTCACCCGAGTCTTGGGGGTCTCCTTCCAATCTCATGATTGTTGCAGGAGTGTCCTCCCAACTGGAGAGTTCATGGCTTGCCTTTTGGTGTGTGATATTTTCCCTTAAAGTCAAGGCTGAAGCATCAGCTAATTAAAGACCCTGTCATCTGCAAAATCCCTTCACTGCTGCCATGTAACAGAGCCATGGCTTATAATTATTACCAGATTTGTAGGTCTCACACTCAAAGGAGAAGATTGATTTTTCAAGGCACTCACCCCTGGGGCCCAGCCTGTTAGAATTCTGCCTCTTGTCCTATAGAGTATCAAGTAAATCAACTAATCTCTCTAGTGCTAACTTTATTACTTGGAAAAGAAGGCAACTCCAGTCATACAGGGTTATTATAAAGTATATACAAGGTGCGCTAGATTATTTTCTGTTACCTTAAGAAAATGTCCACAGTATGGTAAATACATTTAGTTATATAGCTATTAAAGCAAATACAGTTAGTTCATGCTTTGGAGGTTCAAAGCCTAAGCCAGGCATCATCCTGACTAGGGCCTCTGGTGAGCGCCTAACAGTGGATGGCTTTGTGGTAGGACTGTGAGAGTGAAAACTCATATCGTATGTCAGGAATCTGAAGACTGATTCAGGGACCAGGTTCAGGTTCCTAATAAGAACTCACTCTTGAGAAATCTCTGGGAATGACAGGAGAGCTACCTTTGTCCTTTCTGAGGTTAGTTCCTCAACGTACCAAGGACTGACCCCCTGTGTCTCACCTCTTACTGAGATGTTACCACCACTCATGTTACTGTACAGGGAATCAAGCCTCCAACACACAAACCACTGGAGGGCACAGCCATATCCAAAGGATGGCATGCAATTTCTCAGTTTCTTCCCCCTGTTGCTCACTTATCAGGAGCCCCTGTGTTTAAAAATAGAAAACTACCCCAGGGAACTGACATTATGCAAACAGAGCACTATCGGGTCTTATTCATCACTGTAGTTGTATTTTATATATAAAGCTGCTTTAGATATTTAATTAATGAATAATGAAATATTAGTCTGGAAGGAGTACTGAGCCTGGATTCTGTGAGCCTCTGGTCACAACATCTTCAGCAACCAATGTGCACCTTGTCCTGTGTGTGTGTGTGTGTGTGTGTGTGTTTCTGTTTAAAGACTTTATTTCACAGACACTTTTGACTCATTAGTTCTGAACTTGTGGTAATAACTTCAGCTCATATCTGAGCAAAGCTTCTCTAACATAGGAACCTTCTCCTGCGGTGACATCATAGCCTTTTGTACTTATACAGTTGTAGAAATTCAACTCTAAGGATGGAGAGATGGCTCAGTGGTTGAAAGCACAAGCTGCTCTTCCAGAGGACCCAGGTTCGATTCCCAGCATGCACATGGTCATTCACACCCATCCGTAATCCTAGTTCCAGGAAATATGACTTCTTCTGGCTTCTGTAGGCACCAGGTATACTCATACATACATGTAGGCAAAATGCTAATATATAGAGAGTAAGAATAGAAGACATTCATCTGTATGTTTGGCTAGTGGCAAGAGGGGTGATTTTGAAGAAGACAAACATCAGTACACATGAAAAAGTATGAAAAGTATAGCCCAGCACAGGTTGCAGAAGGAACAGGAGCTGAAGCTAAAAGTAGAATGTCACTATACTGGTCTCCATGGAGAGACTCAGGCCAGCCAGGCTTCACAAATCTGTGAAAACGTGTGTAAAAGGAGCAAATTTTATTCCTGAGTTTTTTTCTAGAATGTGTTTGTTTGAGATGGGGTCTCATGTAGCCCAGGCTGGCCTCAAACCCACTATGTAGCTAAGGATCGCCTGACCTCCTGAGTGCTGATTAAGGCTGTCTGCCACTGTGCTCAGATGCCCTGTTTTGTTTTCCCCAGCCTCCAGTGAACACACAGAGGAGCTAAAGCTGGTGACAGAAGCAAGGACCCTTGCACAGTTCTCCTGTTGAACATGTGGAGAACAGTTGTTCCCCTCGAAATGTGTTACAGTTTGCTAAGCACCCACTTAAAAGGGGGAACAGGGTCAACATGAATCTAAAATAATGAAATGCAAACCACCTTTCTAGACACTGGGGCCTTAGATGAAATCTGCTGGAAGGGGCTGAGCACATCCTGCCTTGCAGCAGACCCAGATTCCTGCCAAACGGACCTTAGCTTGAACTACCCGGCCACGGCATTGTGGTATTTCAGATGGTCCTCTGCCCAGAGTCAGGAGGCATCTCAGCATGTACTTAGCAGAATGCAGAAGGGGCTGTGGATGGGGACTGAGAGCTGACTCTGGGTGTGCCAAACAGGATGCCTCTGCCTTTGTCCTCTGCCTGTGTTGAAGATGGCAAAAGCCAGCCGCTCTAGCAGCTTTGAAGCTCTTCCTGCTGTTTCAGAAGACCTTAATCCTGTAGCCCCTCTCATCCATCCGTCTGACACTTCTAACACTTCCCTTGTCTGGGCCTCCCTTCTCTCTTCCTCTCCCCTGAAGCTTTGCAGCCAGCTTCTCCAAGCCTAGCTTCAAGCCTTTTGGCACTGGGTCCTCTCTCCCCTCCTTTCCTGCTACCCAAAGAGCTTTAGGGCTCGGTGGCACAGCTGTGTGCAGGATGTAGGAGTTGGAGAGCCAAAAAGGAGGCCTGGAACTTGCTGTTGGGGACAGAGTGCTCCAATGGTTATCTAAGGAAGGTGAGTTCATTTGATTCTTTTCTGTGCCCCTCCTCCCACACACACTTTTACTCTACCAAGGGAAGAGAGAAAGCAAGGGTCTATTTGACGGTGGGGCTATCTTTGGGTCCTAAGTCTGTCATCTGTGTGGAGCCCTCCTATATAATCAGTTGGCAAAACAGGGCAGAAGCCTGTGTTTTGTAGCTGATAAAGCAGAGCAGCATCCCCAGTGAGGGGGTTGGGATGTCTGTTTCCTCAACTAAAAAAAAAAAAAAATTAAATAGCAAAGCTGATTCCATATTTAGGAACTACGCTTTAGTGCAGGTGTCGGTGTGTGGGCCCAAGCAAATCCAGCTGGTACCACTGTCTGTTCTCTTGGTGATGTATTGAGTTTAATAATGGAGGTATATGAAATTCAGAGTGATTTAGGAGCTCTGCATAAAATTGATATGTAAAAGACTTGCTGAAGGATGTCTTCCAACACTTCTTCAATTTTGAGACCAAAGAAGCAAGCATTTATAAAAAGCAAAAAGCAAAACTGATAAATTGCAAGAGTGTTGAATGGAAGGATTTCTGTGCCCTATCTGAAGCATGTCTTAGGATAAGGACTGTGAATTTTTGTTTCCTCGGTCAGCAAATAAGATCTGTGGGTATTTAGTACATTCAGGGCATGGGGCTAAAAGGGGCCACCACATGGTCTCATTTAGCAAAGTCCTGCTGATCTCCCACTGGAGCCAGCACTGTGACTGAGCTGTTCTATGAAGATGGATGTAAGAGACCATCAGGTACGAAAAGAGCTCAGTTTTTCAGGAGCCATCAAGCAAGGAAGACAACAAAATGACACTGCCATTTTAGAAATAGTCCCAGCATTCGTGGGGTGTGCAGACATGTCAGGACAGTAACAACACAAATGTGCAACCACCAGAACATGATTGTTGGAGACAGTCACAGAGAATGTAGTTGACAACTGAAATATACAGACTGTGGTAGCTGTAAAAATTCATTTAAGAAGCTCATTATGAGTTGGTAGCAATCTAAGAGACTCCCTTTTTGGAAGTGGGTTGAAAGCCAGATCTTGAAGGGTGAATTACTTTTGTTTCTTACTTCCTATAAAAATGTCTTTGTGTTAAGTGGAGGTGAATGGATTGAGGTTTTGGGAAAATGGAGAAAGATTTGTTTGATAGCCAAACCCAGAGTTCAGGCTAAATGTATCCTTTTGGCCCACATTATTTAGGACCCTACTGTGTGCCACATTCTCTGTCACACAGTGGGTATTCAAAGAAGATTCAGGCACAGCCTCTGTCCCCTAGTCAGAAGACAGACAGAGCACACATAACAAGATGGGTGCTTCAGGAGGTTTAGGGGGGAACTTATAACAAGGAATTGCTAACCTTGAGGCTGGGGAAGTAAGAGAAGGCCTGGGTAAAGACAAGGAATGCACAACATAGAGGCAAGCACTGGAGAGAAGGAGGCTACTGGGGTGGATCTGCAACCCCCAGGCAGCAGTGAGGCAGACTTCTTTTCCAGAAAGAACAGGTTGGTAGGGATCTCACTGGGAGGTCAGCCTTGGAGAAGAATAGAGCAAGCTGGGGTAAGGAAGGTAATGGGTCCCTGGGAATGGGAGGAAATATTCGGGGTGGGGTTGTGAAGTTACTAATAGCATGACAGTTCACTTCAGGTGACATACATTAATTAATTTGTGGTAGTCACTGGAAATAATGTCTCTTTCATCCAAGTATCATTCAAAGCTTTCCATTCACTCAAAGTCTGGGAATATTTTTTTTTGCTAAATATTTAAGAAATAAAGAGAGGTCCCATGACTTCTTTAGTCCTATTGAAGAGGCCCACAGATAGAGACGTTCACAGTCCATTGATAAACTCCTGGTTTGGAGTCCCGTTACCAAGTTCTAAGGCTAAGATGTTTAAATCTCCATGCTGCCATTTATGAGCTACCTGACATCCTGGCAAGTCACCCACCCATTGTCACTAGAGCACAGGGCAAAGATGGTGCTTAAGAGACACACTTTAAGGACCTGAATCTTGGATCTCCCAGTCACTGGCTGCCTCACTTTGAGCAAGGTCTACCAATATGAGGAGTATGTTCACACCTACATTCAACTTTGCCGTGATGTCTTAAAGGCGTACATCTAATACCAGGGACTTGGTTGGGGGCTGATACCAGAGGTTTCAGCCAATGTTCACTTGATTCCATTGTTCCTGGTCCTTAGTGAGGCAGAACCCATGTCAGCAGCATGTGGTGGTTTATCACTGCTCTCCTCCTGGGCGGAAAGCAGAAAAAGTAAAACAGGAGGAAAGAGTAAGGGATATGATAGAGCCTTCAAGGATCTCTCCTTTAGTGACCACCCACTTCCTCTAATTAGGCCTTACCTTCCACACTTTCCCCCACACCCTAAATCCACTCATCCCACAAAGCCCATCAGTGGTAATTAAGCATTAATACAGGAATCTTTTAAGAGAACTTCCTTTTCTTTTTCTGTTTCTTTTTTTTCTGGTGTGTTGTCCATGATGTATTTATTTATTGATGTAGGGGTGTTTATGTGTGCAGGTACATATGCAGACATGCTGTGAGAGGAAGACAATGGGTATCTCTCCTCCTGATTTGTGTTTCTGGTCTGTCTCCGTGCCCTGCCCACTTCACAAGCTAGTGCTGGAGTTGCAGGCTCTAAGTCAGTCAGCTCTAAGAATCAGAACCAGGAACCAGTACCACCCTTTGGACTCTGGGAATTCAAATTCCAGTCCTCAAACAGTAGTTTGTATAGCAGGCATGTTACCAATGGAGCCATCTCCCTCGTCTTCGGTAAACTCTTTCTATCCAAACCATAGCAACTTCTCCTGATGGCATGTAATGGTAAACTCTTGATAAATGTTAGTTTACTTAAAGCTAACTAACTTACACCAACTCATAAATCTTCAGGCCTCCTGGAAGAAATCTATGGTGGTTTGATTGTAAACGGCCTCTATAGGCCTGTATGTTTGAATACTTGGTCCCAAGTTGGTAGAACTATTTGGGAAGGATTAGGAGGTGTGACCATGTTGGAGTAGATATGTCACTGGGGGTGGATTTTGAGGTTTCCTAAGACTGGCGCCATTCTTAATGTGTTTTCTCTACCTGTTGCATGCAGATGCTCTTAGCTGCCTATAGACATGTCTTTGCTCTGACATCATAGACCTAAACCTCTGAAGCCCAACTAAATCTGTTTTTTAATAAGTGGCTTTGGTCATTGTGCTTTATCATAACAATTTAAAAAAAAATAACCAATATAGATGTTAGTACCAGAAAGTGGTCTATTACTGTGATAGGCCTACCATGTTGGTGGTTGCTGTTGTTTTGAGAATGTGGAAGACCTTAGGCCTTTGGACTGGAAAAGCAGAAAAGTGTAAGCAAAGTTTAATGGGCCATCCCAGTAGGAGCTTGGAAGACAGTAGTGCTGAGAGCTATGTGGACTGTAAAGGCCTAGCTCAAGAGGCTTCTGAGGGAAGGAAGGACTTTAACAGCAACTGGGCTAGAGGTATTCCTGTGACATTTTGGCAAACAATCTGTCTGCCTTCTGCCTCTACCCTAAGAATCTGCCTGAGGTTAAATTAAAAAGTAATGAACTAACTTCTTTGGACTCTACGGAAGGGTGCATTTAAAGGATCTGACACCATGTCCAGCCTGGAGGGAGTGTTCAATAAATTAGTTTTTATGTTCAACATTTCCATCACCATCCTCTCTTTCCCAGAGTA